>NW_026913976.1:0-600000 GCF_034315485.1 Pezoporus occidentalis
TTGTAGGCTCTCACCGCCTCTTGGGCCGCCGCTCTCCTCTTTCGGCGCCCAGTGCCCACTGCTGGGCAACGACCTCACCTCTTCCACGTCGCGCTCGCTGGTGCCTGTCGCGCCGCTGGCACTTGCAGGCCCCAGAGCAGCGCCCCGCCAAAACTGTGGCAGCCCAGCCCCGCGCCTCCACGCCTTAGCCCCTCACCTTGCACAGACCTTTTTGGCGTGAGGTGCAGCGCTGATTCATGCTGAAATAATTGCACACCTGCAAGACATGGGTGCTTGGGGATCCGGAGTCATGGGCCTAGCGTCCTGTACCTGCTCAGATAACCAGGATTTTTTACAGAAACACAAACAACCCCACTGGCACAGGGTGCCCAGAGAAGCTGTGGCTGCCCCATCCCTGGCAGTGTTCAAGGCCAGGCTGAATGGGGTTTTGAGCAACCTGGTCCAGTGGAAGGTGTCCCTGCCTGTGGCAGGGAGGTTGGAAATAGATGATCTTTAAGGTCCCTTGCAGCCCAAACCATTCTGTGATTCTATAATTCTATGAATTTCAATTATTTTGTCTCCCCATGCAGCCATGAAGCTCGTATTTATTTCTTTTCCCACCCCCCCTTGATCGCTTGTAGAAATGTTAAGACGGTATCCTGGCTGAATGGCTTGGGAAAACACCAAGTAAGGGAAAGAAAATACTTGGTAAAAACTGCAAAACCTGTGAAGGCCGGCTCCATGACCCAAACTGGACATTCCCCCACATCTCTGGTACAGGTACCCACATGAATTACATGAGGACTCTTACAAGCGGTTGACCACTGCCCTGGCTGAGAGACCACGGCACCCAGTTTTGATTTTACCAACCTCTGAACTAGCGAACACATACCCAGAGAAAAACAATCGCATCCGAGTTTTTCATGTTGCTGAGGGCTTCTGTAGAATGACCCCAACTAACTCCTCTCCCAGAGCACCAGGAAGCATCTCTGCAGTAAGGTAAGGAGCTGGGATGGCAGAGGTGAAAGCAGTGATACAAGAAACTTCTCTGACTTGGTGCAACAAAATAATATTTTATTGAAAAGTAATTATAAATTATATGTAAAGAATAAACCTCTGCCTAAACACACCCCTTCTCCAGACCATGGAACCACCTCACCAACACCTCATCATGTAACTGTCTGCAAGGATGTATTCTGGCATCTGCCTGGGATTTATGCTAGTTACTAAAATATTTAACACTTTTATCAATGGCCTAGAAGAAAACAGAGCGTCGCTGATAAACTTCACAGATGACATAGGGCCTGAGGGCAGGGTAAATAATGAGATGGAGAGAGTGCTGGTACAGGGTGACCTGATCATTTGACAGCTGGGGACAAGCAAACATGCATTTCAGTAAGGAAGGTCATCGATGAGCTCATTCATGTAAGAGGAAAAAGTGGAGGCTATACTTACCTGATATAAAGCTTTATCCTGGGAAGCACAATATTAAAAGTACAAATGGGTCACAGAGGATTTCCAACTACCAAGGATGGTGCTGTAGCCAAAACCCTCAGCTTTCCTGCAACCTCAGATGTATAAACAGAGAAATCACAAGGAGGAAAGAAGTTGTATCACTCCTAGAGTTGCTGCTGGTTGCTGAAATAGCATGTCTAGTTTTGACATGTTGAGAGAAACCTGAAAAGGGACATGAAAATCACCGAGCAATTAGGAAGCCTCTCTCAGTGAAATATATCACAGAAGGTCAGTCAATTTATTTTTCTGAAGAGAGAGCTAAAAATCCTTAGCAAGACTATAAAATACATGTAATGGCAATAGGGAAAAAAAAAAGTCAGTAATAGTTTTTTTAGTGTCCTGGCAAAACTATCAGCAGTTGAAGCTATAAAATATTAAAAGAAATGAAAAAAACAACAAAACGGAACGATACAATCAAACAAAAACCCCACAACCAACCAGAAACCTCCCTCTGTATTTTAAACCATTGGTTAAGCAGAACAGGAATTGTTTACTGTAAATTGCAGTGAATTATCCAATGCTGGAAAGTTTATAAGTTTTTCTCCTAAAAGTTTTAATCTTGTACAAATGAGAATCAATTCTGGAAAAATTTGCAGCCATTGCTACTTCCATTACTGAATTAGACTATAGTGGCCCCTTTATAATCTGCTGTGATCAATATAAAGTGTGCAGCTGCTCGTAAACAGCCAGAGGGAAGAGATGTGTTTTCCTTTTATTTATATAATTTCAAATACTCTCTGCAGATTTCACCTGGATCTGTTTCTTCCCCCTGGAAAAACACCCCTGCAGAGAGTACGAGTCACCCAATGAAAACATTACAAATGAAGGTACAGAATCATTCATTGCCAGCACCTACGTTTTTTCGTTTTCTCTGCTTCCCCAGTGTGCCTCAGTGGAACCACTGGCTGATCAGTTCAGCTACACAACAGGGTCATTTGGGAAGGTTTTGAAAGTAAAAGTTTGCTTTACTGTGCAGAAATGGTGCCAGTTTGTGCATGAAAGCACAAAGGAAATAACTCCTAGAGGGAATAAACCTTAAATGCTGTTCCTGCTTTTTGCAAAACTGAAGTTTCTTTGATAGCAGAGCTGAGTCACATGCATTAGTTAGTACCTTTAGCAGAAGTTCTCAGGCACTGACAGAGAATTTAACACCAGAGTGCTGCAAACAAAACAAAGAAACAAAACCTTAGTATTTTGGAAAAAAATTGTGTCATACAAAATTTGTGTCATGTCAGTTCTCACAGTCTAAGGAATTAAGAAAACATTTGTAGGAGGCAGCACCATATTTAATTAACTATATTAAATGAAGTTTATACAGGATGAGAATTAAGAAATGAAAAAACAGTCTTCTTATATCATATGCGCAAGTTACTGATCCAGACGTGAAAAAGGTGTTCAAGAGTCTGAATATTTCTTCCAATATTACTAATTAATTTACTACAAGATATTGCCTCTCCACTCCCAAAAATATGCTCTTTGCAATAATAAAAAGGGCAGTCTCAGGTTTTGTGTTTTAGTTACCATCTGTGAACATTTCACATAGCCAGAATGAGCAGAAAATCCCATGGATTCCCCTCAGACCTCTTTATACAGTCACACTGGTTTTATTTCTGCTTTCTATATTTTTCTGTCTGTGGCACAGAACATTTTAGGCTAAGAAAACTCTACCCTCATTATAACTTTTCAGAGAAAAGACCTTCTAGATGTGTTTCTTCCTAATACGATGAATAAAACAGATTTGCTTTAATGATGCCCACTTGTCCGCTAAGTCAGTGGTCTCCAAAATGTTTTGCCATGCATCTCATCAGTAAAGACATTTTGAGCATGCATCCCTATTATATGGTGTTTTTTTTTAAAATTATATACATGTACTGCTGCGCTAATACATTATATACATTAGAAAACATACACAGAAATATAAATTGAACAAGGATGAGCTAAAGAGGAAATAAACACCACTTTAAAAATACTTAAGTGTACAAAAATTATTTTCTTCCCATGCTACACTTTGTAGACTACTGTTCTTGGTATGAAACTATTTCAACCTACCCCAATGCGTTGTCTCAGTGCCCGCAATTTTACTTGAATCAGTTACCCACTCCTCTTTGTGCAGGGGCGAAACTTCTGTTGGTTAGCATTCATCTGGTTACCTCTGAGCCTGCCTTCACCTAAGTTACAGCATAGTAGGGCAATTTCAGCCAATTTGGTGCAGGTTTTTGGTTGTTTTTTTTTAAATTAGGTCTGTGAATCTCTGTTCCTTACAGAAGGTTTTTGAAGTACAGTCATTTAGAAACTACTACACTTTCTTTTACAGCCAAATGAACCTCTGTTCCTTCTCAGAATCTGTAATCATTAATACTTTACAGATACGTAACTCATTTTATTTAAATGCCTGTGATTATATAAAAACAGATGTGCAAGCTGGAATAAAACCACATTTAAGTTACTAGTAAAATAGAGAATGTAAAAAAATAAAATTAAAAAAACCCCAAACAAACAAAAAACAACCCCAAACCCACACCTTGCTACCACAAATGCTTCAATTGCAGAAATTTGTAAGGAGTGTGTGACAGTCTACATCAACAACCCTTCATACTTCCTGTGCAGATAGTTCTGCTGTGCATCTCTTCTACTAATTTTGCCACGACGTTAGAATGCTACCATAATACATGTATCACTGCGAAGAAAGACATGAAATATTTTCCCTTGGTACTGCTAGAAATACTTCAGCATTTCCTGTGAGGAATATTTAAGGAACGGTACAAACACTGACATGACAAACTTCACAAGTGCGTTTGAGAAAGGTTTATCAGGGAAGCATACGCTCTAAAGCCTAACTGGCCAAATACACAGTCATGATTACAGAATCTGCTGTGAGTGTGTGGTTACAAAGGCTCCAGGTTCACTCTCAGGTTCAGAACTACCCACCACCCAGTGGCTGTATCTTCTCAGAGGAGTGTCAGAGTAGTAGCTGAATGGCAGAGCATACACGCAAGCCATGCCAGTAGCTGTTGCTCCAGCATAAAATTTTGTTTGGCAAAAGGGTTTACATGTATCTGTTGAGGTGTGGGAGGAGGAAAGTGCTGTGGAAATCTGGGAAGGGGTGAGGAGAGCGTGGAGGCTGTCCTCCTGATGACAAAACATCTCACTGCACCTCTTGGATCTTAGCACTTCATGTGTTGAGCTTTCTGGAATATCTATACAGAAGTGCTATAAGGGGAATTTCCCTGTCCTCAATATTTTTGAGTTTGGCTCAGGGAAATGAGCTCTGGGAAGAGAAAGACCCTGTATGGTGCCCCAAGGGAATCAATAGCACATAAAAAGCCCACAAGGCTTAAGACTACTGACAAATACGTCTGCTGCTGCTTCACTTGGGTAATTACAGATTGCTTTATTATTCATGACAATGCTTTATCCCACCTTTGCAAATCTTCTGTTCAGATGAGGAAGTGTCACGTTATAAAATGGCAACACTCAGCGACATCCACAGGAGCATTCAAGAAATACAGAGCAAACTCAAGAGAACAGAATTGATACCTGTTGGAAAAGGTTTACTATCTAATTTTTTATTTTAGTAAGTAAGGCTGTTAAACTACAGGGAGACAACAAACTGAGGAACCCCCAACACAAGAATACATGGCACGTGAGAAAGCTTTATGGTTCCATTAAGCTTCTTAAAAAATCACTCACTTTTTTGTCTACTCTGGGATGGTGACAGGAAGGAGTGAATTTCAAGGAGTATGCAGCAGTCTGAGATGGAGGTAGAGAATTTTGTGCCTTGTTTCTAAAGCTTGCAACTGCATGTAAGCTGCTAGGAACTAAGTGAAGAGTAAAATAACACATAGGTCCCTTTTTGGAAGAGAGACAAAACTACTGTACCTCAGACTGCAGGGTTCAGGTGATCTGCCACTCTAGTACTGATGGAAAGAGAATGTCCTAGTGCTTCTTGGAAGAAAGAAAACCTGAAATACATTCTTTGAAGCAGAAATAAGGAAAGATGAAGCAAAACTCATCTCTGCACTAAATGCATAAAAAAGCATTTCTGTAATCTGTAAGATACTTGGGCATACACAATCTTAGATGAAAAGTGGGTATACCTTCTGTAAATTTCAGATGGCAAAACAATGATTTTTAGCATGTGCTTGCTTACAGGTTCATACGTCTATGGCATACAAATTACTATGTCCTCACCTGATCCAATTTATCCAACCTTGTCATTTCTGGTGTTTTTTTAGAGGTTTTCTGGATTTAGAAATATGATGTTTTAACAAATTTGTGTTATCAGTTCTCAAAGATATCACTTGCCCAACAGGTGTCAAGTCTGGCAGCAAATGGTGTGGGAAAACAGAGAAAGCTCTGAATTTTTAGCAACTGTAGTACCTCCTGGATTCACTAACTGAACAAATATGGAGCAAGGAGTTAAGCAGCTCATTGGAAAACTGGTACTGGACTTTTATAAAGCTGACTACATCCATTTTATTAAGTATTTCACATCATTCTAAATGCCAACGATTGATAGAAATGTTTCCTTCAAAGAAACCAAGGTACAGTGTTTTAAAGTGCACAGTTAAAAACTTCCAACAGCACTGGGATACCTTGGCTGTGTTGCAGTATCTCATAATCTGTCACCTCTTTTGTTAAATGTTAACATAATACTGCTTGTCATAAACATAGTAAGTCAGTACCATAACGTATCCAGGATGCATAATGTGCTAAAGTCAAATGACTGTCAGAAACCTTTGTATTTCCTGATTTTTAAAGATTCTTATCTCTCTTCTCTTTTGCACTTAGCCTTTGAAGCTTTTGAACTAGCTTTCAAGACACCCACAGAGGTGTTTAGAGGCAGAAGTCACCTTATCAGTAAGTGATAAAATGCATGGAAACAAATCTTCAACAGCAGTATGGGTTTTAATGTTACTCACAGCCTGGTAAGATAAAGCACATTCAACATTGCCAATGGAAGAAGGAGTCAGCAAATATACAACTTTGAGTCTACTTTTTTAAGAAATAAGCTGATAACAGCTTGCATGCAATCTATTAAAGAGCAAAACCTACATCCTTTTTACTGGGCAGCAGTTGACTTTAGTTCTGTGTTCCCTTCTCCCAGCTTTGTCAGGGAAGAAATAAGCTGGAACACAAATCCATTCTGTAACTAATTAAAGGGACTCTGAGCTGAGTCTCTCACAAACAAAAAGACTTGCAGCAGTAGTCTCTGGATCACTTCAATCACCATAGAAGAGACATTCACATTTCACTGAAGCTAAGAATTGTCTGCTAGGCAGTCAGATGCAGGAGATTACTCATAGAATTACAACAAGGCATTTTACAAATCTACAAAAATTACTTTTATTCTAATTAGGGAGTGGTCTAACTAAAACGAATTACTGCCTCCTACTTAAGAGGACACAGCAAGTTCTACAGTGAATGGTTACACCCCTCTTAAAATGGCAAGAAGATAATTTTTAGCCTGTGCTTCCTTACAGGATCGCACTTATGTCACACTTATGTCAATAGCTAGAGTCCGCTAGTGCCTTACAGGTAGGAAGGCAGTTGTATATAACTAGCTTCTTATTAGACATCAGCCTACCTACACAAGAAAGAGTGCCGACCTAAATACCCCTTGATCCATCAGCTGGTTGTTAATAGCAGCTGGCTGCTTTTCCAAGTGCCTGAAACTCTCCCAGGCACCTGCTGCACAGGAGAGCATAACCTGAGCCCTGGCAGTAATTTGAAGAACTCAGCAAGAACTCTGAGTCATCAACAGCCTGGTCATCCTACTACTTACTTCATCAAGCTGTTTTGAAAAAAATGCCACTGCCCTTTTGTAGGGTCCTAATCTCTGAGCCAGGATCCCCAGAGCTACCTGTTGCCTTTCATAGGAGTTGAACGCTTCCTTGGCTTGATCAGTCCAGTTTAAACCAGAAGGATTTCCTTTCAATAGTTTGTATAACTGTCTTATCACTATTCCATAATCATGGATCCAAAGTCGGCACCATCCAGTAATACCCAAGAATGTCTGAAGGCCCCTGATTGTGGATGGTCTTATCATTTGGCAAATGGCTTCCTTTCGGGCTGTTCGAAGCTCTCATAGTCCTCCGGTTATTTCATATCCTAAATAAGAGACTCATGTTTGAATTAACTGTGCTTTTTGTTTTGGACACTCAGTATCCACTTAGTCCCAGAAAATTAAACAATTCAACAGTCCATTGAAAATATTCTTCTTTAGTTTCAGTAGTAAGTAGCAAATCATCAATATATTGTAGCAAAGTTCCTGTCTGAGTGGGTGTATTCTAGTTCTAGCTTCTAGTTCTCGAGCTAATTGATTTCCAAATATCATCGGGCTATTTTTGAATCCTTGAGGGAATACTGTCAAAGTTAACTGAGGTTTTTTTCCCATTTTGGGGGTTTCCCCTTCAAAAGCAAACAAATTTTGGCTTTCTTTAGCTAAAGACAGGCAGAAGAATGTGCCCTTTAAGTCCAACATGGTAGACCATTTTTTGTTATTGTTCAATTTGGTTAATAGGGGTTATGGATTAGCTACTACTGGGTGAATATCCTCCACAATTTTGCTGATTGCCCTTAAATCCTGAACTAACCTATAACTCTTTCCATTTGGTTTCTTTACTGGTAAAACAGGGGTGTTATATTCTGATTCACATTCAATTAGCGAACCATATTTTAAAAATTTATCAATTATTTCTCTGATTCCTTTCTGATGCTCTGATTTTAAGGGATATTGTTTTATCTGAACTGGGTGGCCCCCTCATTTTATTTCTACTATAACAGATAAAGCATTTTTAGCCTTACCCGGAACTTCAGATACCCATGCTCCCAGATATACCCGATAAAGACTTCTTCTATTTCAGGGAGGTCCTTCTTTCTGCTTTTCTGTTGAATAAAAGATAAACTCAGGACTTCAATTAATTGTTTGTCTTTAACTTTTAATTCCATTTCTCCTTCCTTAAACGTTATGGTTGCTTCCAAATGTTCTAGTAGATCTCGCCCTAGTAAAGACTTTGGAGAATTCGGCATTTATAGACGTTTATACATTCCTATTTGTTTTCCCAATTCGTACTCAAATTAGGAAAAGTTGTTTTCCCAACTGTACAGGTCTCAGAAAGAATGCTTTTTCTTGGCGGCCAGTAGCTCCCACAACTGTAACAAATTCTTTTCCAATGGAGTCAAACTCTGATTTAACACTGGATAGGCTGCTCCTGTATCCACTAAAAATTCCACCTCCTTTTCTCTGGTCCATAGCTATGATTTAATCAGTGGATCTGCTAGGGTAGATTCCCCCGGTCCCTGTTAGCCTAGCTCCAATTCAGTCACCAGAGCTGTCTGGAGATTCTTTAGGACAGGGCAATATTGCTTCCAATGTCCAATTTTCCTTCAATATGCATGATGATCCGGTCCCACAGACAAAGGATTTACTTTATCTTTGTCTGACATTCCTCCTCTGCCTCTGCCTCATCCTCTTATACTACTCCCTTTACCAGTTCCTACTTGTCCCAAAGCTGCCACCGTAGCTGTGGCTATGGTACGAGTCAGCTTTTTCTTCTCTACCGGTTCTCGATTTCTATACACTCTCCACACTTCCTCTATCAACTTTTCTATATCATGATTACATGTCTCTTTAAACTTCCGAAGCTTTTTCCTAATATCTTCTGATGATTGTCCTAAAAACAGATTGGCTATCTGCTACTTCCTTTCCTGAAGAGGGATCTAATGTAGTAAACTTTCACAACCACTTCCCTCAACCTATCCAAAAACTCGGTGTTTTGGTTTGCCCTTGTTTTACAACAAACAGGGCTGACCAATTTACTGGTTTTGGAATTGCATTTTCCAGTCCAAATTTCATCCAGTTTTGATATATTTTCAAAGCAGCACAATCCTTGGGCAGATTGCAATCCCAGTCTGGTGTTGCAGTGGGGATATGATCTTCCACTTTACCTGCTAATGCTCCTGCAGTAATCTGACCACGTATGTGAGCACGGGTGGTTTTTAATACCCACTGTTTTTCCGTTTCAGTTAATGCATCCAGCATTACATCTATGTCCCATCAGTCAGGATCTTGGCTTTTAACAATCAACGCAAACCTTTTTGCCACTCCTATGGGATCATCCCGATACTCTTCCACAGCTAACTTCCAAGCATCCGAATCTCCCATTGAAAAGTTCACCTTTATTCTTGTTTGACCCTCCGGTCCCATTGCCTGTCTTAAAGGTGCCTGAATTACCAGCCCTGTTTTGCTACAAATGCTTGTGGCAATTGGAGTAACATTTTCAGGTCCTTCTGTTCTATCATCAGCAACTGCAACCCCTTCCTCCTTGTCAATATCAGCGGGATTCAGGCCAGGGCACACTCTTCTTGGAAGTACCAGTAATACATAATACTCCACCATATCTTCCTGTTTACTCCTTTTTCTTAACTTTAAACATCTTTCTCCAGTATCACAGGCTGAACAACTTCTCTCCAATTTAGATCCCTGTTTTTCCCTGTCCTTTTCCAAAACTAAAATTAAGGGATCTGGCAGAGCTACATTAATCCCACATTCCCTCTGCCACTCAGGGTGGTTTCTTAATCTGAAAAACATATCTGCATACACTACTTCATCCCATGTCTCCGGGTCCCAGTTGGGATCAGATACAAGGGCACAAACTCATGGCCCCACTGCCTTTGTGCCTTTTTTATTGCTCCGTTTGTTTTTTTTTTCCCTACATCTCTCACCCTGCTCTGCAGTGGCTAAAAATCCCTGCCTTGCAACATCACTTCTGCTTTAACCGTTTCTAGCTCAGAATGTAAATCTGCTACTTGTTGCTCCAACTCTGTGTTCTTACCTACCATTCCTTTGTAGGCAAATAGCAAACAGCCCCCCATGCGTCCAGCATGGCTCAGTTGCACCTTCGAGTGGGTATGGGGGTTTGTACAAACTCACCTCAATACTTTAACATTCCCATGGGGTCCTTGGCTCCATACGGTTCAGGTCCCACATTAGTGCAAGTTTCTATTTTATCCCACAATGTGCTTCACAGTTCCTGTGTCCACCCCGGTCGCTCCACAGGAGAAGCCACAGCCCGAGGCACTTTCTTATGAAACATGACAGCATATTACACAAAAACTTCAACCCGAGCCTGACAACAAAAATACACAGAACAGTGTCTCCTTGTGCAGCTACATGCCCCACTGACCAACCCCTGCCCTCAACACACATATAAAAGGGATCTCTCAAGTACACTCCACACAACTACAATACTTAGAACACAAATAAAATCCAATTAGACAAACAACTATTAATGATGCAATCACAACATACAGTACAGCATTAACCATATCATGTTGTCAATACCAAAATCAGTACCATGATAATCTGCAAATTAGGTCAAATACCATCACAAACAGAGTTCCAAACAAATTCGAATGTATACCAATCGGGCGCTAGCAGTCGGGTATATGCCTTGCCTATGAGATTTCTATATCTCGATTTACAGAAGGCTCCAAACAAAAGGTTAACCCATCAAAATCCAAACTCCAAACAAACTCCTGTGCAGGACGTCTCCTGCGACTTATGGAAAGTTAACCAAAACAAAATCATACTTACAAAAGAATACCTTCTTAAAGATGGTCCTTGTCTGCTCCTGCAGGGATCCAAATGAGTCGAGGGGTCCCTCCGGGAAAAATTCCTGAGGGCCCTAGGGAGCCCTGTCCTCAGCGGGTCCTGCAGCTGAGCAGAGAGGGTCCCATCTGGGGTACCAAACTGATTCAAAGAACTTGTCAAGAACTCACCAACAAAGCTGGCAAGCAACTATTCTTTATTGCAGTGCTGGGAGACATGGGGGATAGCTCCTCTTAACACACCTTGTCCCAGCATCAATCAGGCTGTGATTATATTGTTTCTTAATATACATATTCATTATATTTCTAGTAATTGACATACATATTCATAACATTTCCCAGAACTACTTCACATAGGTTTACACATATTTGCACATGCGCACGATAGTGGTCTTTGGGACCCCTGGTGGTCATCTCTTCATCATCTTCATCACTTTGGCTGAACTTCAGGTTTGGAAAGTCCTGTTTTCAAGCTGCCCAACACTAGTCCAGTTCTAACTTGTCATTATGAAACATTTATCCAAAATGTTTCCTTTTTCCTATTATTATTTGCCAACAAGGTCAACGTTGCTTAGCTACAAAGCAGAACTAAATTTACTTCTGTACAGAAGAGTATATTTCATTTTGTACTTCCCTGTTTCAGCAGTGAATCTGTGTGCATCCAGAGTAAACTGGAGGGGCTGATTTACTCTCCATGCAATTTGGAGTTGCTGTTTGCCTGTGCAGAGACACATAGATGTGTTCTACCTGCCCATGGCTCAAGCATGCTGCGTAAGCAATCTGCTCAAAGCTTTGAGAATCCTTAAGATATGCGTGGTCTGTGAACATGCAGGTGGGAGGGGGAGGAAGGAGAAAATTAATTTATCTGCAGAATAGAGGAAGGATGATGAAGACCGGTAGTAGAAGTTTCTTTCACATTGGTATGTATTGACAAAACTAATGAATTCGGTAGTTCAGAAAGTGAGACTTTTCATTTGATTTATGGATCACTGAAAGGGCTGTTTGTAAGGTAAGCCACAGATGGAGAAATATTGATATTGCAAATGAAAGATGAAGGAGATCAGAACTCTTTAAGAGAAGCAAGCATTGTACATAACAACAGCTCAAGAGCCATGTGAGCTGCACAGTCAGAGGAGAGAAGGAACAGAAACTGCTCTGGAGACCAGGACTGTGGATGATAAGGAAATGGCAGAGGTGCCAAGTCACGTTTCAAATTGCAGAGTATGTAACACACAGGAAATCTGTCCTCTATGTTTCTAATCCATTCATAAAGCTAGGCATGGGGTGCACAGGGCTGGGGGAACTGGAGGAGCTGCAGGGCAGGCAGGGGGTGCTGGCAGAGCAGTGGAGAGCTGTGGACTGATACAGAACAATGCACTACAGGGCAGAATGGGTAGGGTAGTTTTAAATATTTTCCCTGAAATATTTTCATACGAGAGAATTACTCTCAACAGGAAACAACAATCATAAACAGAGAAAGAAATTATAAAATCCTCAAAGCCTCAGAAAAGTTGAATATTTTCCAAAAAGCAATTTACACAAGATGTTTTGAGAAACAATAAAGAATGTGGCACCTGAATTCTCTGTCTTCTTCTGAGCTGGTTCAGTCTCAAACCTTTGCAAACTAGCAATATCCTGTCCTAAAAAATCAAAAGTTCAGAATCTTGAAAACTACCTTACCTCCCCCACCATAATAAAAGCAAACCCCAAACCTGGTTTGCTTATACAGGCAAATGCAACATGAAGATACAATCAGTAAAACTAAGCCTGATTTTAAAAAAAGAAGCGTTTATTCTGAAGACAGGGTTTTGACTAATCAGAGACTATCATCACTTGTCCGCTGCCTAAGTGATTGCATAAAAGTATATAAATAACCCCACCACCACCACCACTTTTCTCCTCCCCCCTTTCTGCACTCCTCCCCCCTCACTCGCTATCATGTTTTTAAGGAAGACCTTGAGGGCAAGGGTAGGGGAAGCTCAGAGCCTTCCTCAGAGCAGGGATGGGGACAGCTTGGCCAGAAATGGAACTCACCCAGTTTTCCCCTGTGACTACAGTCACTTTCAACTACAACTACTACTACTACTACTACGATGACAACTGCCCATATCAGAACCTGCAACATATGTCTACTTTTCTCCCTGTCCTGTACACTGCTCTGTTCCTGGTGGGCATTGTGGGCAACTCCATCCTGATAGCAGCCTTGGTCTTCAAGCGACGGGTCCAGAGGCTGATTGACATCTTTATCATCAACCTTGCTGCATCTGACTTCATCTTCCTCATTACACTTCCGCTCTGGGTGGACAAGGAGGCATCGGATGGGAGCTGGAGGGTAGGAGCTTTCCTCTGTAAAACTAGTTCCTATGTCATCTCAGTCAACATGTACTGCAGCATCCTCCTCCTCACTTGTATGAGTGCTGACCGGTACCTCGCTATCATGCATCCCTCTATCGCTAGACGGCTCAGAACAAGATCCTACTGCAGTGGACTCTGCATCTGTGTCTGGTTATTATCCTGCTGCTTAGGAATGCCAACCCTTTTGTCCAGAGAACTGAAGAAGCACTATGGAAAGACTTACTGCACAGACAAAGCCGTGACAGAAGCCAAGCAGATTATGTCACTGATGCTTTTAATCCTGGCCTTCTTCTTCCCACTGTTGAGTATCTTAACCTTTTACTGCTCCATCACCAAAAGACTCTGTGTGCATTATCAGAGAAATGGGAAACATGATAAGAAACTGAGAAAATCCATCAAGATTGTCTCCATTGTAGTAGCAGCTTTTGTTATCTCCTGGGTTCCCTTCAATCTTTTCAAGCTTATGGCCATCCTTTTGGGACTCATGAAGCGGCCTGACTGTTTTCCTGATATGGTTGCCCAGCTGGGTATGAAGGTGAGCAGCCCTTTTGCTTTTGCCAATAGCTGTGCCAACCCTTTCATTTACTATTGCTTTGACAACTACATCCGCAGAGCCATGCTTCGGTGCCTGTGCCCATGGGTGAAAAGCAGCGGCAGCGGCAGCAACCTGGATACTCTGGACACTCGCCTAAGCCACTCCTTATCCAATTTTATTGCCGGGGAGAATGCTGCTAGGAAGAGGAAGCGCTCTGTGTCCCTCTGACAGGGAGCTGGGACTGCACAGGAAAGAACTTCTCCAAAGACAGCAGGCAAAGAATAAAGTGAGAGAAGCTGAAAACAAAAGGAGAGATTAACGACAGAGGTGCAAATGTAATGCAGCTGGCACTTCAGGTGGGAGGAACTGCTTCCCTTTAAATGCATATCGATGGAATAGGAAACGTTAACCACAGATTACGGTTCACAGAGATCACTGTGTCACTGAATGGTGTAAAGCAGAAACCATCGTGCCAAGAAATATCCACAAATGCTTATACCAGAACCCCAGCCCAAGTGCTACAAACTAAGAAGAATCATGTGACTCAGATAAAGCTGTTGTGAGGCAAGCTTTGAACTTTTACATATATATATATATATATTTATATGTGTGTTTTTATTCTGTGCGGAGCAAGAAAAACAGCACAAGTGTTTCTTCTCTCTGGTTCCTAGCTCACCAACAAACATGTCACAGTGGCTTCAAACCAGACTGATACATTCTGGGGGTTTGGAGGTTTTCTGAATTTAGGAATCTAATGTTTTGATGGATTTGTGTGTTACTAGGTCTTGCAGCTTGAGTCCTGTGCATTTTTCTTTAAGTCTCAGCTTCTTACTATGGCATTAAATCTTCAGCCCGATTTCTGATTTCAGAAAAAAAGCTAACTTGAAGGCAGAGAAACGAGAAAAGAAGCAAAAGCAATACTTCATTTAACCTTTCTCTTAAAGGCAAAAACCCCAACAACAACAAAAACACTTGTGGGTTTTGAGACTTCTTTGAGGTTCTGACACAATTTCTGACTGCTTGGGTTGTTCGTACAGTGGTGTAACAGACCTGCAGACCTGCTAAAAGGTTTTAAATGGAAGACAGCTACACCAGCCAACATAACTCATAAGAAACAGAGAGCAATGTGCAAAGCCTGAAGACCTGGCTACTGTCTGGACAGCAGGGAAAAGAAAAGGTGAACTGAACAATGGAAGAGGTATCTCTCTCATGTACCTGCAGCACGAGTGCATTCAGTATAGCTTTTCTTTTCACACCTCTGTATTTTCTAAACATCTGTAAATGGGGATGACTGTTTTGGGTGTTACAAATAAATCCTGGTATTTGCATTTTTTCTTGAGCTTTGCAGTCGTGTTAATATAGGCAGAGAAATGAAAACAGACCTCACCCAGCAGCAGCGCAAACCTGGAAACCAAGGCATGGACATCCTGCCCAGCTCCCCAGCCAGTTCCCTGCTGTGCCCACAGGCTCACACAGCAAACCCTCATTGGAGCTGTAAAGAGCTGGCACTGCAGGGTCAGCCGAGGCATTGTCTTTCAGCAGTTCCTGGTGCTGCTGTATGCTCTCTGGCACACAGTAAGATACTTGAATATGTGCCTGCGCTATAAGGGGAGCATCACAGAGACACAGGAACTTTTTTGCTCTCCCCTCCCTTCACCACATGCATATTTTTCTCTCCCCTCTTCTAAAAGATTTTGGTTGCCTTCCTCCACGTGACAGACTTTTTCCCCCATACCTAAAGACCAAACTGCTTCAGGCTTACAAATGCATGAAGAGCATCAACTGTGTTTTCAGACCTTCCAGTGTTTGAAAATAAGAACAGTGTCAGTTCAAGTTTTAATCCTGTTTGCAGTGTCCCTCAAAAACTGCTGTCTCAATAGCCTCTTCTCAATCTCTTAGCCTCCCTTCACCTTTACTAGTACATGAAACTTATTTTAATTACAAAAAGAAGCTTAAGACTTGCATTTCAACTAACTTACAATTTTTATTACAGAAAAAAAATCACATCTTAGTAAGTCAGATCTCACTCATTATTTCCCTAATCCCCACCCAAAGCAGAACTGTGTCTTTGGAATATAATCAGTCTACAAGGCTTAAAATAAATTTAAGTTAGAGCTGTCACTTTCTTTTTTTTTTTTTTTTTTGCTTTTTTGTTTTTTTTTTGTTTGTTTGTTTTTGTTGTTTTTTTTTTTACTTCATTAATTAATACTTCAATAATTTAATACCTCAAAATGCCAGATCAAATTGGAACAATGACTAAGGAACATCTACCAAGGTCTCCTTCCATTGCCTAAAGCTGTAATACAGGCGTTTTGGGGAAAAAAAAACCCAAACTGATCAAATATTGCCAGGTTTGACGAGAATTATATATAAATTCCACAGCAAATGCTCCCCATGAGCAAGAAAAAATACAGAAAAGGCAACTAATTCAACAAAGCAAACCTCTCTGGATGCTTTTAGGCACTCATCCAAGAGACCGCACCCTATGAAGGTGCTTATTTCGCTCTTGTAAACCGCAAGACATCTATTGGACATTCTCACGACAGTGTAAATGTTATTTTACATTATTTTTTCCAAAGAAAAGGTAGCCTATGCTTGAACAAACTTACTACTGGAATTTTCACTATTCCCTGTTACTATTCATTATTTGTTTGTTAGCACTCACACAGCTTAGAATGACACCAAACTTACGGTGACTGTAAGTATTTAATGTGGTGGACTTGTGTAATGTAACAGGATGCCTATTTTATCTGTTAAAAGAACTTAATGGCTGTAAAGTGGCTTGCTATATGAAATGGAAATGCTGCAATTCTGGTATGACACCTGCAAAAGATCTTGTATAGTAATCTGGACTGTTTATTTTTTCCTCCACTTTTATTATTTTAAAATAAGTCCAGTATGGTTGCAGTTAAGGAATACAGTTTGGATTTTTGTAATCTGTCATATTCTTTCATTGTCATGAAAAGGTAGCAAAGCAATTACTAGGAAATCTGTCAGCAGATCTGGATGGAGAACATTCATCTACCCATCCCACAAACCTTTTCATGATTTTGGAGATGCTTTTGTATGCCTTGAAAGAAATCAAGACTTTTTGAGGTTTTACATGAAAACAACTACACCACCAGCAACACTCCCAACAATCTAGAGATTGGTGCATCTTCCTGAGATGTGCACAATGAAAATTGGAGTGCCTCTGCTTCCTGCTGTAAATCAGGACCTGCTTATATGCATCTCTTGGGTCTCCATTTTGGCTTCGATGAATCAAACATTTTTCAGAAAGAAAGTATTTCATCTCAATACAGAGAAAAATTGTACCCAGATCTAAAGCTTACTTAAATGGACAAAGAATTTTTGTAACCTTCATTTCAGCACCAGATGTGTTAACACTAACAACTGTACCACCTCTAATTTTGGTACTTCGAGTTGCAGATGACCAAGTAAAATGTCTCACAGGGGATAGTTTCAGATCCAAAATTATTAGGGCTACCTTACTGCCCTCCAACAAGTAAGACGAGTGTTGTAGTCACTGCACTGAACTGACACTTAACAAGTACTGCAGTAAAGGCTGGCTCTTGGAAGCTAAGAGGAGAGCTTGCACTGACTAAGGTGCACCAAGATGTCACCTGCAACTTCTTGTTCTGGCTCTGTTAGACTGGTGGGATGTAAAGCCCCTCACAGGGCGTCTGCGCCTCAGGTTTGGAATAGGCTGAATTGCAGTAAGAACACTTCCTGACTTTGCAAAGATGCTGCAATGATACATATGTTGACTCCTGCACAGGCACAGTAAGGTCCTTTACAAAAGAAGAGGTTTTTTCAGGTGCTTGTAAGGTACTGCTGAACAGTACAAGGAGATGTCAGCTGAGGGGTGGGAATACTTCTAGCAGTTACACACCTCTAGAATACTAAATTGTTGTCTATCCCTGTATGATCACTTGTATTCATAAGGTTAAGAGGGACTTGTGAGTAGATTTGCAAGCTGCAAGCACAAATCATTATGTATTCAAAAATTTCTAACTGAAACAGTTGGACTCGATGATCTTAAAGGCCTTTCCCAACCTAAACAATTGTATGATTCTTCTGTTGTTTAGAAGCCTTCACACAGTTAAGGAGCACGTTTCATGGTAAGCTAAGAACAGGAAGCAGTGACCACAAATGGCCTAAAGACCATCCTCAGTGGGAAATCCATCCACTCAGGCTATTTCCCAAATATGCTAGTGTTCTGCATGTCACCAGATAAAGAGATATCAGTCCATTAGAGAACAATTAGTGCACTCTAGGTTTCAATAACAACCCAAGCACCTGCTCAGTTTGCAGATGCAGGTGCTCACACTTGCTGCAAGTAACAGGGAGTTTTGGACTATCTCACTCTCAGTAAAAGCCAGAGGGAGTCTGGTTCCAAAGATTTAGGCAGCTAAGACTGGAGTTTATAATAAAATAAAAGAATGCAAAATATGGGAGATGAGAAAGCAAGGGGATTGGACACCAACCGCCTTCAAGAATAAAGGCAGCCTTCTACATGTGACTCAGTAAAAAAGCCTTGCCAAAGGGTAGGCTGCTTGGGTTGACACTTATTTTTAGATATAAATTAAAATGTAGGTATTATTTTCCCAGCTCACCTCTGCTACCTTTTGTAACAGATTGCAGCAGCTTTGGAAATAGAAGCCACACGTTATGGTTTGACAGCATACAACACTATCAGTATCGATCATCTAAACAATGCATTGTGACCAAAACAGGTATTTTCAAACTTCAACAGTTTCCTTATTAGTAAGAGAGCAGATTCTTAGTCAGAAGTTCCCACTAAGTCTAGTTAGTGAATATTCTTCCTCTACTGTTTAATTTTCACATTTTCTAGAGCACATGAGATTTTACCAGAAGGGTTGCAACAACAGATCTCAGAAAAGAAGAGACCCATGTTTCTCTTTAAATTTGGACTGCATTTAGCTGCTAGAGAAGGGGACAGGGGAAGTAAGGTACGAATCTGTGATCAAAGAAAATGCTTCCCACAAAATGATTACTAAATTCAGAGACTTTCATTTGTAAATGCCTAGTTTCAGATCCTTTGCAAAGAAAAGATTCCCAAAAAGGACTATGCAGTCACTTTCTGAACAGCAGGTTCTTCAAAAATAAATGATGCATCCAAAAGTCCCTAGTCTATTCTGGAAAAAAAAACACCATCTCTGTGTTTTACTGTGAAAGGGAGACCCAGAACCTGAGGACCCTCTCTCTTTCTAAACTGATAAAACTAGTTATATGAATATAAAGGAACAGCAGTTCCTCAAAGGATGCCCTTTGTTTTACCCTCAATTTGAGGCAAAGAAAACCAGATTGTGAAACTGTGTGGCTCTCTGCTCAGAGAATGAAACTTGGTCAGTGTTTTTTTAATCAATCCAGCTTTTCAGTCTTGCTTTAAAACTGGCATGCAAAATGACGAGAAAGTCAGACTTAAAATGCAAAGAGCATTTTTTCCACTGAGGGACACAGTGTATAAATAAATACCCAGCACATATCTGCCCTATATAGTACCATGCACCTGACTTGGCCACTCACATAACTTCCCTCTATGCACTGCCTAAGCACCTGCATGACCACAACACCCATTTCCCCTGTTACCTACTCCTCACCCTCCCTCCTCTGGGAACCACAGAAACATTTACCCACACCTCAAACAGAGCAAAACATTCAAACCATTACGAAAAGACTTAAAAAAATAAAAGAGAGCAAGAGAGAGAGGTGCATATTTGGTTTTGCATAGCTTTGAACCTGTGGGTACAATCACGCCACTTAAGGAAATGTAGCAGCTAAGAGTAGAAGCTTGATAGCTTTCAAGAAAGACGTATAGGTATATAAATATCCACTTTCCTCATAACTAACCATTATGGATGGAAGGATCTTAAGAAGCAAAGATACAAATGCCCTGAAAAGTGCAATGGCAAGTCCATGATCCCCCAGTAGCTCAGCTGTAGATAAGGTGCCAGATATTCTGACTTCTAGTCAAAGATTATGGTACTTCAGACCATTCAGGAACACTCAAGTAATTGCAAAACCCTTGTGGGTATCTCACCAAGAGAGAGAAAAAGGCTCAGGCAACAGCAGAACGAAGAGCATATGGCAGATATGAAACGTGCTAAGACAAAGTACCCACAAGAAACTAAGCTGTTTTTTCAAAGCAGAGCTACCACACAGGAAAAATAAAAAGACAAGACTAGATCTAGCTAGAGAAAGGGAGAGAATAAACAAGCCTTATAATCCAATAGCTTCTAGGGCTAATGTTTTGGCAGCATGAATCAATGGTGGTGTGGCATGCTCACATTTACATAGCCACTTTAGAGGTTGCAGTTATCCTGAGGCTATTAAAATGTCTGATTCATGAAATGAGATGTAACCCTCCTACTATTCTAATTTTTAAGAACTTGTGCAACTAGAATAGGTCCTTACCTCCGCTGTCACCCAAATAAATACCAAATGAAGTCAGTGGGGAAATTGCTAGTATTGTTGAAATCAGACGGAGTTTTTTACAACTAACTCCACAAGAGTTGGGTCTGGATGAATCACAGAATGGTTTGGGTTGGAAGGGACCTTAAAGATCATCCAGTTCCAAACCCCCCTGCAATGGGTAGGGACACCTTCCACTAGACCAGGTTGTTTAAAGCCCCAGAAGACAGAAAGCCTAACTAACCCAAAGTCTACCTAACCAGTAGTGAATCCAACTGGATTAGTGTGCTCTCTATCAGAGTTCATGATGATAATGATTCACCTCCAAAAGGTCTGAAGACCCACAAAACTCCTATGATTATATGGCCTCACTCATCCATATTTAGAGGAGCCACCTGAATAGATGCTTCCAGCTGTGCTGCTGGACTAAGTTTTCTGATAGTACTAGCTGCACCTTCCTTAAATTGCCTTTAAGCAACTTGGACAAAGTAGGGCAAGATCACGCCAATCTAGGCACCTGTATTTTCTCCTAAGGCATGCATACTCTTCTCAATGTAATTGTAAGAAGGTGAGCCAGTATTGCCAGTAGACACAGGGACCTTCCCCAGGCAAGCAGTGTAGATCCTTCTGTAGTTTGTGCGTGGTTTAGACTTCCTTTATACCAGAGTGTGAACTGGTAACTGCAACACTGGGAGCTCTGAACCTCCTCATCCAAATGCATCAACCCCAGGAAGGGGCAGCAAAGATACAGTGATGGGAATATCAACAAGCCTCAGGGAATGGGGACTGTCTGCTTGGTTTGCAAGCTGACAGTGAAATGCATGCTGCCATTTCTTCATCTATACAAACCTGTGAACTAGTCAAATAAAAGTAGCTCAGGTATCCTAACCCATGCAGCTAACACAGCTTTGGCTGCACTGTAGACCAGTGCATCACACAGTGAAAAAACAGTGGTTTGAGGGTTTGAAGGCTGCGTCCCCTCTCCATTCTATGCAGCAAAGCTAGTGCCTTCCTCCAGCACCCAGCAGCTGGACACAAAGCATCTCTGGGGAACATCCCCTAAAGATCAGGCGAAACCAAGCCTGCCACCCTCAAGCGTGGGGTTCAGGATGAAACAAGATTTCTGCCATGGAAAGGGACCCAGCTAGGAGAGTGCTGGAGGGAGCACTCCCTCCAGGAAGGTGAGCTTTCCACTCTGCCTGCCGGAAGGCTGTCCTTCCACAGTAGTATTTCCATCCCTGTCCACCCAGCCTTCCCACAGCCACCAGTCTGGCTCTCACCAGACCTCTGGCACAGCCAAACAGGCACCAGGGCTACAATTAGTGTGCTGCTCTACCTCTGGATGCCCCCCAGGCAATGCCCATTTCTGCCACACCTAAGAGTCAGAGGTGGACAGTGAGGTTAAGTGGCTCAAAAAAGATCCGTATTTGCCTCAAGACCAGATAGGAGAGCATGCGCCCTAAATCAAGTCCTGTGAAAAGGTCCACAGGAAGTGAAAAAGGAAGATTACAATAAAAACAGGATTTCCAAAATGTTGCACATAATGAACAAGATATACATTATAGTTAGTCTTATAAACTAAAACAACAGCAAAAAACAGTTGTCAGTTGATCTTATGCTGAATTCAGGCTTTGCATGGAAGTGTCCACCATTTTGCAGACAGAAAAACAAACCAAGGGCTCCTGCCACAACAGTGAGCATGAACTGATGAGTCTGGCAAACACACGTAGAGTGAAGGTGATAAACTGTGGTGTAAAAACACAAAGGCTGAGATGTCTGCTAACAGCAGTAGAATGCTACTGGGTTTTAACATAGTGTCTCATGTTCACAGAAAGGACAAACAGTGACATGTAACCTTCTTCCTTTTTATTTTAAGAAAGCAAACTTGTATTCTGACTCATGCTTTAACATGAGTGGCATTACCAGTGCAGCACAGCTGTAAAAGACTTCAGGCGATCATCTTGTTCACTAACTAAAATCACATACCTATAGATTATCCTTGACATGTATCTGTCAAAAACCAAAAGGGTAGGTCATCATTTATCCTCAGAATTCACAAAATCCACTGAAAATTATAAGACGCTATGCAAATATATTCAGAGGATCCTTTTAATTGTTTTTGGACTCTTAAGTTTAACCACATGCTTTCTTTGCAAACATGAGGGGAAACAAACCTTCATTTTCAAAGAAATTTGATGGGCTTTCAGAATATAACCACTTATGAGCATCACCAGACTGTTGGCTCAGTCATGGAACAGACACACTCCAACAGCTTAGATGCTTCAAAAACTGTTTTTTTATTTACCCAGTTATTGAAGTCAGGTCTGTGATTTACTCCAGCAAGGGAGTCAACCATAAGCCCTGGTACCCTGTGGGAGCAAGTGCTTGTAGAGTACTGAAGAACTTTCTGCATTCATGCTCCATATTCTATGTGTTATGACATGAGTTAGTAATGTCTGCATTATCTTCCAGCCCTCTATGGTGCCTAGCTGCCAATGAGTTGCCCAAAAGACTTCTGACAGTGCCAGGTATTTCTGTCTTCTGTCTTGTCTTTTGCCACAAGCAATTTTCTCCAGGCTGCCAGATGACAACTGCCTGCAGCAAATTTCTAACACAGCACATGAACTGGCAAAAATCACTGACCTACATTGTGTCAACTCGATATAGAAGTATTTCTTTTCCTTCCTCATTAAGCCACCCAGTGCACCCTCCATAATACTATCTGACAGAGCAAAAGGTGCTTACATCTGAAGTGGAAAAATTTTAAACATGACCGCTAATAAGAAGTCCTCGAAAGAAGGACAGAGTTTGTATGTACAAAGGGCATTTTTACAAATACAGAAGTTAATCAGATTAATTACTGTTTTGGATGAAGCATAGCTTCTCAATACTAAAGTATTAGATGTCATGTATATGTGTACTGATTTCATACAGTAGATCTTTATTTTTCTGAGGTACTAAAGTACTATTTGGGAAAATGGACAAGTCCAAATAAAACCAACATTCTCTCCCTCCAGCAATATCTACCGGAGTTATTTTTACAAAATATGACTTCTATCGAGTCAAGCTTATTATTATAATACTAAAGGCACCTTTCAAATCTACAACTACTGCAAACTTTTACCTGCCAAAAAAGACTTGATGAGCTACTTAAGTTGCTAAAATAACTGTGTAACTATGTAGCGCCAACAATTTTTGACACCCAAAACCCAGAAATATGAGACTTCCCGCTTTCATGCCAAGCAAACTAGCTCAGAAGCATGAGTAACCTAAAATGCTCAAATTAGCTAACAGCTACAGGGGCAGTTTAACTGACCAAAGAGAGCATTAAACTATGGTTTAATGTTACAGCAGCCTGTAACTATAACAAGGTTTGGTTTGTGAGGGGTTTTTTCTTAAAAAGCCCAAACTTTGTGCTTTATGGACACAACTGAAGACAGGTTAGTCCTGCAGATCATGCAGCCACACCAGCTGTTTTACAGTTCCGCGCTCCCCAAGCAGCAAAGCTGACCTGAGCACACCATTTTGAAGACCTCTCTGTGGGTAAAGTTACCTGGGAGGTTCCATACTCCACTCCAAAGGGAGCAGTCCTCTATTGGCAGGACTTTCATCGTCATACCCCAGAGAAAGGCAAGATACAAAGGAGCCTTTGAAGAGAAGAGAAAATGTTACAATTAGGGAAAAAATCATCTTTAAGTGGTTGTTCTAAGCAGTAACCTTAATCCACTTGTTTTCTAACACTGAGTTACACATTTTCTCTTGCATCTGCAGATTTCACCTCTTAAGCGGACTCTCTGAATAAAGCATCCTCTAACCTAACATCTGAACCTGTTTGACAAGGATGCTACTGTAAACCTAGAGATGGGAAGCTGTTTTGTACAGAAAATAAAAGATCTGTGCTCTTCACTGCCATATATCACAGCTGTACTTGTAAGTATTTATTCTACTGTTAAGATCTTCAGTAATCAGTGCAACTTGGGGTCCACAGCAATTTCTCTTATAAACTGTTTCCAGATACAGCAGTGAGCAACTTAGACAACTCCCACGGAATATGGATGGTCCCAGTGCTGTGGCGCACATTCAAACACCACATTTATGCTGCTGGAAAACTTTAATGAAGCAGTTTTATCACAGCTCCTGTCGAGGCAGGAGCTTGCATTTGTACTGCAATTTTCTCTGTTTTTGAATAGCAAACCCAGAATGCTTCTTAAAGCTTTTTTTCTTTTTTTTTTTGAGAAGTGGCCTAGTTCCATATCTTCCCCAAGTCTAAGTGTAAAGAGGAATTCTGTAATATGGCATCGGTTGGTTTGGCACAATATTACTGCCCCCCAAAACCAAGGGTCTGCAAGCACAGTATAGTCATTATACACCCAAGCTACAAGAACTCCTCCCTCACTGGCAGGCACACAGGTAAGCAGCAAACATAAGCGAAAAACGTCTTTCTACCCGTTACCGAAACAACATTCAAACCGTCCCCACCCAACACCACCCAGCTGCAGCCCCTCAACCCCAACTCAACACATGCCAAAACACCCTTCCCCTTCCACAAGCTCTATGCTAAGCCTTCCCTCATTGGGAGAGTGATTTGCCTGTCTCAGCCGCACCAAAAGGTGGGTTTATTGCTGTAAAACTGCTCCTCCGTTCCCCCTAAGCACCCTTGCCCGCCTCCCCGAGTCTCCCCAAGTAGGGCTGTGGATCCCCTTGGCCTTCCCAGGCGAGCCCTGTGGTGCCCGGCCGAGGGGAGGCTCCCGGCCCGCTGCCAGAGCCTACCTGCGCTCCAGGGCTGCTCCCGCCCGTGCCGCTGCCCCGGCCCTGAGAAGGGCAGGAGTGCTGCGGGCGCGGCGGCGGCGCGGCCTGGAGCGGGGCCGGAGCGAGGCGGGGGATAGTGATGGTGGTGGGCAGGGGGGATGCCGACGGCATCGCGTGCGAAGCGGGCCGCGGCGGCGGTGTCGCTCTGAGTCAGTGCTCGCCGCGACGGAGGAGGCCGCGGGCTGTGAGCGAAAGGGAGACAGAAGCTGACTGATCTCTGCCGCCCGCCGGCGGGCTGCCTGGCACGCAAGGCTCGCTGCACCCACCCGCTCCTCGCCGGCACTGCGCTGCCCCACCGCTGGCCGCCCTCCTTCCCCTCGCCCCGGCCACTCTCAGCGGCCCCTCCTCAGACGCTTCTCCTGGCCCCCTCGGCTAACCCCGTCCCTCCTGGAGGGCTGATGGCTGCTTTCCTCCTTCGGCCACCGCCCGGCCTCCCCGGGAGCCACCTGCTTTTTGTGGGGGACAGTCGTCGTTGTTGGCACCGCGTGCACACAGATATCCCCTCTCACACAGTCCCTTTTGTGATTTTGGTGTTTACTTTTAAAATCCGAAGAAGCTTCTCGGCTAAAAGTATGTGGGAAGCTCAGGACCATCGGCAAGAAGGTAGTGTCAGCTCTGCACCTCGCTGGGCATTCACCATCTTTGGTCCGCTCCCTCACGGCTTCGGCACCTCTCGGTCCCTGCTTGCACAGCACAGCCGTGGCTGCCATCGCCAGAGGACAGCAAAATACAGTACCTGTAGATAGAAATGTGTGTGTGGAGGTGAAATTACTGCATAGCTCTTCAAATGTGACTACCAGCCAGAAATTTCAGACACTACGCCGGAATAATAACCACCCCATGTCAGGGGGTTGGAACTGGATGATCTTAAGGTCCTTTCCAACCCAAACCATTCTATGGTTCTGTTTCTATGACTATTCCCAGTCACACAGAATCACAGAATGGTTTCGGTCGGAAGGGACCTTAAAGATCATCCAGTACCAAGCCCCTGCCACAGGCAGGGATACCTTCCCCTAGAGCAGGTTGCTCAAAGCCCTGTCTAACCTGGCCTTGAACACTGCCAGGGATGGGGCAGCCACAGCTTCTCTGGGCAATCTGTGCCAGTGCCTCATCAACCTCACAGTCATTGTCATCTCTCCTTGGAAGGAGAAAACACCTTGCATTGGGGTTTCTGCTATTGAAGGACTTGGGCTGCTTGTTGACAAGGACAGGCATCACTGCTCAGAGCAGCAGAGAGCCTGAGGCCCCTGTTCTTCAGTATTAATTGATGATTTTTCTCGAGTGTTAAAGTAAGAAGTGAGGGGAGCTAGAAGTGTACAAGCCAAACAGTTTTTGCCATCAGCACTCTGAGCCACTGAAAATGGTGCAAAGTATTCACCACAATAAATACTTTTTTTTTTTTTTTTTTGAGAAAGGGTGTTATTGCAGAAGTCAGGAACACAAAAAGGTGTTATTCCTCCATCTCAGAAACAAAAACCTGCCATTTCTTAAGACTTCATTTCAATGAACCTGGTTGAACTGGTTATACCACAAGCTTTCCCAAAGCTGCTGAGTAAATGGCGATTACTCACAATGAAAGCTTCTGTGACATGAATCTCACTGAAGTGAATGCTTCACTTACAAAGACTCTCCAAGAATCGAGAAGCACTGAGGCACAGACATCACTTGAGAAGTGATTTCCATCCCTATTTTACAAAGAAATGACAGTTTAAGATGATTATTCCTACTGAAATGTAGGAATAGATGTGAAATATTTTAACTTTGTGAGTAAAATGTATGCACCCCTCATTACCTGTCCTATGAGTTTGCCCCAGGATCCATTTTGGGATAAAACGCTTTTTTGCCCCCCCTAGCTGATCCCAGCCTGAATGCTGTCTCAGCTGCTAGTATCTGCCTTTAAGGAACTCAACAAAGGGTGGTGCCAGTATCATCAGGGTCAGAAGCTGCAGTGGGAGGTTGTCTACTTTGCTCTCCGTAGGTTGCCATACATTGTAGATTGTACAACAGATGAGCCATCTCGAAGGTTTTCCGCTTCCTTCTTTAAAAGCATAAAAATACATAGATAACTACATAATCAGGAGAGTCCATACAAATACAGAGATCTATGGGCTGATTCAGTTTTGCCTGTATGCTAAAATCAGTCAGATATCTAGCACCTCATCAGCATGTGCCTAGCTTGGATTTTTCTGGCGGTTACATAGTAGAAGAACAGAGGTTTCTATTTAAGTGCATTTAGCAAAATACCAAACCTGTATTAAGTTTTAGCATGGAATTCATAGCAGGTACAGCTCTGTTCCAGCCGTGTAGTGATGCAGTACAGAAATGCTGCAGGGTTTCATTGATGAATTCACACATCAGGCTCGAAATACAACATGAGCCCCTTATACTTTCCAGGTTTTTTTTCCTACCCTTTTTGGCAGTGCATGCAAATAGATTGAAAATACTGAAGAAACAATTACCAGGACAAACTCTTAAGGGTACATTCAGGCTCTTTCATACGACTCATGACCTTCAGAAAGCTTTTAGAAAGAAATACTTTTGAAATGCCAAAACCCCAAGCTGTAGCCTGAGCAAACTTGGAATGTTGAATTCTTGCCTGGGTCAAGAGGGGATTTAAGCTGCTGATCTTCTCCAACAAGGATTGTATTTTGGAAGAGAAGGACTGAGCAGACGGATGCAAAATAAGCAGGTAAGAAATCATCTCTGTAGCAGAAAGAGCTAAAGATCCTGGCTTTTTCATGTGGTAAATGCTTTTATCAGCTCAAACTGTGCTTTTCTAAGCCTTCTAAATACCTGTGCATTTACTTAATACATATGCATGTATGCATTCATGTGTGACCAAGGAAGTGTAGGCAGTCTGAAAAAAACAGGCAGCAATAACGAAATGTGCAAAAGAGCTCTGCAGAAGTGAAGTGATCAGAGATGGAAGAGCTTGATGCTGTGCTCTGTGTGGCGGCACTGATTTTATTGATTGCCTACGTAGAGAGACCTGGTCCTGTTTAGACTGGAGAAAAGATGACTGAGAGGGGATCTCATCAATGCCTACAAGTATCTTAATGGTGGGTGTGAAGGGTACCACTTCCTCAGCTTACCTGTGAGTATGTTATGCAAGACAGTGTCGAAAGCCTTGTTGATGTCAAGGTAGAGAGCATCCACTGCTCTCCCCTGGTTTACCCAGCCAGTCGTTCCATCATAGAAGGCATTAGGTTGGCATAGATTGGTCAAGCATGATTTCCCCATGGTAAATCCTTGTTGACTACTCCTAATAACCTTCTTTTCCTCTACATGCTTAGAGATGATATCCAGGATGAGCTGTTCTATCACCTTCCCAGGGATGGAGGTGAGGCTGACGGGCTTGTAGTTTCCTAAGTACTCCTTTCCCTTTTTGAAGACTGAAGTGACACTGGCTTTCCTCCAGTCCTCAAGTACCTCTCCTGTTCTCCATGACCTTTCAAAGGTAATGGAGAGTGGCTTAGCAATAACATCTACCAGCTCCATCAGCAATCATGGGTGCGTCCCATTAGGGCGCATGGATTTGTGGGTATCAGGTTTGCCTAAATGATCTCTAATTCAAACTTTGACCAAGGGAAAGTTTTCCTTTCTCCAGACTTTCTTGTCTTCAGGGTCTGGAATTCCTGAGGGCTGGCCTTGGCAGTAAAGACTGAAGCAAAGAAGGTGTTCACTAACTCTGCTTTCTCTGTATCCTTTGTCAGCAGGGTACCAATCTCGTGCAGCAGCACTCCCACATTCTCCCTAGTCTTCCTTTTGCTACCATTGTACTTGAAGATTCCCTTGTGAGGTTTAATTCCAAATGGACCTTAGCCTGTGTAGTTACATTCCTGCATTGTCTCACAACATTCTTGTATTCCTCCCAAGACTGATGGACAGTTCAGTCAGTAGGCACTTGTTTTCCCAAATGATCTGAAATCTACTTAATTCTTACCTAATTAAGGAGCACAATCAGTAGGACTTAAATTTCATGGTCTTTCCAATATGAGGTTAAAAATGCCTGAACAGTCAGGGTCTGCTAGCTTTGTCTGCAACAACTTACTAATTACAGCTACATTCTCAGCAGAATGGGATGACAAGATGAATGTGGTTTTATAACAGTCAGTACAAACAGGAAACTTAAGGAAGTGTAACAACCAACATTTTTTTTTATTAGAGGGACAATGGCCAAGCCATTCAGGAGGAATTAATTCTCAGGATTTGGCTACAGAAGAGCAGTACAATCTCGTTGCCATCCCTATGCCCAGCTGTGGGGTTGTTTTCAGAAGAGCTTTCAGCAGATGCCTTCTATCCTTTAGTCTTTGAAGCTGTGTTTCCTCTAGTGGCATTAAGAGGAGCATCAATTCTGTCTTGCTGGCTGATCTTGGTCCATAGTAGGGGCAGGGGGAAGGAGGAGACTGTAGGGTGTTACCAACTCACATGAAGAAACACTGACTTGTCTTCATCTGCCTAGTAGCCTAGGACTTTTGTGTACCACAGGTTCTTTATTTTTTCCACCAGCTGTTCAGCCAGTATACTGAGTTTAGTTGTTTCTCTGATGAGGAAGTTCCTGCAGGAGATGACAGTATATGTGGTAAGATACACAAATACATGATGTTAATTATCACACTGCCTGTCACTGAGAGTGCAAACTTTTGTCAGCAGTCCTAGAGGGGTTTTCCTCAGAATACAGGACTAGGCAGTATGTGTTTGCCATGAGTTACATAAAACTATCTCTAGGGTCATCGTGCTTTTGCTTTTGTGAGGAAACTAGTTCCCCTTCTTTGAGGAATATGCATTCACAGCTAGAGTAAATTCTGTGATTTACACTGACAGCAATGTTTCCCGGCGCCCTCCCAGGGGGACTGATCCCCCACCAGACAGTGGCCCCCTCCCTCACAACCCATGTATGAAGCTCAGTAGTTCCTACCTGCACAAGCATTGCCATGTTCAGTGTGCATCCCTGCGAAGAGCTTGCACTTTCACATGAAACCGTATTGTCCCACTCCACCTTCCAGCACCCCACTCCCATTGTGGTCACACGAGGTTGCTGATTCATTTACCATTGGGTCTCCCCATATAGATACATGATTAATCTATTCTTTGTCCCACTGCTTTCTCTCCCTATTTATCCATGGCTATTGAAGTGTTAGTTTCCATACCTGGTCACAACAACCGCTGGAGTCTGGGCAGCATCTGCCAAGAGCTGACCAACTTTAGGGGACATCTTGTTCACAGCTTCATAGATGTAAGCTGCAATTGCATCAGGGATGACCAACCAGTCACGACGGTCTTTCTCAAAGATAGACTTTGAATGCACTTCTGAGAAACAGGAAGCAGAAAAACATGAGGCTTCTCCAGCCACTTGTGTCTCTGATATCTTACCCCCAAGCACAATGGGAAAAGACTTGAATTCTGAAGTTCAGGCCTCCCCCAGTATTTGCTCTCACAGCATCCATCAGCATCTTATTACTAGGTCATAGGCCTTACATAGCCTTGCACCAGGTATGGACAATTTTCATGCCAGACCCTTGCCAACTTGTTTCACACTGCCAAGCACTGTACATTTATGGTCTTGAACTGTGCTATTGGGCTTGAGTCCTACTTCATGGATGGGTTAGACTTCTCTAAAGCAAGTGAGCACCCTTAGAGCTGAGCCTTGTCTCAGGCAGACAGAAAAGCTTTTTAGACTCACCAGGGAGAGTTGTGCTAAGGAGCAGAATCAGAGCTATCACCAATGCCCTGGATTGCAGCATGATTTGCAGTAGCAGTCCTGCTCTCTACACCAAGAGACCTGCTGGAATCAGCATACAATATTTTGTTTGTTTTCAGAGAAATAAAGCATTACAAGTTAAACACCAGCTTTTTGCTATAAACCTAACCAATAAATGAAAAAGAGAACAGGAAAGATCACGGTGCATTTCCTCTGAAGAAGCGAGGGGAAGATAATATAAAAATGAAAGCATCCTTTTATTGTATAATCGCAAATGTCCACAATGAATGATAGCTTTCAGAGCTCCGAGAAATAGGTGCCAGTTCAAGCTGCTTTTTTTATACAAGAGCTAATATGCCTTGTTTCAGCACATGAGCAAAACACGAAAACTGGCAGAGGTCAGAATTGAGTTACTCCACACATAAGTACAACTGAAAAAAATCACAAAAAGGGATTTATTCGTTTGTGGTTTCTTATTTATTTATTTTTAAATTTGGTAAATTGCTCTAAAGAACATTGTGCCAGTGAGTGCATCACATACAATGATCATCTTAGTGACCCAGTGATCTGACTATTTTGTCTTGCTGTAGTTGAGGAGAGACCCAACAACCCAACTAGGTTCTCTTGTCTTTTCCACACTGAGATTAAGGAAGCAGATAGGAGGCAGAAGAAGTTCTCAAAAGGGAATAGTAAGTGCAAACTTTAGCTCCTTTATTTTATTAAAACAGTCAGAATTGGAGGAACTCTTGAAAATTGGTACCTGGTACATTAAAAAGCTGGCATTACATCTAAACAAGCGTGTCAAAAATACTGCCCTTAAAAACTTGTTTAGAAGTTAAAGTTTATACCGTGAGTTAGAAGGCTGGATCAGTCAGAGCAACATGAAGGAAACATTGCAGTGTTAGGAATTGCAACGGCAAAAAAGGCTACAAGTTTATTACATGTGACTGCTTTGCTAAATCCTGTGCCAGGTAGCTGCAAGTCAATGCTCCTTCTTCTCCTGCAGTATGGAAATTTGCTTCCATTTTTGATTTCCTTCTACATACACATTACCTCCAAAAGCTACCACTCCATTCACTAAACATTTGTTGAAAGCAGCAGTTGATCCATTACCAGCCTTCCTTGATTTTTAATCCTAGAGTCAGTGTTTCCCTCTGTAGACAAAAGATACGAATTTGTTTCCCAAGAGCATAAACAGTTGATCTTACCTGCTTTAGAGCCTGCAGTCCCTGTTTTGAAGGCAGCTAAGAAAAGGTTATGTATCTTCCAACACTGAAACTCTGCAATCCCTATCATTGGCTTGACCATCCTATGAGCGTCTTATGGAGCATCCATCACTCAGCTTCAGTCCAGGCCACCACAAGCACTCCCACCCTCCTCCATTTCAGCAGTATCCTTGGCTATGTAGCGTGAGAAAAGGCCCACGCTCTGGCTTGCAATAAAAAATAAGGCAAAATTGGGGCAAGATAGAAGACCACCTCCACTCACTTCTCTATATCCTAAATACAACTGTCACAAAGTCAATAGCACCCAGATCAAAGTTCCACTCTTACCTGTCCTGCTTTCTCTCTTTGTCAGGCTGAAGCTGAGGTAGATGCTCACCTGAGACACTGTCATTTATGCCGAGCTAATATAGCCATAGCAGGGGGTCAAAGGTCCTGCTTTGTTTTCCCATTTGCTCTTCTGCAAACATATCCAACTCAGTGGGACAGGCAAGAAGCTGTGGAGGACTCTGGACCTGTTTTTGAGATTTGGTAATGGTCAGTCTGACCTGAGCCTAAGAGACATGGAAGGCAGCTCCTGGGTCACTGAGTCCCCTACTTTTGCAGTCAACCATGTCATAGAGGCCCCTTTCATAAGCTGACCAAATTCCATGTTAATAATAGCTAGAGCTGGGCTCAATTTTCCTCACACTGTTTCTACGGAAAGGCTTGTGCCCTAACCACACTGCTCTGACAGTTGGAACTTACTTGTGGCTAGTCCAACAAATGCATTGACCGAACAGTGCACAGGGGTAAGTATGCACCCAACTCACATTTCTTTTATTTATTTATTTATTTTCCTCATGCACAAGTCTTTTTGCACGCACCACCAAGCCGGACACACATCTGAGCCAGCTATCAAAACCTACGAGGGGGGGCATCTAGCTCCAGGGCCCCTAGCTCAAGAAAGACATGGGCCTATTACAGTGAGTCCAGAGGGCCACAAAAAAAATATCAGAGGGCTGGAGGGGCTCCTGTTTTATGAAGAAAGGCTTAAAAAATTGGTTTTACTTATCCTGGAGAAGGGAAGGCTCCACGGAAACCTTAAGGCAGCCTTTCAATAGAGGGGGAATATAAGAAAGACAAAGGCTTTTTACCAAGGCCTTAGTGACAGGACAAGGGGAGGTAGTTTTAAACTGAAAGAGGGTAGATTTAATCCAATATAAAGAAGAGTTCTTTATGATAAGGATAGTGAGACACTGGAACAGGTTGCCCAATAACCCTGTTATTGAAAGTGTTCAAGTGTCAGATTGGATGGGGCTTTGAGCTACCTGATCTAGTCAAAGACACCCCTGCCCAAGGCAGGGGCAGAATGGATGAAATGATCACTAGAAGTCGCTTACAACCCAAACCATTCTATGATAGCTTCTCCCCAGGCTCCCTGGTCCCGGTTAGAAAGTGGCTGCATTGCCACTGTAGGACATGTTTTTCCATAGCTCAAGTTCCAAGTGCCCGTTGGCGTTTCGGTCTGGCTGACCATCTGTATTTGGCACGTGTAACCACTGAGCAGTAGGGGGAAGAGACAGAAAGGCTCCAACACTGAGTCCAATAGGGTAGTAGCTAAGGGGAGTGGGGAGGACATGAGGCATAAATTAAGCCTACCATGTGAGACCAAACAGACCTCCATTCTTATGTTAGCCATTTACTTACTAGGTCACTGTCACATGTGGAAAGTGTGAAAAGCTCAACCAGCATCTTCATTTATCAATCAATCAAAATTTCTAGAAGACTTTTCTTCTCATGGAGTTCAGACTACTTTACCACCAAACAGTAAGTGTTCTTGTTTTACAGACATGGCAACCAAGTCAGCGATTGTTACAGCTGGTCACATCATTAGAGGGCTGCCAATGGTTCCCCAGCCATTTTTCCATTCTCTTGGTATTTATTCAAACTACATTCTTTCTTAGAAAAACAAAGAAAAAAGTATCCCAAAACAAGAACAACAACAAAATCCCCCATACAATCAAACCATTCTGCATTTTTGTTCTAAAAATCACAGAAAATTCTTACCAACATATAACAAGGTTAATTCCAGAAATAAGAACAGATAATTTTCAGTTCTACTTACGGTGCAAGCAGTAGAAAGCAATTTATGGTCTAGGAAGAACACACAAGAGCAACTAGTTGAAAGTTCTCTTGTATTTTAATTATGCATTTGACAGTCATTGAAAAGAATCTACACACTTACCATATGCTTTTATAGATGGAATAATATTCAGAAGACCAGCACAAGGCACATTATAGGCATTAAACTTAGCAGAAATAGCAAGAAGCAGTCACTACTTGTGGAGGTTAATTTAATACAACCTCAAGTGTCATCTCTCTCCTGTGTCAGGTCGACAAATGGAAGGCACTAAGCATATTAAGTGGGTGTTTTAAACTGATGTGCTGCTGGAGGTAGTAACACAAAGGGGGCTTAGCTACCCTATGTAGTAATACGTACCACTGAAGAGCTTTGCATTGTGGTTGGTATCACACGAGGTAACTTCCCCCAACCTGAAGTTAGCCTAACCTTAGCTAGTGCTATCACGAATACAGTCCCAGAGATAGCAACTGGGCTTTTCAGCACTTTCTACTGCCAAACAGGCACTTGCCAAGACCAGATCAATGATTACACAAGAAGCAGCCCCTGCCCTCCATTCCTGGAACGGCATTCCAGAATGATAGTGGGTTCTGCAAATAAGCAAGAAAGCCAGATATTGCAAGTCCTTTCTTAATCAAATTAAAATTACGTGATTTTTTCTCTCTCTTATGATTCTCTGGTCTGAGGTGGAAAACAGCTGACAAGGAGAGGCACGGCCATCCTTATCTGCCCATGTGGCATGGTTACTTAATCATTACATACTCATTTTAAATTAGGGCAACTCCAGTGGCCATCAAGGCACTTTTATCTGAGACAGAAAATTCATTCTTGGGGGTAAGGTATATCCCTTTAAGTGCATGACAGGAAGATTAAAAGTCTAGAATGGCAATAACTCCCATATGTGAAACATACTAATTTTTAATTTCCCACTTTTCTGTCTGTTGCAGTTGTAAAGCACGAATACATACATTTCCTTTGTCGCTATTTCATGCCTACTAACCGGTGTTTTACAAACCGCAGTGGGTCTGTGTAAACCCATGTAAACCAGTAAACCTGGTACCATTTCTGCTTCCTTGCTGCATAACCTAATCTACTTCTAACACAATTTAAGAAGGTAAGACTGAGATACAATCAATTTTCCCTGAAGAGGTTTGTTTAATGTTTCTATAAACATGAACAAGGTGACTGAAGGGGATCTCCAGTAGGATAAAGAAAAAACTCTTCAGACCTCACCCAGCACAAATTAAGTTCACACGATCTCCAACTGGTCACCCTAACTCAATGATGGCGACTAGAGGAACAAATAAAGATGGAGGGCTCCTTCACAGCATTTTGGATAAAAGCACAACCTCTACAGTTAGTGTGCTCATTCTACAGGAAGCTTCAACAGCTTCTACTGTTACACAGAGTCATCTGGGTTTTCTTTTCAAGAGTCTTCTTGCTGTGTGAGGGAGTTCTTGCTCTTGGGAAAACTTGGTGGATATATGTTGGCTTATACACAACTGAATGCTAAGGAAAGCGAACACATCTTGGAATCTCACTTGATGTCTCAATACCCTCTTCTCTTGATGGAGAGCGGGGCAGCCCTTCCCTGAAACCTGGACATTTGGGATGGATTGAGATTACAGGAAGCTGTTCTGCATGATGCATGGCCCTATTGGAAGCACAAGGAGAGAGTCAAATTCCAAACCACCAGTTTAGCTTCCAAGGGTAGAATTTGCAGGGCCCTGGGTATCTGCTAAAAGTTGACACATGGCAATGCTAAAGTCATAACAGAATGCTAGTTTTGGGAGGAGGAGTCCATATTATTTTCTGTCATTCCATCACCATAAACTCCTCCTAACTAATAAAAATACTAGCACATCATAGAAGACAGGGCGCATAAAGTCCTCAGGATGTCATTAAATAAGAACAAAAGTGATTGACAGGCAGTGGCTGAGAACCAGATTCAAGAGTGATACTGGCTTTGCAAGTCTTAATACTTAATGCAATACTTAATTCCATGTATTTCAGATGTAACTCATGGGTCAGTTACATTATTCATAGTTTGGGTTTAATGGAGACAAGGACTACACTTAATACAGCCTTCCTTTCTTGAATTCAGACTTAGGAGTTTCCACTCATTTTTATTTGTGCTAGCCATCAACTGTTGATGAACAGCCCCTCTGTCTTCAAAAGTAAGCCTCTGGTTCTGAAACAAAGTCAGCCAGAGAAGCTAGTGGGTCCTCCTGTTTTACCTCCATACACACAATTAGATATAAGCACTGTCAGCCAAGAAACTGTAGGAAAATGAGCATTCTTTGTAGTGGCCTTTGATCAAGCAGTAACTGCATCAGAGCATTCAGGCAGGAGCATTTGCTCCAAGCATGATGCTTCCCATCACTGTCCAAAGAAAATTAAAAAAGGAAGTGGGCAAAGTGAAAACCTCTCCCTGTCAGTCTTCCAGGGGAAAGTATAAGCACATCAGTAATTAGGACATTAAAGACCACACAGTAGCAAGTGTCCTATGTGGCACTGGATGGGAAATAAGCTAGGAAATGCAGTCACTGATAACGGCCAATCTCTAGTGCCTCTGGGTTACAAAATAATGCACAAGATGCTCCAAAAGCTCCCTGACAACAGTTGAGTCTCTGGAATCTTAAGAAGTGCCTTTGGCAAACCAGTTTCCTGTGGAAGCAGCCAGCAGCCAGAGAGCCTCTCCTTTTCCAGCACGTTTTAAATGAAAACAGTGGATGAATCACATCAAGGATAAATGACAAGTTCTTCTCCTTCACAGCTGGTCTTAAGAGTATAAAGAAATTCTCCATTCTATTTGAGAGGTGAGAGATGAGAAATCCCTGCAGTCTAGCTACACATCAGATGCACAACATATGTGGAGCTGGTTAAAGTGTCAGGGTAAGGATCAAGGATATTAATAAAAAAGGTGACCGTAAAACATTTTCAGAGCCCTTTATACCACCCCATGTATATGATACATGGCACAGAGAGCAAAGGGAGAATATAAAATGCATGGAAGAGTACACGGCTTAGGCAAGATACACCCACCAAAGCCATGCTTCCTAGAGTTGAAGAAAATTCCCTCCACAGCGTGAGGGACAGTAGTCAGTACTGAGCAAGCTCAGCTCCTGTAGAGATGGCCAGACCTTGGTCAATTTAGCCCTTGAAGTTTACAACTAAATTCAAGCCCGGTTTAAAGGCCAGAATAAGTGACTTTTAAGGCCCTAAGGTGTAAACTTAATGTAGGACAGGTTGTTTCAGTCAGTGTAAGGCAGATAAGCTGCAGACATGCTAGTGAGCCCTTATTAAGGCAGTCAAGCATCCTTCCAACTCGGTGATCCTTGTGTTTGGGAGAGAAAAGGAAGCAACTGCCCCAGCTATGCTGAGCAGCCCAGCAGAAGCACCAAACATTACATATTCTGAAGCACAACAGAGGACCTCACAAAGGAGATGCTGTGCCTTTCTACACCAAACTCCCAGGGGACTGGATCAGGTGACCTTTGGAGGCCTCTTCTAACCTAAATTATTCTATTCATTAATTCTAATCATTGTAGCTCTTCTCCAGTAACCAGTGTGCAAAGGACCAGCATTCTATGGAGTGGGCTCCTTGCAGTGTCAGGGCACCTAACAAAGACTCTCTTTAAAGACTGGGGATATACCATTTACTGAAAAATACCTGCTGTTTCCAACAGACCATGGCCCATTGCAAACCTAAGTTTCCAAATCACAGGGAGAACAAAAATGGGTTATGTTTTGCTTTCCTGGGCACTAGACGAAGATCCTTTGGAGCCGTAAGTCTGAGGGAAAGCTGCTTTATCTGTTTTTTTTGGGTTTTTTGCTGGTTGTCTGTTCAATCAAGAGCAGCACCCCAACCTACAGAGTAGAAGGATCTAAGGAGTCCGGTGAGAATCTTAGTTCTTTCATTACTGGCATTAAATGACTATGCTTCTTCCACTGTGGGAACTTCCTCTGTCCTGCAAGAGAAAAGAAAAGGTTCAGGAACAAGGAAGGATGAATGGAAGTATTATGTTTTTCTACCCGCTCTGATCACCATAACAAACCCATTCATATACATACACATCCGAGCTGGGACTAGAACTGCAATTCCTTCCAAAACTCAGAAGGGAAAATGGTAATGTGCAAAATACAGCCTTCTGAGAAGACTCCCACCAGGTGAAATTCTGCATATATGTGATAAAGGACACTTAACATTTTTTTCATTTTAAAACCCCTTAATTTTTAAAGGCGGAATACACTGTCTAACTTAGAGACTAGTAATTGGATATGAAGCTTCTCACACTTAGGTTGCTACCTGAAATCTAGTTCCAGTGTAAACTGACAATATGAGTTGTGAAAAATAGCTGTTCAGTGCCCATATAATTCATGCTCAGCTCTCAGGAGCCATCCTCTTCCACCTGGCTTGGAGGATGGCATATTTCTCACCACTACAGTCTCTCATGATCTTAAAGCCTGTATCATGTAGCTTCACGCCTCTTACCTGGACACTTTCCCATATGAACCATCTTAGAAATATCACCAACATACTACAGAAATTAAATACTGGAGATACAGGAGATAATAGGAGAATCATGCAAATATTAGAAGACATCAGAAATAAACCAACACCAGAGAGGGTTGTAGAGGATACTCAGTATTGCTGCCTACTTGGAAGTGCTTTCTCCCCCCGAGAGTGCCAGAACAGCTATTCTAACACCAATGCATACATAGAGCCCCAAGTGACTGTAGGTGGGGACAGGAGTGAGAGTGTATAACATGTCACATAGTGTGGGACGTGATAAGGGACCTGCTTTGACTGCTTACTTTGCCCCTAAACATGCTATAGCCATACAACACGTCTCTTTGTAGGCAAGCTGCGCAGGGCACCCAGTGCTCCTTACCCTCTGTTTGAAAAGCCAACAGGCTGCAGAAAGTAACATTCACTTTTACTCCCCAAAACCCATCTCTTCCCTTAGACGAGAAAGTGAAAAGGCAGCTGACTCACCGAGCGTGGCCCTGCACTGCCTTTGTGCTTCTTGTCCTGACCTGGGATGATTTCTAAGGAGCGGTAACTGGGGGGTTTATCTTCTGGCCATTCCCGAGACCGGGACCGCTGCTTGCGGTTTGTCACCGGGACATGAACTTGCTCTTCTGAGGAGCTCCATGACCCTTGGCGAGAGGGAGGAGAGTAGCTGTGCCGCCGCTGACCTGAGCCATTGCTTCTGCTGGTGTGGTGCTGGTAGTCTCGCCTCCCTGTGGGCTCCTGCCTCCCACCACGGTGATGGCCGGAGCGCTCCTTGGCCTCCTCCGGATAGAAACTGCAGCTGCTGCTGCTGCCCCTGCCCCTGTCAGCCTGGCGTGGGGGTGACGCATCCCGTCTGGAGTGTGGGGGCCTGCCATTGTAGCCATCTCTCTGCCTCTGTGGATGGTCCTCTTGCTGCCTGTCCCAGGGCTCCCGGCTGTAGCTGGAATGAGAACCCCCACTGGAAGGCAAGGGCCACCTCCGGTTTTCCCTCTTGTCCTCTTCTGCATAGTCCCAGGTTCTGAGGGTACGGGCAGCTCTCTGTGGCCGTGAAGAGTTGCTGCTCCCATGGGTGGAGATATGATCTGTGAGAGGTGGCATGATCTCAGAGCCCAGGGAGGACAGCAGGCTGGGCTGCACAGCCTGCCACTGGTGGGAGGGTGGCTGGAGCTGTGACACGTTAAGGTTTTGGATTTCAGACTCCAGATAGTCCAAAACACCCTTGTTAGCGGAAAGCTGAGCTTGCGGCTGCACCAGTGGAAGACTGTTCTGCAGAGACACATCTAAGGATAAAAGCACAGAAGCACAGAGAAAGTCAAGGGGAAACAATAATCATGATCCTGGCTGAGTCCCTTTTGAGCCTCTCTTCTCCTGCTCCTCCTCAATGCAAGAGCTGCACAAGTTTCAGGCACTACAACCAGCACATCCAGACCACACAAGGTAAGGTGCAAAGAATAGTACTAGTAAGCTGCAGCATGATCTGTCTCTTGGGCAGCAAAGGTAAGAAATCAGTCATACAGCACACCTGTCCTCATCTGCACAAAGCCACAGCTAATGTGACGGGTTGGTAATAGTCCTGCTCTGAGGAAGAGGTAGGCCCAGATGACCTTAGAGGTCCCTTCTAGCCAACATCTGTAAAAAGCTGACTTGAAACAAATTTAAGGGAAACTTAAGCACAGGAGATTCAAGGCCTGTGGAAAACACCGGCTAAGAAACTGCCAAGGAATGTACTCGCCCATTTTCTGCTAGCATGGACTTCCTTAAGAAGACTCAGTGTATTCTGTCTTAAATCATGGTAGCTCAGTCACCAGATCTCCTTAAGAAAAACTGGTGCCCTAACTAGGAAAAATGGTAACTGTATAATTAATTACTGGACTAAAAAAGTATATACTCAGACATCTTGAATCTAATATTTAAGATGTTTGCAAATTATTTCTTCAAACAACAGTTAAGACTCATCAGACACAAAGGAAATCTGTGAGTGCTGTATCATGATCAAAAACTTAATTTTAGATGAAAAATATTTTACATTTATCTGAGAAGTTGTTATTTTAAAATCCCATATTTTCCTTGGTGATTAAATAATATTACTGGCAATAAGTTATTTTATTACTTATTTCTCTGGGACTTCAGAGACTCTGTCTTCCCTCCTCTATTAAAGTTACAAATACACAAATACAAGTGATTCTGGGGCAGAACAACTGGAAAATTCTGCCTGGCTTATTAAAGAGTTCTTCATTTTTTGCTGCATGCTGGCTAGGTCTATTGCACAGAAGGCAGTTTGCCCTTAATCATTTAAAGACTAGACATTTGATAAGAACTCAAACAAACTGCACCTCACTTGTCATGTCAATTTTGGCTATAAGGAGTTGACCGTGACCAGTACAACAGAACAAAGAAACGGTACCCTCCTCTACCACATGAAGCAAGATAAGCTGGGTATATTTACCCTGCAGTCACTAGGGTGTAGCACAGATACAGTTTAGTTAGCATTAAACTACTTCACCAAGCACTGAGCCTAGCAAGACACCCAGGCAAGTCTATAGTACACTCAGATGTAGCAGAGCTGTCATGCTAGGACACACAGTCATGCTAGGAACATCTCTTGTAATAGACTAAAGATTCACTGCTGAACCTCCCCCAAAAGTTACCTGTTTCTCACCCCAATTTGCCTCTGAAATGACACCTACGGTCTCACCTCGTTGCAGTAGAGGGTTCAGCTGGTAAGAAGAAAGTTGCGAGTTCCTGTCGCCACCTCTGTAGAACATGTTGGGTGATATCCAAGGTGCAAGTGCCTGAGCCTGCTTCATGATCCTGTACCGTTCCAGTGCTGTAAATGAAGAAGAAGAAAGCTTACAGTAGCTGTCCAGAGAGCACAGCTTGCAGATCACACACCATTTTGCATAAAGACTGTAGACTTTGGATGTGATCAGATATAGGAAATTCATAGAATGAAAAGCTCTTTCCACCCCACAAAGGTAAAGTAGAGTACAGGGAATGCCAATACAAAGTTGTACAGCTTCAAAAAGATACATAAAACAGAAGAAAAGGGTTACCACCTGACATTCAGGGTACAATTCCAGCAATTGGGGACAAATGGCACTATGATTAAAGTACGCAGCACATAACCAAAGGCAAGACTTCCACCTGCCCTGTCATTATGAGTACAGTTTTGGAAAGGCAGGAAATAATGTTTCATACAGCAAGGCTATAGTTTTCTCTCTCTTAAAACTCTTTCAGCTCATCATTGGTCCTTTCCCCTTTTGGCTTTGATTTAAGCTAAACACGATCTTTGTTTTGCCACCTTCATGTAGGCTCTGCCCAGATCATACTTTCCACACCATACTCCATCATTTCTTCTCTGTTCCGCAAACAGGGCACTCAGACATGCACTGTCCAGCTTCTCCCTTTTCAGTCTTTCAACCATTCTTGTCTCTTTCTGTAGTTTACCTCAGCATGACTGCTAAAATTATGAAGGTATGGTCAAACCGGTGAACAAACTGAGTTTCCTGTTCTCAACATCAATGGCCAGTGTGCCAAATGACCAAACTCAGTGGAAATTTGTCTCCCTCAGATTGCCCACTAGTGCTAACTGCAGACCCCTACTCGTGGGGTCAGGCTCCAATTCCACTTCGCTTTTTGCAGCATTTCCATCTCACCTCCTCTACAGACAACCTCACCTTCCCTGTCTTCGCTTACTGCTGCTTCTTTTTTGGGAATACCTAAAAACATCTTACAGAAACTTACTTCTAGCATGGACAATCAAAACTTAAGTTTCTGAGCAAGAAAATTCTACAAGTCCCAGGCTTTGCGAAGCCTGACTCTACATGGTTTGTCTGTCATTACCGGGTGAAGGTTTTCTGCAACAGAGCTTTTGGGCTTTTGCAAGATTTCTTTTATATGCCTCCTCTGGAGTTTTAGAAGTGGCAGGCTTTTACTGCAGTCTCTTCTCTGGTCAGGCAGGACCAGAACATTCCTGGCTATTCAGTTCAGCAGACAGATAGGAGCGTAACTGCCTTTGAGACTTTTACCCCTCTGATAAATCTGGCTGATGAAATTAAAAGCTACTGGAAGGAAAGAGATAGGGGACAGACAGACAGGTTGACTGCATAAGCCTTGCTTCCTTGAGAAACCAGGCTACAGCTAAGCTCCAGTTAATTCTATCCCTTGGGTTCAACTGCAGCAGGCAGCATTTAGCCTGCACGCTCTTTGGGCCTGAGCTCTTCATTTCAGGTAGCACTCCAGTTATTAAAAATGTCCTCCTTTAGCTGGTTCACTGAATACAGAGCACCTCTTGTAGCAAAACAGTGACCAACCATGCCCCTCAACACATCCTTCCCTTTTCCCACAGTTCATGCAGCTCCACTTCATTCTCCACTTCAAAATCTCCTTCTCTCCCCAGCCTGGCTCCAACCAGAGTGAATTGCAAAGCTGGAAATTTTGGGGGGTTTAATCTTAATACTTTGATTTTTCTTCAAAGATGTGTGGCCTTAAGTAGCAGATTTCAAGCATTTTATGTCAAATTTGTATTGTTATTTTTTTCTTCCCCATGGGATTTCCCTCCAGTTTTGGTTTCAAACTTAGAGGAAGAGAGAAAGAGGAAAACAAAAAAGGATAAAAAGAAGGAAAAGGCCTTATCTCTTTCTCTTCTGTTCCTCCAGTTATCAGCTTGAGAATGTCCTAGAACCTGCTGACCACAGTCTTTGCCCAAGGAGTAAAAGGCTCAGCAACTGTGGGCAAATCTACTTCAGGGTTCCCCTCTTTAGGGTATGAAGACAGTCACTACAACCAAAGTCATCCTGTCCCTGTAATTCTCTGATCTCTTCCTACAGCTGGACAAGTGCAGTACTACCCTCAGACCTCCTTCACTACCTTCATCCTTTCTTCCTTCCACAGATACTTTGCCTTCCAGTTTGAACTGATATATACTCTCATTCCTACCTGAAAAACGGAAGTTACAGATCTCTTTTTTAAAGTGCACATATTTATCTGTGGAAAGTCAGATTCACCTGAATTCCAAAACTGACACTTATAAATTGATACCTATACCTACCTACTGCTGTAAGACTTCGGCAAAATGTCATGTTGTTCCCTCCACTTACTCCCCGCTGAGAGAGGTTGCTCTTCACCTTTGACAGACTTTATAGCTGCTGGACCATTTATCCAATTATATAAAAAAAAAGTCAATGTTTTCCAACCTAGTCAGACCCAGGTGCAAGTATACCCTATTTTGCATCAATTCATTAGTGGAAGAAGTCCACAGTAGAAAAGAAACTAATAGAACAGAAGGAGGTCATACCCTGGTCATTTACCCTGGTGAGCTTTTCTCAGAGCTTTCCATGGGAAATGTTTAGTATTTCTGTACACCAATTCCGAATTACCCAGACAATGCACTTGTCTTATTGCTAGGTTCAAAACCATGTTCGTTAATGACCTGACTTAAACCACCCAGAATTATACTGCCTCGATGGCATGAATGACTGTTCAGCAGATCCAGGCTACCCTCTAGTGGCCAGTAACTGGGAAGAAATCACCCGTACCTGGCTCGCACTATAACTCATGAGACTTTCTTTAGGATTTCTGCCTTCTCTTCAGCTGTATGGAACTGTTATTCCTCAGGAACCCCTGTATCAATCTTTCTTGGGTGACTTGCAAAAAAGTAAGTCAAAAGCAGGATGAAGTGAAGGTGCACTAGAGGAGGGGTGCAGGCACGAGGATCCCTTGCAAACCAGATAAAGATGGCAGGCAGCTGGAATAAAAATTAAAGCCAAAGAATCCAGCAGTCAGTCAAGCAGACTGGACTCATCTGTACTTTACTCATGAGCAGGAAACCGCATAAGAATCCCTCCTACCTATCCTCAACAGGAGAGACGAAAGACAACAGAAGCAGTCTGGAGTACGCTATCATCTCCTACAGCACAGAAAACCAAAAAGGAGCCCGCACATATTCTGAATCCCTTTTTTGATGAGAACTAGAAGTCTGAAGATACGTGTCTTTCATCTCCATCACTTCTCTCTCCCTTCATAGCGACTAATTTTTCTGTCAAATTTCCATAGCCTCAACACTACGCATTTCACTCGACAGCCTGCAGAGCCCCCAGAAAGTGTTTTGATTTGTTTTTAGCAATAAGAGGGATGCTCTGTTTGCTTTTTGCAAAGGCTAAGCAAATTAAGCTTAAATCTAAAACTGTCACAACGTATAAACACCCAAGGTACAGCAATTAGCTCTTTTGCAGGTAAAAGGAAATCAGAAACAGAGCTCCTTGTTCATAAATCCCCTTCTTGTAGCATCTGGGGAAGAACCTGGTTATTTCAGTGATAAATAAATGTATTTTTTGCAATTTGTTGCTCTCAGTTTGTGTAAGCTGCAGAGGGGCTAGTCTGCTTTGTGTTGCTGCTAAGTGTCAGTTACAGGAACACAGAGGTTCTATGACCTTAGCAGCCAAAATTAAAATGGTGGCCTTATTAAGAGAACAGGGTCTTGCTGCAGAATCTTTATTACTGCTAAAAATGACACATGAGAAAGTTTCTCTTGACCCTCAGAATTCATTTGCAAATGCATTTGCACCAAGAGAGACCATCTTTCTCCTTTCTTTCTCCTCACTTCCTTCCCCAAATAAAACCAAACAAAACCTTTTTCTTGTGGAAGGAGCAGCTCTGAAATAGCATTCAAATAGAAAATTCAACTTTTCACGTAAAGTCCTCTCAGAGCAACACACCTGTAGGTTAGGCCTGTTTGAAGAGTAACACCACAGCATTTGCTTGTCCTCCTCACATGCACAGGCATATGAGCCACAAGACAAGGAAGAAAAGTCCTGAGCTACTTGTACAAGGGAGCTGATGGTGCCCTGGATGAAATGAGGTAAGTTAGAGGGAAGGTGTGAGTGAGGAGCAACTTCTTAAAGTAGGACACAGAGTAGCAAGATGGGCTCCATGTATCCTAGCTCCCGTCCTCTAAACTCAGATAAGCTGGTCGTAGTGGTCACATTGCCAAAGAAATATCACAGTCTATATGGACACTGAACTGGAGGGAGAAAGTGGACCTCAGCAAGATCCCAGTCAAGCTTTTGTCTTGACAGAAACTGTGAATGGACACACATTTGCTGGAACCTCACCTTCCTCATTACAGCAGCACCGGGTAGGGCAGCAGACACACGGGATGTGGCAGCAGCAATATTGGGGGCAGCACTGGCACCAGCATACTCCAATCAGCAGAAGGAGGAGAAGGCCACCGAGAACGATGAGGATTACTGTGAGCCAGTCTGTGGGAAAAACAGAGAGAGAAAGAGGATGCTCATGTACCTGGGCATAGCAAATTATTCAGCACCTCTCCTCTGCTGGAGACATCTTGGGATGGGGAGGAAGAGAATAGGAGATATCTACCACCCAGGCAGAAAAACACAGGCACTTACGGAGAACAATCAGCTTAACTTCTTTGTCCATATCACCCGAGGTATCTCCTGGAGCTTCCACAGTGCAGTAGTACACGCCATGGTCCCACCACATGACCTCACTGATGACAAGGTCTGCCCCTGTGGGAGAGGGACTGAGAGATCAGTAGGCTGTTTGGCACTGACAGACACTACTTTCAGGCCTCACTTTAAGAGGGCTTTCTGCCTGCAGGTGACATACAGTACTGCATCTCCCCTCTTCCCAAGCGTAGACATCACCTTCAAACAATCCCATTTGAGTCCATTAAGAACTCCTGTAAACAGCATTAACTGCTAGTCCCTTTTTTCTTTGTGTTGCTGGAAGGCAAACACTACTTAGAAGTGGGACTAGTTCTCTGTGGAGTGAAATAACCAGCATGCTGCTGGATGATGGATGCTAAGATAACTGGCTGCTGCCAACTGCCAGCCCTAGGTTTTGGAACACAAATCACTGTCCTCTGTTAGGCCAGCCAACCCAGTAACTCTTCTGGCAGGAGTAACAGGTATTGTTCCAGGGACAGCCCAGGGCATATAATACACCTGGACAATTATGCAGTACTTCATAAAAGTAACTGTTTTCTAGCCTTTGAGCTCCTTAGCTTACTTCTGTGTTCTTCAGCAAAATGCTCAGGTATCCTCATCTCAGCCTTCGCTTGTAGTGCTTCCAACACCCTCAGGCCAGCCCTTCATAGCTCTTATTCCACTGCCACCTCACAGAATGTGTAAGCTACAGATGACATCAGCCCTGATTATGCTTCTCTTCACTTAACAGGCCCAGATACTGGATAGTTACTGAGTTTGCTGCCTGCCTGGAGGTGAAGTCACTTACGGTTCTGAATGGTGATTTTTCGTTGCTGATAGTCAACACCCAGCACAGGTTCCTTCTGCCCATATTTCTGGATGACAATGCGCACCTCTCGCTGGCTGTCATTGCAGTCAGTAGATGGGTCCTGGTGAAGATTTAAACCAGCCTGGTATGCTATAAACACACATCAAGTAAGATGCCAAAAGTTATTTCAAAGGACCAATTTCTATCCCCTTGAAAAGTAGAGAAAACTCCTGCATGCATATGTGCATTTGCTTTGGTTTAGTAAAAGCAAGCATGGTTTCAGACCAGCAAAGAAAAGTTGCTTTGAAGTACTCAAAAGCAGAGAGAGGTACAGCCACTGGAACAACAGCTTTCGAGAATACAGGAGCTGCAGAAGAGATGCCTCCCTTACTCACAACTGAAAGAACAACAGTAGAAAGAAGCTAATGGTGGTAGGCTGGAGGGCAGCTCCCAGTATGAAGATAAACTGCAAGGAAAAAAGTCCTAAGACTCCCAGGAGTACTGGAACTAAAACAAAAGTGTGATTATTTACCAAACAAAATCTCCAGACATACACAAACTGCTGTAGGGATTGTCTCCCTTTCCCTGCTGTATCCCATTAGATGTTGCGGAGCTCATAAAGACAGAAAAGAATCCATCATCTGACTCCAGCTAAGGATTATGCATAGAGACACCTAACAATGGAGGACCATGGGCATTTTTTGTGCAATACTCCTACGGCAGACTCACAATATAAACTAACATTGAAATTCCAGGTATTTGGGAGCTGAGATTTGTGGAGACAACTGATACAGTCAGCCCTGTCTGTAAAGGGCTTGAAATGAAAAGACGAGAAGACAAACCTTGTCAAAGGCTCCTCCATTGCTATATCTCCAACGGATCAGGAAGAACAGACCCAACTAAGCAAACACTGTGACCCTCATGCTTTCTGTCCCTGCTGGAGGCTATTAGCTTAAGCGTGGGCCCAAAGCACTCACATTATCCTGGGATCAGGAAAGCCAGGGACCCACCTGCTTGCGGACTAGGCTGCAGAGCACTACACAAACCATCCAGACTGCATAAAGGAGAGTTTGGGCACCAAGACACCAAACAAGTCCAGGCTCCCCACTCTGACCTCATTCTTAAGTGTGCCATTAATCTAAGGTTGGCCAGCTTAAACAGACTGCAGGGTTTATAAAAAATAGTTTTCCTTCAGTTGGAAGGGACCTACAATGGTCATCTAAGTCCAACTGCTTGACCACTTCAGGGCTGATCAAAAGTTAAAGCATATTATTAAGGGCATTGTCCAAAAGTCTTTTAAACAGTGGCAGGCTTGGGACATTCACCACCTCTCTAGGAAGCCAAAGAAATATTTCCTAATGTTAAGCCTGAACCTCCCCTGACACAGCTTTTGAACCATTCCCACACATCCTATCACTGGATACCAGGGAGAAGAGCTCAGCGCCTCCCTCTCCAACTTCTCTGCCCAGGAAGCTGCAAAGAGCAGTAAGGTTGCCCCTCAGACTCCTTTTGTCTGAACTAGACAAACCTGAAGTCCTCAGCTGTTCCTCATAGGACATGCTTTCCAGCCCTTTCACCAGCTTTGTTGCCATCCTCTGGTTGCATTCAAGTATCTTAACATTTTTCTTAAACCGTGAATCCCAGAACTGCACACAATACTCAAGGTGAGGCCACACTAATGTTAAATACAGTGAGATCATAAACTCTTTTGACCGTCTGGTTATATGGAGTTTGACGCACCCCAGGATACAGTCTGCGTACCATCTTTCAAGAACCATCTTAAAAACTCCTGAATTAAGGCTGCACACACCAGAATGTCTGCACGTGAAAGTGCTGCCACCACTACTAAATGTTATGATTTAGAAGTCTTTCTGCCCTCCAAAATGCACGTTTCTTATACTTTCTAAAATCAGTAACATCTGGTCACTGGTATCTAGCTCCAACCATGGGGTCTGCCACGGAAAAATGAAGTCCACTTGCTGCAGGACCCTTGCTTTGAAACATGCTGAAGCATGAGGCAGCTGGCAAGATTGACATGTGTCCAACACGGCTGAAACTCTCTGCCTCCTCTGACAAGGAGGACAAATACGCTGCTCTGGCTGGGATTTCTACATCATATCAGAAAGCCTTAACATTGCAAAGGAAATCACAGACATTTTTTCTTGGAGCACAGGGAAATACCACTACCTGACCTGGTTTGTGGGCAGGAAGAGGTCAAAAGCCTGTATTATCCAGGAAGTCTACCCTTCCCTTCCTGTCTGTTTGTAGCAGTACTCCTTGGAGGACAAACCTAACACTTACAGGCTGAGTAGTAGTCAAAGATGGGGTCTTTGCAGAAGGATTTGAAGCGCCAGGTCACCACCACATCTTGCAGCTGAGCTGAGGTGCTATAGTCACACTTGAGGATGACAGTGGCAAATAAGGTGGTATAACGCTCAGCATCCTGCACTGTCACCAGGAGGGAGAGGCAACCTGCAAATGAGAACACAGAAGGCGGTCAGCTGGCAAGAACAGACCTTACATCACAGTTTTCACTGCACCAGACCAACAATCAAAGTATATCTCCCTCGGCGTCATCCGGGACCTGCAGCTATGGACCTCATCAGTTTCTCTGGTGAAGCCATCCAGAGTTACAAACCCTGGTTAGAATGTGAGTCCAATCTTTCCCTGGCAGAAGGCAGCTTGAGCCAGCTGCATTGTCCTTCCTTATGGACTAAATTATTCTCTCCAAAGCAACTATTAACAGCCAGTATGTAGCACATGAGCCTGTACTCTCCTTCTGCAGGAGGAAAACTGTCCCTCCAAGCTGAGGAAGATCATTCATTGGGCCCAGAAACACACAGGATGGGATTGCTTTGGCTTGTCAGCCTAACAGAAAAGTTCTGCAGTGCCATCCTTTCATAAAAGTACCAAATAAATTTTATCACGGTCTTGCTAAGACAGTCATCAGAATGTGACCAGGAATAAGACAATACAACTTTTGGGCCGTAACATCAGTTAATCTGTTTTCTACTAGTTCAGAACAGCACATTCAAGCAGCTGCAACCACTGAAGAAAGTTGTACAAAGTTTCTCGTAAGCTATGCTTTATTTTAGCCACACTCAGAGACACCTCTATCTTATTTAAACTTTGATAATACAGTAAGTTGCGCTCGTTGTTAACAATAGCGAAGTTATCACCAGCTGCCTTTGATAAGTGAATACAAACAATGTGGAGCAAATGTGTGATGCCCTCTCTGGAATATACCCAGGAGAACAGTGGGGGGTTGCAGTGCTATGCTAGTTGCTTCTTAACTGGGGAACACAGCAGCAGGAAAGGAGGGAAGGAAATGGAGATGCTTGGAAGGTACCAACTGAAAGGGTCTCCATGAACCAACACTTGGGATTTTGTTGCTATTCAAAGATTTTCCCTCTATTCCATGTTTCAGGATGAGAGCAAGAGAACAAGGAAGTATGTAATAACCTCTGGATTGCAACTGCAAGCATCATTCTTTCAGTGTCCTCTTAGGCTGCACCTCCGCAGTACATTCCAGGCTCACCCAGTTTCCACCTGGTGGAAAACATGCTGCAGAGGTGCAACACTGATGCCACAAGTAAGTCTGCAGTAGGATGTTGTGAATGCAGTACTTGCTCAGGTTTTGGTTTGAAATGGGCAGCTGGTCAGCCAACTCAAAAGCACAGGCAGAGTGAACTCATTTGCCTTAAAAATACCACATAAACAGAGAGGACCAGAGTAAACTCTGAGTCCAAGGCTTTCCTGAGAAATAAAATATACATGCTAGAAGTACTAGCAGCCATACAAACCTCTAAAACCCCAAAGGATCTCTAGTTTTTCACAATGCTGTAGCAAAGTTCCATACTAGTAATGGGTGTTTACAGTTGCTCTTATTTAAGAGCACTGTGCTTCAACAGATCTTGTTTCAGCTTTCATTGTGAAATAGCTGACCCACAGGATCTTACTGTGGGAAACCACAAGAAGTCAATCCAAAAATCAAACTCTCAACCTGGCAAAACCCTGATCTCCTTGTCAGTCAAATTAATTTCCATATGAATTCTATCTGACCTGTTGAGGCTCATGTAAACATAACAGGTTATCCATGGATTTCCTACAGCAGCATCCTTCCAGCAAAAATAAAATACTCAAAATCACTATATGCTTTTCACTTACAGAAACCTGTTCTGAAAAAGAAACAGAGTTGAAAGATTAAGTTCCTTATTTTCTAAAGAGGTTTAAAACCTACTGTTCCCACCGGAGGACAGTCTGATGTCAATGCACGTCTGATGTTTCATACCAACCTCCTCCAAGAAAACTAAAAAGTTGTGGCATTAAGGCTGGTTTCTAAATTTGGACTGCATTACTCCACCAGATGCTGCTATCCTGGCTGGAAAGAGCAAACCTGGACACTACCAACCTTGAAAGTTACAGCTATCTCAGGCCTATGGCTTTGCATTGAAGACACTAATCTTCAGAGCCAGTGAAGCCAAATTTTAGCCAGAACATCATGAGGAACACAGCTGTCAGGAAAGACAATCAACAAGTACACCTACGTACTTCTTTGCCTCTGTTACTGGTTTTCTGTGAAAAACTCAACGTTGGTTTTGGTTTTAAAGCTAACTTTTAGTTTTAAATCTAAATCACCAGCAAAGACCCAGGCATCCAAGAAGCAAACCGACCATTTTATTTCCTACAGATCAGAAGCAGTTGGGCAACCTGCAAAGCTTGCCAGAAAGGATTCTGCTTGCCGAAGGCCGCCTGTGGACACGAAGGTGAGCTCCTGCTCTCCGTACATGTACCTAGCAGCTACGGCAGCACTGCAGCCACACCAGATGCCCATAGAGGCTGAGGTGGGCGCTTGTGACAAGCCAGAGGGGAACCCCTCCGTGTTTGCCTCTTGTGCTCAGGTCCAAACCACGCTGGCCGCACACAAAGCGACACCGGAGGCTGCCAGGAAGCAGGCGGCCACTTCCTCCTAGGACAACAGGTAGCCGCACCTCTGGGGTAACGAAACTCCTCTCCGGAGGGCTTTTGTACTGAGCTCGGGAGAACCCCGCTCCTCCGCCCGGCAGCGTAGTTCACCATGGGGGAAACAACGCCCGCCCGGACCAGGCTGCCCCTTTCCCTCACGGCGGGGCCGCCATCCCTCCCCACCACGTTAACCCCGGGCAAAACCCGAGGGCGCCTTCCGGTCCGCGGTGCCACAGGCGTGCCCCAGGGCGGGTGGGTGCCCGAAGGGTGCCGTGACTCCGCCGCCACTCTGGCCCCACTCACCGGCCGGCAGCCAGGCCAGCAGCAGCGCCCACCGGCAGCGCCCGCGCGGGGACATGTCGCGGCCTCCTCCGCCCGCGCCCACAGGCCCTCCCCTTCCCGTGGCACCTGTCCCAGGGCAGGGCGTTGCCGCCGGCTGCAGTCCCCTCCCTCCGCGGCCCCTCAGTGGCCGCCCGCCCGCCTCTCACCGACACCTGCACCCTTCGCCGCAAAGCCAGGCAAATACCAGCTGCCAACTTCAGAAACTGTTTATATATCTATATATATGTATGTGATGTGCACACAGGTGTATGTGGAGATACGGACACCGAGCTCTGCCGCCTGGGAAATACCGCCGTAACCGACCGGAGCGCGGGAGCACTTGCCCGTCGTGTGGGCAGTAAGTTCAGGGAATTCGTCTCATTTTCCAGCTGAGTTTTGAAATGAGCGCAACGGTGCCCAAAAGAGTTGTTACTTAAAAACCACAAACAAGCAAACTGACCACCCCCCCAGTGCGCGACGGAGTCGTAACCGCGGCTGCCCCTCAGCCCCGCTGGGCTAACCGGGGCCGATCACCGCCTGCCGGACCCACGGACCTACGCATGCGCGCACCGCTCCGCGCCAGCCCCGCCGAGCTGCCTGCCTGGGCGCCGCGGGGCCGGTTGCCTGGAAACCGGTAACGCCGCGATGGAGGCGGCCCCAGGTACGGAGTGCTGGGGAAGGGTCAGCGCCCGGGCCCGTTCCGGTCCCACGCGGCTTCGCTTCGGCCCTCGGGGTGCCCGCAGGCCCATGGACCTGTCCCCCTCAACCGGGGCATCTGCTCCCTGCTCTCCTCTGTGGCACCCTCTCCATGGCCCCTCAGAGGCTCCCTCCCCTGTTCTCTCTGCGGAGCTCCAGGGGTTCCCCGTTTGCCCTTTGATGTCCCCCACAAAGCAGTTTGTCACGGGGGGCTTCTGCCTCGCTGTGGCCTTTTCCTGGTGTCCAGCTGGAAGGTGGCCTTGGAAGAGGAAGGGCCTGCAACCCTGTGTGAGGCCAGTGCTATCAGGCTTGTGTGATGGAGTTTATGTGGGACCAGTCTTCCTACACAGAAGCTTTTAGGAAAGAAAAGCCTTTAAGCTCATGTAGAGAATAAAAGAATACTGCTCAGCTTCAGAAAAGTGAAACAGGAATGAATGTTATCTGCAGCTGAGATAGACCACCTTGTACTTCATTTGAAATGTGGGACTTGGTTCTGCTTTACCATGTGTGAGACAGTTGATTCTAATACTGTTGATACTGTGGCAGTGTTCTCATGTTCGTTTTTATGGTTTTCCTTTACACTGTAAGTTAATAAGTAACTGTGCTGATGTCACCTGTTTTAGTTTCTGCTCAATAAAAACTTAGTAACCCTTACTCACCAGGCAGACTTTCAGAGACTTGAAACTTTTGCTTGCATGAGGCAGAGCTAGGACATCTTGATCGCACAGAGGACTGCTTTAGTTGTAAGGTTGGAAATTAGATTCAGGTTCTAAGCAGGGCTCTTCTGTTCATGCCTGTTCTCTGGTTAGGTGAAAAAAAGAGACAATGGAGCTGCAAGAAAGATTATATGTCTAGACCCTGCTTTGTAGCTTTATCTTTCCTGTCTCTGTCCCTGCCTAGTAAATATTTTATATACTTAACTGCTGTGAGAATTGATGTCTTCTGTTATTCTCCTTGCTCTCAAGTCTTGTAGCTGTTGTAAGAGAGAGACAGTAATATTCTTTAGTACAAAAATATTCTTGCTTGGGATTGATTGCCTAAGACTGACTTTTATGATTACTACTTTTATTGTTGTAATGCTGACTGATAACAATACACAGGCAGTACTGGATAGCTGTGCCCGATTTACACTTGGATATTTTGCTGTGTCTAGAAGCACTGAAAGATTTTTTTGATTTTTGTTTTTTGAATGCAAGTAAGTTTTGCAAAACTCCGCTGCTTAAACATGTTGCTGTCATCTGCAGCCCAGTAAATTGCTGATACTCTCTGTCATCTGAAGGCTAAAAACAATGCTGAGAGAGTTATTCAATGGCATGCTGTTTTTCATAAAGAAAAGGAAGACTCAGGTAAAACCTGTTGTATCTGAAGGGACTGTATCTATGGACTGCATCTGAAGATAAGTTAAGAAGCAAAACTTGGCAGATGGGAAGAAATCCAGAGTTAATCCAAATTAAACGAGAAGAAGATGACACAGCCTGGAACAGATGATTAGTATGTAATTCCTCATGGCAGATACCCCTCATGATAGCTAAAACTTGCAGTTGTTTTTTTAGGGCAGCACTAACCTCAGGCCAGAAAGATAGCATAGACTAGCTCATAAGGCTCATAGTATGGTGCTAAGATGAGTCAGAATTGGAAGCAAGAAAGCAAAACAAAGTCATGGGGTGAACTGAGTTCCTTCATGTGAAATAAAGACAAGCAGAGGAGTAACACATAAGACAATTTCTCCTGAAGTAAAGAATAAGTGACACTGTGAGTCTCCTTTGGAACTCTGGAAGGATTTTTTGATGCTTATATTGACACATTCTTTTCAGCATTTTTTTTGATCTTCCCATTATACTTTTTTTTCCTCTTATAGGAAGTGTTTCTTTCCTTCCCCTGTTTTAAATTACGGGTTTTTTGTGAAAGCAAATTCTCCCTACGCTTAATGCTAAACAGCAGGAAGTCCCTTGTTGGACAAAAAGGACTTTTTAAAATTACTGCCTAGCATATATGAGCAAATTAGTCAAAAGAATTCATACCTAAGAGAGTGATCCCACTTGTCCTTCACAGAAGAAAACAAAACAAGTCTTCCAGAGGAATCCCGAACTGCAGAGGAAGAAGAGGAAGTTGTGGAACAAGTGGAATCAGACCATGGGAGCGTTGGTGAGTACTGCTTTCCACTGAAGAGATGATGGCACAAACTTAAAACCCCCAGTGCTTTCTAGTTTTCATTTTTTCACTGTTATTGTTATGAACAGCATCTCAGACCAGTGCCTCAAAGTACAGTAATTGAGTTTCTCTGCTCTCTTTTAGTTGGCTTACCTCATGTACTTTTGCTCTTTTTCATGACCCCTTTCATTATTTTTCATAGAATGCCTAGGAGCCAAAAAAAAAACCCAAACAAAACAAACCACAAAACCCCCAAAATATCAAGACAAGGTAAAAAGCTTATAAAATAAGTAAAGGGCATTTCATCTGAGGCATCAGACCGAAAAGTGCCTTTAACAAGTGCTTGTGACTAGTTGGAAGTCAAGTTGACTGTATTCTGCCTTGCAGTCCAGTGAAGAGCTACACTAGGTCACACATTAGCAATATGCCTTTTTGAGGACAATGGTGTCTTCTTGTGGTCTGTTTTATGTGCATTTTTCTATAATTTTTATTCATTGTTTTGAATAAGGATATGTATTAATTAGCTACTGAAAAATAGACACTTTAAACATTATTTGGTTTCTTCATTTTCAAATATACACAGTAATATTTTTAAAAGACGAGGGAGAACTTATTACAGACTGCTCCAAGACAAGTTGTTACTAAGATGTTTTCCTTATTTTGAGCTATGGAGTGCTTATTACTCTGTTGAAGGAGGCAAGGAGTGTGTGAATCCTTCCTTTCTGCAATTAGGTGCAAATATCAGCAAGGAGTCTAAAATTGCGTTGAATATAAATTTCTGTTATGTTCCCACTTCTGAGGTGCAGAAGGTGAATTCGAAGAGCAAGATAATAGTGAAGAACTTTTGGAGGCACAAAAAAAGCCTGACCAGGGAGAAAAGAAAATCTCAGAAGCTTTCTTCTATAATTATGAAGATATATGTTCACGGCCATTTGTCACGGAAAACTCTGGGATACCCATTAACCTTCTTACTCTTAAGTATCCTTTCTGTTCTGGCTGTGCAGATTTAAAGCTAAGGTTATTTAGTATGTGTTCTTAAAATTGTACTTGTCTAATTCGGAGTGGCCTATGTGGCATTAGTGGGACACCTTTGTTTGAGATACAGATGAGAACATGACCAGTTATGGTTCTGGGTGAATTTAATCTTAAATGTTGTCTTGACCTCATAAGCATTTATTACTGGACATAATGCTTACTGTCATAAGTACTCTTGTAGAAATAGATCATGGGCAAGTTAATGTGACCAGGCAGAAGACTAATGTAAGAATATCGCCTGCAAAGTTCCCCCTTTTTGTGTAGCCACGCTTGAGAAGCTGAGACAAGGGCAGGTGTGTACTTTGTAATTCCTCACAGTACTGCTGAGAGAGAAGCGGGGAAGAAACCAGGTAGATTTGTAGCCTGGTGCTCAGAAGATCTAAAGTGGTAGAATAGAGGAAGAGATGCCCATCAATTAAGAGCTATAAGTCCTTTGCTAGGTATGGTCAAGTAGGATACGATATGCGACTTTCATATGTGCTGGTAGTTTCCTCTACAGACACAGTCAAGTTGCTGTTGAAGACTGAATTTTCCCTTCTCTACATCTGCCTGTAAACATATAACAGTTGAGCTTGAACACTTAGAGTCATAGAATCATAGAATAGTTAGGGTTGGAAAGGACCTTAAGATCATCTAGTTCCAACCCCCTGCCCATGGGCAGGGACACCTCACACTCAACCATGTCACCCGAGGTTCTGTCCAACCCAGCCTTGAGCACTGCCAGGGATGGAGCATTCATAGCTTCCCTGGGCAACCCATTCCAGTGCCTCACCACCCTTACACTAAAGAACTTCTTCCTTATATCCAATCTAAACTTCCCCTGTTTAAGTTTTAACCCGTTAACCCTTGTCCTATCACTACAGTCCCTAAAGAAGAGTCCCTCCTCAGCATCCTTATAGCCCCCCTTCAGATACTGGAAGGCTCCTATGAGGTCTCCATGCAGCCTTCTCCAGGCTGAACAGCCCCAACTTTCTCAGCCTATCTTCATACGGGAGGTGCTCCAGTTCCCTGATCATCCTTATGGCCCTCCTCTGGACTCATTCCATCAGTTCCATGTCCTTTTTATATTGAGGACACCAGAACTGTACACAATACTCCAACTGACATCTCACAAGAGCAGAGTAGAGGGGCAGGATCATAGAATCATAGAATCGTAGAATCGTTAGGGTTGGAAAGGACCTTAAGATCATCTAGTTCCAACCCCCCTGCCGTGGGCAGGGACACCTTATGCTAAATCATATCACCCAAGGCCTCGTCCAACCTGGCCTTGAACACTGCCAGGGATGGAGCATTCACAACCTCCCTGGGCAACCTATTCCAGTGCCTCACCACCCTAACAGGAAAGAATTTCCTTCTTATATCCAACCTAAACTTCCCCTGTTTAAGTTTTAACCCATTACCCCTTGTCCTGTCAGTACAGTCTCTAATGAAGAGTCCCTCTCCAGCATCCCTATAGGCCCCCTTCAGATACTGGAAAGCTGCTATGAGGTCTCCACGCAGCCTTCTCTTCTCCAGGCTGAACAGCCCCAACTTCCTCAGCCTGTCTTCATACGGGAGGTGCTCCAGTCCCCTGATCATCTTCGTGGCCCTTCACTGGACTTGTTCCAACAGTTCCATGTCCTTTTTATGTTGAGGACACCAGAACTGCACACAATACTCCAGGTGAGGTCTCACAAGAGCAGAGTAAAGGCGCAGGATCACCTCCTTCGACCTGCTGGTCACGTGCCTTTTGATGCAGCCCAGGATACGGTTGGCTTTCTGGGCTGCAAGCACACACTGCTGGCTTATGTTTGTTTCCTCATCAACCAACACCCCCAAGTCCTTCTCCACACAGCTGCTCTGAATCTCTTCTCTGCCCAATCTGTAGCTGTGCCTGGGATTGCTCCGACCCAGGTGTAGGACCTTGCACTTGGCATGGTTAAACTTCATAAGGTTGGCATCAGCCCACCTCACAAGTGTGTCAAGTTCCCTCTGGATGGCATCCCTTCCCTCCAGCATATCAACCAAACCACACAGCTTGGTGTCATCAGCAAACTTGTTGAAGGTGCACTCAATCCCACTCTCCATGTCACTGACAAAGGTGTTGAACAAGACCGGTTCCAACACTGATCCCTGAGGGACACTAGTCTCCAGCTGGACATTGAACCATTGACCACAGCTCTTTGCGTGCAGCCATCCAGCCAGTTCTTTATCCACCGAGTGGTCCACCTATCAAATTGATGTCTCTGCAATTTAGAGACAAGGATGTCGTGCAGGACAGTGTTGAACGCTTTGCACAAGTCCAGGTAGATGACATCAACTGCTCTACCCCTGTCCATCAGTTCTGTAGCCCCATCATAGAAGGCCACCAAATCTGTCAGGCAGGATTTCCCCTTAGTGAAGCCATACTGGCTGTCACCAAGCACCTTGTTGTTTTTCATGTGCCTTAGCATGCCTTCCAGGAGAATCTGCTCCAAGATTTTGCCAGGCACAGAGGTGAGACTGACTGGTCTGTAATTCCCCAGGTCATCCATTTTCCTCTTCTTGAAAATGGGAGTTATATTTCCCTTTTTCCAGTCATCCTTGTTTTGATCTCTTGCCCGTAGAACAGTTCCTAGTACTCTGATGCACATCTCTTACATTTTGTAAAAGAGAACACTGATAGAATATGAATTTCTTGCAGCCTCAAAGGATCCAGCAGAGACAAGCAATGTGCCCTGTAGTGGAGATGATAGGATGCAATACGAACTTTAGGTGTTCACTTGTGATTTTTCCTCAGTTATAGATGCTTGATACATTTTACCTTTGCTGTATACTGAACAAAACTATCTCCTACCATGAGGCTCTTAGTCACTGGTTTCAGTATTCCTGTTTCAGTTTTGGTTTAAGGATTTCTATTTGCTTAGTAAACTTTTCTAGAAAGCCAGTGTCAAATCTTTTCCTTATTGAGCTGTTCCCAGACATTCTTTTGGATATGACTGCACCAGAAGGGCAAACCTGGTGATGATGGATAGCCAAACACTGCTGTATATAGCAGGAAACTATGTGGTACTCCTGGACCTGAAAACTAAATCTCATCATTATGTCCACAGCAGTGGGGGTGGTGGAATTGGCTTTATTACGGTATTGCTTTTGTTTCTTGTTCTAGGATGCTAATCACTTTCTAGAAACAAAATACTCACTTGGTTGCTTAATGGGAGATTTCTACAGCTGCATGTGCATATATATAAGAAAGTATAATATTGATTAAAGGAATGTGTGGACCATGCAATGTGGGCTACTCATCCCTTCAATATAATTGGCAGAGGATGAATAATCTATATACCTCAGTCCCAAACTCAGGTACCTTAAAAGACTTTTTTTCTTAGCTCTTCAGCTGTCCTATTCACAGCTGATACTAGTATAGAGCTTTGCTTGCAATTAAAATTTAGAGACTCTAGTTCCTAGACAAATGAAGAGAAAAAGTACCTTGTTTCACTCTAGTAAACTCTTACCAAAAGCTTGGACTCTCAAATGATATCTCTGTATTTGAAGCACCTTGCCCTATGAATGACTCTGACATCTCTCAGTTTTATTCCACATCAGTAAGGCTTGCACAATACCAGCCTCACACTGTTGTGCTCCATTGTAAGCAGCCTTTTCTGGGGAATTACAGTACATCTAACAGTGTCATTCAGGATGGCTCTTCTGCAGCTGTCTGGTGAAGTAGATGGCTGCTGTTGCAAAGGCTTTTATGGAAAGATCAGCTAGTGGTTGAGTGAGGTAGGAATAATAAAAGAATGCTTAATAAAGCCAGTTATTTCACAATTTGTCATGGCTCTGCATTCTAAATGCAATATATTGTGTGCATAGTGGTTTTACCATTTTATGTGCATAGTGGCTTCATTCTGATATTGAGCAATAGATGGGAAGTTCAGAATACACACACAGAAAAATGCAACCTCGTATTTATGGCAATATCTTTTGACTAATGAATAAGTAAATACAATTACTCAATAATTAGCAGGATAGAGACAAAGGTGTCATTACAGTGTGCAATGGGACTTTTGCTTTTTTAAGGCACACCCTACTAAGCAGTACTTTGCAGTAGGAGAAAAAGGAAGGAAGCCAAACCTCATCATCTACGATTATCCTTCACTGAGGCCCTACAGAATACTGCGAGGTAGTGTAAAAAGTTCTATTTTTATTTTACACAAATGGGCTGCTATTTGTCGATCCCAGCAGATGGAGTAGTAAGTCACTATAAGTTTGGAAGGCAATACAACCTTTGGTCCTTCACAGCAAAATAGAAAACACTGTTTTTAAGCTTTTTCGCTATTGCATGGGATGAAACTTATTTACTGGAAATAGCCAACTGAAAGCTATTACCTAGGGCAAAATAATTGCAGTGAAACTTGATCTTCTAAGTAGATTTTCCTATTGTTTTTTTCCTCTTTTCTGTGTGTGCGTACTGGGGCTTGTGTGTTTCTTCAGACGGAACAGAGGAAGCCTATGTTTTTGGTGATTTCAAACATGATGGCACTTTGCTGGCCAGTGTTGGGAGCAGCCCTGACTACATGCTGACTATCTGGGACTGGAAGCAAGAAAAGATTGTGTTGAGGTCAAAAGCTTTTTCACAGGATGTTTACAAGGTCACATTTTCTGCTGATAATGAAGAACAACTGACTACATGTGGAGTAGGACACATCAGGTAGGTTTACTGATTAGGATTAATACATATCACCTCTGAAGTCATAACAGGTACAAGACGATTAATAAGAATGTATCATTAGCAAACACAGACTAATGAGGAGTGCTACTTGGCCATTACAATTACGGAAATGAGAAAGTTCAAGTCCTTTAGCTAGTCAGCCAAGTCTTTTGTCACCTTTGCTGTCCAAAAAGGGTGATGCTTGATGTTGACTGAAGGTACTACTAGCTCCATTATTGTAATTTCAACAATCACCGGAGAGAGTACAAGATATTTTATATATACATGTCTTTTAACTGGTAACAAAGCATATGCCTCCTGTGCCCTCTGGGCTTTCTATCTTTGATTTCTTGAACTCATCTTCTGTTTGGGCACCCATTAGTACTGGTTGCCAAGTCATAGATTAGAAACAATCTGATACCACCAAAAGCCTGCAAGAAAGCCTTACAAATGATATGCTTCTGTACACTCCCCTCTTTGTTCATGGATCCTTTTGTGATAAAAAATAAACCACAGTTTTAATCAGTTTGGGACAGGGATTAGTTCTCTGTTCTGTAATTATCCAGTGTTCAATGTTAACACAGCAGAGACTTGAGATATGACTTGGATGCTATTGTAATAAATATCTAAAATAGATTAAATTATACCTTTAAAATTATAGCACATCTAGCGTTTCTTTGAATTTTAACAGAGGAATCAGGTCGAAATCTGAGATTTGCTCTATAGTTTGGTTGTAAGGTGGCTCTGAAATAGGATACCATAGGAGTAGTATAGGGAAATGTTGGGGTAGTTACATTCAAGTTACAAAGCTTGATCTCATTTTCAAAAGAAAATGCTGAGGTCCCCTATAAAAAGAATAATAAATAAGCAGCCCTTACTTAGAGGCATCATCCCTGGTAAGATTATTGCAATGTCTGAGAGTGTGTTTAGGAGATCTTGTGTCAGACAGGGATGTTTTTTCTATGCTCAGGTTCTGGAAGATGGCTCTCACATTCACTGGTCTCAAGTTACAAGGAACTTTGGGCAAGTTTGGAAAAACAGCAGTGTCTGACATTATAGGTTATGTGGAGCTGCCTGATGGGAAGGTAAATAAGAAAAAGTTCAATTGATTTAAGTTTTCTCTCAGGGTTTGATATAAGGTCTACTGAGTAAGTTGCAGAGTTACTACTTGCTTCAAAGTGACCTGAGTTACACTCTCAATGCACTGCTCTGATAAGCTAATACTAACATTCATTTACCAAAATCCTGGCTTGCTTTGTAATAATTGAAAAGTATGGTTAGTATTGCAATGTCCAGACAAAAGATCTCTGGTTTAGAACTGAGAGTCCTCTAATGGGGTAGTGAAAACATTAGTAAAGAAATACAAAAACTATTAGCCTGAATCTTTACATGCATTTAACATCAATGGATGTTAAATACATTTCCATGCATTTCAGTCCATGTAAATTATTTCGCGTTGGTAAAAAGTTGAATCTTTTCATCCTTTACGCCTTCTCTTGCAAATATCTGTACACTGCTATCAATTTAATGCTTTCATGGAAGGAAGCCACAAATGTTAACCAGATTTTTGCCAATATTTCTGCATGGTTAAGTGCAGGTGCTCATGTGCTTATCTTCATTTGTATTGAAGGTTATCTCAGGGACTGAGTGGGGCAACTTGCTGCTTTGGGAAGGGGGCCTCATTAAAGTAGAACTCTGTCGACATGAACGAAAGCCCTGTCACAGTGGCCCTGTCAGCCAGTTAATTCTGGAGGAAGGAGAACTTTTCACTGTTGGAAAAGATGGCTTCATTCGGGTGAGTTTTTCATCTTTTCTTTCATGCCTTTGAGTGTGCAAATGTGTGGTCAGCAGGCAAATGTTACATGTTTCCTTTACCCAGGCTTATTTGTGGAGGCAGTTTTGCTGTGTAGTTTCTTTCTGGGAATAAATTTGTAGAACAGAGTAAGATCACATCACCACAGTGTATATGTTTGAATTAGAGAGTGTTCATGCAACATTCTCTGTTTAATAGTAGTAAATAAGTCACCTTTTACTCTAGTAAATCAAAATAATTTTCAGTGATTCTCTAACAGCTTTGTTTTTTCCAGCATTCTAACATCTTTTTTATGTGTAGTTTTGGTTAATCTTTATAACTTTCAGGCTTATTAACATATTTGGTATTATTTCAAAGGATAAACTACAGCAATATTTGAAATTAATTTTTGACATATTTGAAAGCTAGATTATTAATATTAAAATGACATAGAAATTAACTAACATCTCAGAGATGTATATATACTGAAATAGAGGAACAATTAAAAGAAAAAACATAGAATCATAGAATATTTAGGGTTCGAAAGGACCTTAAGATCATCTAGTTCCAACCCCCCTGCCATGGGCAGGAACACCTCACACTAAACCATGTCACCCAGGGCTCTGCCCAACCCAGCCTTGAGCACTGCCAGGGATGGAGCATTCATAGCTTCCCTGGGCAACCCATTCCAGTGCCTCACCACCCTTACACTAAAGAACTTCTTCCTTATATCCAATCTAAACTTCCCCTGTTTAAGTTTTAACCTGTTAACCCTTGTCCTATCACTACAGTCCCTAAAGAAGAGTCCCTCTCCAGCATACTTATAGCCCTGCTTCAGATACTGGAAGGCTCCTATGAGTTCTCCATGCAGCCTTCTCCAGGCTGAACAGCCCCAACTTTCGCCGCCTGTCTTCATATGGGAGGTGATCTCATCCTTAACTTAAAATATAATTCTGTAAATGAAGGTCAAAAAGTTTTCCTTATCCATGCTACCAGGGTCTGCTCTCACCTGTCAATTGTCAAGGATTTTACAGTCTTGTTTGCTTCCTCTCTAAGGGAAGACATGATGTGTCTTCTGCTGATGTGTGAAAAAACTTAGAAAATGAATGGGAAGCTGACTGTTACAGACAGTGGAGGGTTTCAAACACCCTGGAGTTTTTGTTGTTGTGTTTTATAATTGACATTCATTCCATTAGGAAAATTCCCTTAGTTATAAGGTTGCCAACTGATGTCTTGTCCTTATCCCACAGAGCAGAATATGAATGTGTTAGATTTCCCATTCTTCCTTCTGTGCTGCTTCAGTATGAGCAGTGCTGAGGGCAGGCAGATACCATTTGTTCTCTGTATTTCTAAGGCTGCCATGTATAGCTCTGCTAGTGCCAAGGCTGAATTTAAGCCACTGTTCTTTCAGAGTTGGACAGAGAACTTTCACATGTACTTTGCATTGCACCCAAATGTATTATAGTAGTTGATGGTTATCACTGTTCTAGGTTACTTTCAAAGCAGTGAGGCAGATATGGCAGGTTTTATACTGTACCTGTAGAATCCATACTCTCCTGGTTTCTTATAATTTTGAATTTTCGTATTAATTTTGTATGAAAACATAACGTGGACTTAAAAACCCATTTGTTTCATGGTTTCTTATATTTCCAATGCCATGAAGCTGTGGAACTTTGAGACAATAGATGCTGCTGATTCTGTGGATGATACAGGGTTACTGGAGGTGGAGCCTATGAATGAACTTCATGTTGGCAAGGACGTCAGCCTGAGCTTCATGTCAAAAATTCGTGACTCTGGACAGGCCTTTTGGTATGCTCAGGTCTGCCAAGTATCTTCATCGTCTACACTCCTTTTTGTTCAGATTTGTAAAGTTTCCAATTTGCCTCTGAACGGTGACTTCTTCCATATTGGACAGAGTGTGGGTAACCCTAAAGTGATTTCTCTAACTGGACCTTCCATTGATAGGTGAGTAGTCCAGGTTCCATCGCTAGTTGCCCATACCAAATGTCCCATACTGTGTACTGTCGAATACCTACAGTTTACTAGATATGGAGTTCTAATAGGGGCCTTGATTATTTCTCCTCCAACTTTCAGTCCTCGGCATGCACATCCTGCCATCAAAGCAGTTCTAACAGGGGGCATTGTAATTGTTTCAGGATCGGTATCACAATCCAGAACCTTAGTACAATTCCACCAGGGGACACTCTCAGTCCTGTTTCGACTGGCTCTATATGAGCTCATGTCCTCTGTTAGGCTTTGTTTTCTGGTCCATCTTAAACACCAAGGTGTCTCTCCTCCATATTGAAATTTTTGCAGGATACCTACTGACCAAATTGTATCCCAAGTTTCCTGTGAGTTATTTTTCTCTTGGCACTCCCATGTCTTTTCTCTTATTTGTTGAATTATTTTAATTTCTTTATCATAAATGCATTTTCCAATTCCTTCTTCATAGGTAGTGAATTGGGTGTTTAATTTCTCTTTGCACAATGATTCTGTTATAGAGGCACCTAGAACTCCTTCCTTTTGATATTCTGTCACTGTCACATTCTTTATTGTTTCTTTTTCCTGACAGGCCACTGTTTTATTGGTTTCTGGAAGTGGAAATGTTATTATTTCCCATTCAATTGGTTCTCCTGCTGCTTTGGGTATCGGCAAACATGCTGTTATTCTGCTCATGTTTTTCATTTTTGAGAAATCCTCAGTCAGACCTATCATTAAATTTTCCTCAGGATTTCGACGGTATGATTGGATTATCTGTGCTGAATTCACTGATCTTTTAGTCCTTTTTCCCATAACTTCAATTTTGCCGTGGCCAATTGCAGATTCAGTCCTATAGGACCATTTACCTTTTCCCAAACTACCTTTATTAGTGTTGGTCTTATCGGAATGGTTTCTGTGAACTTGCAGGTCAGAATGGCATCTTGTTTTAAGTTTTGTCAAAACATTTTTCTGAGGAATTCCTAGGATAGGAATAGATACCAGCTGTGTTAGTGACCAGATGACAATCAAAGTTTTGTAACAGAACCCAGACATCTTATTTACATTTCAGCTTTAGTCTCGTAGGGCCTAGTATCTGTGTTTCCCAAACCTTTGGAACTTTCTTTACTCGTGTATAATGTATCCAAGAATCCACCCTTCTACCTTTACTGCTGTAAACGTAGTTAGCAGTACTTGGTACGGTCCGTCCCACCGTTCTTTTAATGGTTCTTCGTTCCAGTTCCGGACGTATGCTTGGTCTCCTGGTTGGATGTCATGTGCTGGATTTTCCAGGGACAGTGGCCTATTCCACACCAGAGTGCTCCGCAGTTGAGTTAAGGTTCTACCGAGACAGAGACAGCACGTAATTATAAACATCCTGATTCCCTTTAATAGGGGTATTAGGGTTGGGTTCCGGCGCTTCATACGGCTTTCCATAGAGGATCTCATAGAGGCTTACTGACATTTTGCTTCTGGGTTTTACTCTGATTCTTAGCAGAGCTATAGGTAATGCTGTGGCCATTTTATTTTAGCCTCCTGACATATTTTACTGATCTGTCTCTTTATTGTCTGATTCATCTTTTCTACCTGTCCACTAGATTGGGGCCTCCAAGGAGTGTGTAAGTTCCATGATATTTCTAATAGTTTACTAACTTCTTGTACTGTGGTTGCAATAAAATGTGGACCCCTATCTGATGATATCCCTAAAGGGACTCCAAATCGTGGAATGATTTCTTTAAGCCACCACTTCACCACTTCTTTTGCTTGATAGGTGCGACGGGGAAAGGCCTCCGGCCATCCAGAAAAAGTGTCAACCCCTACTAACAGATATTTGTATCCTTGTACCTTCGGTAGTTCCGCAAAATCAACCTGCCAATAATCTCCTGGTTCCATTCCTACTCTAATTCTTCCCATTTCAACTTGTCTTTTTACGACTGGATTGTTTTTCAAACAAATTTCACATTTCGATCCCACTGCTTTTGCCATAGTTAACATCTGTGTGGAAATTATTCCTCGTTTTAAATAAGTTACCAATGCTTCTGCACCTCAATGACATTTCTGATGTTCAGTTTGTAGAATTTTCCGCATTATTGTCGGTGACACTATTACTTGTCCTGTTGTTGTTACATACCACCCTTCAGAGTTCTTTTGGGCTTTTAAGAGTCCTGCTAACTTTTCATCTTCTTTTGAATAGTTTGGACTTTATGGAAGATAGGTGTGGAGCGGGCTTACCTTCAGAGGTATCAAAGCCATCATGTTCCATACCCTCCAGGCTATTTGTCGGGCCGTCCGATCTGCCAATGTATTTCCTTCAGATATCTTTGAAGTTCCTCCTTGATGCGCCTTGCAATGCATGATGGCTACCTGTTTAGGTCTTTGCACAGCAATTATTAATTTTAAAATTTCCTTTTGATACTTTATGTTAGTCCCATGTGAGGATAAAAGTCCCCGTTCTTTCCATAATGCTCCATGAATGTGTACCACACCAAATGCATATTTTGAGTCTGTCCATACATTTACCTTTTTGCCATTGCTCAGTTCCAACGCTCTCGTGAGAGCTATTAATTCTGCCCATTGGGCCGATGTTCCAGGAGGCAGTGCTTTGGCTTCGACTACCTCTTGTTGCGTTGTCACAGCATACCCTGCGTATCGTGTCCCGTTCTCCACAAAACTGCTTCCATCTGTGAAGAGTTCCCAGTCTGGTCGTTCAAGAGGTACATCCTTTAAGTCCGTTCTGGTTGCATATGTATGTTCGATGACTTCTATGCAGTCATGTTCAAGAGTTCCTTCTTCTAGGTCAGTTCCTAGAAAAGCTGCTGGGTTTAGCAGATTAGTAGTTCTCAAGTTTATATCATCCTGTTCCATTAGGATTGCCTGATATTTCATCATCCGGCTAGGGGACAACCAATGCCCCCCTTTTTGTTCTAGAACAGTGGTTACCATATGTGGCACAAACACATCGATATGTTTTCCCAAAGTTAATTTCCTAGCTTCTTGGATCAAAATGACAGCTGCTGCTACTGCCCTCAAGCATGAGGGCCATCCTGTACTCACCGGATCCAGGTGTTTTGAGAAATATCCCACCGGTCTTTTCCAGCTTCCGAGTTTCTGAGTTAATACTCCCATTGCCAACCTCTGTCTTTCGTGGACAAACAATTGAAAACCTTTTGTCAAATCTGGGAGTCCCAGTGCCGGTGATTTTGTTAACGCCTCCTTCAGATTTTTGAAGGCCACTTTCTGTGGTTTGTCCCAAACAAAGGCATGTGATTTTTGGGCTTCATACAGGGGTTTGGCAATAAGTCCATAGTCCATTATCCATAATCTGCACCACCCTGTCATGCCCAAAAATATTCTAGTTCATGCAAGTTTCGTGGTTCTGGGATGGCACAGATTGCCTCTATGCGATTTATTCCCAGTTTTCGCTGCCCTTGTGAAATCTCACATCCCAGATACAGCACAGTCATGCATGTAATTTGTGCCTTTTGAGACTTTATAACCATTCAAGCCTAGCTGATTCAGAATTTCAGTTGTCACCTTTATGCACAGGGACCTTTGTTCTATTGCAATAAAAATGTCATCTACATATTGTAACAAAAGGTATTGTGATCTTGGTACCTGTATTTCTCCTTGGGTGGTCCATGCTTCCAATTCCTTGGCCAATTGGTTTCCAAATAGGGTCGGACTGTTCTTGAATCCTTGTGGAAGTCTGGTCCATGGCAATTGTGTTTTCCGTCCATTCTGTGGATTTTCCCATTCAAATGCAAACAGTTTCCTGCTATTTTTATCAAGAGGAATGCAGAAGAAGACATCCTTTAAATCAGTTACTGTAAACCATTTATATTTTTCCTTCACAGATGTTAGCAATGTGTAAGGGTTTGCCACCACCGGGTGGATGTCTTTTGTTATTTCATTTATTGCCCTCAAGTCTTGTACTTACCTATACTCACAGTTTGGTTTCTTTACTGGGAAAATTGGCGTGTTATATTCTGATTCACATTCTTCTAAAATTTGGTATTTTAAAAATTTCTCAGTTGTTTTTATAATTCCATATCTTTCTTCAAGCAGTTGTTTAATCCTTACTGGTTTAGCTCCGTCTTTTAATCCTACTACAATCGGCTGAGCTGCTTTTGATTTTCCCAGGATTTCGGTTTCCCAGACTGTCGGTATTACAGCCTGTTCCACTTCTTTTGGAATTTGTGGAATAGGTTTGTCTTTGAGAACTAGAATCTGTCCTGGTTTGGATTCAGGGATTTGCATTATCAATTTGCTGTTTTCAAAAGCAATTGTAGCATCCAATTTACTTAATAAGTCCCATCCCAATAGAGGAATGGGACATTCAGGCACATATAAAAATTCATGTGTCAATTCTTTTCCTCTAAATCGTAAGTCTAGGGGTTGCAGGGGTTCTTTCCCTGTGGCTCCCACAATTGTCATTGTTTTCTTTCCTATTCTTCCGTGTAAATCATTTAAAACTGAATAAGTGGCCCCTGTGTCTATTAAAAATTTTACTTCTTACTCTCCTAATTGGATTTTTACAAGGGGCTCCTTATTTTCTACTCGGCCTAGTCAGCTCTGATTATCAAATTCCCCCAACACCATTGTTTTAGCTATGTTGGATCCTGCAAAGAGATTTCTTGGAGACATGAACTGCCCCCCCGGATGGACATTCATTTTTCCAATGTCCTTCCTGCTTGCAAAGTGCACATTGATTATATCCTATTCTTTCTGTGCTCATTCCCATCCTTGGATTATAAAATCCTCTGCCTTGTCCCCGTCCTCGCATATTTCCTCGTCCTCTTCCCCTAGGGTTAGGGAAACCTTGTTCTGTTCCCTGTATCACTGCCAGTAAATTCTGTTGTTGTCTCCGGGAGCTCTCTTTTTCCCGATTATTATACACCTTCCAAGCCACCTCTAACAGTCTGTCCAGGTTATCTGCCCCTTCTAGTTTTTGCAGTTTCTTTCTGATATCATCTTGAGACTGCCCCAGGAAAATCAAGGCTAATTGTGCTTTAGCCTGTTCCGTTTCCACATCTAAATCTGTATATTTCTTTGCTGTCTCTTTAAGTCTCTCTAGAAAGGCAGATGGTGATTCTGCCTTCTCTTGTCTAACATTATACAATTTTGACCAAATTATCATTTTGGGCATAGCATGTTGTACTCCGAAAACTACCCAGTCTTGAAATCTCTGTAAATTTCTCATTCCTCCTTGTGTGTTATAATCCCACATCGGGTCTTCCATTGGGAAGTTTTCATCTATATTTCCCGTAACTAATCCCTGTCTTATATCTTCCCGGACCCTCTCCCAAGCACTTTGCAGCACCATCTCTTTTTCTGTTGAGTCCATAAGGGTATCTAAAAGCACTTGTATATCATCCCAGTCCAGGTTTTGAGTTTTCATAATCATTTTCATTACTCGAGCTACTTTATCAGGATTTTCTCTATATGTTCCTGCTGATTGTTTCCATATAACCAAATCCCTGGGAGAGAAAGGTACTTTAACGTACACTGGTCCCCCAGTTCTGACTCCTTGCCTTAAAGGAGCAAGCACCGCACTAGCTGCTTGAGGCTGTGCTTTTCCTTCTCGCCCTCCCCTCCGGCGAGTTCTGTGTGAGACTGGGGTGACAGGGGGATTTATTTCTTGACCTCCCCTATTTTCACACCCTTCCTCACTCTCAAGATCACTATCACTTTCCTCCTGCTCCCCCCTTTCTTCATTTGTCACTAGCGGAGCTACTAACAAACGGAGATCTTCCTCATCCTTTTGATGTCGACTATTCCCTAAGGCAAGGCATTTCACACATTCCTGTTCTCCAACACAACCCTTACACTCTCCAGCATTGCTTGCCTTAACAACCATTATTCTGCAAGATTTCTGCCACTTATCATTGTTTCTTAAGGTAAAGAAAAGATCCACATATGGTACTTCATCCCATTTTCCTTCCCTTTTACAATACAACATCAACTGCAAGATAGTATTATACTGTAAAGTTCCATTCTCAGGCCATTTTTCCTGATCTTCTAGTTCATACTGCGTCCACCAGACATTACAATAATCAGTTTACTTTTCCGCATGCTTTGCTCGAATCCACCCTCCTTCCAATGGTTTAAGATACAACCTAATGTAGACGACTTAGGAATCGACGGCATTTTGTAAATACAGAGATCTCTAAAACAAGTTTCTCTCACAACACGCACACACACCCCAATATGTTACACAATTTATACCAAACCACGTTTGCCGAACCTGCAGAGCTTTCGCTACTGTCTAACAGACGGCGCCTAGGCTTTTACCCCGAGAGCTCTCTAGCCCCAACCAAGCGCAGCTTTTGCTGTGTCTAACAGGCAGGCTTTACTACTAGCCCAGCCAAACGCAGCCTTTTCGCTGCATATAACAGGCAGGCTTTTACCAGACCTTTACCAAAGGTCAATACCGTACATTTACTAGAAATCGGTACCATAACCCAAATCAAAAGCACCTTTCTTACCATGTCAGAGGTCCGTTGTGAGCAGCGGAGGTCGGTCGTGGTCGATGGCTCCCCGAGAATCTCTCGGTGCCGGCTGGAGCAGGATCGAGGCGCGATCCGCCTCAGCAATGCCCGTGAGGTCCCATCTGGGTCACCAAAATGTTAGTGTGGGAACAAACACATAACCACTGGAATGGTTATATGAGGTGATTTATTGCAGCGCTGGGAAACCAGGGGTACACACCCAAATCTGGTTCCAACCTCGTCGCATCGCGTTCGCAATTTATACACGTTTAACACGGATTACAACATTAGCTAATGCATATGCATTAAGGATTGCCACATCAGGAATGTTACCACATCAGCCTCTTCTACGCTTGCGCAGCCCCCTCTGGTGGTCGTCTGGTGGTCGTTCCGATGAAGGAAGGAGTCTTCCTCAGATGAAGTAAGAAGCCTTCCTCAGGTTGTCCTCTTTACCTTTTCCTTACTTGGATATATCCCAACCCTTGTGTGGACGCTAGCATTTTCTTATCAGCTTCTGCTATGCTCTTCTGGCTACCTTATGCATAGGTTCTACTTGGGTATAGTCTCCAGTACATGCGTTTCTAATGCACCCATACACATAGGTTCTACTTGGGTATAGTCTCCAGTACATGCCTTTCTAATCCACCCATACACATAGGTTCTACTTGGGTATAGTCTCCAGTACATGCGTTTCTAATGCACCCATACACATAGGTTCTACTTGGGTATAGTCTCCAGTACATGCCTTTCTAAATCCACCCATACACATAGGTTTTTGCTACTAAGACTATCATTGCAACACTGGTTACAGAACAGCCGTGACACAAAATTGCAAAGTTACAACATTTTCTAATATACAAAACCCCACTATTGATTTATAAATTTCTCAAACATAATCATTTCTACTATTTTATCTAATTATTTTATCATAAAGGCTTCTTCAGGATACCAATGGAGCAATCTGGAAGCTGGATTTGACTTTTTCAAATATGGTAAGCTTGGTGGTTTGCTTTTTTCTTTCGATTTCTTCACTTCCTTTGCAGTAAGTTCTTTAATTATACGTCTGCAGGGAAGTTTGTGTTTTATGAAGCTGCACAGTTAAAAATGTTAGTGTTCAAACAGATTTTTTTTTTCTTTTCCCCTTAAAAATGTATTTTCATAATGTTATTTATGATAATGATTGTGCAGGATTATAAAAAAGAAAAAAATTGAGTTTTGATTCCTGAAACTTTGCCTGTGGCAACAGGTAAAATCATATTCCAAGAATTTCATGATACATAAAAGATTTATGAAGCATACTGTAAAAACTAATATCAAAATTGCATAACAAAACCTAGAATTCCTTGAATGATGAAATTATTTCCCACATAGCATAAGTCCTAGGCTTTAGAGCATTTTTTTTTTTGTTGTGTTCAGAGCAACAATTCTGTGTTAAAAATACTAATTCCAAGCCTGAAACCTCTTAATGAAAGGCATTCCCCTTTATTTTTGCATATAAAATGATGACATTTTAAATTAACTTAATGTTCCTACACTAGTTTTTCTCATAATCTTCTTATGAACATTTCATTAAAAAACAAAACAAAACAAGAATTGCAAAAATTGCATATAGGTACCTTATTCATGCCAAATTTTGTTCACACAAATAACACCTGCCTAGATTCTCCAGGCTTGCTGCACGTTTACTTGCTAATACTATAGCTGGTGATACCAGCTCTAGAATGTAACAGAATTTCTGTTCTTCTCTTGTGCACTGCAGACCCAAGATCCAGAGTGCCTTTTTACCTTTCACTCTGGAAGGATTGAGGCCATGAGTGTCTCTCCCATCACATACCTTTTGGCCACCACTGCTCTTGACCGTAAGTCAAAAGGACACTATTCCTTTCCTCTCATAGCAGTGTAATTTCTGTTTTTGAAGAGCAATGATGTTTGGTTTGGAACTATTCTGTTTTGAATTGAAGTTGTGTATTTGTTCTTGAAAAGTCACTTGGCAGAAAATTATTATTCCTGGGATCAGTTCTAGTTAACACAAATCATTAATGTTTTGAAGTAATTCATTAAGACTGCTTAATTTTAAAAGCCTGGCATTTGAACAAGAGAAGTTTTTAATGGGAAACTTTGTCAATTCTGTTTGTTCTGAGGGAATGGCTTACAGGATGAGACATTTGGTTTGAATAACAGCATTTGTATTCAGGGCTCTGGATCGATAAGTGTTGGGATTTTTGTTTTGTAAGGAATTATATACATCTGTACCATAGTGTAAGTCTGTGAATACTAATATTTGTGGCTTCCTTAGAAAATGCAACAGCTATCATGCTCTCAGCAACAGCTAACATAGTTACAGACATGTTTATTTAACATACAAATATTGAAAAGTAGCCATCTCACAGGTAACTTTATCATGCTTTGAGAGAACAATCCCTGGCCACAACATTAACAATGTTATTTACACTTCTCAGAACATGCTACAAGGTCTTTAACTTAATTCTTGTCAGCAGTAGCTCCTCATTTGTCTGTGTTGTGCAATGTCCATGCTCTTCTAGCTTGAAGACAAGCTACTATCTGTTGAGTGAATGACGCTTAGGATATACGCTAGCTGGAATGGAATTTCATGCAGACCAGTGTGTGTGTGTATGAATCTATTAATTTCACCTCTGGTGAAATCTTTCTTTGGACAATCTCCCATTTTCATCCATTTAAATATATTCCTCCCTGAGCAATACCAAGTAGTAGTATATCACCTTTTCCTGTGTTGTCAGTACAGATTTTCCTTACAGTATGCTACAGTTCTGTGATTACTTGAAAACTATACAGATGGTGGTCAGCAAGGGACTTCTCATTACAACTCTTAGCCCTGACGACTCTTGGGAGTGTGTAAGTTGATGGGTGAAGAAACCTTATGTTTTATTCATGAGCACCATGCTAGCTCTGGCACTCTTGACTGTCAATCATGTCTTTCCAGGAGGGCATTTGATAGTTGGAGAATCCAGCTTTGGATTCAAATGAATAAACATTTCTCCATAAATCTTAACATGTAAGTGACATTGCAGGTGTCTCGTTTCCACACAGGATCTGTGCGTATCTATGATTTCATCAGCAACAGACAACTGAGTGAAATGCAGTTCAAACAAGGAGGAACAGCACTGACATGGGCACCTCGTGTTGTGAGTTTTTGCTAGTGTGTTAACAAAACCCCATAGGGGCCTATGAGCCTGCCAGCAGCAAGAAAGTTGCTTGCTACTCAAGACCTTAAAGATGTCACTGTTAGGCTGTGGTGGAATTTACTATAGTAGTATGTATATGTACACTTGCGGAGTAGTATGAATGTATATAGTACGTGCACGGTTTGACTTTACTGTGGATTATCAGGTATCCTGTTTTGTGTTTTTCCCAGATTTGAAAATCAGATCTCAGTGTGCAGTCCCAGGAAATAGTTTGTAGACTAACAGCTTCTATTTAACCCACTCAGAGTAACTGTCAATTAACATGAGTCAGTAACACATTTTGAAATGACAGCCCAGGCAATCCACAAACATTTGGAGATAAATCATAAAAAACTGTTGCCAGGACTGATCATTTGTGGAGTGTGGAGTCTATCACCTTCAGACATATTTGCTAATTTTAATTAAAATAGCGTCTAGTTATGTTCTTGAAGCAACATAACTAGACACTGGTCCGTTCATTATAAGCAAATTCATGGAGCAAGGTGCTTACTTGAATTTCCAAAGTAAGGGTAACATTGGGACAGTGCTGTTAGAATTATAATTCTGGTCATACAGACTTTCAGGGATGCTGTTAGGTAATGACCTATACATTCAAGAAGTAAGCTGACTGCCACAGTAAATTGTACACCATTACAAAACTGACTCAATTTAGTTTTACAAAGGTTGGTACTAAACACAATCTGAAAAATCAATCTAGCTGCATTTAAGATCCCATTAGATACTTACACATACCTTAATGTACTCAAATGTATTTGAAAATTTGTGATATTAATCTAAGAAAAATTCATCCAACATAATTTGAAGCATCTGTATACCATAATGTCCTCATAGGCAAGCTAACAGCATACAGGCTAAATAAGTGAACAGTGACATGGATTTAAAACTGTCCAAATGGCTGGGATTCAGGGAGTGGTGACTCAACACCGTCCAGTTAGAGGCAAGTCTGTAGAGATATACGCTACGGGTGATGGTGGGTGCTAGTATTCTTCATTAATTACCTGGACACTGGAACAGAGTTCCTCAGCATGTTCACAGATGATACCAAACTGAGAGGAGAGGCTGGTACTCTAGAGGGTTGTGCTGGCATTCAGGAGGATCTGAACAGGCTGGAGAATTGGGCTGAGGAGAATCTCAGTAATTTCAGTGAAGGAAAACACAAAGTATTGCATCTGGGTAGGAATAATCCCAGGCACCAGGAGTGCCTGGAGGTCCACCAGCTGGAAATCAGTTCTGCAGAGAAGGATCCTGGGAGTCACCAAGCTAACCATGAGCCAGTGATGCACCCAAACAAATCCAACAACTTCCTGAGCTGGGGAAGGGTGTTATCATCTGCTTGAGGGAGACGATCCTTCCTCTTCACTCAACACTGGGAAGGCACATCTGGAGTGTTGGCTCCTTCGTAAAGAGATACAGAATTAACGGAGTCAAATGCAGATCCATAAATTTGAGGTCTGTGAGTGACTCTTCTCAGTCATTTACTGAGCAATGCTATCATGCACCTGTTTATTACAGAGGTGCTTTTTAAGATAAGACATCACGGTCTGATCTCCCCAGATAATGGGAAGACAGTTACCCCCAGCTCCCTTCTGAGCAATAACCTTTTTTGTACCCTAAGATCGTACTCCCCAGATAATGGGAAGACAGTTACCCCCAGCTCCCTTCTGAACAATAACCTTTTTTGTACCCTAAGATCGTACTCCCCAGATAATGGGAAGACAGTTACCCCCAGCTCCCTTCTGAACAATAACCTTTTTTGTACCCTAAGATCGTACTTTTGCCAATTGCTCACAGAGCTTAACCATTCACTCTCATCTCTTCACACAGAAATCTTCTGCTCTCATTTGTGGTGTTCATTAATATTGACCTGTGCTATGTTTGGAGCTGGCTCAGCTTGTAAATCACTTCAAGAGACTACCATGTATGGCTAATATCAGCTAAATCTGCAAGCCCAGCTGAAACACAGGCCTATTTCTGTTAACTGTTCTCTCTCAATTCAAGCCTGTCTACACTCTTTGCAATTGGCTTACCTACAGGGTCTGTGATAAAGACTCCATAGCCTCCTCTTTCCATTTCAACTAGCTGTCCCTGTTGACAACTGCACTATACATAGGACATCCAGACCCAAGTCTGTGTCCTCACCTCTTCAAAAATCATACCCACATTCAATGCCCAGTATTATATTCAGGGTAATACAATAATTTCTTTTTTGAGTTCCACATCTGAAGTACTGTGTCCAGTTCTGGGCTCCTCAGTACAAGACAAGGAGCTACTGGAGAGGGTCCAGTGAAGGGCCACAAGGATGATCAAGGGTTTGGAGAATCTTTCTTATGAGGAGAGTCTTCAGGAGCTGGCCTGTTCAGTCTGGAGAAGAGAAGACTGAGAAGGGATCTCATTAATGTATATAAATATCTCAAAGGCAGGTGTCAGAAGGATGATGCCAAACTCTTTCAAGTGGTGTCCAGTGACAGGAGGAGGAGCAATGGCCATGAACTAAACCATGAGAAGTTTCACCTCAACATGAGGAAGAACTTATGTTGAGGGTGGCAGAGCACTGAACAGTCTGCACAGGGAGGTTGTGGAATCTACCACTCTGGAGACATTCAAAACCCTTCTGGACACATTCCTATGTAATCTCCTGTGGTGGCCCTACCTTGACAGGGGGATTGGACTAGTTGATCTTCAGAGGTCCCTTCAAACCCTAATGATTCTGTGACTCTGATACATATATATTTGTATATCAGTATGAATTACAGCCACATCCACTTGTTCACATTTCCAGTTTCAATGGTATGTTATCAGTAAAGGCCAAAACTAATCCAAACCAAAAAATAACTCCCAGTCCTCCAACTCTATTTACAGTAGTATATTAGAGAGAATAAACAACATTGCCCATGTATGAGACGACCTTTATGCTTTAGCAGCACTTCCGTATAAGATGAGTTACAGGTTAACGCCAGAGCATGTGCCATACAGATTCTTGTTCTACGCTTTTGGATGTAGACTGATTTTTTTTCTTCATTCTTCCACTCAAAGGTAAATCCTAAAGGAAGTCTAATTATTGTGGGGTTTGAAGATGGCGTCTTCCGCATAATTGAAGTTTATGATCCCAAAGGACTGCCCGTTACTGCAGGAACAGGGAGTGCAGAGTTAAATCTGAAAAAAGCTCTCAAACCTCATGCTGCTGCGGTTACAGCCCTGGCATATGAGCGAAATGGAGCTGTGCTTGCCACAGGGGTATGCATTAATTCTTTTGGTTATTTTTATTAGGCCACAAACATAGAGATTATTTAAAGAGATAAGGTAAAGTTTGTTTACTGACAACACTGTTACATTTCTGTTACTGTGTTGATTGCTGCTTCTAGTTCTCTGCAGTGCTGGGGGAAGGGTCTGTTTGTTCTCACATTTGTTTTCCAAAGGAAAGCAACCATGCAATCCATACAATTAATTTTGTGAGTTACCGGACTGTTTAGTGTGAATTCTGTAATCCCCTTTGAAGATGGATTTGGTTCATTTTGGAATTAGTTTAGGAGTATCTTGAAATTAGTAAAACCAAATTGGTTTGTACACCACCTTGACTGCAATCCAGCTGCTACTCAGCACTGCTTGGCCATACAACAGAATCAACCAGTTGGTTTGTCAGTGTGCCTGCTAGTCTTTGAGATGATTTCCAGTCAATGTGGTCTCTCTCTTTTTAAAATCTAGACTTTAGCCATGCTCAGTGCTTTTGCAATTAACATGCTCCTTGAGCTGAATGACCACGCAGTTCGCTTAATGCAGGATTTACACAGCTATGCATCATGTTGTGCACCAGTTCTGGATTCCTTGTTATCTGGGGAAATCAGCCTGTGCTGTCTTACCTGAAAAAATGGTCCTGAGCTTGAGCTTTAAAGGAGCTCCCTGGACAAGGGACAGAAAGCACATGGCTGGGGATGCCAGGTGAAGCCCATGAGGGTAATTAACCATAGAACAGTTTGGGTTGGAAGGGACCTTAAAGATCATCCAATTCCAGTCCCCTGCAGTGGGCAGGGACACCTTCCACTAGATTAGGTTGATCCAAGCCCCATCTAACCTGGTCTTGAACACTTCCGGGGATGGGGCAGCAACAGCTTTTCCGAGCAGTCTGTGCCAGTGTGTCACCACCCTCATAGTGAAGAATTTTGTTCCTAATATCTCATCTAAATCTGCCCTCTTTCAGCTTAAATCCATTCCCCCTTGTCCTGTCAAGGGGGATTTAAGTGCTATGGGTGCATTCAGAGCCCTGGAGCAAGGTGGGCAGGATTTTTATTTCCTCCCTGTAATCAGGGAAATCCAATTCTAAGTTCCAAGGCATTTGTAAGTATCCCTCTCGAGCTGCAAAACATTGGAAGTATGTGTTTGTCATAAAGTGCTTGCAGTCTTCTGAATTTTTAGTCAAGCTTTGATTCAGTCATGATTGTTTTGGTTTTTTGTTTTTTTTTTCCTCAGAGTAAAGACAAAACCGTTTTCTTCTTTGCTGTTGAAGATGAATACAACCCAATTGGATTCATCTGTGTCCCGGGGCCTGTGCAGGCATTACAGTGGTCTCCACCTTCTCATGTGAGTAATGCATGTTTGTTTTCTTTCCTTCCCTACTGTATTAAAACATCAGTTTGAAAAGAACTTCAAATGAAAATAGATGAAGATCCATGACCAGAGCCATGTTATCTACAGACAATGCAAAAGATGCTTTGCTAACTTTGTTCTTCATGCTGCTTCAGCATGACAGATAGGTTCTGTGCAGCTATATCTAGTTTAGTCACTTTGGATTTGTTTTGGAGTTTGGATAATAAAGAGCGGAAACATATGCAAACTATAAAGTTTTGCTCAGTTTTTTTTGAGTTCCTGCCTTGAAGAAACAGGCATGTACCTTAGCTTTTGGAAGGTCTTAGTCTTCTTTAACAAAAGAGTTCTTCATGCTTTATTGCCTGTGCCTCTTGTCTGTATTAAAACAGGCTTTTGCAAAGCTTCTGGACCACATCGAGAAAGCTTTTGGGTGCTTTTTGGAATTCACACTCTGCCTTTGAAGTGTGTCAGTGACATATTCAAGTAGATTCTTGTTAATATTTGAAAAGTTTTATAAGATTAGAGTAACATATGAAATTTTGGTTGATCCAGTATTCTTATTTTGAGGGAAGATTGTTCGTCATATTTAGATGCTGACAAAGTGGCCAGCAAGATATGAAATACAGATGCGCAGTGGCAAAATGTAGCTATGATTCCTCATTCATGGGAACTGATAAAAACTGTTAACAGAAGAACTCCTGCTAGTATGAGCTTTGTCTTACTGCAGGAATGATAGATCTTGATCTGACAGTTGTATTTTGAGTCCTTTCCTTAAGGACAAGGTACTTCTACTAACTAGAAAAAGTACCAATCCTGTCTTTGGTATGTTAGATTCTGCCTTAGTAATTTTGTCCACCAGTATCTGGTCTCCACTGCTAAATATGAACACTTATTAAACAGAGTACAAGCATCTTAGTGTTAAACTACTTTTTTTTTTCTCTTTAAAAAAAACACCTTGGTGATTAAATACTATACATTTAATGAGTGCATTTGTAAGGCTGAGATTTTACAAACACAAGACCTATATAGTTCCTAGTTAAGGTTTCCGTAGCAACTCGTAATAGTCCCCCTTTGCATATTTTTAGTGATAGGTCAGATAAAATAAGCCTCTCATTCTCTAGATAGCTAGCTTATGAAAATTAAAACTACAGACCTGCCTTTTAAAATCTCAAAACACTAAATAATAATTACCCTCCCCTCACACATACTTTATAACTTTGCATTTTAAAGGCCCAGCAGATACCAGCAAAGAACAAACTCAAAGCTAAATAGCATTAGGCAAGGTTTTGAGCCCAGTGTTGAACATATAAAGGTTTTATTACTACAGAAACATACGAACTTCTGAACAATGATCAACCCAAACCCTCAGTTCCTACCTTGGGTCAGATCCATTTTTAATTTAACCAAACTCCCAAAATACCATCATGCTGTTTCCAAGCTATGCAGTGTCAGAATGGTAGCTGTTTTGTACATTGCAAGGACTTCTTCAATTCCTTACCTTTGCCAAGAATACACAGCATAAAGGCAGCTCCCTGATTTCTAATGTTTATGCAAAAGTGTCCATTAAAATAAGAGCACAGCTAAAGTTAACGCCTCCTGGCTGGAGCTGGGCTTTGTGCCTCTGTATCTTCTGACTTTTTCCCATTTCTCTCAATTGCATGTATACATCTGCTCTGTACTTGTGTTTTTGTACAGGCGCAGAACACACTGCTCATCCTTTGTGAGAATGGCTTTGTTCTTCAGGTTCCTGTCCCGGTCCCTAATGAACATAATACAGCATCCACCTATCAACTAAAGAACCTGCCGATGCAGTACTTCCATTTTTATAGTATTAAATCCCGAATCAAGGTAAAGAAATCTCCTGTGATGGAATTTCATGTTCTTCATTGTGCCAGAAGACAGAACTATGCATAAAGGTTTTTAGTCTCTGTATTCATCATAGGATTTTTTACTAAGCTTCTTAACGGGGAAGGCCAGGTAGGGTCCATTTTTGGCTGAGTTTCAACATGTGAAATAAATTGTTATTTATCTATTCAAATAGAACGTACAACACACTGAGAACATGGTGTGAATTTTGAATATAATTAGAAAATAACATTTGTGAAAAGGAAAAATAATACAGCAAATTAGTTCTCAAAATGTTTTCATTTGGTAATTTTCACAAGAAGTATGTTTCTTGTGCTTGATGTTAGCCCTGTATGAAATTCCTTTGAACAGTCATAAAACACACATGTGACCACATTGAGGCAAATGTGAAACATATATAATTTTTTTCAGCAATTTCTGTTTTTTTAAAATGTTGTAATAATTGTAAAGGTGTGTGTTTTATTTCTATATGAGAACTAGCATTTTAGAAGGTCATCCCTGCTAGTGTTCCAGGTCAGGATGGATGGTGCTTTGAGGAACCTGGTCTAGTGGAAGATGTTCCTGCCCGTAGCAGGAGAGTTGGAACTGGATGATCTTTAAGGCCCCTTGCAACCCAAACCATTTCGTGATTCCATGACTCTATGTGGGACCAAAAGAAAAGAATTATGGCGGCTCTGAGCTAGTTAAATTTGTGAAATTAAAAAGCAAGCTGATGTTAAGTTCAGGAGTAGAAACCCGGTGAGCAGGCTGTCAGTCCCATGTTCAGTCCACCACAGTCCAACAGCCTCCCTGGTTCTGTTCTTAACTGTGATTTCTCTGCCTTCTCTATAAACTGCATTTAGGGGGAAAGATTTCTTGGGGATTCCCTCACAGAAAGAACCACAGAAATGATCACAAAGGTAGCATACATATATAAAGAAACAGTAAACGAATGCGCATGGAATTTTGTAGGGTTTGGGGGGGGGGGGGGGGGGGGGGCGGTTGCTTTTTTTAATTTTTTTTTTAGGGGTTTTTTGTGGTATTTTTTTGTGGTTTTTCTTTTTCAGTCAAAAGAAAAATATTTTTGGGAAACGCTATAAATTTTAAAAATAGAAAAGGCTTCTACAGGGAGAAAGAATATTAATTGGTCTCCTTTTCTTCTAATAATAGATCAGTAATTAATAAATCACAACATGGATATTTTGGATAAAATGTAAGGAAAGCCAGGCTGGATGAGGCTTTGAGCAACCTGGTCTAGTGGAGGGTGCCCCTGCCCATGACAGGGGGGTTGGAACGAGATAATCTTTAATATCCCTTCCAACCCAAACCATTCTATAATCATATGACTCTATGAAAGATTTCTAACAGTAAGGGTGGTGAAGCACTGAAATAGTTTGCATAGGCTGTAGAGTTCGCATAGCATGAAATTTTTAGCAGATCAGTCCTAAGGTTCAGCTGATTCTGCTTTCAGGCAGAAGAATGCTCTTTTGAGATCCTTTCCAGACCTTTCTCTATGATTTTTCCATCTAATGTCTTCTTGGGAAGATCCTGTTCGAGAATGTTTGGTGTTTGTTAATGCTAAAGTAGGCATGAATGGAAAGGGGGGTTTAAAAGTTTTATACATCTGCAAATGTCTTCCCTTCATTTTTCAGAAGAACCAAAGTCTGTAACAGCTTCTTTCTTTCACTCTACATCAACGATGCTCTAGAACTTGGGAATCTGAGTTCAGCTTTCCAGGGTTTTACTGTCTTCTGGGCAGGCATAGGACAGGGCTTAGGAGTTCTGCAGAAGTAGTATGCTAGTAGTGGTTAATATTGGGAATAATCTCTTTGAGGAAATGCTGAAGTCTGCTTCTTATGCAGAATGGTTTCTGTTTCAAAGGGCCATGATTTTAAAATACTTTGGAGGAGGAAAATGGGGATGTTCCACTGGAGAATCTCATGAAATCTGGTTAATGTCTGCTTAGTTGATAGAAAACAGATTTCTCTAGATATTCAGTATATATAATGCCAGAACCAGCTTGGATTTCACCTATGAGACTCCTCTGGTCAATAATGCATTGAGTGGCTTGTTTTTGTGTCTCTGTGTTTCTCTGCTTGTTGAAATAGCTGGAAGAAGAAATTGTACTGAGAGAGAAAAAAAAAGAGGAGAAGGAAAAAGCAAAACTTGAATGGATAAGGCAGCAACAGGAGACGGGAAACAAGATAGAAGAAAAAGCTGAAAAGGAACCCGAAGAAGAGCCATTGCCGTCTATCTACATACCAGAGGAACCCAGTCCCATCCTCTGTGGGTTTTATTCAGCACCAGGAAAATTTTGGCTTTCCTTGGTAAATCAATTTTTATTTCATGTTGGTAGGATTGCAAGATGTGGCAACCTTCACTTCACATGTGGCTGACTTAGAAAACTGATTATTTGAAACCTGCCATTTCTAGGACATTGAATTCCCTTCATACTTAATAGATTCAGCGATCTTTATGAAGTAAACCCATAGTGTCATTCCAATTCAGATTGTTCAGTAAATTTCCTATAGTTATGCTTCTTGGTGATGCCTGAATGGGCAAAAAGACTAAACTGTTCCCTAACAAATAGAAGGTAGAATTTTAACATATTGGTAGGCTGGCTTGTAATGCCAGTGATCACGATAGATTTTTCTCTGTGGGTAAATAGGGTCTCTAGATATTTGGAAGTAACATTTTCCAACCTATTGTAGCTCCTTAAGAAAGGAAGAATTACTCTGAAAATTGAATTTACATGATCAGTTGTGCAGTGTTCTTTTGTTACCATTTCTTTGTGGTCCTTTTCTTCTTCAGGGTGGGTATGACTCAGGGTTCCTCTATCATTGTGAATTCTCACATGATGACCAAGAAGACCCTGAAGATAGGAAAGATGAACCCTTTGAAGTGATTCCTATGGAGGACACTGACAACAATCCCATCCACCAAATCTTCTTCTGGTAAAACATTGTCGTGCAACAGCTTTGTGATAAAGCTTGATGAAGTTGAACTTAGAAGGGAGGAGGGTACACTGCTTTGTCACTTTTTAAATTGTGGCTTAACTCTAGTATGCAGGAACTTTCTCTGGTTTTTCAGGCAATAAGTTTCACTTAAAATTCCTAATGGACACAGTGAGCACTGTGTCTGACAGAATAATTTAAAAAGCCCTTCAGAGATGCAAACATCCGATTTCTAACTAAGTATTGATTAGGACTCAAACATCCTGGATTGTAGAACTCCAGGAGAACCCTTAGAAGTCTCTGCAAACTGTGATCACCAGAAGAGCAATTCTTTTTTGTGGTTAGCAAAGAGAGCACAAAGTCCTCCCTTGAGGAGAACAAGGCGGTATCAGTCCGTCTCTCCTGTGCAAAGAATACACTGTGAACTGTACAGATGAAAAGGCTGAACAATTTTCAGACTCCAGTGTTAAGTTGCCTGTAAGGCTAGGCATATTCTCTATCTAAGGAGGTAGGTTTAGTTCAGGCTTTAATCTACAGCTGGCTGCATTCATCACCATCTCTAGTGGATGGAGAGCAGGGGGGGAAATCTGCTTTTCTAGCTCTGAACCCGGTGTCTGCTACCCTGCCCAACTCAGGGCTGAGATCAGTTCCACGGTACCCAGCAAGTGCTGGAACATTCCAGAGCACTCAGCTGGAAAACAAATTCGTAGTTGTATCATACATACTTGAAATGATCCAAATATTCTCCTCCTAGCTTACAAACTTGGGAAAGATATATTTACTAAGCTAGATTAGCTCTTTTCAAGTTTCATGTTTTGGGCTGTGCCCTCACTTGTTATGTTGCTTATTTGACAGTACCAGCGGAGTATGGATGTTCTGTGGGATGCAGAATGGCTCACTGCGTGCTTATTCTCTCCAAGATAAAGACATCTCAGCAGATACCCTGAAGGAATACTGGTCCTTCAGTGTACATGACAATGATTATGGTCAAATCCAGGGAATCTGTTCTAGTTATGATGATAGGTTTCTGATTACCTGCGGTGGAGATGGAAACATTTTTACTTTTGACATCTTGTCTCGAGAGGATGTTCAGAAAGAGCTAAAAGCCAAAATCCCCTCTCCTAGGGTAAGTCAATACCCTCTTTCACAGAATTAGGCCTATTTACTGTGAAAATACTCCAGATAGATAGGCAAAATGCAGTTATTTGGCATCATATATGTTTCATAGTGAAAGCTGAGGTTTCCCAGTTTAGAAGAGTACCTCTTGCAAAACATTCCCTAATAAACAGGTACTATGACTGCATTCTGCCTTCCTGATGTTTTGTGGTTTTCTCCAAATAAACATAGCATGTGTTATTCAAATGTAATATTCTACTAATCTTTTCCTACTCAAAGGTGTATTCATGCACATTCCTAGAATGAAAGAACCACAAGAGTCTGTCATACTGAATACTTGTCTTGCATTTAACTCCAATAAAGTATGTTAGGGTGGTGAAGCACTGGAATGGGTTACCCAGGGAGGCTGTGAATGCTCCATCCCTGGAAGTGTTCAAGACGAGGTTGGACGAGGCCTTGGGTGATATGAATTAGTGTAAGGTGTCCCTGCCCATGGCAGGGGGGTTGGAACTAGATGATCTTAAGGTCCTTTCCACCCCTAACTATTCTATGATTCTATGATTCTGCTCTGGCTGGGGATTCTATAAATAATCGTAGAGTCATAGTATCATAGAATCAACTAGGTTGGAAAAGACCTTTAAGACCATCAAGTCCAACCGTTACCCCAGGATTGCCAAAATAATGTTGGAGAATACCAAATGTGTAGTTTCTCAGAGCATCTAGTTGGATCCGCAAGCTGGATTTTTAAAATCTGCAAAATAGCACAGCATGATGCCAATCCTGTTGCTCTACCACTCTTGGACAGCATTAGTAGTAATCATTCTACAGGTGTTCTGTATTTAATGTAGAGCTCATCACCTTTAGCATGTTTGAACAGATGACACTCAGTAACAGTCCTACTGATATTATACAAGAAGAGAGTGCTGCCAACTCCATCACTGAAAATGTTCAGATGTTATTGAATTTTTAAAAAATCTCTTCAGTGCCTGAATTAAGCAAATATAACTTGAAAGAAGCAGTGAGGCCTCTTGAGTAAGGAAGTGCTATCATGCACAACGAATTTTCAAATAGAAATAGAAATTCACTACAGTTTAAAAATCCTGAAAGTGTCAACATAAAACAAATTCAACTCTGAGTATTTTTAATATTAGTTAGTAACTACATTTTCAAAGTCGCTTGTTGAGGGAGGCTGGGGAAATTGTAATTTTGGTCATTTAGTTAAATTGTTCATGACTGGTTGGAATTCTTTACCAGTATCACAAGAACTTTTAGCGCTAAGAAGAGACTCAAAATTGTTTTCTTAAACTAAGTGAATGTTTGGAACCTATGATATCAGACCCTCTAGCTCTAGTATTACAAATAGTGATTAATAGACAATTATAAAGCCTATATATAGTTTTATCATTTTGAGTATGTCAGTAGCTTTATATAAAGATCTTAATGGACAATTTCTATTGTTCAGGCTAGCAACATTGCTTAAAGACCATCCTAATAGTTTTTCCATTATCAAAGTATCTTAAATATCTATTCTAGTTTTAAGTCATGTGGAAGATTTTAAAAATTCCATCTTCATTAAGCTTAATGAGATTCTTAAAGAATCAAATACAAATCCTCTGAAACTGATAGAGTTAAATTACAGATCAGTTTAATATGACTGTATTCACTGTAGGGTGATAGGCCCCCCTCCTTTTCTAGAGCATGACTGCCTAGGGAAACAAGGTTTGTGTGACTGCAGCATCCAACCATCTGTCATTCTTCACAGCTAATAATTGTGAACCCATTATGCAGTCAGCAAAAGCAAAACAGAATAATTACACATATAACTTGGAATTAGCCCAGGATATGTTGTCTCTTGTCAACGTGGCAGTGAGGGGAGACAAGAGAATTGAGTTTGGAGGATAAAGAACTAAAGATGTTAGTGAAGTTAGGACAAGAAATGTAACGGTTAATGTCAATAGTAAGGAAGTAGGATTTGTGTTCTTTGTCTCTAAGAATTATGCTGCATTAGTTCCTTTACATATAAACCAACTGGATTGCTTTTTCTTCTTGAAACATTAAAATCTGATATTTAAGGCTTATATAAAAATATTGTTCATAAGGGTTTATTTTGTTTTTTTTTGAGAAGCAATGGGAGTTCTGTCTTAATGTTTGTAAAAGCTTTATTGTCTGTTGAAACTATTACTGCTTGTTTAAAGGCAAACCAACGCTTTTATTTCAGAGTGGTCTTGAGAAGGAGAAGGCTGCTGAAGACATTGAAGATCCTAATACCTACAAGTAAGAGATTCTTTGATAATGATAAAAAAGATTTTCAAGTGTTGGTAGCTCTTTCTTCAGACCACATACTTCTTTTTGCCTCCCAACAGGAGGGAGAAGTTGATCACGCTGAATTTGGGTCATTTCCTTGTTAACGCACAAAGTTTTTTCAGCCTTTCCATTAATTTAATTTACTTTTCTGTGGTAGTAATACAAATACAGTACTCTGAGAATTTCTTAACTTCAGAGACAAAGAAAAGGTCAAGGTCAAAGCCCCTGGATGTCAGGAGTGTGCAAATACACAGGAAAAAGATTCTTTTCTAAGTTACCTTAAGAACCATTGAGTTCATTGGGAGTTTAAGGCTGTATCTTTCTTCTCTTCTACTGCAATAACACCATTTGCTTTATCATGCATTTTCAGCATTGAGGAAGTCAAACAGAGAAAGGAGTATGACCGGAAAATGAAGGAAGTTGAAGAGAAAAAGCAAAAGAAAAGAGAGAAGTTAACTGCACTGAGGCACGAGTTTCTTCTTCTTCTTCAAAAGAATCAGAAGTTGCCCAAGCACATGCAACTGCACAGAGAGGTACATCTGGTTTATACAAAGGTCATTTACCTTTACAGGTACCTTCTTCTAAAATGTTGCTACCCGATGTGTTGGGGCGAAAGGTGTCCAACTCTTTGGATTATGGTAGTTCTGTGAATATATATGTCATGATTTAAGCCCAGCCTGTCACTCAGAAACCATGCAGCTGTTAGCTCCACACCGCCCCCCACTTCCTCCCCCTGCTCCTAGAGGGACGGGGAGGAGAATCAAAAGAATGTAACTCCCATGGGTTGAGATAAGACCAGTCCAGTAACTAAGGTATAACACAGATCACTGCTGCTACCACCAATAATAATAATGATAAAGGAAATAACAAGGGAAGAGAACAACCGCTCACCACCCACTGACCGACACCCAGCCCGACCAAGCAGTGATCTAACCCTTCTGGATAACCGCCCCTAGTTTATATAGTGGGCATGACGTGCTGTGGTATGGAATACCCCTTTGGCTAGTTTGGGACAGGTGTCCTGTCTCTGCTTCCTCCCGGCTTCCCCTCCTCCCTGGCAGAGCATGAGGCTCACAAAGTCCTTGGCCAGACTAAACATTACTGAGCAGCAACTAAAAACATCAGTGTTATCAGCGCTGTTCCCAGCCCGAAAGTCAAAACCACAGCACTTGCACCAGCTACTAAGAAGGAGAAAAATGACTGCTACTGCTGAACCCAGGACAGTATCATTTGCTGGGACTTCTGAATCACAGCTGAGGATTTGTGCCATTGAAGCATGTGGGAAAAATGTGGTTCTCTCTGAAGATCTGAATAGCTCCTGAAACAAAGGATTATGTTGATGGGTGTGGAACTCTGGCACCTGGACAAAAATATTTATTACCAAAACCCAGTAGCCAGGGTAACGTGATACTGGGTTTTTTGCCTTTCTGCAGCAGTTTGAGATGGACCGTAAGATCTTTGAGGAGCTGGATAGGCAGACAGCACAGAGAATCCAGTTAGTGCAAAATGAGCTAGCTTGGGAACATGAGAAACACTCAATTGGACTGCAGAAACTACAAAATCAGTGAGTACCACTTTTCTTCTAATTCTCCTTCTGACTTTTCACAGGGCTTGTCATTTACAAAGTTGTACCTGCCACAAGGAAAAAGAATGTGATGTATTTTCCTCATATAGTTAATATTTCTTCTGTTTCGATGCTGTTCTCTTTTTACTTGGAACATACACAAGACTATATATTGATATTTGGGTTTACTTACTACTTTTGAATCTTTGGTAAAATTTCAAATATTCAGATCAAGAAAGTAGCTTCATTCTGATTTACTTCTACATTAAGGAAACTGGGGTTGGGGTTTAAAGACTAAGTTTGCCTGGGGTTTCGCAGTAATTTCACCAAGAACCAAGAACTCTTACAGAAACTTTGAAGAACAACATGTGAACCTGTTTTTCAGGCACATTGCATGTCTGTCAGATATTTTAGTGTTATTGCTAACACAGTGCTCCCTATACAATTTAAAGTTCTAAAATTAAATTCTTCAAAAACACAAGTTTAAGTTTGGGATACATTTTGGGTTGATCTTCTTAAATCTAAGTATACAGCAAAAGATGAATGTGTAAAAATAGATACACAATACACAATACAAAAACCCACCTTACGCACACAGATTGTATGACTAGGAAAGAGACTTCATTAAAGCCATGTTTTTAATCGGTCCTTAATGGAACATAAAAGACATTCTCATGAAGAATCAGGTGTAAGTTTATATATTAGGAGAGGTGTTAATTCTTGAGCATCTCCATTCCTAGACTGGATAAAAGTAAATAGATAGTGTCAGATGTCATAGAATCATAGAATCATAGGTTAGGGTTGGAAAGGCCCTTAAGGTCATCCAGTTCCAACCCCCATGCCACGGGCAGGAACACCTCACTCTAAACCATGTCATCCAAAGCTCTGTCCAACCTGGCCTTGAACGCTGCCAGGGATGGAGCACTTAACACTCTCTGGGCAACCTGTTCCAGTGCCTCACTACCCTCACAGTAGAGAACTTCTTCCTTATATCTAATCTGAACGTCCCCTGTTTAAGTTTTAACCCATTACCCCTTGTCCTGCTACTACAGTCCCTAATGAAGAGTCCCTCCTCAGCATCCCTATAGGCCCCCTTCAGATACTGGAAGGCTGCTATGAGGTCTCCACGCAGCTTCTCTTCTCCAGGCTGAACAGCCCCAGCTTTCTCAGCCTGTCTTCATACGGGAGGTGCTCCAGCCTCCTGATAATCCTTGTCATGCTATTACTTACTGACTTGTGAATTTACATGTAATGATTGTATGCACAGTAAGTAAGCTACGTTATTCACCTCCTTTTGGTCAAGGCAAAATGGTAGGTTGTGCCTACTGACATCAGATGGCTTTGTCTTTTCAGGTTTCGGGACTCACTTGAATTTGACACTGTTGTTGTTCATGCTATTCAAAGCAATCACCAAATTTCCACCTACAGACTTCTAGTAATGTCTCATAAATACTACCAAGGTAAAGAACGTCCATCTTGGAAGAGGACAGTACTCAAACAGGCATGGAAACAACCAGAAAAGAAGCAGATCAACATAGGGTCAAGGCGTATGTATAGAGCTAATAATGACCATTTAAATCTTATCAGCAATATGGTTTCTGTCTCTCATCTAAATTTGTTTTCCTGAGTCCAAGCTAAAGATATTTTAATTTCTTTAGATATAAGTAAAGAAATTATAACTGTGGCATCTTTTTTCAGTACCCACATACTTAGTAACACACATACATAGTTTTCAATGTTTAGGACAATGTCAGCGATTGTTTGTCAATGCCATGGTAGAATGTGACCAAGTCAAGTAAAAGAACCCAGATATTTTCAGAGCATCCACCACACTGGAACTATACTAATTGACACCAGCTCTACAGGAGCTGTCCCAGGGTGGGTCTAACTAATTGGGACTGCACTGTGCTGCATGGTATTTACATCTCCACTTGGTTATTTTTTGGTCCAGGTACTACAATTTCTGAGGGTGAGGAAGAAATTGTGGAGATCACAGAGGTCCAAAAGCCAACAACCCATTATATAGAAAGCAGACGTGAGAAAGTCAGAAGATCTGTTGAGAAATCTGACAAGGTGAAGGCTAAGATCATGAAGAGGAAAGCAGAGTGGGAGGAATTGTGAGTCTTGAACTAGACTCTGCCCTTTTAGTTCTGCTTCTTGTCTGAGGTCAAGTAATGCTATTTAGCTGTCACATGGCACTGTAATCTCTCTCCCTAGTTTTTTGTCTTCCTAATGATTGTAATTAAAATAGATGAGTTTTCATATATCCCTGAGTCTTAAGAGACTCAGACTCAAGACTAAAAGTCTCAAGAGACTTCTAGTTAGTTTCCCTGGTTATTCTGAAATATTAAATATCTTGGATTCAGCTAGGTACCTGCATCTTCAAATAGGGTGTGAAAAGATGTCTAAATCGATCATGACCAAGGTACACTTAGGCCATTACAGTCAACTCTTGGTTAACCCTGCTAGCACCACATAGAGCAGATGCTGTAAGAGCTGTGTTAGATCAGTTGTACTAACATCACAGCCATTATGTGTCTGTGATGCTCCATGCTGGTCTTTATCTTGAGAGGCAAGAAAGGTGGACAATGCATCTTTGAATGCTCACAGAAATACAGAAGTTTTTCATTAGGAGCAGGGAATGGGACTAATGTAGAGTCAGAATACAAGACTTTTAAGGTTATTGTTTAACAATATAGAGTAGAATCAGGTATTCTGTGCTACAGGCTGGTGGAGTGTTAACACACAGCTCCCTGAGATTAAGAGCAGCATGTACTCACTAACCCCAGAACTCAGTGTAAAGATTTAACCTGTCCCATGGCAGCATTTTGTTGTAAGAGTTCTTGGGTGGAAAAAAAATAATCTGAGGTTTTCATTCAAATGTGCAAGGATATTCTTCCCAAAGTAGCTGTTTTCTTCTGAAAGAGGCTGTGTGATTCCTGATCCCTAGCTTGCCTCCATAGCGTTGTTGCATAAATCAGAAAGTATGAAAAGACCCGGTTTGTTTACCTGTATGCTTTCCGTCTGAAAGTAAAGCTTTGGTTTGTACCTACCAGATACAAGAGCAAACCTAGTGATAACTATGAGAATCCCAAAGATGTTGAGGAGATCAAAGCAGCACAGGAAAATACAGGCTATTATAAGCTGAAGTCTGCCCCTAACTACAGAGTCACTGAACAAGAGATTATGAACATTGAGAAGAAGGTGGCACAGCTTACATCCCTGGAAGTGTTGGTATGTAGACTGATGCAGTGGTATGTATGTTTCCCCCTTCTGTGGGGAGGGAGGGTAGTGTATTAGTCACTGAAGAATTTTTTTGAAAGGAAATCAAAGTGGATGTGAGAAAAGTCCTTGAAGGATAGGCAGTGTTGAGCCAGCTTTAGTTACAAATCGGCCTTTCTCTTGTGAACTGCTGGAACTTCACCAAACTCAAACCTGCATCGACCCAGGATAACTCTCAGCTAGCTCTTTACTTCAGCAGGAGCATCCGTCTTTTTGAATTCTTCAAAAAGTCTTATAATCTAGTAACCGATATGCTTTCCCTAAAACTCTGACTTAACCCTTGCCATGAAATACTTCTACAAGGATGTGAGCAAGGACAGGTGTTTCTAGTGTGGCTTCTCCATATTTGCACTTTGGAAATTACTCTTTCTGGGTACTGAGCATTGGAATCTTCCTGAGAAAGCAGGTCTTTTGGAACCACCTTTCTGCACCAGGACTCCTACAGCTACTACATGTCTTTTAGCCACAAAGACACAAGAGGCTCAAATGTGCAATATCTTTGTTTCTTTCTTCATAACTTCTTTCCCTCATCTTTCTTCTCATAGGAACTGTTTTTCATTTTATTTGACTGGAGTCAAAAAGAGTGACAAATTTCTTTAGCTGAAAGAACAGTGAAGAAATATATCTATTGAACTTGGAATCACAGAATCATAGAATCGTTAGGGTTGGAAAGGACCTTAAGGTCATCCAGTTCCAACCCCCTGCCGTGGGCAGGGACACCCTACGCTAAATCATATCACCCAAGGCCTCGTCCAACATGGCCTTGAACACTGCCAGGGATGGAGCATTCACAGCCTCCCTGGGCAACCTATTCCAGTGCCTCACCACCCTAACAGGAAAGAATTTCCTCCTTATATCCAATCTAAACTTCCCCTGTTTAAGTTTGAACCCATTACCCCTTGTCCTGTTACTACAGTCTTTAATGAAGAGTCCCTCTCCAGCATCCCTATAGGCCCCCTTCAGATACTGGAAGGCTGCTATGAGGTCTCCACGCAGCCTTCTCTTCTCCAGGCTGAACAGCTCCAACTTTCTCAGCCTATCTTCATACAGGAGGTGCTCCAGTCCCCTGATCATCCTCGTGGCCCTTCACTGGACTTGTTCCAACAGTTCCATGTCCTTTTTATGTTGAGGACACCAGAACTGCACACAATACTCCAAGTGAGGTCTCACAAGAGCAGAGTAGAGGGGCAGGATCACCTCCTTCGACCTGCTGGTCACACTCCTTTTGATGCAGCCCAGTATACGGTTGGCTTTCTGGGCTGCAAGCACACACTGCTGGCTCATGTTCATTTTCTCATCGACCAACACTCCCAAGTCCTTCTACGCAGGGCTGCTCTGAATCTCTTCTCTGCCCAACCTGTACCTGTGCCTGAACTATCTAATTGCTTTTTGGTAGGAAGACCTATTTTCTGCCCTGCTTACTGACATGCTTACTGAGGAGCACCTTCACTGCATGGTTTCTCTGTTTTTTAGAGAAGTGTAAGTTATACTCTCAATAGCCCTAAATCTTTTCCAGTCTTAACCTCATGAACTGTTGCCTAATCTCGGGCACCGTCTAGGCTGGGTCACTTTGATAGCGAAGTCTAAGTATTACAGAAACAATGCTATAGTCTTGGGGATTTGTTAGATCATTTTAATCTCATGCTTGGGCTCCAGTACTTCACTATAGTGCTTATGTTAACAGATACCTAGTCGAATGCTTTGCACAGGTCCAGATAGATGATGTTGACTCCTCTGCCACTATCCATCAGTTCTGTAGCCCCATCATAGAAGGCCACTGCATTGTTCAGTCATGATTTGCCCTTCCATGCAACACCTTCCATGTTGGCTGTCACCAACCGCCTTGTTGTTTTTCATGTGCCCTAGCATTGTTTGCAGGAGAATATGATCCTGTGACACACAGAGGTGAGACTGACTGGTCTGTAGTTCCCTTGGTCTTCCATTTTCCCCTTCTTGAAAATGGGTGTTATATTTCCCTTTTTCCAGTCGTCGGGAACTTCACCTGACTGCCATGATTTCTCAAATATGATGGCCAGCGGCTTAGCAACTTCATTCTCCAGCTCCTTCAGGACCCATGGATGGATTTCATCAGGACCCATGGACTTGTGCACATCGGGTTCTTAAGATGATCTCGAACCTGATCCTCTCCTACAGTGGGCCTAGGGTCTTCATTCTCACAGTCTCTGCATTTGTCTTCCAAGACTTGAGCAGTGTGGCTAGAGCACTTGCTGGTGAAGACTGAGGCAAAGAAGTCATTGAGAACTTCAGCCTTCTCCAAATCCAGGATAGCCAGTTCTCCTGCTTGTTTCCAGAGAGGACCCACATTATCCCTAGTCTGTCTTTTGTTTGCTATATACCTGTAGAAGCCCTTTCTGTTATCTTTCACATCCCTTGCCAGACTCAATTCTAACTGGGCCTTAGCTTTCCTGACCTGATCCCTAGCTTCTTGGACAACACCCTGAATTCTTCCCAGGCCATGTGTCCTCACTTCCACCTTGTATAAGCTTCTGCTTTCCTTCTGAGTTTTCTCAGCAGCTCCTTAGCTATACATAGAGGCCTCCTGGCCTTCTTGCCGAATTTCCTTCCTATTGGGATGCAACACTCCTAAGCTTGGAGCAAGTCATCCTTGAATATCAACCAGCAGTCTTGGGCACCACTGCCCTCTAGGGCTTTGTCCCAGGAAACCCTACTAAGCAGGCTTCTGAGGAAGCCAAAGTCCGCTCTCTTGAAGTCCAGGGCAGTGAGCTTGCATGAAATCCAAAAGCATTTGACAAATGTCTCTTTCCTACTTTTGTTATTGCTATCTCCTATACTTTGAAAATTCAGAACTTTGTTCCAATTGTAATGACCTGCAGTAGCTGTAGTCTCAGATTCAACATCACATATAAAAGACAAGAATCTCATCTGCTTTTCAGAACCTACATTTGTGGATGACTGCTTTTCAGTATCTTTGAGGTTACGTGAGATAACAGCTTTGTTTCAATGTCTCTGTCCAAGAAGTCTAGATTTCTGTATAGATGCACATTTGGTAGTGTGTACAGTAAAGACCCTCTCAGGACCTCTTTCGTTTTGGGGATGGAAGCTTGCTTTACAAAATACTAAAAAAAAAAAGTCTAAATTTATTTTTGTTAGAGTATTATTTATACTATATGCCTGAAAAAAAGAGCCATATATCAAAGCTGAGATACTCTCTGTATTTAATGAGACAGCACAAATGATTAATCCTCTAACACCCACAGCTTATTTTCACAGCTTCTGGTTGCTTTCTGCACTGCTTCAATATCTCTTGTCAAGAAACTCACAATCAAGCCAAGAGCTGAAAGAATGGGGAAGTCTCATTTCCCTTCTTACACCTTTGTTATTTTTTGTGAACAAGAGGAAGAGAGGTGGTTCCAAAGATTTTAAAATCACAGACTGAAAGACAGCTGTTTAAAAATGCTAATGTGTGGAGATGGTACAGAAAAGAAAGCTAGTATGGAAATAAGGAAAGTCAGTCAGTATGACAAGCCTCTTAACCATTACTTGTGTCAGGAAAACTACATACTATGTTCCTGAAGAATCCTACTAAAATTGTTTTTCCTTTGCAGATCCATAAGAGGAAAGTCAATATGAACAATGAGATTATGTCTCTGCGGGATCTCAAGGTTTCTGTCATTGAAGAAATCAAGTGTTTAGTGAAAGAATTGAAATGCATACAGGCAGCCTTGGATTTACCAGAATGCCTCCCTCTTCCCCTGATCCCTCAGTTACACCCAGATGAGGTTCCTGAAAAAAAGTTTGAGTACAACACTGACATCCTCCTGAAGTTCAAAGAGGATCAGGAGGCCAAGCCAAAGCCCCAGGGACAATTGGAAGGGTCTCCTTCATCTCATTCATTTAGGCAAGGGTTTCTTCAAGCTCCGTCCATTAAAGAGGCTGACTCCATGACACAGGCTGCAGGTACACACCAGATGAAAACAGCATCATCTGTAGTCACAGAGCAGCAAAGGGTTTCTGACACAGAGAAGGCAGAGCCAACAGAAATAGAACTGGAAATTCTGAAGAGAGAGAAGATAAAAAATTTGTACTTGCAGGAGACCTTGATTAAAAAGGTAGGAAATCAAAAGTCATTTTTTTTCAGATTGAACAATCCCACTGCATTAGAAATAAACCCAAAAAGTCTTCCATCTCAGGATTACAGCTACTTTTGTCTTCTGTACTTTAGGAAAATGCTAGCTGGTGCAAATTTACGATGTAAATCTGTTTGTCTTGCTGTGACCTGTGTGCTGACTATTCTCACTTGCAAAATAGACCTCAGATTCCTTATTGATTGCTCTATAAATCTATGAGCTCAGTGGCCCCCCAAAAAAGTAAAATATTAGAAATTACTTGAAAAGGGATGAAGAGTTAAAAAAGGAGCATCACTACAACTGTGTAGATTCATGATGTTGTCAGGTCTTAACTGTAGTCCCGATCCTTTAGTCTCAAAAATTTATATATTTATTTACTTTAATTAGAAAAGGTATAAAAGAGAGTAACCAAAATCCTTAGTCATGGAAAAACTTCTTTAAAAGATAAATTGGTAAAGCACCTTTGGCCTGGAAAAGGGGCGACTGAAAGTGTTGTAGCAGAGGTGATAAAATTATGAGTAGCATAGAAGAGTGGGAGTCATCTCTTAAAAGGAGAAGAGTTATCAAATAGTCATGTAGAAAGCTTGAAACATTCAAATGGAAATAGTTTTTCCTATCCAACAATAACTAAGCTTTGGAACTCAGCATTAGGATGTGGGGGAAGCTACAATTTGGTAAAGTCTGGAAGAAAAATCCAGTCAAAGCTGTTGAAAAACATACTGCTTCCAGCTCAGGGTGTCCCTAAGTCAGAGTTTGGGAGGATACAGAGAAGAATGTGCTAGATGTGTATGACTGTTCACTTGTTTGCTCTGTTTCTTACTGTCTTCTCTAACTTCTCTGTTGGCCATGACTCTTTGGTCTACCCCAGTACAGACACCCTTGTGTTCATGTGTGTGAAGGTTTTGAGAGAATAGCCAAATGCTGCTGCAACTATCACATATATATATGATGCTGCTGGCAACTGCTAGTACTGATTTAACTGCAAATGTCTAAGGGAAGAACTGGGAGATGTTCTGAAAGAAGTCAGCCAAGGCAGAAGCCATATTTATTGCTACATCTGGGATTGTTACATGAAATTCTTAGGCTACTGTAAAACATTCTCTGAAGAGTAAAATACTTCCAGGCTTCTGTGGGACGCAGTGAAACATTCCTGTGAAGTACTGGTGATTCTTTTACTATTGTGCTGAGAATGAAGACGTATTTGGGGTTAACTATCTTTCTAAGTGCTTCAGTAATCAGTAAATAGCATGGGTGAACTATTGATTTGGCAGAGAGGATCTCTTGTGCTCCTTTCTCTAGCCTTACATGTTTAGCTCAGCTCCTAATAATTTCCCTGTTCCTCATTTGACTCTCATATGCTCCAGATCAACACGCTGGTGATCAACTTTGATGCTGAGCTTCGCTTTCTGCGTCACAAGAAACTGAAGCTGGACGTGCAGATGAAAAACGCTGAACTACGCTACATCACATGGTATGAAGAGCTGCTTATCTTGAAGAACTTTGAGAAACATGAGAACCTTCTCCGGGAGCGTATTACTACCCTCATCGGTGAGCAGGAGGCATTGCAAGTAAGTAGGCTGTGTGTCTCTGGATTTACCAGTACCACTAATGCACAGCTCAAAACAAAAGCAAGTCAACAAGTAAATGGTAGCATCTCTTTATTTTAGCCCTGATTCAGTGTCCAGTGTTAAGTTTTGAAAGAGGAGAAACTTTTGATGATCAGCCTAGGATGGTCACTTTTACCTTCCAATAGTTAATCTTTTCATAATCTTAACAGCTGTATTTTAATAGGTACTTTGTGATGTAGAATAAGTGACAAATTTTATGCCTAAATTTAAGAACATGCTTCTAGGTTTTGCTTGATTGAAGAATAGGTTTAAAGAGAGAAAGGCAAGTTTTGCGTTTCCACATCTTCACAAATACATTCTATATATACACACGCACGGGTTATACTTTTTAACTGAAGTAGGTTTTTTTTGTTCGTTTAGCCAAAATTGAATGGCTGCATTGCACAGATTGAGGATAGAAAGTGTGAGATTATAAGGCTTCAGGAATGTGAGAAAGCTCTTTATGCCAACTTCCAAGCATCCCTTGGAGAGAACAATGAGTTTGCCAATTTTCTGACCAAGGTTCTGATGAAGAAAGTCAAGTGCATGGAAAAAAGAGAAAGAGAAGCAGGTTGGAATACTGTTCTTTTCGCTTTATGGATTTGTTACACTTAGTTCCATGTAGTTGGGTCAATCTAGCTGGTGCCCTGAGTACATGCAACACAGAACTCAGTTCACAGAGCCATAGATCAGACCCACCCAGATTTGTTTCTGTACAGACCCATGTGCTGTAGCAGCCATCTTGACTGGTAACAATGATGTAATTCAGTCTCTAACATGACTACATTTGGTCTGATGGCAGCTCCTGCAATTTACTTCCTGTAACCCAGGACTTTGGGGACTGATGATAGTGGGTATGAAGAAGAGGCAAAGCTTTAAATAGGTACTTCCTATGCTTTACCAATGATAACTATGGATAAGTGATGAGTCTGCCACATTCATGACATTCTCCTTTGATCTGTCCATTGTCTAATGAGAGATCAGAGACCTAATCTGCAGTCATCTATTATTCACAGGACTAAAAGTATTATGAAAGGATTTTTCATCCTAGTGACTGTTTAAAACTGGTAAGGCTAGGCAGCCTTACTGAGCTAAAATACTTGTGCTTTTGCTCTGATTTGGCTTTTGATTTCATGTGGGACACAGTTAGGAAAAAGTGCAGACAACTGTAATGCTTTTGTGACAGTTTTGTGCCTTTGTATTTTGCTTGGTTGATTAATCTCTGTAGTAGAATGGTAAACCCATAAGGTTTAAATTCCTAGCACATCTAAAGAGAGGAAACACTATTGAAGGAAGTCTCAAAAATGTGCCCGTGTCTGTGCCTTTGGCAGTAGCAGGTGATCTCTCTCCCTCATTTTTTGATTCTTCTTTTATTTTCTTTCTGTGAAATTATCACATAGATGCAATAGGCACAAAGTTCCTGGATTCACATATTACCAGGATGATCTTTCATGGATAATTGGGATTGTATTCATCAGCACATTGGCATAATGCACAGCTAGTGGGTTTGGGGGTGTTCTGCAAGTACTGTCCTCTTCTTCCAGGTGGACAAGACATGAATGAAGAGAAAGATGAAGAAGATGAGAATGAAGAGAATGATGGAGAGTCAAGCTTGGGGATTGATGAAGAAAATTCCGTATCTGAAGATGAAGCCTTTGATGAATCTCTTTGCCCAGAGAGTACCTAAACCATCATTTCCTTGGGTCGACCACTTGTTTAGCTTTAGGGGCAATCTTGAATTTTGTGTATTTTTCGTAATTCACTGCATATTAATGCCATTAAGGGCCAGAATGTGTGTACTTCTCCTAAGTACAGCAGTTCTTCCCAGGAAATCTCAGTGAAGATGATAGTGAAACCACTGGTAGTATAGGGTACCCTTATTAAAGAGTTTGGGAAAATAAAACTTGACCAAGCACTAAAAATTAATTATTTTGCGTAAGAACCATTCACCGTTTCATAGCTGTTTTCTAGAGGGGAAAGGCTCCTCTCGGGAGTGGAGCTGTAGCTGTTCTCTGGGAACCTGCCTCCTGGCCTAGCTGCATCCCTGTTTAGGGAAACTCTGCGGGACCCTACAGTGCTGTTAACTTAAGCTCTTTGTTACCACCTCATGGATTTATGCAGCCTGTTGCTAGGCTGCTTTCTTATGAGCATCTGAACAGTTAGGAGCTTTACTCTGCAAAATCCTCTTTATTCACTCATTCAACAAAGGCAGTTTAACTTTAACTGGTTTAACTATTTTAGGGTGTTGGCGTTTTAAAAAATCTTTGTGCGATACGACCGTGTAACAACACGGCTTTGTTTTCATCTAGAACTTAGAAAGAAATTACCTTATCATATTTTTCTCAATTGGATTTTAGCATCATTTGACAAATTGAATTATTGATTCACTCCTTTTCAATGAAATCTTGCAAAGAGATTGAGATTTTTACTTTTTATTAAAAAAAGTCCCTATTACTAATTTAATAGGGAAATTACATATTGCACTAGCCTCTTTATTTGTTTATGTGTCATTTGCTTTGTCTTTATTGGAGTATTTTTTCTTCTTTTTATTATGCCTGCTTATTTGGGCATAATATTGCACTTTATTAGTGAGACTGGAATCACTGCAATTAGAAGTTCACAGATCTTCCTTTCTGTGAAACCAATGAAAGAGGTCCTATGAACCCTCAACTTGGTTTACAAATAGAGCTATAAATGATGCCTACAGGCAGTTCATCATTTATGGTGGAGGACGCTATGACAAACAACTACCTCTTCACATAATTGAAGATTATATTGTATTAATTACTGGGACTGCATTACTTGGAAAAGCTAACCTTTGAACACTCCTCTTTAATATTGGCTTTGATGCATTTAGTCTTTCTTCTGGAAACATGCTGTCTGTAAAGAAAAAAAGATCCATCCAAGACATTCCCCCCCTCACAGAGTAACATGGCTCTCATGGTGTATGTTTGAGAAAGCTCTAGGGACCCAAGAGCATGGTCTTATTATGGGAAACATTGGGCACTGTGCAGAGGAGGAGAAGCCAGTAGCTCAAGCCTGCAACTATAGTCCAGTCTTAATGAAACTAAGCTATTCTTTGACTCTTTCTTTCTCAGACTGCAATGAGGCACTCTTCCAAAACACCATCCAGCTCCGGCAGAAGTGGTTAGAAATTGAGAAAGCTTTAGCAAAGGAGAAGAAAGTTGCTGCTAACCTCAGAAAGAAATATAATGCCTTGACCAAAAAGGTATTGTAGTGTTTTCTTCTCAGCAAGCATCGTCTGGTTCCATTACAGTAAAAATGTGCTAACCATTTTGGCTAAGATTTTAAAGCAAAATCTTAACCCTTTGAGAGGTCTCAGTTTAGGTAGAGATGTCTGTGGTAGCACAGAGGCAGGAGGCAGCTCAGCATGGGTCACCTTTCCTCCTGAAAAGGGTAAATCAAGATGGTTTGGCCTTAGCCACTATGAGGCTGGAATCAGGTTTTGGGTCCATCATGCAGCAGCAGATTCAGAGGAAACCCCTGGTGTAGCTTGGCCTACCCTCTATGCATGTGTATGGGGACAGAGAGATTAAAGAATACTTGTCCTAACACAAATGCAGGTTAAAATAAATGCATAAAAATGCTATTCTTCCATTTATTTCTTTTGCTTTTAGTTTCTTCTGCTCTTTGTCATAGTAATGACTCTAATAAACTCTCTTTGTGCAAGTTTTCCTTTCAGCTTTTTTTGAGCTCCTGCATTCATCAAGACATTTGATTTATATTAATTCAAAAATATCTTAATTTGAAGGGTTATCCGGGATAGAGAGAGAGAGTTCTGCCAAAATAGCATTATGCAAGTCTTGCTTTTATTGTGTCTCAAAAATGTTCCATCAAATATGCTTAACTTACAATGTTTTTTGTTTAGTTTTTAAAAGCTTTTCTAAGTGCCAGCTGCCACATACTCACCCTGAGGTCTGACATTTGAGTCTGAATTGTTCTTTTCTCATGCAGAATCAATAAGCATTTTCAGGCATAACCTAATAATAAAATATCTTTTAGACTCTGTAGATCTAGAAGTGTTTTAGACGCTAAACAAAGCAGCTGTCTCTTGATACATACATGGCTTCTCTACTAAGGAGACATTGTAAGTGTGCATGTGTGCAGAGGTACTCAGGGTAGAATTTTGCTTGAGTATGTTTATAAGCCTTGGGTCTGCCTGTGAAACTCATCTATCAGAGTATATAGGGAAAAAAGAAAGAATTTTTTTCCTATGCTTCTTTTCCTTTGGGTCAGGAGCTCTAACACAGAATCTTGCTGTATTTGAGCACCACAAGATTTTTGTTTGTCCACAATTTGTCTTTCTGCAGGCAAAAGAACTGGAAACCAGTCTGGACACAGCAGACAGGGAACTGGATACCTTCCAGTGGGAAAAGCAGCAGAGAATGAATGATCTATATGTAGCTGTGCCTTTGAAACTCCATCAGGTAATTCAAGATGTTGTTTATCTGCAGCTGCAGAATGGCCAATGTACATCTGAACAATGGTGTTACTATTCTTTGGGGCCCTTAGTTCCTGAATGACCATAGTCTCCTGGGAGTGAAGTGCCATTAATTGAACCTCATGCTGCTATTTCCTCTAGATTCTTTCTTCCTCCTTCCCCTTTTCCTATACTGATAGAAAAGAGGCAAGGACAGACAGGTCAGCCCATTGCTGAAATGTGCATAGTATTTAAGTGTTTTATAGGTTAGTCATGGGATTTTCTTTCAGGATCATACCCAATGATGCTCTCTTGGAAAAAAAAACAGCCCACCTCCCCCCCCAAAAAACCAAAGAAGTCCCCAAACTATTGAAACTATTGTGAGTATTGCCAAATTAGTAATGCTGTATTGGATGCAATGCATTCATCTACACATCCCTGTGAACACAGGGATGATGAGAAAACTCTGATTTCCTCTAGGCTGAATCTTGTCCTCAGAGACAAAACAAGCCTGTTCTGGCTTATATACCTCTCAGGCAAGCTAAGTTCTCTGTGTGTGCTATCTCCCTTCATTAAAAGGTTGGTAATTAAGACATACAAGTCTAAGGCCTGACTATGCAATCCTGCAGCTCCTGGATCATTCAAAAGTACAGCTGACAGGGAGTCCCTTACTCCCCTCTTCTTCCAGGTGTCATAGAATCTTTATGTGTATGCAGTCATCACAGCTCTCAGTAGTCTTTGAGCTTTCCTGAGTCGTAGTGATTCCCTGACCCAAAATGTGAGCTGTGCCCAAGCTTATTATTACCTCACTCATTAGTTCTCTAACACTCACACCTTTGTTATCCAGAGAGATCACCAACACCCTTCATAAATAAAGTCAGCCTTGCTTATGGCTGTTTCTTCCAGGTGGAGTACTTGATTAATGGGGAGATGCCCAATGACTTCTCCCAGGCTTTGGTATTTACCAACCAGTCCTTAGAGTATTTGCAGAGGAGAATTGTGGACCTACATAAAGAAAAGATAGTGCAAAGAGAGATCTATAAGGCGGCTCAGGAGCAACATGAGCAGCTTATCCAGGACAAAAAGGAGATGGAGATAACAATTCAACGTGAGTAACAGAGACTCTGAACAGCACAGCATATTGATGCTCATTCTGTCCCCCTCAATTGGTGTGGGTAACTCACCAGATGTCTGTCTTTACACTCACATAGATGTCACAGCTGGTTACTGCAGAAAATCAAACAGAAAGAGCAGATGAAGTGGAATGTTTTGATGAAGTATTGGTAGTTCTCCAGCACTGCAGTCATTAGGCTTCTGAAATCGTTTGGGAACCTAGTATAAGGCGAGTTGACTGAGACGAGCCACTGGAAGTCAGGACACATGATTGCTATTTCTGGCTGTAAACTGAAACTGCTAGGAAAAATGTACTTTCCGCAAAGCTTTTTTGGCAGTTTCCTCCTCTGTGTAACACAGGAAGAATGAAACAAGCTCTAATCAAAACACTTTCCAAAGGGCCAAACCCAAAGATGTGTCTAGCACCACCAGGCCTCCAGAGGTGTGGGAGCAGGTTACTAGAACTGGCTTAAAGTGTGACTTAGTGACCACACAGTCACAATCATGGGCAAGGACAGGCAACAACATTCAGTTGTGAGCTGTTTGTGGGCTTGTGTGAATTAATTATTACAGAGCAAATACCAAAGAGCTCAGACAAAGAGCTGTGGATAAGGTGGAAGTTCTTACTAACCAATGAAAGACAGTGCTGCCATTTGTGCTCTACCCCTTCTGTTAGAACTGGAAGAGAAGTGCAATTACCTGATGATGAAGAAGTTTGGACGACTGGTTGATTTTGAAGCAGTTCAATCATACTCTGTTAACATACGCGTGGAAGAGTTGGAAGTGCAAATAATGGAGAAAGAATATGAGCACTCCCAGGAGCTTAAAGAGTGGGAGGTAAGGAGCAGGAAAAGAGTGTTATGATGATCTGTCAAGGTGTAATTTCTCTGGGACTGAATAGTTACACTAAAATCTTTTGGAAACATATTCATGTTTGAGGTGTTTTGCAGTTGTCATTAACTGACAATAATGTCCAACTCTCATTTCCTATCAACATTCCTACCTCTGCTCCAGTTGCTGATGCATTCACATTCTATTTTTCATGGAGGTAGTTGATCTTTTTATGTGACTTTCCTCAAATGCATCTTTCTGCTTCAGTCCCTACATGGAGTTATTCCAGAGTGCTTTCCTTTGGGTTTCACCTGCCATTCACTACCTACTGCCTCCTTCTGGCACCTTCATCAACAAACTGAGACCAGGGCAGCCCCAGTTTGTGCCTGGGACACTAGTCTGTGCAGTCTGCAAAAACTCACCACCTAGGGGGGCCTAAGGCTCAGCTACTGTGATGCAAGCTGGCAACACTCTTATGGTGCCTTTACAGAAGGGCACATACAGAAGTACAATGTACCTAATGGCTTTCTCTTTCCCACACATTTGCCCAACTACTTTACCTACTTAGGCATCTGCAATGTTAAAAAAAAAAAAAGGTGACAGACTGCACTAAAGGTACTGCGGGATCAGGTGGTGTATGCAGGATCAGTCTTGTTTGCCTTGTTTCTGTGACACTTCTGTTGTGCCTAGCATTTCTTCCTCACCTCATGCTTTTTGTCCTCTTTCATCTCACCTCAACCTTTTATATGTCTCTAGAAAAGAATCTCAGACCTGCAGCAGCAGTTAATGAAGCTGACAAAGGAAAACAGCAGCAAGCTGCAACAGCTGAACCAGTTTTGTTTTGAAAAGCATCAACTTGAAACTAAGCTGGCTGCACTGAAGAATGATATGGTAAGCCTTTAACCACTGCAGGTTTGGGGCTGTTCAGACATGGGTAAAGGGGTCGGTCATCTGGCCTTCACCAGCTCTCTAGTCTCACATCCTGCTCTGCCGTCAGCAATCTGGGCTAATATTGCCTATTGGCACAGGCTGAATGGCTGCCCCAGGTCTTGTAGGAAGGGAAATTAATTAATAAGGCCTTACCTTAGCTTCTCTGTCATTTCCTACTTAGCTGCTTTCTAATATTGACACAAATTCATCTTACTTCTAATTAAAATTAATTAAAAAATATCTCATGGCAAGTCAAAATTATCCCTTTGTTACACAGAAATGGCCAAATGAAATGTTTTCTTTGGTCTCTATTAGGGAATAGGGCACCTGTGACAGTCTAAGTCAGTGTTCCCTCACTCCGACTTAAAAGTAGTTCTGACTGAAGAGTGGAGAAGTCATGGAGCTGTGCTGCCTCTTGGGAAGCTTCTCTTTCCCACTTGAAATAAATTCCACCATTTATTTATTATTATGTTTTATAGGAGCTGTTTTCTTTCCTTACAGGGAGTAGAATTTCAGCACACCCGAACTACTGACATCAAAGAGAAGGCCAGGCTGGAGTCACGGCTCAAGCGCATCGCTGGTGACACAGCCCTCCTAAGACAAGAAATCAGTCTTCTAAACAGAAAAGGTGGGTACTGAAAAGAACTCACTGTCCTTAGCAGAAAGGATGGGTGCTTCTTTCTACAACCTTCTTAACCACAGGCTCCTGAAACACCAACTGCATCATTCCCTGTTCTTACACCAGAAACTTTTTAGTTTTTCTAAGTTTGTTATTTTCCCTTAAAAATGGATGTAGTTAACTATGGCAGTAGTCACACCTGGAAGTGTGAAATTAATTCTTTTGGCTATGCAAGGGTTTAGTTTTAATGGGCTATGTTTGTTTCTCCTATCAAAATATGACTTTAGTGACAGATATGGAATAAAGAAGTGGAAATACAACTACTAAAGGCTGTTATTGGTTTATTGCAGAAATTTGCCCAGGGCTGATGCCCTGTCTGTATATATGTCTGTTCTTCACATGAGTAGCTGTTGAAGGCTGGATATGAGTTTTGCTTGGGCATATAGAGCTTTGGGACTTTTGTCCTCAAAAATGGTAAAAGGGATCTGCCTTAAGGGTGCCTTTCTTATTGCTAGCAATGGTACTTCTCTGTTAACTGAGCTAGTTAGGGTCAACGGAAGGGCCCTTTGTTTGGGGGAAAGCAAAGGGACCTTTATCCTCAGGGCCTATAGTGCTCAGATGGGAATGCAGCCTATTGAATACCTTCCCACTTGCTTCTGTAGCAGTGGAAAACTGCACTGTAGTGCAGGATGGGGAATTTGCCTGGCAGAAAGAGTGTACAACAAATGCAAAGTCAGCCTGTAATTCCACTGGCTTGAGCCTGATCAGAGTGTATAGTTTCAGGTATATTCTTTTTTACCTCTGGCATTCGGTATGGCAGCAGTGTGTGATCAGTTACAGCACTTACCCTGTCTTAACTGTGGAAACTTCCTTCACCCCAAAGCAGAGGGGTTGTGTTGCACTCAGTCCAGTGCAAAGTTTTTCAAGGCACACAAGGAGACTTGGGGTTGTTGCTAATTTTAAAGTAAACAGAGTGAACAACCCACAGCTGCTCTTGCTCTTCCTCCCCGCTTCCCCTGTTTCTGCTCCTCTCTCTGGTGTACACTCATCCAGGATCCAACCATATCCCAGCCAGGCACAAGAACTGCCCCTGCTGGCCCCAGCACAACCACATGAATGGCACCTGTGCAGCCGGCCTTTCCAGTGGGTCCCTGTGAAGGTGCTCAGCATCCCCTGTTTCCTTCAGGGGAAAATCCACCCTTGTCCACAGGGCTGGGATGCTGAAAGCTTTTTAAGCTCGAAAACCACAGGATGGGGGGTAAGGAAACATTTGCAGAGATTTACTTGTCTATCTGCCTCTGTCTATCTGCCCCATCACCAAACTCATGCAGCTGTCCTTGGAGATAAATGAAAATTTCCTCTAGCTGTGCTCCTCGCTGGAAGCTCCATGTCACTTAACTGGTGCAGGCAGCAGCCATCCTGAGCTCAGCATTAAGAACATTCGTATCTGTGGCTATTTGGAAAACTGTAGCAGCAGGAAATGTGCCCTCTCCCCAGATGTCCTGTTTGCTCTATGTCTGCAAGTGAAAAAGAGCAGGTTCATTCTGTGGCAGGATTTAGCGTACAGCCAGCCACAGAAAAGACTAAAGCCTTTATTTTAGATGTTAAAGCGTGGGTTTGTCTTTACAGATACGCGTCTGCAGATGGAGTGTATGTGAAGGGTTGTCTAAGATGAGCAGGCAGAGAGCATAACTCCAGTCCATTCACAGGAGTGGGTTACTGGGACAAACCTTCCTGTGGGGGAGAGGACAGACCTCTTTGACAGGATTATCTTTCATGAAGCCCTCATTCCAAGAGGGTGCTAGATGTTGGTGGTGGCAGCTCTGTTTGCACCTATGTCCCGCGACGTTTCTTGTGCTGCGGTTTCCATCCTGAGCTCTGATGAACAGCCCAGTGCCAAGGAGAGCTACTGCTGTATTTTTTGGGCCCTCCTGTGACCTTGCTGAGGATGCCTTCTGTCTCCATGGCATTATAAAAAGGCACATATACATCTATATACAAGTGCATAAATATATAAATAGGGGCGTTATACAAAAATAAATACCCATTCTCTTTTTCTCTTTATAATAAATCTTTTGCAAAAGGCAGCTTGGTCCCTAGCTGGCAGCAGAATGAGTCTCTAAAGGCCTCAGTGGTGGTGGGCTGCTGTTCAGGTGTCTTGGTAGGTCCTGACCCAAAGATGAGATCACTGGATTCTGGGGATGGAGATCTCCTCCGGGCTGGCAGCAATCCAGTCTTTCTACCTCTTCAACTGGCACTAGGCCGAGGCAGCAAGGACTTCCTGAAAGGGAAAGGAGCAAGAAATGATTACAGTGAATAAAGAAATGAGAGATGCTGTGGTAGCTCTCTTGTCAACAGTCCACTCTATGAGGATAGGTGCTCTGATCAAAGAGGAAGAGCTGCATTCTGAAAGCCCTGGCTACATGGGACTTGGATCTTGCGCTTGCACACCACAGGTCTGATCCACACTACAGGGCTGGATCAATGGATTCACGTAACTTTTCAGGGACCATGCTGTTTTACTGGCAGTCTGGAAAATGCAAAATTAAGGACTAAAGCACAGCAGCTCTGTAACTGGAGCTGGGTGTGTGCCCTCCCAGCAGCTTACAGTGCAAGCTTTTGGAGAAATGTGTCCCCTAAAACTGACTGGGGCAATTTACACTCCCCAGCTGCTAGTATGGTCTTTCCATGCTGTTGTAACTGTACTTGCTCTGCAGAAGCAAGCATGAACAGAGCCATTGGAAAGGCTCTACAGTGAGATTTCTCTGCAAGATCAGCCTGAAACAGTGAGATGAAACAAACACAGTTTTCCAGACCACTGACCTTGGTGGAACAGGGGATCCCGCCGAGCATCCAGGCTGGGGCCTCCCACTTTGCTGCCCATCACTGGATGATGGAGACCAACAAAGTGCTCTTGAAGGTGAGGACAGTCATCTTGCGGCTGAAGAAGCTGGTGAGTGGAGTCATCTGGGAGACTGTAAAGGAATGAGCTGTCTTCTGTTCTTGGGTTGGGCAATCTGGGGAGGCAGACAAAGAGGTTCAGCACTATTAACAGGTCACAGTAATAAAATGGTTGGGTTTGAAGGGACCTTAAAGATTCCAAATCCACTGCCATGGGCACAGATTTTGCCTCCTTGAAAGCTAGACCTATGTAACATCTCTGCCAGCTGCATCAGTGCAGTGACATAGAGCATTCCTAATGAGGGAAAAGGAGAAATTGGGATGTACTTGTGGGATGGGAATGAGGCAATGGGACCTGCTGTCCATGATTCAACATCTAATGAGTGGCACAGGAGCTGGGAGGAATACCTCCTCCAGGGAGCGTGGGAATAATGACTTGATTTCTGAACAGCAAGACACAAAAGCACCCACAACTGGATCCTGGCCAGGTTCTGGGGCAGCTGCTTATCAGCATCCATTCATAGGTGTTAGCTTCTCTCATTCTACTTTTCAGTCTCCCACTCAGGAGCAGAGGGAAGTATGTCTTGGCCATCTGTACAAATAAATTATTCCTCCCTCAAAAGCTAAGAGAAATGAGCTGTGTGAAGAGAATTTAGACCAAGAAGGCCTACTGCTGAAGCATGGACTTGATTCCCAAGTGAACTGGGACAGACAGGAGTGTGGTAAGGGCAAGCTCTTGCAAGCATGTAGTCTTGTGGGCACTGCTGGATCGTCCCACACTCCCCCTCCACAAGCTAGGACTAACCTGGAGGGCTGGTAGTCTTGCTGGACATTCCCATTTTGGAGCACTCTCGCCTGCAGCAAAGTGTTGGTCTCCTCGTGTGACTGGAAGGAGAGATAAGGATTCTCAGCAGAGCAATGCCACACAGCAGCATTAAGAAGCAGGTGTTGATCTGGGAACCAGAGCCATGGGGCAAGGAAAGCTGTAACTTTCTTTTGCTACAGAGGACAGCACAGAAAAACTCACTTCATGCTTACTGCTGAATCAAAGGGGATGATAATTTATAGTCTTGGCTATGGCACTGCCTTAGCCAGTGTTACTATTTGCACACTGAGTCCTCAACATTGTCAGTCCCTGTGAGCTTTGCTCAGGAGAAACAGGAACCATTCCTGTAAGAGCAGCCTTTGCTCACTGCCTCCTCCATACTTAGAGATACTGCCTCAAGAAACCACTTTTTCACCAGTGTTTTGGAGACTTTTCCATTCCTCCCATGTCTCAGACTCCACTGCAAAGGGGAAATCTCTTTTAAGAAGCCAGTCTTGACACTTGTACATGCTGCAAAGGGTGCCAGACTTGTCTGCAGAAGCCCTCTCACTGCAACCTCCAAGCTCATGTCAAACCAACTTTTAACCACAGGTACGGACATACCTGTGGCACTTCATCTGGACTGTACTCTTGGGGCTTGGTGCTTGCATACCCCACTCCTGCAGAGGGACAGATGCCATTCAGATGTGCCCCGTTGACGTAGGGCTGCCCGTTAACATAAGGATGTCCACTGGCACGAGGAGCAGAGATGCCCCTCAGAGGCACCATAGTGTACTGGCAGGACGAGACCAGCAGCCCAGCTCCTGGGAAGCCCATGTCAATGGTGTGCTCTGCAGAGGGAAAGAAGAGGAATTCTGAGGCCAAAAGGTAAGGTTGAGCTTCCTGAAGCTCAGCAGGGCTAACGTTAGGCTGTGTCCTATCAGGCAGCTATTCTGGCACCCAAAGCATCCTTGGAGAGAAATGGAAAGGGGGCCTACATGAAAGCAAAGGGAGTGTCATTTTCCCCCATTCTAGTCCCAGGGGTCCTTCCCAACAAGATAAGTAGGCCAAGGGACAAACAGTGGCTTTGTCTTTATGGGGTTCCACAGGACATTTGAGATTGCCCTCTGCCCACCCTTTCCCCACGGCCCGGAATGTGCAGCCTCACAATTTGGGTGTTTGACCCAGTGACACCCAGGAGCAAAAACAACTCACAAGGCACAGCACATCTTGTAAATCTCAAGAAAGAACTCTTACTCTGCTTGGACCAGGCTCTCCAAAGGCAAAAGGGGATGAAAGCCACGATGAGGAGTACGATAGAGCCCAGCACAACACCTACGATCAAGTATGGCAAGTCACTGGAACGGGCCACCATGGCTCCTGCCCCCAGGCCATTGTGCCCACCACTGAGTGGGGGATGCTGCTGGGGGGCCACTGTGGAGGGTGGAAGACGACCTGGCAGACCAAGAGACTTCCGAGCTGCAAAAGGAAGAGAAAACGAGCGTTAGACACAGGCATAGAAAGTGGGATAGCAACCCACTCCAGGCATGTCTGTGCTGCTGTGGAAGGGACAGACTTCTGCGGTGGCTTTAAAGAAGTGCCCCTGGATGTCAGAGGACTTCCTAGGCTATTGCATACTGCAGTACAGACAAATCTGTGCTTGGCTTACAGATCTGCCAGAATTTTGGGCTGCTAAACAAAAGGGAAATAGCTTCTCCAAAACACACAATTGAACTTCATGCTGTTCCTATAATGACAGTGCAGCTTCTTGGAAAACAACATGGGACCTGCTTATAACCAAACACAGGAGTTTGGCACAGCAAGGGTAAGTTAGCCCTTCTGGTTCCAGTCACCATCTGTGTGACACTTAGGAAAACAAAAAGTAACTACTCCTTCAAGGAAAACAGTGATGGACCCTGCACAAGGGGTCTGTGAGTACTGTCATGGGTATATACACATACCCACCAACAGCATCAACAAACCTCTGCCTCTCTTCTCCCCAGTGCTGCCTCCATCACCTTGCCTGAGCTTGGATGCCACACAGTCAGGCAGAGACAGCACCTGCCCCAGCTGCAGGCAGGGAAGGCAGCATGCAGTGCTCTCAGAGGTGCCCTGTGAAGCGGGTTACCTTTGGTTTCACAGATCATCACGTTGCTGAACTCGCTTTCACCACCCTCGTTGAAGCATTGCATCTTAATGTCATATGAGGTCTCCGGCTGCAGGTGGCTGATGGAGTGCCAGTACCGATCTCCTGAGGAGGGAACAAACACATGGTACTGTTGGCTTCCTTAGGAAACACGCAGCTGGCATGGTCCTGCAGCACTACTAGATAAAGCAGGCCTGGACAGCAGCAGCAGAGCCTTTTGTGCACAGGCTCCTTCTGGCTGTCTTCTCTTCCAGAAGGAACCAGCAGCTGCGACCAGTCTCTCAGTATCTCTTACCTTCTACTACATCCTTCTTGTAGTCACTGTCATTGTCACTGTCAGTAGGGCGATAGTAGATGTAAAAACCATGGATGGGAGTGTTGTTATTGCTGGCTGGGATATACTGCAGAATACAGGAGAGCAGAAATTAGCAGAGATATCTGTGCTCCATATTGTACCAGGTGAGGAGCAGTTGCCATAAATAGGACGGGACAGGAGGAAGTCCCAGAAGGGAAATCATCCTTGTTTTGCCATTGGTTTGTGTGGTAAGGGCTTCCTTCCAAGAGCTCAGTGCTATATAAGGTCTCTCACACCTTGCTTCCCAAGTAGCAGACAAGCCATGAGTCTGGTCCTGTCACCGCAAGCATCCAGTACTTTGCTCCCTCTCAGCAACTACAACCAATGCTTCAGAGAAAAAAAATCCTCAAAAAGCAGCATCTCAGCCTGGGCAAGGGCAGGCACACATTCACTTTGACTCCAGCAGTCTCATGGCTTTCAGACAAACTGCATCTTTCCATGAACCAGTGACCCCAAGAGTCCCATGTTTTTGAAGACACCTCTGTTCCTCGTCCACCCAGGGCAGTAGTCCTAGCTCCGTGTGTTATTGCTATCTTTCACCCAGTGTTTTATCAGCTACTGTTTGTGTTTAAATAAACAGCACTGCCCATCCTGCCCTGTAGCAATTTCTGGCTAGAAGCGGCTGGGAGAGAAGAGGGCAGTGCGTCCCTCTGAAGAAACTTTAAGCTGTTGGAAACACCTGGATCTGGACTTGTGATCCAAAAGATCCTGCCCACTCCTAAAAAGATTACCAACACTTAGGACTGCTACCCAGCAAGTGAGAGTGAAGGATGTGTCAGACAGAGGTGCTAATGGATTCCAGGAATTTCACTGGGAGAGCAAGCAGCTATCCTGTGCATTGCTGAACTGTGCTTCTTGAACAAAATGGTCAAGACCCTAAGATTATCTGCTGAAATGTCTCCTGTGTACAGCGCTGGATTCAGTCAAAAAGGGTTTCCTAAGCTGTCTGACTTCCCCCACATGGTACATGGCGCAAGCCCAATCCTCCTTTGGTGGAGGGCGCTAGTGGATTACAGATACATTTGTGCTGGTGATAGCCTCCAGTGTGGTAACCTTTAAGATGACAAGTAGCACCTGCGACACCTCCGCTTCCTGCATGTTCAGTAACCTCCACCCTTACAAACCTTACCATCCACTTCAGCATGATGGTGGTCTCATTGATGGCATCTGTGAAAGTGATGTATGGCCCGGCCACAGGGCGCTCATAGACTCGGTTGCTGTACCCAGATACCACATACGGCCGAGATGCCGCACTGGGCTCACTCTCTCCCAGGATGTTCAGTGCCCGGACACGGAACTTATAGGATATGCCTACAGGGGAAAATGGGAAATAAAAGAATTGCAGAGATTGAGTCTTCCAAGACTTCTACTGTCAGCACAGGTCTGACTGTGGAGAGGAGCTACACCTTTTCCAAAAGGCAAAGGACCTACAGAGAGGTTTTGATCAAAGTAAAGCACTGAAAGGCCAGATTTCAGCCATGTGCTAAATGGAGCCTGCTTTTATTTGCCTTCCCCAATTCTTGTCTGGATGGTCTAGAGGTCAGTAGCAGTTCTGGAAAGCGCGTGTGTGTGGATTGGTATGTCCTGACCCAAAAGCAGGTATGGGAAAGTGTCCTTTCTCTAACTCACAGAAATTAAGTACGTAAACATCAGTTAAAAGCTCAAAGCCTAAACAATTTTTTACCCAAACATGATTTTACTGGTCTTTAATTTGGGGTAGATGTGTTGCCCTTTTAAACTGTCCAGCTCGGTGATGCTGTCTTTTCTCATGTGAAGTGCAATGGGAATTGTGTACCCATCTGTCTTGCCTGTGGCTAAAGAAAGTTCTGTCCTGTCTAGTAAATGGCAAAACCAAATGCCTTTAGTAACTATATCCTGTAATACAGAAAAGCATGCACAAGCCTCCCTGAGGGAGGTCAAATCTATGCTGGAGATTTGCAGCTGGAGAAATTGGAGAAGCATTTGCAGTTTTTCTCTATGCATGTAAGGCTGGAGCTGGGGCTGCTTTGTTTTGCTTCTACATGCCAGGGCTAAGCAGGACATGACAGATGGCTAACTATCCTACAGGGACTGCACAGCTTCCTACAGACCTCCAGGAAGCAGGGAGGAGAACACCTGCCTACCTTTCTCCAAGCCTGGGATTTCCACAGAGAGGCGAGAAGGAGGAATGTCACTGGTGGCCAGGACCCAGTCTCCCAACTTCTTCAGTTTCTTATATTCCACGCGGAAAGACTGGATGGGAAACCCACCATTCCCACGGGGGATCCACGTCACATACACGGATGTCTCTGATGCCATGGAGATGGTTGGACGGTCTGGTGCCTCTGGAGCTGCAAGGGGCACAGAAGGACATCAGGACAGGAAACACATTTCTCTTGCCCTGTCTGGAGGATCCTGTATCTTATAAGCATGTAGGTGAAGGTCTACCTGTATTGCACCCACCCACATGCTCTTAAGTCCTGCCTGCTCTCTTCTGTCTCTTCATTAGAGCTGGCACCCCCAAATCCCCACTCCTTTCAGTTTGTGCCCTGCAAACATCTTTTACTCCTGCTTGCATCTTCCTCTATTTCCACTCCCAACTCAAGTAGGATTTGAGGTGTGTACACCCATCGTGGGAGGGAGAGCAGTGAGAGATGTGGATGCAGAGCTGGAGACAGAGCAAAAGCCCTGGCTGATGTGGGAGCAGTAAGCAGGGGGAAACTGACAGTGGGGACAGATGAGTGTAGGAGATGAAAACAGGAGAGATTGAGAGGACCAGCTGAGGAGGAAACAGGGAACAGTTCTGAACTACAGACATGAAATTTGATAGGAAAACAGTCAAAAGTTGGGAGGAAAGAGACGAAAGGAGCTGTGAAGATGAAAGAAAAAGCAACACATGAATGAGTGTGGGTAATTGAATGAGAGGACTTCACAAGAAAGGGTAAGGATTGAAGGAGAGAATTTCACAGAAAGGATAGTGGCTCTGGTGAATAACAGCAATAGTAGATGCAAGATGGGGAAAACAATGAATTGGATTAACCAGTAAGGAGCTGAAGTTTCTCCTGTGCAGCAAAATACCCTGCACCCCTACAATTGGCACAACTGCCCCTTCTCAGGGCTTGGCTGAGAGAGAAGGATGTCAGGGCCTGCAGGGAGTTGGTTTCCTTCCTGCCTCACACTCCCCCAGCACGCACTGATGCACCCCAGCTTGTTGGTCCTGTGCCCCACACATTCACAGGGCTTTCTGAACCCACCACATGGAACCCAGCACAAGAGTTTCTGACAAATCCTTACATTAATGGTGGGGACAGGCAGCAGGATCAGCCTGCTCCCCTAAGACAGACTGCCTGCCAATGCGGTAGCAGGGGTGTCCGAGAAGGACCTCTCCTTGTCAAGACCTGGAGACCCAGCGGAGACTTCAACCCCAGTATGGCCTGGCCGCTACCACCCCCAAAGAGATCCAGCACCCCTCGTCCTCCCTCCTTGCCCAGCTGAGGGAGGGCCTTACGGGACAGACGGCTGTTGTCAGACTGGTTACTGCTCTGAGTGCTTGTGCCTGGGTCATCCCTCTGGATTTGCTGCTCTTTGCTAGCAACAATCTCTGGTTTTGGGCGCCGGCCTGGCAGAAGGGAGAGGTGGCATCAGTGACATGCAGATGTGGACCAGAGTTAATTTTTGCTGTGATAAGCATTGAAAATATTCCCAACCACGATGCTGAGGTAAGTACTCCTGGACTGTAATGGCCCTAGATTGAACCTTTGAACCCCTAGGTTGAGTTCTTTGAACTGAGGCGTTCAAAGCACTCAACCTGCGGACAGGAACTAAAGCTAAAGCTAAAGGGGCAGGTTTGTTAATCTGTTAATAGGTTCCCTTAATTTTCTAAAACTTTTAATTGGTTTTCTTGAAATGCTGCTAGATTTCTGTCTGAGAAGGTAGTAACTGGTACAAGATGGGGGCCTGATGGGAGACGTGAGCAAGCCCACTGCCATGGAGAAGGTTTCTATAAGGGGAATGCCATTCCCCATAGCTGCTGGAGACATGAAAGGCAGCCAGGGGACAGAGGGACTTAGTGTAGACATTAGGAACATCCTTTTAGTGGCAGAGACAACTCTACACCAAGCAGACTACATGAGAAGGCCTGGAGGTCCCTTTGGTGCAGGGCAAGCTGTTAAGGACAGATTAGAGAAACACCTGGCAGGAACAACCCCCACAGGCTGATCCTGTCTCCAGGCAGAGGATGGATTAAATGACCTCTTGACATCCCCACCAGACCTATTTTCTATGATTCTGCAGGTGTCCAATTGAGACTCCAAGGGAGAAAGGGACTTACTCCAAGACACCTCCAGGCAGAGGGGCAACCTGATTTTCTCCATCCTGTTTCAGTCCCACCCTCCACATTCCCTTCTGACAGAATCGCTCTAAGCTGAGGGCAGATGGGTTTCCAGAGCAGAAACAGCCTCTTTGTCCTAAGCCTGGTGCCTCAGGGCTGAGATGGGACTTGTCAGAGGGGCCCTGCCCTGAACTCCAGCAGAACACCCAGGGAAAAGTTCAACCTTTACCAGTCCGGAAGGTCACCATGGCCGTCTGTCCCTCGCCGGCGCAGTTGTGAGCGGCCATCTCCACCTCGTAGAGACTGCCAGGGTCCAGCCTGGTGAGGGTCAGGCGGTGCTGTGAGGCTGGGACGTCCTTCACTGCCCAGCTGTCTGAGGCATTGGCAACCTGCTGAGAGACCAACATGGGCGTTGCAAAGCTGGGGCAGGCTGGGCTTCTTGCCTGCTCCAAGCTCAGAAGATTTCATGGCAGATTGTGTATCGATCAGGGCTGCCTGCCCTGCAATCACATGAGGGAGAAGAAAAGGCTCAGGGGGGACCTTATTGCTCTCTACAACTACCAGAAAGGAGGACGGAGAGAGGAGGTGGCTGGTCTCTTCTCCCAGGTAACAAGTGATAGGACAAGAGGAAACAGCCTTGAGCTGCACTAGGAAAGGTTTAGTTTGGATATTAGGAAAACTTTCTTCACAAAGAGGGTGATCAGGCATTGGAACATGCGATCAGGCTGCCCAGGGAAGTGGTGGAATCACCATCCCTGGAAGTGTTCAAAAACTGTGTGGATGAGGCCCTCAGTAACATGGTGGACTTGGCAGTCCTGGTCGGAACTGACGATACTAAAGGTCTTTTCTAACCTAGTTGATTATAAGATCTGAGCACAGAAGGGGAAAGGGGCCATGTATACTTGTGGCCCCCAGAAAGGCTTGGAAGCACAGCCTGTTTCTTGGGGATGCCCAATGCCCTGGGCAGATGGAGAGGGAAGGTGGGACCTTCCTCATCCTCCCCAGCTGCAAGCATAATATTTTTGCAGGCCAACAGGCAGGACAGCGAAGTGACCCGGTGCTGAGAGGAGTATTAGCATTGCAGGGAAAGCAGCAGAACGGAAATGCCAGGGCTCTGCCTATCATTCATCCTCTCCAAGCGTTTGACACTGACTGATTAATGCCTGCCTCGTTTTATTTTTATTCCCGGGCCCGCAGAGCTGTGAAGCCAGGGAGGGGAGCCCTGGACACTGCTACTGCCCAGGAAAGAGAAAGAGACATTCTTAACAAACAAAGGTAATGGCTGCATGGCATCTGAGTGCCTGTTGGCTCCTGAGGCTTCAGGGGCAGTGTAAGAGCAAGGGAAAAAACGTCCACAGGTATTTTCCAGAGGAGAAGCAGACCTTGCCCAGTACAAATGTTAAGACTCCTGCCAGGAGGTTTTACTTCCCTATAGCCATCTTCCACACAAAAAGCCTTTTCTTTTGTTGCCGAATCTCCTTCCCTCTCTGCACACATGCTTTTCCAGTCAGAGTTGTCAAAACCAGACCATTATATAAATTGATCCTAAGGATTTCTGATAGAGACTCTTTCTAAATAAGTTTAAGGGGTTATTGGGACTAATTCCTTTCCACATAATCCTTAAGCATCCCAAGAAAGAGTCTCCAGCTGAGAATTTGGACTACACTGAAAACATATTACTGCAAACTGCAGTGACCCACGGTGACCTCCACTGCCCTACAGCCCCTTCCAGGTGAAAACAAATAAAATACAGACAAACTCCAGCCTGCCAGTGAAAATCACATGCAGAACTGGTAGTTACATGATACAGAGTTGGGGACAAATCTCTTCCTGGCAGACAACCAGAGCCAATAGTCTGGTGAGGCTTTTGGCATCTTTTGGTTTTTATTTAAGCTTGCCCTATTGTGTTCTTGTGTTGGCATCTTCTGCCTTTGTTTTAAAGGGTTCTTTAAAGAGATAGCTGAAACCCTTAGCTGAGGTTTTATTTAGAAAGAAATCAAGCATGTGTAGGGATTATAACAGCCTCCTGTCATACCTATATATTTTCACAAAAATCAAACAATTCCAGGAAAACAGACACATGTAATTGCAAACGGTGCTTTGCAGTGGCTGGGAATCCAAAACATACCAGATCTGGAATGTACTCAAACCTCAAAGCAAAACCTGCCTCCCTACTGCAACTCGCTGCATACTCAAGGGAAATACAAGCAGCAAACAGATAAATTCAAGCTACTTTTTCCCAGCTTATCCCAGCAAATTGGGAAGAGATGGTCTACACGTCAAAAGCAGAATTTTTACGTTAACAATGCTTTGCTATTTAGAGAAACTGCTGGGCTACAGCTTTGCCCCTATTCTGCCCGTAACGCTGAGAAGCACCACAGAGGGCAGGAGCCCTTGGGCTCATACAGTGCACTGTGTGCTCATGCTGTGCCATCAGCCAAGAGATGCTCAACACTGCACTGCCTTTCAGCTTCCAGAGTGAAGCTGGTGCTTGAGGAGCTTCCCAAAGAATTTAGCATGGTTATGATGCCTTTCTGCTGTTTTCTCAGTCACCGAGCATGGGTGCTTCAGTGCTGCTGAGCTGGGCAGGTATGCGCAGCAGAGAGAGGCTGCTGCCCTGTGTCCTGCAGCCCAAGCTTTTCAAGGCAGATGTGTCCCCATGGCTTGTGACAAAAGCATCACAGAGCAAGTCACTGCACAGTCTGCCCTCAGGACTTCCTGCTTGTGTAAGCACACAGCTGGGAATTAGAAGTGGAAACTCTTCAAACTGGAAATGCATGTGTGTGCATATGCCCTCTGCATACTTAGGGAGATGAGCACTACTATGAGCTCTTCTGGGACACCTTGGCAAACCTCCTCTCATAGCCTGTACCTCAACAGGCTGAAGAGGTCCCACCAACCAGTGTCACCAGGGTGTCCCTGCCACAATGCCCCTGCTTGTGAGGTGTAAAAACCTGCAGTGAGGCCAGCAGCCTGGTGTGGAATGGTGCAGAGCAAAGATGGGAGCAGAGCGAAACAACAATACCTTGCGATGCTTCACCACATAATAGAGGATGGGGGCTCTGCTGTCAGGCCGGGGTCTCCACACCAGATCATAGCTGTCTGTCTTGGATGTCCGTGGGGAACTGAGGATGATGGGGGCCTCAGCTGGAGACACCATCTCCCTGTTGGCTGCACACTGTGGAGATGCTGTCAGCAGGGTTGTCCCAGTCTTTGGCAGTTCAGCTTTATCCAGGGGCAGCTTTAAGGCACTGTCCCTGGAAGGTGGTGTTGGGGGCTGAGCTGAACCCAGCTGAGCATCTTGCCCAGGGTTGAGTGTAGCTCCTGAAAGACAAGATGTCGAGGTAGAGTAAATGCCCGCCCCAGTCTGCAATGAAAGCAGAGCTATGAGCCCCTTGAGCCTCTCAGAAGGCCGATGCTATACACCCACTGCAGCACAGGTCCCAGGTGGTGCTGCCTAGTGAGCCACTCAAAAAGGTACTGGCAACAATCTCTTTCTCCAGCTGTAAACCTAATACACCTTACTGGGGCCTCTCTAAGCAGAGGCCTTCGCTACATCGGGCTTTCTCCCTCTCTGAAGGCCCCTCTGAAGCCCCTGGGTAAGTTCATCAGGGTCCAAGGAATCAGGTGGTACCTCTCTTACCCCAAGTGAATCTAACCACACCAGTGGTTACGTTCTTGCCCAGTGCAAGCTCAGAAGCAGAGCTGAGTAAACCATGGGGTAAGGCAGTACCCCCAGATGTCCCATGTCTCTCATGTAGAGATAGCTCAAGTATGCACATATGGCACTGCTCTTAGAAGCAAAACCGCTTCCATCTGTTCCTACAGGGAGATATGGAGATCCCAGTCAAAAAATCACTTGCTGAGCTGGATAAAAGGGAGGGAAGAGCAAGGCAGCCCAAACGCAAGCAAGAGGGTTACACAATAACTTTCTTCTGCTCTGTCCCTGCGTGTTAGGCTCTGGAATTGAATGGTCACCAGCTTGGAGAGAGGGACTTACCTGGATGGGCTGTCCTCAGCTGCACCATGGCCTGCGCGCTGCCAACCTCGTTCTCCGCCATGCACTGGTATATGCCGTCGTCCTCAGGCCCCACGCTGACCAGGCGCAGCGCCCGGCGCGACAGCCGGAGCCGCGGGCCGCCCAACAGGGGCACGGCGTTGCGCAGCCACACGACCGAGGGCTGTGGGTTCCCTCGCACCTCGCACGTGAACTTGGCGCTCTGGCCCCAGGGGATGATCTGCTGGGACAGCTCCATGGTGACCTCCGGGGGTTCTGTGGTGGGGGCAAAACACAGCTGCTGAGTGCCATTTGGCAGAGAGCATGGCACGGTCATGGTTTTGCACCTTCCTCTGTGGCAGGGACGAGGGCAGAGTGATGCACCTTTACCCCACCCCCAAATCCCACTCCTTTTAAGGGGGCCCACAGGTACCTGCTTCACAGCACCTCTCCTTCAGCATCCACATGAACTACAAGGAGAGGTGGCCCAAGGCCATCTGCCTCAGATGACAGCAGGCACCTAAAAGTCCCATTTCTCTGAGCTGAAGTGCTACTCTGCAAAGATCGTGCTTGTGCCAAAACGGCGTGTCAGCATCTGGGTGAAATGCAATCCAATAAAACTCAGGTTTAGCCTCTCTAATGCTTGTGAGAAAGGGAAGAATGCACAGCAGAAATATCTATGGTGTAGTACCCCATACATTTCTCACCCCATAAAGAGCTTCCCTATAGAACAGAACAGAAAGCAGTACACTCTGATGTCTTCCTTATGCCAATGTCAAACATGTGTAAGAAGCAGACAGTCCTCCACAAGAAAGTGTTAGAGCAAACCAGTGCTACAAATGACAAAAGAAGAGCTCCTGCAGAGGAAGGGAGGATCCAGCATCTCCAGCCCATGGTTGGAGCCACAAAGGAAGAACTATCACCCTCTAGGAAGAACCTGTCTCATCTAGAAACTGGAATCACAAGCAGGGGTTTGCTTTACATGGTGGCTTGCCCAGTGAGAGAAAGAGTACAGCAGCACTAGTATTGTCCCCTGAAAGCAGTGGAGAAGGCCCAAGCCCTTCCTGAAATAAGGGCCAGAGCAGGACTCACCGAACACCTGCACGTTGTAGAAGATGAATGCAGCTCCGGTCTCCCCAACCCCATTGTCAGCCATGCAGCTGTAGGTGCCCGAGTCCTCCTCGCTTGTGGGGTCGATCAGGAGGTTGCTGAGCAGGAAGCGTGTCTTGTTGTACGCGGAGACGCTGGAGCCATCTTTGGCCCAGGTGACCCGCGGTGGGGGGATCCCACTGGCTACACACTCCAGAATGAGGCTCTGGCCCTTGGTGACAATGATGGTCTGAGCTTCAGGGGGGTAGATTATCCGGGCTGCCTCCGCTGTGGAGCCTGGTAGGGAGAGGAGGAGGAAAGAGGTGGGTGGGAAGGAAGGTGGCTAGTGGAGAAGCACCCTGTGAAAAGTGCAGGTAGGGGTAATAACAGGGCTAAGCCCACTGCTCCCCTGCACTGCAGTGGATAAATGGCAACACAGGCTGAGAGGGACATTCCTTAAGGGACGCGTGCATACGATAAGTGCTGAAAGGCTAAGGGCCTGTGATCGCCATCACCAAGAACAAATCCTAACGAGGTACAGCAATCCCAGGGTTGCACACATATCCCAAGGGATTTGAGGCCTTCTGCTGCTGGGAAGATAATGCCGGTTCACACGTAAATCAGCTATGATAGCGCTGGTACGTGCTCCCAGGGCTGGAAGCACTATGGACATGTGCAGTGAAGGGAGAGCGGCTTACGTCTCACACGGAGCCTCTCACTGGAGACAGAGGTTTTCACCTCCTGCGTCACGGGGTTATAGGCAGCACATTTGTAAGTCCCCTCATCCTCCTGGCTGGCATTGACGATCTGAAGGTTCCCAGATGGCATGATAAGGTAATTGTCTGGAGAGAGAGAAGAGGAGGTGGTCAAAAGATATGCTCCTACCCCGAACATCACGGGGAGCAATGGTGCAATGATGGAAGGAACAGAGCCTCAGGTGAAGCTAGTTCATCACAGGTACGTGCAGCAGATGAAGTGAAGCTGCAAAATTCAGATCCAAATTAAAGACATTCCACCAAATCCAAAGCTGCCTTTATCCAGGCTGGGCTAGAAGAATGCTTCACAGACACATGGAAATGCCCAGTGAAGAGCGACATTCTGCATCACCTAATTCTGCTTCCTTTTGCCTATATGCAGATGTAGCTCCCCAGGCCTAGGGAGCAGGGATATCGGGGAGGGACTCTTAGACTAAGCTGTGCTCAGACCAGCAGCAAAAGGACAACAAGGAGGCAGCAGGCAGAGCAAGATGCTGCTGGTAGGGAAAGGTAAAACTGAGGGTCCAGGGAGGAGACCCAGTGGGACAGACCCTGTGGCACTCACCTCGGGAGGCCTCGAGCCACTCCTGCTTCACACTATAGCGGACCTGAGCCTTGGGGTGACTTTCAGGCAGGTCGCAGGCGATCACAGCTGTGTTCCCTTCATCCACCTCGATCACGTGCTGGCCATCAAACTTGAAATCTTTGAGATCTGCAGAGAGCAAACGACAGGGCATGGCTGGCTGGCTCAGCATCTCGGTGTCAGCTCATCCTCCCCCTGAGGACCCAGGGTTGTTTTACTGTGGCTCAATCCCCAGCAGTTAGGGAAACTGGCCTGGTTTCAGAGCTTTGCTTTTTTTCTCCTCCTCCTTACTACAAAATGGGTAACTTAAAACGTAGCTTCTAGAGAAACCTCCTGCTCTGTGGCTGAGAAACTGGGTGTGAAAAATCTTGGCTCGAGAGCAAAAGAAGAGCCAACTTAGTGCAGCACTGAAGGGCGGCCAAAAGTGGTCCTTCTGCTGCCTGCTGTTTCAAACGTGGCTGCTGTCCTGACACCAAGAAGCTGACTTTGCAGTGGTAACTCAGGGAGCCCATTCAAGGGTGTACAGATGCTGGCTGACACACTGGGAGAAGGTGCATGAATGCTGGATGCTCCCAAAGCTGCTCTGAGCTCCTCCGGAGCCTGAGCAATCAGCTCCAGTACCTCTGCTGCAGGTATTCTTGCTCCCATCAAGAATCTCACGGCCAAGGATGGTTAACCATGATGCTTCCGTGTGTGGCCAAGCAGTGCCTGCACCCCAGTTTGAAGAACAGGGAATTGCAAGGAAAAGCAGATCCTTGTGATCACTGCACAGCTGCCCCTCCTGTGAAAATGCCCTGTTCCAGCATGTGTCCCCCTATGATGAGGCTGTGGTAAGAGTTGCTCCTCTGACGGGGCCGGTGCAGGCAGCAGGATTGGAAGCACAGGGGTGGGGAGGAAAGGGTGCTTGACTGCTTGTTTTCTTTTCCCTGCTTTTGAAAGCAGGAGCAATGGACTGTGGTGAAACCCCACAGGGAGCACACAAACCTGGCCCCACTGAGCTTCCTTGTGATAAAACCTGTCCCCACTCCCCCTAAACACAACGGCAAACCTTGCTGACTCACTGCAAGCCCAAACTCTGTCTCAGCCAGCCTGTGCTGGGAGGGGAAAGGTTTGTGTCAGGAAGAAAGCCCTGAGCACACAGTGCTGTGCACCAGCCCAGGCGACCACCAGTGACAACTGCACACCCCATAGCTGGTCACAAGTCACGCTTGTGCATCTTCCCTGGGGCCCACTGCTATAGCACACGTCCCACCAGCAACATGCTGCCAGATCCGGCCAGGACCACACGTCCTTTCAGAGCCCCACGCTAAGGCAGCGCAGCGCGTCCATCACCATGGCACAGCACGGCCACGTGTGTCAACAGCTCCCTCGCCCCTCAAAACCCATCCCAAGACGTGGCACCCGCGACCTTGGGCAGTGTGGAGAGCTGGAGGGGGGGAAGCAGGAGGGCTGGCGGCGGGCGGACGGCAGGCAGCCTCCCTTGGCAGCAATGTGTTTTTGTTCTCTGGGAAATGCAGCAGCGCTCCAAGAGCAAAAAGACAACTCTGGCTCCAAGCTTCTCCCACCCACAGTCATGGAAAAGTGACACGAAGTTTCTCAAGCAGACTTTCTGATTAAAGCAAGATCCTTTACGGAGTTTAAATAAAAACCAGCTCTCTTGGCAGGGCGGTGCTAGAGCCTCCCCGAGTGTGGTGCAGAGGGGCTGCTGGGCGGCTGCCGGGGGAGCAAGCGTCCTGGGACCAGAACTGAGTGGAGGGGAGGAGGTTGAAAAGAAAAGGGGGTTTTGCAATGTCATAAAGATGATTTGCAGCGAACATGCTTCATACTGCTGGAATGTGCTGGCACCATTCAATTAAAATAATAGCAATAAAAAGAAATGTGATTAATCCTTTAAGACAAGCTGGGGAGGGGAGCCATGTTTCCACTGGGTACTAAAGCCAGAGGAAGGTTAACTCTTCACTTGTGCAAAGCTGGCTCGCGTCCCTCCAACAAGGAAAGTTACTGCTGGGGAGGGGAAGGGTGCTTGCTGGGTCTTTTCTCCTCTTTGCTTTTTGTATTTGATCAAGGAATAAAATAAGAGCCACAGCAATGGAAAGAGGTGGAGAAGAGGCAAAAGCCCAGCGTCTGCCTGCCCACATCACGCATATTTCTCTGATCAACAAAATATAAACGAGCATCAGGAAAATTAATGTGCGCCTTGGTGGTCTGGATTCATCGCAGCTAAATTAAGATTTCAGAGCCAAGACATAGGCTCCAGCAATGCTGGCAGTGATCTGCACACACACACACACACATGCACACACACACAGATCCCACAGAGGAGAAGGGGCTCAGGAGGAAGAGCAGACCCACAGCCCCGGCACAGTGCAGCCCACTGGGGAGCACTGTGCTCCTGAAGATGGAAATGATGTCCCTGTGCCAGGGACGCACGGCTGTGAGTGCTGCAGTCCCACAGGGCAGAGACCTGGACACCCAGCCCTTCCTGCCTTCCCCTCCCAGACTGACTGCAGGGGATGAGGGGCAAAGCTGTGGATGGAGGGTGAATGGACGGAGGAAAGGGATCCTGGGGTGGCCTTGGGAGCAAAAACTGGGCATTGCTGGAGGAGTGGAGCAAAACCAGCAGGGGAAAGGAGGAAAACATCAGGTGGGCACCAGAACAAACTATTTTCCAATACGCAAGTGTACAAGCCTCCTGCCAAACTACTCCCCCAAATTCCTGCTCCCACACAGCGAACAAGCCTGTTTTATTTGCCACTGGGTTTTGGCCCCACTCCCAGCTGGTACTGGCGCATACAGCCGTCCATTAACACTGATGGGTTTGCCAGAGCAGGCGAGGGGTGGCTGGGCGCACCCCCATCCCCCTCTGTGCATGGGATGAGCCCCGCTTCACTTGGTCCTAGCACAGCAAAACAGACAGTGCTGCACTGGTCTGAGACAACCAGCTGCATCCCTGAGCTTCAAATGACCCGTCCCCAGGATGTGGGGGGCCACACACACCTACCCCCAACAGGTAAGCAGTGCAGGGGGGTGTAGGAGAGGGGCAGCATAGGGGGACGCAGCGCTCACCCTTTTGGCTGCCCAGCAGCAGCTGTGCCCCATGTCTAACATGCTATTTGCACCCGGAGCCTAACTCCCGCTGCAGCTGGGAAAAACCACATCCTCTCTCCACTGGCTGGGTTTTCCTTCTCATATGGCAGCACCCGGCATGCCAGCCCATGTCCTTGTCCTTAAAAGACATGCCTGACCACAGGGAAGCAGTAAGTCGTCATCCACCAGCCACCGGTGGGAGGTGCTGTGGACAGACAGAGCCATGCTGGGATAACAGCACAGATTCTTTCCCTTTTCTCTTTTTTGTTTAGAACGGAGCACAACCAGAGGCCATGCTCATGTCCATCTGTGCCCCACTTCGAGGCGTGATGGGGTGAGGTGGGGCACAGGGAGGGTCAGCCCTGTAGCTAGCTGTGCTGCTGTCATCGAGGAGGGAAACCAGATGAATCCCAGGGCTGGGGGCCAAGCACTGAGGCAGGCAAGACAGAAAGAATTAAATGAATGGGACACCATAAATAACTTTGGAGAAGAAGCAGTAGTAAATAAAACACCAGCCCTCAAGGTGAAAGTCCTCCCTGCTGTAGTGAAGGGGAAGGGAGGGAAGGGAGTGACCCTGAGAAGGTGAACGGGCAGCAACAGAGGTCCCACAGCCTTGAGGCAGTCACCTTCCACTGCTGCCAGTGCAGCATGGGGTCATGGCTCTCACTCCCTGCCCGGTCAGCATCACAGCAGCCCGGGCACTGGTGCTGTCACCACCAGCTCCTTCCCACCCCACTGGGACAGGCGCAGCTCCAGGCCCCCTGCCTGCTCACACAGCCCTAGCACATCCCTCTCACCATGCCCCAGCCCCATTCCCCCTCGTTGCCCCAGGCCCGTCTCACAGCCCTCATGCCACAGCTCCTCCGGCTCACCAAACACCACCTGTGTTTTTCCTTCTCTCCCCTCCTCACACCACCTCTGCCCCCAGGGCCAGAGCCCCTGTGCCTGCTCAGCAAATGCTTTTCCAGCACGCAGCCACCCCCTTCCCTCCCTTCCTCTCGCCTTCCCCTCTGGGGAGCCGTCAGAGGAGAGGCCAGGCGGAGGAAAATGAATGGGGCTGTCTTCAGAAAGCAGCTGCAAATTCCTGGGGGACGCCCAGCCCGACCCGATGTAGGGTCACTGCCCATGAGTGCTGTGTGCTGAGGCCTGGCCTCCCAAACCTTCTGCCACAATGCCGAGGGCTGCCCATTCAAGGTATCCCAGATTCCAGGCCATCAAGGGCTGCCTCAGGGCCACGCAGGGCTGATGCTGTGCAGCACGGCCAGGCCAGCAGCGATCAGCAAGTACCTATCTGCACGGCTGTGCCACGGGCTGCCCAGGTCGAACACAGGATCATGGTGCCCAAGTAAGTGCCTCAAGTGCTGCTCCTTTTGTTGCTTCAAGGAATCTTCCCCTTTCTGTGAATCCCTTCTCCCTCCACCCCTTGTCTATACAGCAGCTATTTTATCTCTGCTGGAGGAATGTAATATTGGTTTCAACCAGCCCTCTGAGCCAGGGAGAGCAGAGATGGACTCGGTGCTGCACCACAGATGGGAGAAGAAGGTATCGGTCCCAAGGCTACACTGTGGCTGCCAGCACTGCAGCAATGGTTATCTGCTTGCTGACTGCCAGCAAAGCACAAGGAGGCCCTGAGGGAGTGGGCACATAGAGCCTGGGGCACTCAAGGAAGTTCCTCCTAAGGAGTGGGAGAAAGGAACAGAAATAGCCTAGAAATTGGCCAGATGATCAGACCCACACCCCTCAAAACTAGCAAGACACTTTTTCCAATGACTCCAGGTCCTCTTCCAGGATAAACCTAAACCTCTAATCCTTGAAAATATCCCTCTACCCCTGCTTTCATTCACATTCTACCAGTTCCATTCTCCCCCCCCAGCCCTCCACATAACTTTTGGATGGGGCTGAGACTTTCAGAGTGTTTTCTTTCAGCCCAGCAGGTGATCTGCCATGCAGAGCCAACCTGCCAGGGCTGTGGAAGAGCCTGCAGCAGGAGTGAGAGCCCCTGGCACATGGGCTACCGTAGCTTTCAAACTCAGTCCCACCTCAGACTGGTGCCCCCCCGTTATTTCAGATCACTGCAAAGCTGCTGCTGCCAAAAGCCTCCAGCTCACGCACAGGAAACTAGTTATTTGAATACCTCCAGAAAGTTTCATTGCTACACGTTCAACCCCATGTCCTTCCTGGGCTGCCTCTCCCTCTTCACTTGACTATCAAGTCTCCCCTACCTTTGGGCTCTCTACCACCCAAGGCTGTCTGTGCAGGGGACACAACCTCTGTCACCCCCAGCTCCCCTCAAGGACAAGGGACCCATACAGCAAAGCACAGGGGTGTTCCACGATGGATTAACTGCTTATTCATCCAACCTCTGGCTCCAGTTTTGTGAGCTCCACTGAATGGTGCTCCCGCCTTTGCCATGACAGGGACTGCAGCAATGGGCAAGTCCCCTTCTTTTGCACACATGTCCCCAGCTGGCTCCTGGAGAAGGCTGAACGACTACTTAGCTGTGGCTTTCATTTGTCCTGAGGGACACAGTAAGACCTTCTTGGTGCTCTAGGACCTGTCTCCCAACCACCACTGATGCTAGACCAAAGCAGACAGATAGATCAAACAGCCATGCTTTGTCCCAGGAGACAGAGCTGCTGGTGGTGGGTTGGGGTGAGGGGAAAACAAAGAAAAGGGGATCAGCCTCAGAAGGAACTGATCAGGCTGAGGAGCTACGCACCCCCTGCTCTCCTAAATGCAAACCATGCCCTTGGTAATCCCATCCACCTCTCCCCTGCTCTCCTTCCCTCTATCAGGCCACCAGTGCACACAGCCCCCTTTCTGCTCTGGAATGTGTTCTCCGAAATTTAATCTCAGCACAGGGCTCAGGCCAAATCCCCTGACAGATTCGGCCCACTGCCTCAGAGCTCAGCAACTCTCCCCTCGCCTCCTCCTCCCACCCAGCCTGGCCTAAACATTTCATTCCTGATTAATGTAGCAGTGACAAGCCAATAGCTCTTGGCTTTAAAGCAAAGCCAGCCCTCACTTTGCACAAACATCTTCACTTCTTCATTTTCTTAAGGCTTAGCCCCAGACTCCCCCTTGCTGGGAAGACGAAGCCTTTTCCACGCCCCGGGGCTACCACTGCCAGGGGATGGTGAGCTCATCTGCACACACTTGCTCTACCAGAAACTGTCAAAGACTGTCTGGTCTTTGGGAAGGTCAGACTCACCATTGCCTAGCAAGGGTGGTTCACACAGAGCCCCCCTACCTCCAAGCAGGGCATGGGGGACGGCTCTTCCTCAGATGCACCCAAATACAGCACTTTCTCACATCTGAGCATAACATCTGGCCAAAACCAGGCACCTGTAAGAGGAGTTTCCTACTCTTAAGACACCTCACACACATACAGGTCTCCTAGGTCTGTCATCAATGCCAGAGGGCAGCAGTGAGGAGCACATAAGCTCAGGGATAGAGGCAAAGTCCTTTACTTAGAGCTCTGGCTCAGAAACAAAGGGCTTTTTGCTGCCATGATACTGCAACACCACAGGGTTAGGGTTAGGGTTAGGGTTAGGGGGTTAGGGTTAGGGTTAGGGTTAGGGGTTAGGGTTAGGGTTAGGGTTAGGGTTAGGGTTAGGGGTTAGGGTTAGGGTTAGGGTTAGGGTTAGGGTTTAGGGTTAGGGTTAGGGTTAGGGTTAGGGTTAGGGGTTAGGGTTAGGGGTTAGGGTTAGGGTTAGGGTTAGGGGTTAGGGTTAGGGTTAGGGTTAGGGTTAGGGGTTAGGGTTAGGGTTAGGGTTAGGGTTAGGGGTTAGGGGTTAGGGTTAGGGTTAGGGTTAGGGTTAGGGTTAGGGTTAGGGGTTAGGGTTAGGGTTAGGGTTAGGGTTAGGGTTAGGGTTAGGGGGTTAGGGTTAGGGTTTAGGGTTGGGGTTAGGGTTAGGGTTAGGGTTAGGGTTAGGGGTTAGGGTTAGGGGTTAGGGGTTAGGGGTTAGGGTTAGGGTTAGGGTTAGGGGTTAGGGTTAGGGGTTAGGGTTAGGGTTAGGGTTAGGGTTAGGGTTAGGGTTAGGGGTTAGGGTTAGGGGTTAGGGTTAGGGTTAGGGTTAGGGGTTAGGGTTAGGGTTAGGGTTAGGGTTAGGGTTAGGGGTTAGGGTTAGGGTTAGGGTTAGGGTTAGGGTTAGGGGTTAGGGGTTAGGGTTAGGGTTAGGGTTAGGGTTAGGGTTAGGGTTAGGGGTTAGGGTTAGGGGTTAGGGTTAGGGGTTAGGGTTAGGGTTAGGGTTAGGGTTAGGGTTAGGGGTTAGGGTTAGGGTTAGGGTTAGGGGTTAGGGGTTAGTTAGGGGTTAGGGTTAGGGTTAGGGTTAGGGTTAGGGTTAGGAAGAGGATAAAGCCCTGGGAAGGTGGAGCATGCAGTGGTAATGAATACAGCTTCCTGCCCCTTACAAACAGAAACGTTGTTATGACTGCTTTTAGATATGCCACTGTCCTGTCCACTTCTGTACTCACCTTACTAAATGAGGACAGCACAGTCTCTGCCTTCAGCATCTGCATGCATCTGTTCTCCCACCACCCCTTTCCCTCACCTTGCCTTTTGGCAAGGAATCTTCCCAGTGGTACACAGAGGACCACCAGCCACTTCATACAGGTGCTCACGTGCACCTCCTCACAGCAACCAGACTAACCTTGCCTCAGTGTGAGTGTGGAGGCTGGTACATTGGCTATGATGAACCCAGGGGCAGCACAAAAAAGTGCAGGCCCCACCACAGCACAACAGGGCAAGGGACTTCAATTTCTGTGGGTCAGGAAGGCAGTAAAACCTAGCACATGCTGACCCAGTGCTGGCAACAGCCCTCCAGCAGCCCAGGCAGTGGTTTGGCTATCAGCACTAGCAGGTACTTTTTGTTAACCTCAATCAAGAAGTCAGCAAACCAGATGAGGAAGCATGACACTCAGGAAGTCAACCATGCACACCAACCCCATCGTTCAATCATATTCTGGTCTTGCAAATACTGTCACTGCAGGACAGGTCTGCAGCCTACCATGGAGGAGGACTGCTTGCGTCATGCTAGGCCACAACATGACAGCCAGTCCACAATCAAAAATGCTACAAAATGGCCTAAGCCAAAGGAGAACCCCCTTGATGTTAGCGTGAACAAGTGAGCATGGATGAGTCTCTCAAGGTAAGTGAGTGATGGCCCAAGCAATGCAGGGGATGGCAGAGGATGAAAGCTACTCACTAGCTAACGTGACCACTGCAGGGACACTGGCAATGACTCCTTCAGGCACACGAGCAATGCACTGGTATCGCCCCACGGTGTGGTTGTTGAGAGCTGTGATGACAAGCTTCCCTCGCTCAATGTGGATACCCAGCACTTTGTCTGATCCAGCCAGCTCCTTCCCATTCAGTCTCCAGGTAAGGTTTACTCTGGGGGGGTCCACCACACACCCCAGGCTGACTGGACCCCCAAGCTTTTGGACTATGGAGGCAGGTTGCACTGTGACCTGCAGAGATTCACCTGCACAGGGGGGAAAAATGGGAATAAGAAAGCTCAGTGAGACTAAGCAAAAGAAAGGACAGAGTTAAAAATGGCAGTACTGGTACATTTTGCATTGGAGACCGGAAAACACTCTGTGCTTGAGGCATGGCTATGCTAAGCAGCATCAAGGCAAAACATTCAAAAAACAGAACAAATGGGTAAACCCAGAGACTCACTCAGTCCGGCAAAGCAGCTAGCAGCTGCAAGGATGAGGCAAGGGATGGGGGACATGGGTCTCTTCTTTCCACGTGTCATTGCTATCCCATGCAGTGCGTCCTGGGGTTCCCAGGGAAGGGTCCCATAAGCTGCCTCGGGAGATGCTGTGGATGTGCGGCAGCAGATTCCTGTGAATGACAAGAGACATGATGGATGAAACCCTCAGATTTCCCTCTGCTTTCCAGCCCTGCCTGGCTTCTCTACCAACATCCCTGAACTCCCAGAGATTCACCAAGCCAGTGGCCTGAGGAGGTTACAGACACTGGTACAAGCACTTCTCTTCTCCAGCCTCCCCCCAAGCATGGCTGTGAGTCTCCCAAGACATTCCCATCCTCAGTTCTCGGTACAAATCTATGTGTGTGTGCACAGACACATACTGCCCCATTTCAGACTCGGTGCAGTGAATGCCTGTACTGTGCCAGCAATGTACACCAGGCAATTTTCAGGATCAAAACACAAACATTTCCAACAAAGTATCACTGGAGATATTCACCAAGTGCTGCTGCCACTTCTTGGCTCTGTCTGGAACGTATTCTAGCCTGAACACAGAAATAAATGAGTAGTGCAAGTCCCAAGCTATGAGAAAACAGAGGTGATCCTGCAGTTTCACAGCCTTTTCCTGGACACTGGCCATGTTGCTGCTGGGCATACCTGCGTTTCAATCCAGATGGGACTCCTTAAGAGATGTAAAAGTTTTTCAGGGCATTTCTGCAAGGAATTATTCTGAAGGGGAGGGGACACTTTTGGAGGAGGAAAGAAATGCCCAGTTCTAAATTTGTTTAAATTCAGTGCAGCGAGCTGACAGCGGATCACACTGACCTGGTATAATAAACCTTTATTCTAAACCAAGAGACCCAGCCTATGGAAAGATTTCACATTAAGTGTTCTGCCTGAAACACATTGCTGATTTTGAGCTGAACTACCCTGTCTGGACAAACCACCAGGTTCACAGCCAAAAGCAGCAACAGTTTCCACAGGTCTTGAAGAGCCCAAGACCTGTCACAGCCTAGGCTGATGTGGAGAGCTGCACCACAGCAGCTCTTGTGGAGAGAACAAACAGACAAGCCAGGTCAGGGGGATCAAAGATGTAAGTGGCTGCTCCAAGAGGCATCTCAGACATTCAAATGAATTCAGCTTCACCCAAGGGCGAAGGTCTGAAGTCAAGAAGAGACCCCCCTCTATGGACATCATAACACAGATACAGGATTGAGCTTCCTTCAGTTTTAACACTAAGAAAATGACCTACAAGTGCCAATGGCATTTCAGAACTGCTCCTGTGGCATGCCTACATTGGCAGGAAAGAAGCCCAAGACCAAACCAGACATGGAAGCCAGCCCAAACAGCAGTTATATTGCCTGGTCTCCCTGCAGATACACAACAAGCTGCTTAGCTGCAACCACCATCCTCAAGAGCAGCTGGGCTCTGCAGAGCAGTATTTCCTACTTCCACCACAATCACTGCTCAAGCAGCAACCTGTTTGAGCATATCCTTTCCATAACCATCCCAGTCAAAAAGAGGGGATAAGTTCCTTCAAGCACAGCTTCCAGACTAATTAATTTCTGAAGTAAGGACTGCCAGACTCCCCATGAGACGCTCAGCAAGTTGTTCAAGGAAAGGCTGGTTACTGCTAGCAAGGAAGCACAGCGTTTGGGGAAATCTCACCAAGCTACTCTTAAATGACTTTGCTTAGCCTCTAGTGGCAGCAAAGGTGAAAGAGTGCAGTACAGGGCAATGTCAAACGCCAGCAGTGCTGAGCTCCACATCACAACAGCAAGAATCCAGCTAGCCAGCTTGCATGCCTCTCTGCAAATTGGGCTGTTCCTCCAACAGCCTCACAAGCTGTCCTCTTCCCCCCCCCCACCATGCCCCACAGCACTGCTTGGGTGAGAAGTGCTGGAGGAGACATTCATATACAGCTGAAGAGAGGTAAGGAAAAGAAAAGCCTCCTCAGAGCTGGTGCTTTCAAAAGGAAGTAACAGCAAGTAAAGCAACCTCCAGCTGGAGCTTCGCAAATGCCACATAGAGCATCATTATGTGGCACTTTGCAGACCAATGTGAGCTCACTTGGCTGGCCTGTCTAGTGTGCTCAAAGCAGCTTTTTCCCAGGAGTCACACGGTCATGGTTAGAATGGTCCTGAGGCCAAGATGACAAGCCCTGATGAGAGGCAGGTAAATTAGGCCACACTTGGCATGGCCTGATGTGGCTTCCAGGTAGGCAGGAGCATGAAGAGAGCTTGGCCTTTGGGTGTCAGGCTGGGCACACTCTGAAGGCACCCAGAAAGACCAACTAGACTCATTCTAGCTCCTGCAGCCCACAGCCACGTACATGTGAAAACCCTCTGTGAATAACCTTCAGTGACAAAGCAACAAGACAGCAACTTCCCTCCCAAGCACCTCATCCTTCCTGGCATTCACTCTTCTCACTTAAGGACAGAAGAGAGTCTCAACAATTTATCTTTGAAGAGTTTCCCCTGTCAGCCAGCACATATGAAATCCTTTAACTATTGTCTTGGGTTATCTAAGTTACTCAAGTTCACTTCTCCATGTAAGACAGCCACCAAAGCACTCTTTGTTATGCCACAGCCATCAATGCAAACTCCTAATGGCCATAGCCATAGAAGTGCCTGAGGTCTGTCCATACCAGAACATGCACTGCTGACACTGTTGCTGATGTGCGAGTTGATGTACCACTCATCTAGAAAAGACTTTGAGTTAGTTTAGGCTTAAAACCTCACACCATAAGAATCTACATTTTTACACCAATGCATAAGAACAATTTAGGGTAGGACTTCAAGTCTTGCTCCTCAGTGCTGGAAGCCCACAAAGTGAAGCTGAGTCATTCCCCTCTCTAGATGGGTTTGGCAGCAAGAAGGAAAAATGCTGGATGGAAAAGAGCTGCTCCTTGGAGCCCATGCTGGGGGAAGGGGGAGGCAGACACATTCCCAACCAGACCTCCCTGTAGCTTTGCTTCGCACAGCGCTTCTGGCAGAAGGGCAAAGCCAAGGGTGCAGAGATGGGTGATGGAGCCTTTGTGAGCCTGGACCACCCAAGCACATTGATGAGACGACAAAACTGGCTGCCCCAGGTCTGTAAAAAGATGAAGGGCAATAGGTGGGGAGAAAAAAGGAGAGATCAGAAAATTCAGCCATGGTGCTGGGCAGATTGAACAGTATTGAGCAGAGACTGAGGAGAGAAGGTGTGTTGCAACAAGTGCATGGTACCTCCCAAACCTCCAGGCAAAGTATGAGCTCTAAATAGGGACATGTGGCCATTTTTTTCACAGCTGAGTGAAGTACAAGAAGTAAATGGACAGCATAAAAATAATGAGGAGAATGAATGAAAAGATCAATTCCAAAAGAACTGTTAGCATCCAGGGCCAGATTTTGAAATTCTCAGCTTCCACAATTGAAGCCAGATTTACAAAAGCATTCAGTTCTCAACATGCTGAGCTCTCCTAAATAGGCAACCAACTTATTTTGATGCCTAAATGGGAACTGACCTCTTCTGAAAATGCTGCCCTTTAGCAGCCTACAGTAGTGCAAAGCAAGGAACTTTAATAATCAGGCAGCTCTTGATCTGCCAGTGTCCTGCAAGCACCGCTAGAGCAGGCTGCAATGGGAGAGGTGGGGAGCAGAGGAGGCTCCAGTCACTGTGGTTGCCTTCCCAGAGGCAATGGTCCTGGACTGGGGGGGGGGGGGGGGGCTGCATGACAGGGTCCTGCTCTGCTGTCTCCTCTGCCCAAGGCAGGTCAGGTACAAGATGCCCCTTGCACTGATGCTTCCGCAGCCACTGACACCACCAGCCTCAACAGCTCCTGCTTATGTGGAAAAACAAATACTTAAAGTAATTTAAAGAGCTTCAAGGGGGGAAGGGAAAACAAAAATTATTTGTTTATTTATTTTTAATTCTTTCCTGCCAGGTTACAATAACAATTTCCTGTCAGAGCTCTGCAACCTTTTCAGACAGCCCAGTAAACCAAAGGAGGGGCCATTAGGAGAACAAAATTAACAAGAGCTTCATCAGATAGGGAGGGGTGGTGGGGGTGTAAAATCTGTTGGCTCTGCTTCCCACCACACACCTCAGCCCACTGAGGCCCCCGCACAGCCCCAGCGTGATGGACGGCACTGCAAAGGCAGCGGGGCAGGGAAGAAAACCAGAGGTGAAGATATAAAAGGGAAGAAAGGCCGCATGCGTGCAGGGGGGTGATAGAGCTCGAAAGGAAAAAGGGATCTGAATTAGGCACAGGCAGCAGGAGAGGTGTTTGCTGATTAGAAACTGAAGGTTTTACTGAGGAAATGCTGCTCACAGCTCCAAGTCCCCTCCTGCTTAACGAGGGCCGGCCAATCCTTGTTACTGCCACGCTGTCTGTAATTTACAAGGCTCCCAAATAGGAACCAGGCTCTGCCCCAGCTCCGGGGCAGTGTCCCTGCACCACACACCCCAGTGCAGGGCACAGGCTGGGGGGAAGGCAGAGGCAGACTGGGAGAAGGTGAAAACTCACTGATCGATGCACATGAGAATAGTCTGAGGTTCTGTCAGGCAGCCAGACCCTGAGCACCTCTTCCTGCAGAGGGGGAACAGTGGGAAGGGGAAGGGGCTGCTCTGTGCTAAGGCAAAGGCTGCAGCAGCTCAGGCCCAGCTGGGGACACCCTGGGTATTCACTGCAGCTGGTCTCCATTTCTGACAGGTCACACAGGGACAGTGATACTCCCAGATCTCTGTTTTATGCATTCAGACTTCAGCTCTTCAGAGGCAGTAATGTCTTAGTGCAGTTAGCCAGTTTACTTTATGTAATCATTAGTTTTAATACAAGACAGTATTTTGTTGCTGTTGTTCCACAGAGCTTAAGGCACTGAAAAAGAAACTGTAAAGGAGGAAAAAGCCACAGCACCTTTTTGCTTTACAAATGCAGAAACCTGAGCACTAGAAGAGGAAGCCAACCTAGCCCAAGGTTATACAGTAAAGCAGTGTCAGGGCTGGAAGCTCTATAACTGGGGCCTCCATCCCATCAGGCAAGTCATTCTTGGTCCCAAATCTTTCTCATCCTGTCTGAAAAAAAGTCACCATACAACTCCTCTAGCTGAAAAAACACTGCCCAGGTGACACCTGAACAGCTCAGCTGCAAAGTCCCCACATGATTCCTGGGCATGGACAGCAATCTGGGCACCCCTGACTTTCTTCCTTAACCATCAAACAGTAATATCCCACAGGGCAAAATTAACCTCCACCAACCCCCATCCTCACTTCAAATTATTAATTTCACGCTGTTAACTTATACTCACTCTCTCTGAAAAGGTTTGGAAAAGGAGAGGTTTTCAGCAGGAGAAACGCTCCCCCTCCCATGTAACAGCACAGGCATCCAAAGAGGATGGAGGTGTGGATGCTATAAGGAGAGGCAGGAGTTGAATGGGAAGGGGGTGGTGTCAGGAGGGGGCAGAGAGAGGCAGCATCCAATGTTCCACCACCATGCTTAAAGTCAAGGAGGTAGCAGAGTGTATGTACAAACAGGGATAAAAGCTTGTCTGCTTCCCTCTATAGCACTGAAAGCTCCTGACTTCGTAGTGCATTAGCTCTGTTAACATAGCCCTGTGTGAGAAGCACACACCCCCCCCCTTTTTAAAGTGATTAGGCAAAGAGTCTCTTATTGGCTACTTGTGAGCTCAGCCAGTCCATCAAGAAGCCACAACTGAGAAGGCCTGGGATAAATTCATGCTCATAGCTGGAAGAAGAAAAAATAGAAAGCAAAACCTGGCAGGGCACCACCACCATGCAGATGAGCTCGCTCGCCTGTAAACAAGGGTGACCTTAAAAAAGAGCCACAGATTTTCTGCAGGCAAGTCCTGAGCAACTCAGTAGTGACACCTCTCCAAAAAAATAAACTGAACTTGCAGGTAAAACAGCTCTTCTTCCCTGAACGGAACTGCTCATGAAAACCAAACCGGCAATGAACCGAGCAAAACATGCACTGATCTTTGTGACTCTGTTTTTGTCTTCCTCAAGATGAAGCTGCTGCCCTGGGCAGCCCCTTTCCACAACAGCCTGTGGTATTACCAGGGAGGGAGCTGAGCATGCTGGCTTCGAATTAGCAACAGGATGCAAAGCCTGCTCATCGCCTGTCTGACTTCAGCTCATACCCCTGCAGCCCCAGTGCCTGCAGATTCTGGCACCTCTCCATGTGACAGCTCCTCTGAAGCAAGCGCCACTCTCCAGCTGGCACTGATCAGGCTGACTTTGTTGGGCCTCAGTGAACACCTTCAGGTTGGCATTCCTCAGCCAGCAACCGTGAGGGGGCTTGAAGACCAAAATGCCATCCTCATGCTGGCCACAAGCTCCCAGTGTCATCCCGGTGGTGGCATGACAGCGAGTGTGGTTTGCCTTGGGCAATGCCTGGGGCATAGTTGTCCCAGAGTGGCTGGAGCTGTCAGGCTGAGACAGCCCTGCTGCAGGCAAGACAGGGATGCAAGGATAGCCTTGCCCCATGAGCTACACCTTCCTTTTTCTGCAGCTACCAGGAGAGGAGTCCTATGCTAAACCAGAGTATATATGCTGGCTTTTGCTGCCCCTTGGCGTGCCTTGAAAACAGCTCCAGCCCTTGAAAAGACAAGGCTAAAGCATAAGAAAGAAAACCCGCGTCCTTTCTTCAATATCATGCTCCCCCCATGCCCTAGACACTTAATTTCCCTCCTTGCCCCCCCTGGCTTTCCCCTCCATTCTGAGTAAATTCAATTTGACAACCCTGCTAATTGGATAAATGCTGCTCCCTACGCTCCTTTAAGGCTGCCCGCTTTTCTCTCCTTGTTTTTGGAGGGCGATTGTGGCTGTTCTTTAACATGAATTCCATCTGCTTTATTTCTCCTCTGCCCATTCAAGACCCCTCCTGAATATGTATGAGGGGATGCACCCCCCACCCCCTTTCTCCTCCATCTCACCTCCCTCCCTCATCACACCCCTCCATCCCTCTCTCTGCCCTCTCCTATTGCCCAGGACAATAACCCCCCAAATGCCCCCTTCTCCCACCCCGGCCCTTTTTGCTTTAGATAAACACAGGCAGTGTCAAGTGTGAGGAGCGGGGGGGGGAAGGACGGGGTTCAACTGCCAGTCAAGCCTCCAGCCCTCAATGAAGCCCGGAGGCCTACCCTAATCTGCTGCATGCTTGCCATATGGGAGCTGTGTTGCCCTGGGAAACACTAACAGGCAGAACGGAGCTTAATAGAGTCCATATTCATTGTAATGCAGTGAAATGGCTCGAGGGACTATTGCCCCTTGGGTCTGTTTTCATTCTTCTGTTCCCCCTCTTTCTTTTTTTTTTTTTTTCCTTTTTTTTTTTAATAAATTTTTTTCCTCCCCTCCTTCTCCTCCCCCTACTTTTTTTTTTTTTCCTTCCCCCCCCCCCCCCCCTCCATTCAAAAGGACCAAGTCCCTAGAGAGCTCTAATCTGGAGAGGCTGGGGGCTCCCCAAAGGGCTGGCCGGCCAGCGGGGCAGGAGCGGGAAGGGGGAAGGGAGAGGGTGGAGGTGACGATTAGGGAGGCGAAGGAGAGGTGGAGGGCAAGAGGAAAGTAGTAACTAATAAGCATGCAGCCAGCCAGCTGTCAAGATGCTGACAATGCTGTTCCGGGTGCGAGCGCTGGCACGGAGGCTGGCGCAGGGTCCGGCCGGGAAGCGCTCGCCTCCCCTCGGAGCCTCCATCCCCGTCTGCCGAACGCGGCACAAGCGGCGGAAAGAAAGAAAAGAGAGAGCAGGGCGCAGATGGAGCGTGCTGCACAGCCTCTTCAGAAACAAAGTGCACCTAGGAAACAGATGTTGTTGCAGCAACAAGCCCCAAGCTGCTGGCTTCTCTCTGGCTCCTTCTCCCAAGCGCGCGACAGGGGAAAGTGGCCCCGCAGCAGGATGCCTCTCCGGTCAAAACCTTTCAGCCCAGCTTCAGTCCCAACCCGGAAGAGCTGGCACAGCTTTAGACCAACTTTTCCTCCACATTCCCCATCCATCTCATCCTTGGTTCACCTGCAGACTCTCCAGTTAATGGCCTAATTCAAACAGCTGAGGACTTCCAGAGGGAGTGCACATCTGCAGCACTTACTGAGAGGGGCCTGAACATCAAATGTCAGAAAGTCAGCAGAATTGCTGCTATCAAGGTTCTGTGAGTCCGCAACCAAGCGTACAGAGGGTTGCAGCTCAACCTATTCCTCCAAAGTTGGCATCAGCAGAAAGCATCAGGATCCCCTCGGAAAACCACATCAATGTAGCCACACACTTGAGGAGACCAGTTAACCACGCTGGAGCGTTTTCAGTTTGTTCCGTGCCTGCTACAAACTCAGCTCACGGTGCAGCAAGAAAGTCTGGCTTATCTGAGGCTTTGCAGAGGGACAACACTGCATCTTCACAGTGAGAATCACTTCAGAGGAAGCAGTAGGAAAGGGGTCACTCACTGACACAAGTGTGGTGTGAAAACAGATCTTCAGTCTTAAAAAAGGGATTTACTGCACTGTATTACTCGTCTGAAGCATCCTATCTCTTGGTGATGAAAATTACACCTGCTTTAACATTCAGATCACAACTAAAGCCAGAGATCAGTGTCAATGAAGTCAGAGCTGCGGCCAGATGCTGTACTAAACAGAGAATGAAATCCATCCCATGTCCTACAGACTTCACACCCCTGGCTAGAAGGGTTACTCCTTTTAGGACGCTTTATACAAACAGTAACAGTTTATCTACCTAGGCCTTTTCCTGTTGTGAGGAGGCAAAGCTTGTAACAAGGAGCTGGGAATGGGGAAGAGCATGTACCTGGACAAGGAAAGCTGAGGGGTGGGCTGCACCGGGGGACACACAGGATGGACAGTGAAGCACTGAGCAATGCTGCTGGCTCTGGTCTGGGCCCAACCATGCCGAATCCCTCACCAGAGTGAGCTGGGTGTCAGGTTGTTCACTCCCTGTCAGCAACTGCAGTGGAGGAGAGTGCTGGGAGGGATGGGCAGTTCCCACCAGGAGCTCTCATCACGCTGGCACAAATGTGCCTGTGGCTAGTTTACATTAGTCAGGACACTGCTTTTGTTTTCCCTTCTCATCCTTTCCAAACTAAAAAAAAAACAAGTCTTGAAGTCTGAGGTTGAGGCTCTGATCACTTCTTGGGTTAGGGAGAGGTCAGAGAGGAGGCAGGCCCGGCAGGCACAGGGAAAGTGATGCCATGCAAAAGGCTTCCAAGATAGTAAAGGAAAGCTGGTGATAAAGGTGGCAGACAGGAAAAGGAGGAAAATTAAATTGAGATGAGAGGGTCAAGAAAGAAGGGGAAATGGGGGAGTTGGGACTTTGGCCAATTTCCTTACACTCCATTTGTCCCCACTGCTCCAGGGGCTGGGCAGGCAAGGAGCAGGCAATGCCATGGCTTTGCCTTGCCTTTCTCAGAACAGGGGTTGTCACTTAGGACCACCACATCTCAAGCAAATGTCCCTCCTCAGCTGCGACTCTTTCACTTTGTTTAGGTGTGGGATATTCATGATAGCAGGAGAACCACTCCCACTCTCACCAGAAACTCCATTCTGCTTCAAAAGTTTAATCAACAGATGCACTTCCATAATGCGCTCTGGTCCAGCGAAACAGTATTTTTACACAGGGAGAGCAGGATGCTTTCCTCCAAAGCTGCTTTCACTCAGCTCTGCTCTACACTGCTTCCTGCAGCAGCTCTTGGGGAGCACAGGCACCCAGCCAACCCTCACCCCTCAACCACAGGACACCACCATGTCTACCAAAATGAGCATTTCCCTACTGATGTGACAAGAACGCCATAAATCCCACATCCTAGGGTACCTAATCCTACTCTATGGCCTCTGCAGCTGTACCAGTAATCAGAAATGGGCTCCAGGGAAGGAGGACCAAGAATCATGGCAAAGGTGTGACACGGAGCTACCCTGAAGAGACCAATCTCAATTTTATTGTTTCTGTCACATGACGGTGTCAGGCCTGCACAAGATAGACAATAAATATCAGAGAGTCCATTCAGGCTAGTAACCCCTGGTTGAAACACTCCTCTCTCTGAAAGCAGGATGCCTACGATATAAACCACAGAGGAGTGTATACCAGACAACCACCACTGGTCAGCACCTGCATGAAGTGCTGCAGTAGTGCCTGGGCAGCAGGGAGTGTTTTGCTGTGTCTGGAGGCTATGGCCACCTCCAAACCAGGTCTCAGATGCTCTTGTTCACAGAGGATCACAGGCCAGAGAGACACAAATACAGGTGCTTTTTGAGAGCAGCCTAGCTATTTACATGCTTAAACATGAACCTGCCTTTAACTTCCAAAAAGCCTCAAACAACCCCCCTCTCACTCCTCCCCAAAAAACCCCAAGCCATCAACCGAAAAACACAAAGCCATCTTTGTCTAGGAACAATAGAAAAATCTTGTCCATGTCCAATTAGGGAAAATAATAGAGTGAAACACAGAAACAAAAGAAACCCAAACCAGAAAAGCCCACAGAAACTGCCAGTGACACTTAAGCCTTCCTTGGGGGAAGTTGCAATGGGGAAATTTTCTTGTTGGAGCAGAGCAAAGACTTGGGTAACTTTATTAGCTTTTAAGCCCTCTTCCAGCGTGTATTTGAAGAGCAAGGGTGACTACAGCAGCTATGGTACAGAACTGGCCAAGCTTATATTAAATACAAGTAGTGGCAGAGCAGAAATACCTGATAAAACCATAACAGAGGACTTGATTCTGCCACCTCCAAACTCAGCCTGATCTTTACCATGACTTCAATGGGAGCAGGCCAAGAAACTGCATTACAAGCACAAGGCTAGTTTAACACAGCTGACATCAAAATCCAGAAGAGCATACAAAAGAGACAGGACAAAGTACTCAACAGTAACGTCAATACAAAGTTTAATCCCCACATGGCTGGCTTTAGAGACATCCTCATCACCACCATAAAGAGAAACTGCCTTCTAGTTTGCACTCCTTTCAGCAACGGCTTGTTGCTGGGATGCAAAAGAGCACAAGCCCATTTTTCGTGTCCTTTGAAGACAGTATTTGAAAGTTGGGGATTTTTTTCTCTTTTATGAATTACAGAATAAATGCGAGGTTTTACTTTCCATAGCTGTCATTTAAAGGCTTTTCATTAACAATAATAATTTTGTGTATGTGAGCAGGTCAAAAGACTAGAACTCTGCTGGGACAGATTTCCCCTGGAAGACATGTCACTACTCCAAAAAACACAAGAGGAAGCTCGAGGCCAGCAAAACAAAGGGACAGAAATGACTGCACATAGAAAACGCTCTGACTGGTGCCAAATGCCTACGTGGGGTGTGGGGGTCAGAACCCAGATGGGCTGAGCCACAGAGCCACGGCCCTCACTTGTGCTGTGACCAGCAGTCACCACACTGCTCCAAAACCCCACAGGGCCCACCTGAATGGCAAAAGTGATGGGGGACACCCTTGCAGCAGGGTCTTGGGGTGGGTGAAATGATGGGGGACACACAACAGGGTCTTGGGTGGGTGACAGATTTCCCCTGCCCCAGAGATGAAGAAGAGATGGTCATGTTTCTTCAATTTTTTTTTTTTTTTAATATTGTGTCTGCATGTTATTTGCCCGTTTATCATCTGAGCAATAAATATGTTTCTCCAGAAACGATGGTCCAGTTGAGGACAGCGATCCAAAGATGGGCAGGAAATGAAGCAAGACCTCAAATCACCCTGCAGAGCCAGCACCTGGTTTCTCTCTCTGAGCAAGTGGATGAACCACAACAGAAGGATGGCAAAATGCCACTGTTCCAGAACCTAGGAAAGGGGACTCACCTGCCCTGGCCACGCTGGTGAGAGCCGCAGCCTGTGCCTGCCAGCCAGCAATGCCTGCACTGATGGTGCACAGCACAGACCCTTTGCTGCCTCCCTGCTTTTCATCCCTGCCCATTTACACTCACACCCTTGTTGAGAGCAGGAGCACAGAGCTGGAGACACCTCCCCAGGCCTTTCACACAATAAGCACCAGCAGCAATTCCAGCTGCAAAGTTTGCTTTCCTTGACACACAGTTTACTTTCTCCTTTCCCCCGCATCCTGCCCCTGCCACTTACCCCTCACTCCAAAAAGGCTCTCTCAAACAGGCTTAAGCTTTAAACAAATAAGGGCTTGGCAAGCAGCGGCCTGCTCCTGTTTCTCTCCCTACCAGCCCTGCTCTCCCCCCGCTGCCTCCACCTCTGAGCCATGGCGCAAGCGGAGCTGGCGAGCGCCGCGCAGGCATAGAAAACAAACACGTGGAGCAGAGCCAGCTGTGAAGTCGGATTTGGCATACGCTGTTTGCAAAAGGAATAAAAGCACATGGGAGAAAGGGGAAGGGGAGAAGGGGGGTAGTGTGGGGAGCCAGGGGTGCCCTGGCCTCAAGGGGAGAGCGTGGCTCTGTTACAAAGCTCTGGCACATGCCTGCGAGGAGGTTTGTCCATATGGGTGCTGATCTTGTGCCTTGCATGGAGGTGGAGGGGAGCGACAGGGACACAGCAACATCTCCTGAACTACTCCACATCATGCTTCCCCTAGCGAGCTGGACAGGGCTGGTTTTGCACGTTTGCCACCCGTCCCAGGCAAAATTAGTGTGTTCTGATGCAAACACATAAAAAATATATACACTTTTACATCCTGAGGCTTGCAATTCTCCCCCTTTCTCTCTTAGGGTTTCTTCTTCCACACACACACTGCGCTCTATGGTCCACAGTGCAAGAAAACCTCACCTAACTTCCCCATCACCTTGGCTGAGGTTACATACATTGAGGGCACGCATCCAATTCACACTAAACCTCCTCCTCCACATTTTTACATTTTATTTTTTTAACACCCCCAACTGTCCCTTTCTGGAAAGGGTTTCAGACAAAATATCCCTCCTCTTACACCCAAGTTTTCAGAGGCTATCAGCTCAGGTGTTATTCTCCCTTCATCAGTATGGTCTAGCCATGAGAATGGCACCGTGCAGGCTTTAAGAACAGCTCACTTATAGCCTTATGTTAATGCTGTATCCACACAGGTTTTCCTCCATCTCCCTCCTCTCCCAGTTGCCTCCAAGTGAAACAAAACAGAAGCCCATACATTTTGCTGGTTTGGGGCAGAATCCAGTAATTTGATGTGGTTTGCCTGCGGTTCTATGAACCCGATAAACCAGACTAGGTTTGCTTGGAAGGTCCTCAGCTGTGTTTGGAGGCAGCAAGAAAAGCAGCAGTGTCCTACCTGCTCCTGGGCCTCATCCAAAACAGGCCAACAGCTGGAGAGATTGACAGTCCAGGCTGACCACCCAACAACCACCTGCAGATACACATTCACCAGTCTGTTACCACCCCTGAAAACCAGCAAGATCTTTCCCCTCTCCAAGCCCACCACAAACACTCGCTCAGCCTTGCTCCACACCACCAAACTGACAAGAGACAATATTTGGGTATGCTCTTCCTGTGAACTATATTATGGACCCTGAATTGCAAGCAAGGAAGGAAACTTACCTTGAGAAATCTTCTGGAGAAAAAGGCAACTGCCTTTTTGTTCCTGGGACAAAATAAGCCATGGATCACTGCAAATGAAGCATTGCTCAAACCCAACCAACCCACACTGATCTCTTCCCTTTTGGGGGCAAATTAGGTATTGCAGGACAAAGAGGCATAGAAACTCATGGGCATGGAGGTTATGATGCCATATTTCTGGAATTGTTTCTATATCCACTGGAAAAAATATACCCCTACCTTGGGTCTCAGCTTCCCAAGTTGCAAAAACAGGAATAACAAACCCCAGCTGGTACAAGCAGTAACCAGATGAACATGAGTCAGACAATTTCAGATTCTCAGATGAAAGGTGCTACACAGATATGCAGTGTTATTATCTGTATTGCTTCCTGGGAGCCTCAGGATTTCTGGATTAGTAAAATACAGATGTCAGCATCCTGGGGATATAGCCTCAGTAACTGAACCAAGCAGGGAGGGGCACGCTGATAGCAGCAAGGGGAAAAAATACGAATCTGCATCACACACAAAATATTGTGGTTAAGGGAGACAGCAACCAAGAGATTATTGACAACAGAGAACAGGATAACTCAGTGGGGTTTGTCAGACTAAATTTTTTGTTGTCAGAGACTCAGGTAAAGTGCTTGTCAAGCAAACATTCAAACGTGCAGTTGCCAAGAACTAACGAAAGAGAGAAGGAGAAGCAGCAGAGTCAATGTGGTACCATTTGGAAATGCCCCATGATCAGCTGTCAACAGGCCGGCTGAGCCCATCAGCAGGCACTAGTGAAGCCAACGGGTTGAGCGCCTACAGGAAGACCCACCATCACGTTAGATGAACAAGGAATAATTCACACCTTCAAAACATTTTCAGTCTGTCACAGGGTTCCCAGACCTGGGTAGGTGTGGGTACTGTGTCTGCATGGCTTCAACAGATACCTTCCTGCACCACACGCATGCAGATGCAACCACCTGGGCAAAGTGAAATGAAGCCAAATTCCAGGCTGAAAGGAGTCCTCTAAGAAAGATAACAAGCAATAAACATGAATTTATTTTTAGTCCCACTTTACCTAGAAGTCTGTGGTGATAGTTACTGTGCTTATAAAGAGTCAGAGACCCATGCCAAACACACCACAGGCTTCAAGGTCAAGTCAGCTGATCCCAGCCCTGAAACCAGGGATGTTTGGTGGCACTGAGCAAGTGAAGAGAAACATTGGTCTTCTGCTTCCCATCCAAGTGCTTATCTATCAGTCAGTGCTTTCCACCCATGGTTCACGAGACTGCTGAAAAGGGTTCATGGAAAACTTAAGGGGCCCAAGGAAAGGGGTGAAGAATAAGCAAGTTCAGACATGCTGTGCAGCAAGTTGTGCATATGAAGTTTCCAGGCAGCTCTACTGACCTCCATGGGAAAGCATTCAAGACTGCACATGTCAGAAAATAAAGCCAAAAACCCACCACAGGCAATTCTGCACACATATCTTCTGTCCACATGCTGCTATTCTTCCCCATGCCAACCCAATGGGTGACACCAGAGTGGTGCTATATTCATTTCCTACAGACCAGACCTCTCTCAGCTGTCTAGAAAGAAGCATGCAAAACTGAAGGCATGTTTCAAGGCCAGTATTGGACGCATCACTTCTCTATTAGTCACTGGCCACCAACAGCCGCAGCAGTGCTGCTATAACCACCCCTTGGTATGTTTGCAGCCAGCTGCACTTTGTGCAAGTCATCAAAAATTCACATGCTGCAGCCAAAGATGCTGGTAACAGAAAGTCTGTGGTCTCCAGCTCAAAGTTATTGACACCTTCTTTGGATCTGAAGATTGTGGTTATATTCAGGAGGTTCACAGGAGGGTTAAGAAAGCTGTTTTCCCCCTGGCTACAGAAAAGGGACTGTGAGAGACTGGAGGGCCAGAGAGACTGCTGGTCCTCATGAACAAGGGGCTTGCAGGCTTAGTTGTGTTGAATAGTGACTGCCTGAGTTTACCAAAGGGATTGTATGCATTTTATGCATACAGCATAAAATCTCTACTCTGAGGCAAGAAGGTGGTCTTTCCAGGAGAACCCTATCCAGACTGAAGAGACTGGATGTTCATACCAACAGCCCAGCACCATAGACCAAAACCCTTGGGGGATTTTTAATCAGGAAATAGATAAATCACCTTCTCTGGAGTCCTGACACAAGTGCTCCAAGTATTTACAACCTGGAAGATGTCTTAATGAAGACAGTTGCTTTAACTTTTCCTTTTCTGCTCACCTCCTGTATCCTCACCATCAGTTTGCTACTGTGCAACAGACCTGCAGCAATTAAATCAGCAGCCTACACACCATGCAGTATTTATGGCCCAAGGCAGTCACAAATACAGCAGTGCAAGCCTACAAAGGTTTTCCAACCCCCATACCCTCCAACAACACAGCTGTCTTGCACAAGTGACTGGCTCAAAACAGAGAGGAGGAACCAGTGCTGTGACCTCCCAGTGGTTCCCCAGCATAACCACTAGCTACCTGGGGCTGGGGCTTGCTACTGCCCAGTCGCAGCAGTGCACGGTTCCTTTGGTCAAGGGACAAGGTGTTTACCAAGCATCTTATGCATCACAAGGCAAAATTACTCCCTGCCCCCTGATGGGAACAGCTGAAGCAGAGTTCAGCAGCATTCCATATCCCACCAGGTACTTCTGTCAGGGCAGGAAAAAGTACAGTGGTCCTGACCCTCTGTAAAGAAACAAGCTAATTTTGTTTTTCCAGCGACAACAATGGTAGTACTGGACCCTCACTGATAAACAAGCACCGATTTCTCTCTACTCATTACAGTTTCCGACACTAATCCTGGACTTTCATTAATTTATTAAATTTACAAATTAATTGTTTAGTCACAACAGCAGACTTTGGCTTGAGACCATTCAGGTCATCTGGGCCATGTAACAGAGCACAGATCCATTTTAGGTCCAGGACTTTGGTGTTTTCCTGCATGGCAGAAATGGGACAATAAAGGGTTAAACCTGGTACAACCTCAAAAATCACTCTTTGCTTTCCAAAGCAAGAACATCTTTGGCAGGGTCCCCATCTGGAAAATGACATCCCGTCCCCCCCTTGCTTCCCCCTCTTCTCCCCCTGAACTCAGAACAAAGCACTGCACTGCCCAACATGTTCCTCCACTGGTTTCATCTTGGTCCAAATGCTTCCTGCGTTTCAACTCCTGCCAAAAACAAATGCATTTAAAAAAATTATATAAAAAAAGAGGCATGTGTGGGGCAGGGGGAGAGGAAGCAGAGAGAGTAAAGGGAAGTCATTAAAACTGAATCTTGATTAGCTACTATTGGTGGAAAAATGAAACAATGAGAGAAGGAGAATTTTCTCTTGTGACATCTTGATGCTGAAACAAGTAGGCCCAGAGAAGACAAGACTTCTCCACACAATCTCCTCTACCTAGGAGCAAACCTAACTTGTTTTACCCTTCCAGTCCACCATGTGCTACCCCATCATCAGAAGAGGCATCTTCTTCCTCAAAACAGTTTTCTGCCAATCCCCACGTACATTTCTCAGCATTCTCACAGCTGTAGCCTCCCAGCATCCCCCAGCCCACACTGAGCCCCTGTTGGCAGAGGGCTGGAGGACACAGCACAGCTGCCTTCACTGGCCTTTCTGCCTTCAGTACCAAAGACAAAGACCACTGCAAATCCTAGAGAAAATGAGCCCAGAGGAGAGGGCTTGTGACTGTTCTGTGGATAAGCTGGATGGGCCAAATGAAGAGTCCCAGACTGGGTCTGTTTCCCAAAGAGACACCCTCCAGCCAAAACATAAAAATCACATTGGCTAAAGAAGCATTTAAAAGCAAAACAAAAAAAAAAAAACCAGCCCAATTTGGAAAGTCTGCAATAGCTGAACTCAGGGACAAGAAGGGGATGGTTTTTGTTCCCTCAGTTTTTGTTCCCTTGGTTTCCCCTCCTCCTCATTCCAGCACTTCCCCATCGGGGGTGTCAGAGACAGTTCAAGGCCTCCCAGCAGCACACACAAAATTGGGTCTTGCTGCCCTGAGGACAAGTGGCTGGGGGGCTCTGGGAACTGAGGAGACCTGGGGAGCCCTGAAGAGCTGGGCAGGCTGAATCTGCTGCCCTGGAGGATGGCCAAGGGGTCACACTTCCAGCATCCCTGTGACCTGCCACAGGGCAATACTTCCCTCCAGAGTTTGGCTCCCCAGGGTATGACTGCGGCTGCAGGACTACACCATTTTGATTCCCCAAGGCTCACTTGTGCCACAGCTGGTGCTCTGCAGCATGTCAAAGAGAGGGAGAGATTAAGACCATTTTTAAGCATCTCATTACTGTTATATTTTTAAACACATCTTGTTAAAAATTTTTTGGCAAAGCCATAAAGAGATAAAGACTGTAAGGAAATCTGCAATTTGAGAACTTTACCTACTGGTCTAGCCTTTATCAAATGGTATTCTCTCTCTAGTATGCCTAAGTTCCATTTGCTTTGGCTTTCTGTCCCATAAGGACCAAATCCATTGAAACATCAAGAAAATGTCAAGACTTCACTGTCTGTAATGTTTAAGAATTTAACAACTACCCTCCTGACCAGTGCAGCAATCACACACTCATTTTGGTACCACCTGATGACGTTTCATTTTCCTTGTAAATGGTGACAGCACCTCCCCAGACCCAAAGATCCAGATACTGAAAACATATCTCCCATCCCTATCTGCAAAATACTTTTTTTTTTTGCTCCTCAGGAGACAGATAACACAGCCAACTGATACTCTGACTGGCTTTCCTCTTTTGCAGACCATCTCTTGTGTCTCATCAACTCCCATGTCTCCATCCTAGTCAACTTAGTGTAGAAAAGCAATCAGTTTCTACAGCTATGGACAACATTCAAAATCACTATCTGTCATGACATCCTACATAAAATAAATAAGACAACACCACCCACCACCTTCTATTAGCAATCTGTTAAGGAAAGCAAACAGTCACTTCTGAAGAAGCCTGATACGGGAGGCAGCATTTCTCTTGTAGCCTGTCCCTGCCTGCCAGTGGCAGACGAAGCCTGTTTAGCAGTGCCTGCACAAGACTATTATGTAAATAGCAAGTAACATCTTTAGGCCAGCTGAGGAAAAGGGCCCCAAGCATGAGGCTCTGCACATGAAGCAATGGAAGTGCTTGCCCCAGAAGGCTGCCCTTCTCCAGTACTTACCATTTTACCAGAATGATGCCCATTAAAACACCCTTCAGCCTTGGAAGAGATGGCTTAGAGCTCCCAGCCCCCTCACCCAAATGCTAACCCGCTCCTTGCAGCCCAAAAAAGGAAACAAATTCATGACCAAATCACTTCCAGTACTTTTTTTTCAGTCTATTGTTACATGACTGCATTTGGAAGCAAGGGAGAAAAACAAATACATAACTGTGGTCAGTGTCTGTAATAGAATATGGGAAGGGAAAGAAAAGAAAACCCCAACCCCCAAACCCAATCCTTGTTTTATACATTCAGTCATTTTTGGAGAAAGCTGTAAGCAGTAAAGAGGCCAGGAAAAAACACGGGCATCAGCCCCTGGGCCTGGGCCTCAGAGCGTGACAACAGGAGAAGCAAAACAGAAGTGAATCTACTCTCCATCTATTGATGCATACTGTTCAGCCCAAGAAATTCTGAAAAGCCCCAGCAATAGTCTAAGCCAAGAAGTCTACTTCTTCCTCTGTTGCAAAGGACTAAGATGTTTTTGTGCTGTGAATTGCTTTATCAATTCAGAAAGCTTTTTTAATGCAAAAATCACCTTTGCAGATAGTGTTTCACAGAGAATATCAGATCACCCTCTCCAAAGCCTCACCCAGCAGTGCTCTGGGAGAACAGAGCAAACCTCTGCCCTTTGCTCATTTGCCTACCAGGATTAAAAAAAAAAAAAAATACTTAAAACTCTTTGAATCTTCCAAAGATGCTCACGTTACTCTCCAGTAAAGGAACAGAAGGAGTATTCAATTCTCTTATTTTCCAGAGACTCCTTTAAAACCTCAGTATTAGGTATGCTACAAAACCACAATAAAAAGACATTGCCTGCCTCAGGGACATTTATCTCTAATTGCTTACAGAGACTGTCAACGCTTTCTTTGAGAAGGGAAGTCTGTGACTGTCCTGTAGCACTAAATATCCCTAGAAAAACTTTCACTATTCAGTGCAGTCATCTGTAGACCAGCTCAGTCAGTACCTACCCTCCAAATTATGTTAAATACCATCACTTGCTACAGACCACAAATGCAATACTGGAAGTTGGAAAGGAATAAGGACTTCCCCTTCCCTGCAGCAACTGGGGAAACTCAGCTGTGTAAGGGAAATACAATCTCAGAATTACCAATAGAGAAATCATTGACCATTCCTTAATTTGGAAAATACCATAAACTCTTTTAGGATGAAAGTACTTCTCAGTTTTGAGGAAACACTGCTCCATGATTTTAAATCCAGTTGTGCAGCTGGCACACTCTGCCCTGGGATGGGTAAAGCAAGCTGTTCTCATATAGCAACATTCACAACACGCCGCAGGATTTAACGGTCCCTCATGAAAGAGATAAGCTATATAAACATAAACTGTAACAGTGGGACAAAAAGCAGCTTCCAGAATTCCCTCTGCAAGCCCAACAGGGAAACGAGGATAATTTCCCTTTGCATTTCTTGCCAGCTGAAGTTTGTCTGCTCCTCTGCTTTGCTTTGACGATAACAAACATCTGTCAGGAGCGTCCTTCCCTGTGCAAGAGGGGAACACATCCACCACAGCCTCCAGGGCTGTGTACCTCAGCAAAGCCTCTGGAGAGCCCCTTCTGTAAAACCCACAAATAAACCTCCACTGGTCTTACCTACCAACTACAAAAGCACTACATGGAAAAATGAGTATGGTTTTGCAGCCCCCAACTAGTTGAGCAGACCTTCAGAAAAAACACAGGAGGAGCCTCTTGCCAAGGTGATCTCTTGAGGTTCACCCCAGATGTGCCTTTCTAAGGATCTTTATTGTAGGGTCTTCCTTCCTAACCCTTATCTATCACCAGCTTTTACTCATGTATTTCTTTGTCAGAAAGCTCTAGAAGCTCAAGGCAGGAGGCTCCCAGACTAAGCTGTTGATCTGTGGCTCATTAAGAGCTCACGGAGGGTTTTTGGCCTGGTGCCTACATGCCCCTTGCAGATGCTGGCACCTCAGAGCATGCCATGTCTGCCGGCCTCACTGAGCTGCTTCTCTGCCTGCCTGTAAGGAGACAGGATGACACAAACCCCTCCCAGTTTGCAAAACACTGTGAGATCAGAAACGTTGATGGAGATTTGGAAATACTGCTTTGAACCGTCAAGGCCCAATCCACCAGTCAGGGGGAATGAAAGGCAGGAGAGACATGGATCTCCTTTCAAGGATGGTGCTTCTCCAGAATAACCTCTGGGGAGTCAGCAGCCCTGCCTGCAACTGCAGGCAGCCACCCTGCCCAGGCAAGGGCTTTCTGAACCCGCTCCAACATGCCAGCGCCCTGCACTTGCCCCAGGGGGTCAGTGAGGGCTAGGAGCACCTCTTCAGTGCCTGGGGATGCACCCCTAGTTGTTCCTTATCAGCCTTCCCCAAAACAAGTAAGGGCAGGGGCATCCAGGATATGGCTCAACAAGCCTGTCTCAGCCTCGGCAACTGTTGTTGGCAGCACAGGGACCTCAGGCAGCGGAGGGGAAATTAAAGACAGAAAATAGGGAGGAAGGGGGGGTGCAAGGGCCTGGCAGCAGCCCCTGCATCCTTTGGGAGGCAGCACACTGCAGGGAACAGGGGCATGCTGGCAGCTTCAGCTGTAATCCCCTTTTCCCTCCTCATTGTGGGGTCTGAGAAAGTAAAAGAACCTCCCTGGTAAAACTGAGAAGTATATATGCGTGCCAGGAGAAAGGAAGCGATCGTTTTCACTAAGCACAAGGAGGGATGGTACAAACCCATTTTTGACACCTCCTCCATTCCACACCCTGCCTAATTCAGCTGGACAGAAATGGAGGCAACAGCTATGTGGGTGCTTCCTTTCAGTGTTTCACATACAAGGAATGACATGGGACCAACAGAGAAGAAAAAGCTGTAACTCTGCAGCTGTCTGGCATCTCCCACCACTCTCCCACTCCCAAGGCACTGACTGAGCCAGGGATGAACTGTTAAGGGGCCCAAACACCTCATCTAAGATCTCTTCTGTAATTAAATTATTTAGCTTGCAAAGGGCAGATCAAACCCACTTGCAAAATGAAGGAATCATGCTTCAGATAGGCTCTTCTCCCTGCAGAGCAAAGCAAAAAGTCATCTCTTCAATCCAGCCACAAAGAGCCCCCGGCAATGCAGTGCCATTAAAAACAATATGTTTCAAAGCATTCCTCTAAGCAAAAAGTATCCAGCTGCAGTTCAGGCTGTTATTCAGACAGCATCAGGGCATGGCCACAAGCAGCCCCCCAGGAGAGTTTGTCCACAGCTTTCTGCAAACAAACAGGTGCCAGAAGAGGATGCTTATGCATCCCCTCCTGCTCCCCAGAAACTGCTGCATGTCAGACAAGAAAGCAGAGGTGAAGGAACCTGCCCAGGTTTCACTGAAGCAATCCTATTCCCTTTGAGAGACAGTTCTCAGGTACGTTATCAAGCCAGGTCTGGCTCATGTCCTGCCATGGGTGTCCACACAGCTGCTCCATCCTGGGCTACCTGTGCCTTCTGGTGTCAGGTTAGCATTTGGCTATTCGGCCACATGCTCAACATGGCCTGCAGCAATCACGAAGGGCAGCTCTTTGTAACCCTGCTGCTCATTATCCCTCTTCCTGTACCTCCCTACAGTGTAAGGTATGCTGACCATGAAGATGTGAACAATGGCTCCTCTTGCACCTGGCCACAGTGCAAGCCATGGACTTGGCCTTAGAAGCATCTGGTAGAGTTTATCCTTGGCTTGTGAACTGAAAGCCAGTGCCTCCAGAACAGGGGAACAGTCCCAGACCCCTCAAGAAAGAAGCCACACAATATTTACATAATGAGATCCTTTTACTTGCGATTGCATGCTGCAAGCAAAACACCTTTATTGCCCTGGTTCTCTTCTCTCCCAGCTATCTTTCAAAGTACAATGCCGCAACTGAAAACTAGCTGACAGGAGAGAATTAAAGTGATAACTGGCTCCTTTCCTTCCCCTTGAGCCATGGGCTCTTGCTTTCCACCTGCCTCTCCCCAGTGCCCCACAGACCTCCTGCTTACTTGCCTTCTGAGGACAGGTTTCAGCTCTGCAAGGCCGGCTGCCTGCCCCAGCACAAGGCATACCACCGCAGCACTATGTCACCAACATCTGCAGTGCCAACTGCTCCATTTGGGCAACCACTTACTGGAGCACATGAAGCCGTATCACTCGTTATTGACTGATGTGGGCCAAGAGATATGGAAGATGAGACTCTGCTATAGACAACTCTCAGCTTGGAGGCGCACAACTCTCAAGTCAAGCCATAGCAACATTCAATTTTGACCTCCTGTTCTGAAGAGCAGGGCGAGCAGGAGGATGGAGCATGGGATGGGGTGTCAAGCAATACAGGGTCTATTCTAAGCTCCAGTCCTGACCTGCTGAGTCTCTGCAAGGCACATGAGACCTTATTCATGCTCAGACTTCTATGTGCCCTTTGGGGCTGTAAGAGCTATCCCTCATTACAAGTTTGCATGGTGTCTAACACAGCCAGGTCCCAGCCTTGGTTAAAATTTGTAGACACATCTGTAATACAAATAATAATTTAGGTTTTGGAATAAGATGATGGGGGGAAGATGGCATGACAGGCCTTTCTTCAGCCTTCATCCAGAGAGCCAAGAAACCTCCACTTATCTTCAATACTGGAGCTGTGCAAAATCTGGGTTACGCTCACATTTTTGTGGCTGCTGAAATTTTTGCTTGTTTGCTTGGTCACTAGTTTGGGGGATTTTTTTAAAGGTGGCCTTTGAAGTGGCTCAGAGGCTAGGGATGTCCAAAACTATCCCAAGGGAAACAAATTATAGGGTAAAGTGCAGGTCAGACATCAAGGATAAACACGGCTTGCCAATTTGCTCTGGATGTTATTCTCTTTGTGCTCCTTTTCCCTCCAGCCCAAATCTACAGTCCCGGCAATCATGAGGAAAACTGGACAACTATACACTTAGCAAGCATGTTCCTAACTTGCTACGCAATGTAAATAGTTGACCCCTGCTATCCCAAAAGACAACAAGCTTCATGATGCAATAAGCAGGATCCCAAAGCTTGTACTGCCTACCAGGCAAGTACTTCTCACAGGCCAGTGCCTGTCCTGTCAGACACAGGCTGGCTTGTCTTGCTGTAGCCATGCACATCACGCTGCTCTTCCCTAAAGTAGCTTCCTCAAACTAGCTAGTCGCCCCTCTGCCAAGAGGGGAGTAGGATCAGCAAACACATGACCAGGCTCCAGCAGCTTCAGCTCCACATTTTGGTATTAACCTCCCTTTCTCAGTATCCATCATTGAGCTAATGGCCTGTGTGGCCACCAAGCAGTTGACCTTGATCCCAAGACCTTCTCCTTCTCTGCTGGCTGGGCAGGACCTGGAGCTGGGGTGTCAATGTGCTAAACTACTCTTGCAGCATTCACAGCAGCTCAGGCACCCAGAGCAGCAAGGTTCTCAAAAGCAACTAGCTCTTGTGCTACCTTGGACTCTTTCTCTACAGCATTAGAGAAGTGTTCAGGTACAAGTTGGCATGCAACCAGGAGCTCTGCTCCTCTCCTGCTGGGAAGCAAAGACCTTTTCTCTTCAGGTCAGCCCCAGACACCCCAAGAGCAACATCAGCATGATGGAGCAGTGATGACTGACACATCCAGAGCAGCTGGCATGCCACTCTGGAGAGACCTCCACACTCCAGATTCTCATAGCCCTGTCTCACCCTACAAGGCTCCAGCTCCCAAGGCGGCTGACAGCTACAAGCCAGATACCGGGCTTGGCCAGCTAAGGGGTAGGGAAGTTCCACAGGGTCTCAAAAGCTAGTGGATGGTCAAGCCCTCCTCCTGCCAGGGTCCCATAGCTCTGCTGTGGACTGACTGGCCATGATGCAAGGCGCAAGGAGGAGCCAGAGATGGAGTGCTCCTCACTGGATTCAGACCTCATTACAACTGGATAATTGGACCATCTTGTTCTCCATCTGCCCAGATGGCTCTTAGGAGCTGCACTTCAACTACTTGCAAGGCAAGATGTACTTGATAGCCACTTTTGAGATAAAGAGTCCCCCTCCACTCGAGACTAATTTGGGCAGCTGTTACATTAGTGAGAGTCCCACAAACCCACCAAGCACGACCTTGTACTTAAAAGCAAGGGGAGAGCTGCCTGGTCTCTCAATGCACAAGTCTCATTGACTTTTCACCACATCATTAAAGTTGCTCCAGGTATTTGTGAAAAATCCCACCCAGTATGTTTCTGAAAGCATCACTTGACGCCGGGTCTCAAACCCACTCCTTCAATCTGACACTGATTGGGTTTGTTAAACAAGCAGCTTTCTCGGGGGGGGGTGGGGGGGGAGTGGATAAAAATCACATTCCCATCACCATTCAGGGGGCCCAAAGGAATCTCTCAATGACAGGGGCAGGCTCTAAAGAAGCAGGGCCAGCTAGTCCTTTTTACCACCCACAGCTGAGTAACACGCAAGCAAGCACTACCTTCCTGCCCCATATGGGACTGCAATACAGCAGAACAACGAGAATACTCTCCACGTCAGCTACAGCTCAAGGAGCAATTTGGGACAGAAGGCGCTAGATGAAATAAATTATTATTCACCATCCAGAACACTACTGCCTTCCAAATAATTGTCTATTTGTGTCCATGCATGCACAAGAATCCTTGCTCCATGGTCTCTGCCAGTGTATTACCAGCAGTGTGACTCTCTGGGGACAAGGTCCATACTTGTATTCAATCTCAGCTATGGATCTCAAACACTAAGGTTTCAGATTTTGTTTTAAAAAACATTTTCTCTGGCAACTGGGCTGTTAATGGATTTGATGTTTTTGCTCTCGCCTCCTCCCTACCTTTAAAAGCTTGGCACCAAAGGGCTTCTTTGAAGATAAGGCCAAATTTGCAATTTAAGGGGAGGAACTTCATAAAGTAGACGTGAAGGGATGGAGAGGAGGGGGAGGAAAGCAACCCAGGAGCCACTTTGCCTGTTGAGATGTACACTGTACAGTACAGAGGATTACAATGGCCTCTCTGTACCTCCACTGGCTGGAGCCATAAATTCGGTGCAGCTGCAGTGCTGCTACCTACAGGAGACTTCCCAAGGGTCACACTCCGAGAGGGGCTTCTCTACAGCCTCACATGTAGCCTACCCTCCAAACCAAAGTATCACACAGACCTTACAGAGCCCACATCCACCCAGCACACAAGGGTAGATGTCCCCAGAGGCAACTGCAGAGCCTCTCAGTGGGCTGCCAGTGCCCTGCTGAAACCCACTCTGGCCTTTATGAGGTTTTTCAAGGGCCAGCAAACCTATGGTCCCTCCTGATCTCCATCAAACCTATCCTCAACACCACAAGGAGGCAGGGAAGTGCCACTTACAGGTTTTGCAGGTGGAGAGTGGAGGCAAAGAACAACCTGCCCCAACTTGGGGTGAAATCTGCAATCTAGAGAACCAAACCCAGCTCTCTTCACTTCCCAGGTTTCTGCCCTAAAGCACTGGCGTCACTAAGTGAGGTAACAGCTCTACCTTAAAAGTACCAAGATAAGTTACAGTGACATTATTGGAGGAAGCCACGTTTTGCATATAAATGCTATATTCTAGGCCAGCATCTGCACATTTGAGGTTTATTTCTCAAATATCACCACAAACTTTACTAACGACACTAAGCTCAACACACTGATTTGCAGGGCTCTGCTAACCCTGTCCTTCTGTTAGTTAAAAATAAAAAGCAACATTATTTGTGTTTGAAAGCTGACAACACAATTCTGACAGGGTTCTTTACACCCTTTTCCTCTTCACTCTAATGATTTAAAGAACAGCAGAAGGTCCTGATGCACAGTCTTTAGACACACAACCTTGTTCAGACTCGCTGACACTGCAGTCAGTGAACGCATCCTTGCATTTGGCAGGGCCTTAGGACTGTGGCTCTGCATAAGAGTACAACCTGCTGGCTAATCTCTTTGACAGAGTGGACCTTAGAGAGCCAAAATGGCATTGCCACAGGGCTCAGGGTGAAAGACTTACTGCCTGCACCAGGCACAGAAGTTAATGAAAAATGACCGGTTTCCAAAACACCATCTGGCTTTCACAGACTTATGTACAGACACCACAGCCCAAAACCTCTGTGAACTCGACAACAGTGGGTTTTCATAGGGGCAACATGCTGTGGTGTGGTTTGGACTTTGCCCAGCAAGCCTCCAACACGCTGCATGGACCCAAGGTGCAGCCACCATCCTCACATCTTAGGGGAGCTCAAAGATGGGTTTTGGCCACAGGGCAGCAGCCACCACAGAGCAGCAGAGTACAAAGCAAGGGTAAAGTTTGGCTCTCACCTCTGTGCTGGCATATTGCCCATGAGGAGGGCAAAGAAGCTTGAGCACGTCCCACACGCTCCCTGAAGCACAGTTCCCTCCATCAATCCCACCAGAGCCAAAATAAATTGGCACTGTGTCATGCTCAAGAGCTCCTACAACACACAAGAGCAGCCCCGAGAGCCCTCTCAGGCACCCTGTCTGCACTGTGCCAGGTGCTCTGCTAGCAACCCCATCAGGCACAGCTGAGCCTCTCATCCCATTTGGCCTTTTGCAGGGAAGAAGAGAGGCCATTTTAACACAAGGAGCATGCAACATCCTCAGGGCAGGGATCTATTGCTCCCTGTTTATGTAGAAAACATTGAACTGCCTGTGGCACCTTTGGGACTGCGTAAGCATTGAGTGTTTTTCCTCCTTGGAACAAGTATCTCTCTGAGCCCTTCAGCTGATGTGCTCCCACTGCATCCATGCTCCTCCTGTCTCAGCTTCCCACAGATGCTCATCCAGCTGTGTTGCTGGAGCACATGCTCCTGTGGAGAGTATTTAAAAAACCTCTTATGTGCAAATATGCATATGAAGCAAATTTTGAAAGCTTCCCATCCTGCAAGCATTCCCTCCAGAAAACCGGCTCCAAGCGCTATGTTCAGCCAACAAAGCACAAGGAACAATGTCGTATGATTCGGGGCCAAGAGGAACTACACCAAATACCAGGAAATAAAAAAAAGGTGCTTGTGATACCTTCTGTTGAACAATTACCCAAAGCACATTTAGAAAACTGGAAGATATTCACCCCTGTTCCACCTAAAGACCTGCAATTCATTTAGTCATTATTCACCTTAAATTGTTCTTGTGGCCTAGGAACTGGAATATGTAACAACCTCTTAAACCGAGACTGACCACAGGAACACCAAAATACACAGCAGCAGGTTTTTCCCTCAGGATGTTTTCAGTCTAACCAGAAACAGGAAGTCTCCGAAGATTTTGCAAGAGAGCTTTTTCCTTGCGGGATATCCCATCCTAACTGGAGACTTTGCACTGCAAAGTTTTTAGCTGGGGAGCAACAGTTTAAACCAAGAGAGTTGCAAGCCTTGGTCCGCAACATGCCACCAGCACCCAGACACCTCTGCAAATTCAAGAAGTCCAAGGCATCGTGCCTCATACCTCTGAGGCACTCAGCATTAGGCATTAAAACAAACAAGCCACCTTTACTTACTGCCAAATAAACTTCTGTTAACCTGGAGTTGCATTGGCTACTGCTGTTGTAACCTCTTGCAGGCTGAGCGACTAAACTGAGCCCAGCTGAACCCGAGGTATCTGAAAACCCACCCGCAGGCCAACCTGCCCTCAGACAACTGATGTGGTCCCCAAAGGGCTCTTCCCTGTCACTGATCCTCCAGTTCACAAGGCTCACAAGGGGGAGTTTTGGGAAACAGCCTGCCTTTGCCTGGGAAATGGGGCTAAACCCTGTGCAAAGCCTACCTGTGCAAAGCAGAGGAAATTGTTTAAACTCACAAAGGGCCTGCATTGGCTGAGGACACAGCCCAAACACCTCCCCATCCAACCATGTCTCCACCTGAAGAGTGTCTTTTCTACCTGCTCCTTGCTCGGCAGGAGGCTCCAGCTGGGAGCATCCCAAAGGGCCAACTCTGCCAGACCTGGTCAGGTGGAAGGAGCTATACCAGCATCCTGAAAACACTGCAGGGGCCACCAGTTTGGTACTGAAGGTTTAGAGCGATCTGTGCTGTTAGTTTTGAGGACAGAGCTGGATTTCAAGGAGTGAGGAGACCAGGCACCTGTCCTTCAATGGAGCAAAACTCCAAGCTGGGATCTCACACACACAGGACTTGAAAGACCTCTGCAAACACCAGGCAATGGCCTTCACTTTGCAGTCTTTAAGAACATCTCACTCTGTGCTTCTGTATCATGCCAGGACAAGGTACAGAAAAGCTGTATTTTCCAGACTGTAGGGTTACAGAGCACCCATAAGACATGCCAGTCTGTGACACATGAATTCACCTGTAACACTTCTTTGCACCAAGCAGAGAAATGTGTGGATTCAACTGCTTGCTCTGGAATATCTCTCAAAGAAAGATCCTGTAGGTGTTTGTGTGTGTATGAGATAGGAAGAAAACAGAACTTGCTTTCAAATCTGTACAGGACCCTTGTGCATGCTTTCGATGAACCTGCCTCATTTTCCCCTATGGGAACTACATCAGCAGGCAGAACTGCACTGTATCTGACTTCAACCCTCACAGCAAACACCACCTGGGACCTTGTCTGCATTGCACATACAGGATGAGTCCCTCTAATTGTATCTGAAGGGGCGGGTTAAGAAAAGTACATGGAACAAAACTCCATTTATTTCTTGTCAGAGAATATCATGCATCCCACAGGGAGCTCACAGCTCTCCCTAATTGTCCTATTTACTTCAGAAGATCCCAGGATGACTCCTATTAGCATGGGCAGTTATTTCACCTTCGTTTCTTTAGGTCACTTAAATAAACAGAGCAACTCTTCACTGCAAACCCAGTGTTTCTGCTGAAACCGTTCCCTGAGCCATAAACCTCAATATCTAGCCCACTGAATAAAAGTGTCTGCATGTATGTATATATCCATAAATACGCAAGAACCTTCCTCTAAAAGTATGCACACTGAGACAGTCAGTTTCAAAAGAAAACTAAGACAAAATCCAACTTACAAAACACCCACACTCTTCTGATATTTTCCACAGTAGTTTTCTAGTCCATGGGAAAAGAAACTTTAATGGCAGATTGCAAGTGAACATGTCAAAAGGACACCATGGTACCTATGTAGAAAGTAAGAGAACTGGGCACCAAGAAAACCAATCAATTTCAGACATGCCGGGAATTACATGCTGGTGCAGTGTGTGTGTGTGGATTCCTGTTATCCCACTCGCATAATGCTGCGGAGAGGTCAAGAGTTTCTTTAAAACAAACAAGGACAAAAAACCCTCTTTAATAGACCTGAACTGCCTATCGCACAATGCCAGCGACATAACACTTGGGGTATGAGAATTAGTTGGGAAAGCACCCAAAGATACAGCACTTGTATTAAATACCTTTTGCCAACCAGGGGTATTGGTTCAAGTCTATTATTATTTTTCAACGTATCAGTATCTTCAGAACACTTTAGAAAGTCTCATTCAGACACTGCTGCAAATTCAGCATCCCGCTTTCCCCACATTTTCTATTTACAGTTACCATGCAGAGGACCTGCCAAAGTTGCAATTCAAGCAGCGAGGCATGCATGCACAAATCCTACAGCATCCCACCACCGAGCAGAAAATTACTTCCCCTGACCCAAATCGCTCCTCGTTGTAGCAGGGTTAAAAACTTTACAGCTGCATAAGAAGACAACAAGATTTCTACTCACAGATTACCCACTCCCGCTTTTCTTTGCGGCAGCAGCAGGGCACAAACCAAAATGCCTTTGCATCTTCAAGAGCTGGGTCTTGCCTGCAAATTCCCGTCAGCTTTTGAGAAGAGCTGGAGCAACGGAGGATGAATCTGGCGCTTATTTTGAACAAATTTTCTCTCTCCCTCTCTCCACTGCGCTCCATCCCTCCTCAACTAGCTGGCAGTGAGGATGGGGTCACGTCCTGGACCAAGCTTTTAGGGAAGTTTCAGGCAACCGCGTACTGTGTGCATGCACTGGGCCCTCCATTAACGCCGACCGAGGAGGAAAAGCTGGAGGGAAACAACCGAGCCCTCCACATCTCACCTGCCTGAGCCAAAACAAGCCCCACGCTGGTGGGGACCAGCGTGTCTTCCCTACTCCCTTGTCAGTCTCCCGCGTCCCGGCGCAGACACACTTCCCCGCATCTCCACACCAACTTCCCAAACTCTTGACACAAAGATTGGTCACTGCCGCTGCCGGCTGCAGGAGGGGGGGAAAGCCCTGCGCCCCGCCGCTCGCCACAGCCATCCTCCCAGCCCCGGGCCCCCTTCGGTTCACTCACCGCGGTCTCCAACGGAGCAGGCTGGGGAAAACACAAAGATGCCCCAAACGAAGGGAAGCAACAAAGAGGCTTAACTCCAGGAGCTGGGAACTTCCAGGCCGGATCTGCGGGGAATTCAGCACACACACACACACAGAGAAAAAAATAATAAAAGAGAGGAAAAGAGAGGGGGAAAGCCTGGTTTTGGGGTAGAGGAAAGGGGGGGGGACGTTGGTTTGGGGTGGTGGTTGTGTTTGCTCTGCGGGTTGCCGCTGGGGATGGGGGGCCGCCCTGAGCTCAGGCGCGGCGGGAGGAGGAGGAGGGAAGAGGCGCCGGGATGCTGGAAGCCAGACCCTCCATACGGGAGATGGCTTTTGGATGACTGAGCTCCCAAACAATTCCCCGCTCCGGCTACTCCTGCCCCAGAGCCTCCCTCCTCCCCTCCCCCTGAGGAGGAGGGAAGAAGAGGAGGAGCCAGAGGCGGGAGAAAGCGCAAAATAAACCCCCTTCCTCAAAAGCCTGGCAGCGGCAGACCCGTATTCTCTCTTTGCCCCCTCCGCACCCCCGAACGCTGGCCGGCATCATCTGGCGGGTGCGTGCCCCCGGAGGAGGCGGCTGGGGCGTCTCTCCACCGCCCGCCATGCTCCCCGGCAGGCGGAAGCGGGAAAGTTGGGACGGAAAGTTTGGCCTGGGCGCAGGGAGGCGGCCCCGCCGCTGTGGGGAACAGGGGCCTGGGGACGTGCCCCCTCCCCGGGCCCGGAGAGTGGCAGCCTCCAGCCCTTATGGCTGAAGTGGTCACCCCAGCCAGGAGCAGCGGCTCACGGAGCCCCCCGAATGTCCCTGTACCGGCGGCCATCCTGCCTCATCCTGGCTGTGAAACTGGACAGTGGTGGGGCCTCGGGCAGCCGTTAGTTGTAATGAAATGGGCTGCTGATAAACATCACCTTATGGCAGACCTCCCGGGAGACCTTCCCTTCTTCCCGAGAAGGACCAGCCCCAGGAAGTTGTGTAGAAGTTGCTCCCGCCACCTGTGGAGCTTCCCAGGGAGAGCCTTTTTTCTGTACGCCTGTCCCTGCAGCGCCAGGCACCTGCTGGAAGGATGCCGGAGCAAGCATAAAGAGTCATAGAACAATCTGGGCTGGAAGGGACTTCCAAAGTCATCTACTCCAAGCCCCTACAATGAGCAGGGACATCTCCAACTAGATCAGGTTGCCCAGAGCCACATCCAGCCTGGCCTTGAATGTCTCCAGGGGTGGTGCACCCGCCACCTCTCTGGGCAGCCTGTGCCAGTATTTCACCACCTTCATTGTAAAGAATTTTTTCCTCACATCCAGTCTGAATCTCCCCTCCTTTAGTTTAAAACCATCAACCCTCATAGCATCAACAGGCCCAGCTAAAAAGTCTCTCCCCATCTTTCCTATAGGCCCCTTTAAAGAACTGAAAGGCCACAATAAGGGCTCTCTGCAGCCTTTTCCAGGCTGATCAACCCCAGCTCTCTCAGCTGTTCTCACAGGAGAGGTGCTCCATCCCTCTGATCATTTCTGTGGCCCTTCTCTGGACTCCAACAGGTCCATGTCTTTCCTGCGCTGAGAACACCAGAACTGCACACAATACTCCAAGTGAGGTCTCACAAGAGTAGAGGGGCAGGATCACCTCCTTTGACCTGCTGGTCACGCTCCTTTTGATGCAGCCCAGGATGCAATTGGCCTTCGGGGCTGCAAGTGCACACTGCCAGCTCATATCCAATCTCTCATCCACCAGTGCCCCCAAGTCCTTCTCCTCGTATGTGGGCTGCTGGGTGGGATTAGGCAAGTCCTGTCATCACGTGCCTCAGCTTCCCCAGTTGTGTGGCTGAAGTTCAACCATCTGGATCAGGACATCAAGACACCTGAAGCAAAAGTGAAGACAGGGAAGGAGAGAAGGAGGAGGAGAAATGACCATGCAAAAGCAGAACTTTGCATGCATCCAAGTTAAATAGGATGCGTCCAAATAATTCTTTCAAATTGCAGTTCCCCCCCAGCACAGGGGCTAATTTTTTGCTAAATGGAGACAGTCCCTTTCCATGGAGGTCAAACAGTCTATGTGTGACTTTAGCTAGTTGCAAAGAAGGTGACTGACTCCTTTTCCTAAACCATGAGGTGTGCAGCTTCTCTGGGGGTGACATGGAGAAAACCGAGACAAGAAGGCAAAGATCTTTTCCTCCATCCATCCATCCTGGCAGGTTCTTGCTTTCTGGGAAAGCATCTCAGGTGCAAACTTTTACTAAAAGAAATGACACCACCCTCTGGGATTAAACCAAACCAGCTCCTGCTCACTGCTTCCTCCCACATCAAAGGATAAATATATGCCACAAAACATGGATTTACCCAGGGGTGCAGGATATACTCCATCATTCAAAGCCTTTCAATAAAGGGCTTTGTTTCTTTGGAACAAACCTGCTGTCACTGAAAGATTGGGATAGGTTTCTCAGATCTATGCCATGCAGAGTATAGCTTGTAAATATGATCTGTAGTTTCTAAATCGGAAGTCCTTCAGTCAGAGAAGGTGAAGGAGTTAAAGTTTATTCTCATGTCATCATTAGTTTCCAGGGTTATTGCTGCTTAGTGGCAATGTAGGAGGGGCCTGTGTTCCTGGATTACCCATTTCTCACACGTAAGGATGATTTGAAGGATTGGTTTTTTTTATATTTGGAGTTGGGTTTCTTATTTCCTTGGTTTATGACAAGGATACTGAAAATGTCAAAACTGGTTTTTCCACAGAGTTTCTTCTGTTTCAGGGGAATAGGTATTGATGGCTCTTCAACTTGCATTTGAATGGGTAGGCTTATCAGGTTGAACACAAACTTCCTTCCTCTGCAATGTTAACTTTGATGTCTAATTATCTTTTAAATAACTGCTTCCCAGATTACAAGCTTTCCCTTAGCTGCTCTGTAATGCAGTCCTCAGGTGCTAAATCCATATGTAGACACCTCACTAAGCGGCCTAATTTTTAGAAGTGCTAAGACCTCTAGCACCTGCCTTGTCTGAAACACAGTGGTTTCCTAATTTAGAACAGTCGTAAACTGTCCTAAATTAAAGCAGGAATTGAATTAGCCCTGGCTAGTTTGGGGCTTACAGAGGTGGGAGGAAAGTGGTGAGGGAGCAGAATTGGAGCTACCTTGTACAAAGAAGTGCCCTGGGGCTTGTTTAACACTAGGGGAGAAAAAAATAAGACTGCAGCCCTGCAGGATTACATTCCCTGTTTATCCCTGGGGGTAGGGGAAACACAGGGTGCTTCTCTTCCCACCTGCCCCCATTGTTAATGCTGGAAGAAATGCCGTGAGACAAAGCAGGATGTTTGATACAGCCATGTCCCCTTGGCATCCCCAGACAAGCCAGTGGCTGTTCTGCCAAAGGGCAGTTGCCTTAATACTGTACTGGGGATGGTGGCTCTAGGCTGGCTCTCATTTATTTCAAACTACCCACCAGAACTGACTTCCAGGTGCCACTGGCCTGGCTGAAGCTAGGAGTAGTGTGAAAGCCAAATCCCCTGTTCTTTAGCCCCACTCCCTCAGCCGTAAGGAAGAGTTTACCATGGACATTGCCCAGGTGCAGCCTGTGGCTGTGGGGAGGACGTGTTCCCCTCAGGACGTGCCAGAGCCCCCTGATCCTCAGCTGCCAGCTTGCCCGGATCCGTCCCATCCATTTCTGATCCCAGGCGAAATTCCCACTGCTGCCGCCATCAAATGCAAAGGCTCCTCGTTGGAGCCACAAAACCTCCAGCTGTTTGATATTGTGCGGAGCAAGGCAGGGGGCATGGAGGGACTCCGCATGAAAGGGCGAGCTCAAAGGAAACCGGACCCTGGCATGTCGGCATGATACTCAGTGGGTAACAGGCTCAGTTAAATTTGCTCATTCAGCCAGCTAAGAGGGAGAGTTTTCTCATCTGTCCTGCTATGTTTAATTCATCCACACATGCCTCCCAATTACTGCAGGAGTAATAAACAGAAAGGCATGTTGGGGGCAGGGGGAGGAGCTGTTTAAGCCCCAGCCACCAAACCTAAGCACCCCAAAAAAGTGTGAGCAGCACACTGCTGGTATGTGTCATCCCGTGGGGAGCCCATCAGCACCCTTGTTCCAAGTCCTTCTGAATTTTAGCTCAGCTTCAGGCCTGTTTTCTGTTGTTTTGTTTATTTTTCCTCCAGAAATGTACACTGCAGGTGGTGTGCATGCAGAGTTATGCTACCAAGAGTCCATGCCTGCTGCCGAGTGAGGCAAAACTCCCAAAAAAATCCGTATGGCATCCCTGCCTCCGTGGAAGCTCCTGTGCTCACCCACAGGTTTTTCTAGCTCTGACTCTTTGCAAAACTGGAAAATTGATGGATGCAATTGAGCTATGGAGCCAAAGACAAGATGGAGAAAACGCTCATTCACAGAGGGAGCTCAAAGCTGTCTGACCATATCGTGAAAGATTGATGGTGGGTGAAAGCAAGGATGAGGAGCTGATGACTGTCTCAGCCCCAGAAGCGGGCTGGATTGAGGGCAGCAGCCATGGGCCAAAGGGACAAGAAATTCATCCTGTGTGTAGTGGGGAGGAGAGGAGAAAGACTCACACTGGGGAGCGACATCAGTGGGAAGCCCCTGGTTCAAAGGAGTTTCAACATGAGTTTTACTTTGTTTACCCTCTTGTAAAGCTATTTGTTACTTCGATAATCCATAGGAAATGGGATCATTTCTCTCTCGGCATGTCAAATTAAATAAACAAATAAAACCTTGTTTGGCTGTTGAGAAGCTTAGAAAGGAAAGTGTATTTGTACAGGGATTCAGGAACTAAGCATCTTTCAGGAGCAGAAGATTAGGAAAGAAATCAGAGAAACAAAGGGGGAAGTGATTCAGTCATCAAAACTCAAGAGAGCCAAAAAAAAAGAGTGGAGGGTGGGATGGGAGGACAAGAGATGGGCCTGACTATATTAGGAAAGCTGTGCTGGTGTAAACTAAAGCAGCCGATGCCAGTTTAGTTTTACCACTAGGGTCTAAGTCAGGGACATAAACTGGGTTGTGACAAGCTCACCGTCACGTCAGAAATACCATTTGTGCACTGAGGTTTATTTTATTTCAGGATATATACATTACCCTTCACACACAAACACAAATGCGCATGAGGGTAATGTATGTATTCTGAAATTAAATAGATCTTGGCGAACCAGTGCTAGCTCTGCCTTCTGTGGGAGAGGGGTTGGCAACAGGATTACTGGTACAGTAAAAACAATATAAAAGAAATGTATCCCCACAAAGGTATCATTCTCCTTCTGCGCAGTGATAGGTATATTCGTATAAAATGTTTTACATATGGATACAGATGTGCCTATGCTCTGTAGTATGTATCTACAGGAGATGTTGTAAAGAACTACCATTCTGTTTGTAGTTGGTTCATTGACAGGAAATATTTGGACAGTCAGTAGGCTCCCAGGTGTATGAGATGACCCAGTTGAGGTCCATTTGCTTCCTTGTCTTAAAATGTTCAGGGATTGGCAGTCAGAGAGATCCTCTTGTGTATGGGGAGTGTTTTACAGTGTCACTCAATGTTTTGGGTGGAGGACAGGGTCTTTAAGAAAATGTTTTGTTAACTGGAAATTATCAAATGCAATGAGTAAAACCATTTGCTTGATTAAGGAGCTCAGGGAAATGCCCTAAATAAATAACTTCTCCCCCCCCCTTCCTGCAGGATCCTGCTTTCCTTTCTTAGAACTTAGACAACAACTCTTCTACAGTATAAAACTTCTCATGCAGTGAAAGCCAAGGCAACCACATTTGCGATCATGACCACACACCTCACTGCCAGTGCTGGATGATGGAAGTCCTAAGACTGAATATAAGAGCAGCATGAACCTGTTGTGTGCAAGAAGAGGTAGTACATGCCCTCCATGGCTCATCACCAAACTCCATCTCAGGGTTAATGGTGAGAAATGCTCCCTTGATGGACAGGACATAAAAACAAGAGCGTGCTTATCATCTTTTCCTATGACAGTGTTGCTGTGTGCTGTTAAATAGGTCTTGTATTTTACCCCACTGAAGGTGACATTTCAGCAGCAGGCAGGTCTTCGATTGAGAAGTTATTTGGAAACTTAGGGCGTGTGTGCAGTGGATAGACAGGATAGGTTGTTATGAAGTAGTTCACCCTTCCAAGTGCAGATGGGAACTTAGGTGCTGAAAATAAGGTGTTCTGGGTAAAACGCAATAGATAGAATGGATAATTTCAAATGAACAGTTTGAATGTCAAGTTGGAGGAGATATATATGTGCATATGTGCAATATAGATGTGTTAGCGTAGGCATTCACATTATGTGTATACTCTTGTCTGCAACATCACCAGTTCCTAGAAAACCATGGCTTCTTTTGGTGTGTGTGTGCACACCTTCGGCTAGGAATCATGGTAGGGAGTACGAGATGTTTGTGCAGTATCAGGTCGGGTGACTTTTACCAATCCTTTTCCCCTGATACCCATTTGAAGCTTGCAGATTTGTTGGGAAAAAAAGCATTTTTTTCTTCTCATGTTAGATGAATCCCTTATTTTCTCTGTGGAGACTATACATGGAAACCTGGTGCTACAGTTGTCAATGGGTGTCTTATTCCCATCAGTACAGAATTGACTCGGTTTAGGATTTCACACTTTTTGCTGATTCCCTTAATCTGAAGTAAGTTATTGAGGGTTTACAGACATAAGCAGTCAAGGTATGGAGACATCTTGAAGGTGTTCCAGGTTAATGCTGAAGTCTGAAAAGATCCCTTTAGCTGGGGTACAGTCCCTGAGTAATTACACTTCTGTGAAATAACTACCTGTCATATCTATCAACAAGGGAGCTTACATTTTAAGGCACTCAGATCTCCCTTTACATCACGTTCACTCTTTGTTGCAGTCCATTTATTCATCTATTATTTACCTGTAATCTCTCCTCCTTCACCACTTTCCCACACACCTGTTGCCTTTCCTTCTTTGTTTTTCATTGTTTGTGGCTAGTTCTTCCCTGTCCCCATAAACAGCCCTCAAACAGGTCCCTAGTTTCAGCAAGTGAAAAGCTTGGGGATCCCCAGTCTCCCGGGCCCCCGCTGGCCCTGCATCTGTCCCCGTGCCCCCCCACTCAACCCACCGCCCACATCCTGAGCATGAAAGCCGTCCGGATTAATCCAGCACAGAGCACATTGTGTGTGAGTCATGACAGGCTCACTAAGGCGTGCAGTGCTGATAAAAGGCAGCTCTGATGGGCTCTGTCAGGGATCCCGGAGAAACAGCGTGGAAAAAATCCGCTAACCCACATCCCAGCCTGGCGGCTGGGGCCTGGAGACAGCCGGGCATCGAGGGGAGTGCAGGGAAGCCCCCACAGTGCTGACAGGTCCTGCTCTGGGCTCAGCCCGTGGGGAAGCCCCTGGTCCAGGGCATGAGGATGGTGCTTCCTGGGGACCTGGAGTCAGATGGGGCTAACTCAGGGCTTGCATGAGCACTCAGGTCCTGAGGATGCACCCTGGATAACTCCTTCCTCCCCAGAGGGACCACCTGGCCAGAGAATATTCCTGACCTCCCAAGAATGTCAGAGGTGTCACCCTCCCTGAACCTACCTTCTCCACCTATGCCCCAGCAGCTAGCCCATCTGTGAGACTGCAGGAGACACTGCCTCAAGACGGGGCTGCTCCTTGCTGCACTTTTGTCTAATTCAGAGATGCACCTCTCAAAACATCACTATTTTCCCAACCTGCAGTTTCCCTTTCTTTGTTCTTTACTCCTAGTATGATCCTACTGTATAATCCTCAGCAGTATCTCCAGCTCTCCGTTGTTAAGCCTTGCAGGCACTGACTTCTGAACCATTTTATGTCTCTCTCCTTTGGGTCAATCTGGCTGTGCATTGCCTATCTGCAGTGTCCTTTTAATACTCTCCTCTCTATTGTTGCATGGTGTCTCCACTGAATACTGTCATCTTGCCACAGACTGGAGACTGTGTAAAAGGCAAAAAAGAGAAAGAGTTGCTCTTGCAGCTCTGTGGCTTTGTGCTTATATGCCCTGATCTGTCTTCTCATCAGGCTGTGCACACATACACTTCTATTGCATTTTAAAGAGCAGGGTAGCATAGCACCTTCCAGTCATTTCTTTGTAACTTTAGGAACCAGGTTTCCTTTTAGAAAACAGAATTGCAGCTGATAAGGAGGCCATGGTGCTCAGGAATTTTCAGTTTCTGAGGACAAGGGTTAGATGAACTTTAAAAGGTTCTACAGCTTAGCGTTTCTGATCCCTTTTTAAACTAAAGAACAAACTAACCTTTCAGGGGAGAAAAAAGAAATCCACAGATACTTTCTTGGCATGATACCACGCAGCAGCCTGCGGTTATAGCCAAATAAAAATCAGGCTAAGCTTTGAAATTCTGCATTTTTTTCATTTCTGCCAGCTGCTTTTATTTGTCACCATTTCATTTGATGGCATGTGTTAGATATTGCATGAGGCATGAGTGCATGGGTGGGAATTTGGAGAAGGATGCTGTAATCCACTTGCAGACCACCTTCTGAAGTCTTGCAAGCCATGAAAATACTCACAATCTAGTCTGCCCTGCTGCATGCCAGACCATGCTAAACTCAAAACCCGTTTAATCCCCTTTCCTGACTGATGTAAGCCATACCTAGAAGCCTCTTGTGGAAAGCAGAACACAGGCTTAGGGAATGGATGTTGGCTGCAATCTTTTCCCTACAAATTGAATTTTACTCTGATACAGTTCATCCCATTACTTCTGAGTCTAATATTTTCAGACAACCTCTGCAACCTCTGCTTGGCATTTACAGGTCTTTGATCCTCTCTGTTGGTCAGACAGATACAGTGGGTCTGGGCCCAATTCTCCCTTAGTTAGCCGGGCGTAAACGCCTCTGAATTCACACCATCTAGATGCAATGTAACATGAGAAGTGTGTGAGGCCCTTTATTCTCCCAGCCTCCCCTCGTAAATCAGCTCCTGCAGCAGCACCTGAAGTCATTTTCGCAAGACCAAAGCACGCATGGAGAACCTTTTGTCAGGAGTCCAGGGAGATCAAATGGTCTCAGGAGGTTTGCTGTTCCCTGCAGTGCTGCAGGCAGCTCGGCCGGGGTCGCTGAGCGTGAGGATCGTGCATCGCACAGCCTGGCGCCAGGAGGACGCACAGGAGGAGGATATTAAGCCACAGAGAAATCGTAGTCGCTTCTGCTTATTGCACTGACTGAGCAGTATGACCCCAGCTGAGGGATCAAGCGTAATCATATTTCTGTTTCATCTCAGCAGCACACAGAGCCAGTTTATCTGCCCAAGAGGTTTCAAGTTATACTGGCTTTCTGGTGGTGAAACTTTCCCGTGGGACTCAACTGCCGAGCAGCTTTTTTTTGGTGGGCCTTTCTTCAGTGTCTCTCGTGTGAGCTGGAACAAGAGTGAGATCCCCTCCCACCAGAGTGACTCCTTGCCTGTTTCTCTTGGTGGCAGAGACAAAGACACAAGATTCCTCACAACTTTTACAGTGTCTGTATGAAGGATGAGCCAAATATTGGTCCCAGCATGGTCCCGTGACTCTAAACGCATGATACTGAGCAGTACTGAAGTTGCTAGGTGGAATTGTGCTATGGTACATGCCACCCCATCCCTCACCTTCCTCTTCCTCCACCTCAGCGTGTCCTTGTCCACTCTCCTTGTGGGGGGTAGAGCCAGATTAGGGGTACCTATATGCCGGAAAGATAAACAAATGGCAGCCTGGAGGCCCCTAAGTCATCTTACGCTGCTGTTACTGGGGTGTGTGTTTCTTAGGGGGTACTTCACATTTTCCAGTCTGGTGCAAAATACTTCCTTCTGTAGCGCCTCTAAAGACTTTTGCCAACCAAAAGCCAGGCCCCAGACCCCTGCCTCCTGCTGGCAGCGTGCTGACTTCTGCTCAGGACAGCCTTCCCATGGGTCAGTGACTGGGCTCCCTGCAGGGGAAGCATGACACTGGTATAAAACACAGCACAGCTTGGCCAGTTTAGTTCCTGCTACCACCATTATAATCACTGCAAAAATAAATACATCTCTCTACTGATGAGGTACTCGTCAGATAAGTTTTTTAAATAATGCATTTGGGGAAAATCAGAACCTACCTTGCTTTGTGAAAGACAAGTCTGCCAGAGCTGTGATTTTCTAAGGACCCTGAAGGACCTGAATTTCCTTACTGAACCTCAGTGGGATTTGGGGGGTGGGGTATGTGTTTCTTCCCTCCCTCGAATATTCAGGCAAGTAGTCCTCAGACATCTCTCTCCTGCTTGTCAGTCTTTGGCCTCTTTGTTTATTTTTTGCACTTCTCCCAGCCCGGACAAGGCAAACAGGCTAGTCTATTGTTGGTGTGCATCTCTTTCACTGCAAGATTTGTTTATGTCTTAGCACAGTGATGCAATATTTGGGTTGAACGCTTCAAGGGAAAATGTTTATAGAGCTAAAAAAATATTTCCATTTGATTTGTTTATAGGAAGTTTTTGCTTGTGGTCTTGGGTTTTGAAAAGGCCTTCGCATGTTTTCTTTTCCGCCTCCCCCACTCCCTCTTTGCAGATTTGAAGTTTGGAGTCAAATTCAATCATGATAATGCCATGACTGACTCTTTAGGTATTTCTACCATGCTCAGCTCTACACCACTGAAGTATCTTCATTCTGGCCTCCTAGCTCTTCTCAATGATGTCATCCTTCCCGTTTGCTGAGGTTCCCGAAGCCCCTCTGCAAGGCTGAAGGGTTTCCAGCCTTGGATTCCAACAACTCCCCTTTGCTCCCAAATTGCCTCTGACCTGGACCAGCCCTCAGGCAGGGCAGCCTACACTATGGGGGAGAGTTGGAAGAGTTAAATGGGAGCGTTGCTTAGAAGGAAAAACAAAAGAGTAATGGGAAAGGCATCTTTGTGTGACTGAGGGCTTAACCAAAACCAGGCCTTCTCCTACACCCCAGCCAGGAAAACAAGGCAGTACGTGCAGGCAGCCACCGGCAGAGCGTGTGCGGGTGTCCTCCTCTGCCTCCGAGCATGTAGGCAAGGCACAGACACTCGCAGACAGAGGGAGGGCACTCGCTTATTTCTGTGGCCCCCGGGGCATGTGGCCTCCCTTGTCCCCTGCTACTGCACAGCAGCACCCGGCATGGGGTGTGCTTCCTGCCACCACAGCTCTCGTGCCCCTCGTTGCACATCCGCTCCCTCCTGTCTGCCCCTCTCCCATCTACTTGGTGTTGCTTACCCGGAGGAGTCTGTCCTTCTCTGTGTATTGCATGTCTGACTGGTTGGAAACATTGAGTGCTGCAAGGCTGCCTCCTTGCCACACTGAGCAAATGAACAGGATGCTGAAAGGATGAATGTCACAGTTACTGGCATTGTAGAAAGTGCTTCAGCAGCCCTGGCTTTGGAGAATTTACGGTGTCACAGCTTGCTGGCAAGAGGCATGGAGGGGACAAAAGGAGGTGCTGGCTTTCTCTGGTGCCTTGAAATTCTGCCTCCTTGTACCAAAACCCATCAGAACAGCCACAGAGTCCCTCCAGCCAGTTCAATGCCCTGCTAAGGGATCCCAGTATCATCCATTGCCAGTCTTGTTTCTCATGCCAGGAGAAACCATCACCACCTTTACCTTGTTATACATGTACCTGCCTGGGGGAAAACAACAGAGAATGCAGAATGTAACGGCATGTCCCAAAACCTTTGAACAAACAAATAGTGTTTTCCCTCAACATCTCCCCCACGCAGCTCCACACCTCTGTCACCACAGTTTGAGAAGGTGGCTGACCCCTGAGCCCAAGCGCAGGTCACTTTCCATGAGCTCATTAACCAGCAGGACTTCACAGACCATCATCTGGCAACAGCCAGTGTAGGAAAAATTACTCTTGGAGATGTTTCCAGCAACATCCAGCTGCTGCCTGCACAGGAAAAGCATGAGATCACTGGCTCAGAGGAAGCCTTGGTTCCCCCAACCCCTGCCCATCAGCAGGTGGCCCTAAGAAGAGGAATGGCCTGTGAGTGCTCTGGCAAGGGGGAACCTCGCCTCTAGGTGTTGGGGTGGCACCCAGATGAGTAACTAAGAGCCAGCCAGTGCTTTGCTGGTGAGAGGGCTCTCCTTCAAGGGGAGGCTGTGGTCAGTGATGGGTTTATCCCTGAATACCCCGTTTCAGAACCATGCCAGCCACTTGCTGCCTGCAGCTCCCCATGGCCCTCGGTCCTGCTTCCCAGCAGACAGCCCTGTTACCACCCAGCACAGCCTTCGGCTCCCCCACCTGCCTGTTCCTGCTCCCTAGAGCTGAGATCCAGCAGAAGGGAAGAGCAAAGGGAATGAACAGGCTGGCTCTGGCCCCTTCCATAAGGTAGGGAATGGAGGACAAACTAAAAGAAAATGCACAGCATATTTTTCTGCAGAGATGACAGGACAAGCATACAGTTGCCAACCCTTGTTCTGGAGCACAAGAATGCTTTCAAACTCACTCTGACAGTCACAGTTTCTTATGGTCAGCAGTATCAATCACTCAGAGACATGTTCTGACTGTTGTGCCCATGAAAGAGCAGGAGGTTTCTGGGAACACAAAGGCCACACTACAAGTATGTTTGCTCTGTCCTATTAGCTTGGGACCGAGGTTGCCTAAGAGTCACATGCTCCTGTGCATCCATGTACCTTGGCTGTTGCCCGGAGCAAGCTGGCAAGGGAGCAGGGGTGTCTCTGCTGAGTGCAATATCAAGGTTTTCCTCAAAGGTATCTGCAAGGCTGGGTGAAGAAAACTAAGGCTAATACATTTTGTAGAGTCCTGGCTTGATTATCCGGTCCTTGTGCCTACAACACACACATGGGCCTTCATAACTGGTACATGCTAGCCTATCTTGGCTCTTCAAGTGTAGGATACCACATCATTGTGTTGTTAGGGATTTTAGTGCACTGGGAGCCAGATGGAGGAGATGACCAAAGGAACACGAGGGCAAGGTAGACCAAAGTGCATGCCCAGACACTGTAACCACAAGCCTTGGTCAATGAGGGGAAACCAGGAAGGACATTGCTCACAAGCAGTGGCTTACCGCACACTTTCATGCCATCTTTAGTACCTTCTTGGAGCCGATAACTGCATCCTCCCAGGAGGGGAGGTATATGGGTCACACCGACTTGGTACAGTAACTGTGTCCCCTTCAGATGACTGTTGCACATCTGTTTGTATGTTGCTGCTGGATGCTAGATGGTGGTTCCTAAGAGTGGCAGAAATAGCTTATTTATTCTGTTTGGCATCTATATCCATTCCCTCTTAATTCTCTCTTCTCCTCCCAACCCATAACTCCCTCCAAAAAAAAAAGCCAAGCTAATGCCTTCCAGATGAGGTGCTAGAAGCTGCTAATTGCACCCGGATCCATCCTGATTTGTGCTTCAGTCAGCAAGGCACCTCGCTAATGTATCTGAAACTTGGCAGTGGGCCTGGGACCAGTGTCAAAGGAAATGGATGAGAAGGAAGGAGAGAGCAGAGGGTTAGAGGGAGAGCAGGGAGACCCAGAAAGGAAAACGATCCCTCCTCCTCACAGCAAGGCATTGAATCCTGATAAGGGCTTGTGGTTGTCCCCCAGGGCGAGGTGGTCGTGTGTGGGATGGCAGCAGCACAAGCACATTGCCTTCTCCTGGTGGAGACCCCGCGCCTGTGCTTTTGTGGGGAGGCCGGTGCTCATGTTGGGGCAGCAAGGCAGGGCTGCGGCACACTTGGGCTTTGCCAGCTCCTGGACTGGCTTGAGCGTTCTTGGTGCAAACCTGGAAGCCAAGAGCTGGGAGCCAGGGCATGAGCCTTATCTGCTGCTCCCTGTTGATGTGGGGCATGTCACACCTCATGGGCAGCTCCCAGAAGAGGCGCCAGCTGGGGTGATTGTAGGTGGGCTGGAAGTGCAGAGGAGAGAGAAAATGAGAGGGAAGAGGGGTGGGGAGGTGAGAGCAGGCAGGGCAAGAGATGAAACAGGCTCAGAGAGGAAAGAGAGAGAACAGGAGGTACCACAAAGGGAAAAAGCAAGGAGGAGAAGTGAAGGCTGGAGAGTAAGGAGATGGGGTAATTTATGTCCATCTTTCTCCTGTGCAGCCTTCCACACCCACAGTGCTATGCTAGCAACCAGATGGGGCTGCAGCCTCCAGACAGACCCCACACTCGGGGAGCTCCAAGGGGACCATGCATGCTGTCCTGCCCAGGAGCCCTGGGACCCCACTGCAGAGCTGCAGGGATCAAGAGCTTTCTATCAACAGACAAACCCCCAGACGATTCTCTTCAGTGGCTTCTCAGGAACTGCCTGAGGTATGGGTCTGTTTCTGGATGTGTGGAAACCACCAAAACAAAGAGACTTCAGCAAAGTGTACAAGCAGCCACGAGTCTGACTGGGCCTGTCCTGCAGGGCCATGGTGACGCTCCATAGCACATTCCTGGTGATCACAGAGAGGAAATGATAATGCTGACAGCACTGGGGCTTTTCTCTCTCAGTAACTCTTCAAAATGACCTGCCGCCCCAGTTTGATCTACACTGAGAACCTGAAGACCTCCTGTGCTACGTTCTCCAGGCCCTCTGCTTCATCATCATCATAGGGCTGAGGAAAAGATTCGTACTAAGTCCTTGGGGGTTAGCTTGGGGATTAGCTTGAGGGTATGAAGCAACCTCACTTCTGTGTGCTGGAGGGCCCCAGGAGACCACACAGTGGTTGATACCTCTAGCACTAAATCCACCATCTTCCCCAAAGCAGCTACAAAAGGGAGTTTATTACACTCATTTTACTGGCGGAGAAATTAGGGTCAGGAAAGCAAAGTAGTATTTCTTAGGGTTCTGCAAAGAATCTAGGTCCCACCTGGGAAAAGACCTGAAGTTACCTGTAGTCAGAGGGTACCTGTTCTGCTAGACCATGCAGATCTAGCATGAAGAGCCAGCAGAACCATAAAGTCATCAGAGAGGGAAAAACTGCAGCAGATAACTGGGAACAGAGAAGATCTTTGGACCCGCACTGGTGATCCGGATAGATGGGCACTTGGTCTCAACAAGTCCTCTTCATTGCAGAATAAAAGCACAAGGAATACCTCAGTAGAAGGAAACTCTCTAAAACCTGCCAGGAGGGCCCTGGAAGTGTGGTAATCAACATGATAGTCCTGGGAAAGATGCTTCAGGTGGAGGAGGGTGCCAGGCTGAGAGCAGAAACAGGACAACCAGAAGCAACCAACTGCAATGGGAAGGCCGTTGGTTATAACCAGCAAGGCACCATGCTAACCTCCCTTTGGCTGCAAGTCCCATTTTCATCAACTTTGCAATTCTTGGCAAAGCTCAGAGGGAATTTCCACTAGACTGTGATTCATTTAGTGAAATGTGATCGTGGCCAGCAGGGGAAGGAAGTAGACAGAGTGACAGGGAAACGGTGCACTGTGGGCAGGGGCAAGACTGTCAGGCCTCTGCAGAAGGGGCAGAAAGAGACCTGTTCTTTCTGATAGGGATCTCAGTGGGCAATCTTCTAGGGGAAGAGGTAAGGAAGTAGAAAAGCAAACTAATTACAGACATTGTGTGTGACTGATTAGCTCATGTCTCCAAAGCACTTGGAGATGGAAACCAGTTAATTATCCTTATTAATTTTTCCCCTTTTGCGACTGGTTATTTTTGGAGACCTTTTTAAACACAATTTACCACCCAGGTGCTGGCTGCCCCAAAACCCACTGGAATTCCCTGCATGTCTTTTCCATCACTTACACAAAGGACAGTATAGTCCCAATGGGAGCGATTCCTTCTTCCTGAAATGAGGTCAAATCAAAGGAATTAAAAAAAAGGGGGAAGAAAAATAACACATCCTCTGCCCAAATCACATGATGCTTGCTTGCTTCTGTGCCTCTTGGAGGCCAAAGGCAAGGTGGCTGCCTCTCTCTGCACTCACTGGGGCCCTGAAATACTGGCAGATGGGTAGCAGGGTGCACAGGAAGCAAGCATAATTGCTATGCAGCTCATTGCAGCACAGGTGAGACCTAGATTTAGCTTCTTTCCAATCGTATTGCTGTGGGTACTCACCAGAAGACACTGAGGGAAACCCTGGTGAATATCCTGAAGATGTTTCTGACAACGGGGATTTCAGGCTTCTGCAGTGCAATACAGCAAGTCATTTCCCAAGGCAAACAACAGAAATACATGGCTTTAAACTTCATCTGCCACCTGCTTCCCCTGTTCTTAGGTGGAGGGCATGGGCACTGCCTGATGCATGAGCTGTTTTCTTCTATCCTCTCTGACCTTCTGGTTGCTTGGAAGACTAAGGAAGGAGCTGTGAAACTCCTGGATGTGAATGAGCACACTTAGGGACTGAGGATCTGGGGACTGACTGTGCTCTTGTGCCCATGTTCGGTATGCAGGCAGGGCAGCAGCACCAAGCAGATGGACACACACTCCTCTGGACCCATGTGGGGCTATGTATGCCTGGCTCAGCCCCAGCCCCACAGCCATCCCATAGGCCCTGTCCTATGGGCCCCAGTGCTTGCCTCAGTCCTTGGCTGCTTGCATCAGGGTATGTGGTTCCTCTTCCAGATTTTGGGTGTTGTAGTGCTAGGGCTTCCTGGGCAACTCAGAAAGGAGTCTCCTCAAAAAAGTCTGGGAAAGGTCTGGCTGTGGAGAAGTGCCTGGCCCCTTCCTTCTCCTCCTTCCAGTTTCTTATTGCCTGGGGCCAGGGCACTCCCTGCACAGCTAGGTGGGAAGCCGCAGTCCAAGAACTGGAGAATTAACAGTTTTTCAGCTCTGTGCCAAAACATTAAGTGCTGGAAAACCAGACCATGCGCACCATGTTAAAATAAAGGGATAGCTGAAGACTTCCAGACCATGACAGGTTTGATCTGGCTTGTTTATTTTTTGGCAGGAGAGACTGAGGGAGGCCAGGGCAGGGACCAAGCATGTATTATATGTGCCAGAGAGAGCACGTCTCCTCCAAGTCAGCTGCGTTCTGTCTGCTTTCACACATGGCCCGTCAGTCCCCCTATGGTGCTGTGCTTTGCCTGGTGGCTGAATGCAGGAACATCTGTACCAGGCCTATTGCAATGTGATTTATGAATCTTCTCTGAGTTCCCATCTTTTCCTCCTCCTCCTCTTCCTTTCGGGGACTTAGGGATTTGGTTGTTTTGGGGTGTTTTCGTTTTTTTTTTTAATAAAGAGCGCTTCAAGTTAATTTAAGGCAGAACCCCTTGAGTTACTGTGCTTTGGTTTCAGGAACAAAAGACTTTAGGGGGGGAAAGAAGCCACTGAGGTTTTAAGGATTGTTTCCTGTTGTACCTCAGCCTCCCTGTGCAGACAGAAACCATGCTGTTGTACAGCACCAGCACTTGCCTGGCACCAGGAAGGATCCAAACCAGTTTGCGCTACAGGTGCCCTGTCAGAAAGACCAATTTGGTCAAGCTTGGAGTCAGACCATCAAGAGGCAGATCTCTGTGCTGTGCTGCTTCTAGGCAATGTGGTGTTTTCTGAGTTCTTGGGACCCTTGAGATACGAGATACAAGAAGCAGTGTTACAGATGTACAAAACAGGATTGAATGGAAGTGATGGACAGCTATCAGTAAGGAAAAAATAATTCTGTAACTCAGAGCTTCTCAGGTGGCAGAAAGGGTGCAGGGAGAAGGGGCCCTTACAACACCCCTAGTATCATATCCCACTATTTCTGAACCTCCAACACTGTAACGATACATCTGCATAAGTTTGCAGACCTGGGGACATGTACCCATAACAGTCCACTGCAGGCCAAAGTAAGATATGTCAGGGGGGGAAGAGATTTCTTTATATCATCCTTGTAGAAGTGAGAAGAATAATGCAAGGCTGCAAGGGAGAGCTGATGAGAGCATCCAGAGGAAGACACTGCCCCCAGGGACTGCAGCCTGTGTGCAGTCACTTTTGGCTAGTCACTTCTTCTAACGCCAGTTCCTAAAGCACTGTACTTCCCCATGTGCTTGCATTTCCCAAATCTAAAGGGCATGGTACTAACAGAGTATCCTGTGTAGAAGGGTTGAGTCACAGAGTTATAAAACCAATAAATCAGGAGCATGGCTGCGTTCCTGCTCTTTGAGGAGCTGAAGCTGACTTGGTCTTTCGTGAAGCCCAGGTTTGGCTTAACTGAAAAGGAGACATGTTTGTTTGTTTCTGCTGCAGTGTATCCTAGCTTAAAACCTGTCATCTGCACCCTGCACATCTTTCATAGGAGAAAAATGAAGTGTTGTAGATGAGGTACCTGGTCAGATACATACTAAATTATGTAAAAAGCATTCCCACACTTATGTTTTTGTACTTGGGCCTCTCAATATCCTGTTGACAGGAATTCAGAGTGTCCAGGAAAACATCACAGAAAAAAAACTACATGGACCTCTTGCTCTGTAAGAAAACCACCAGATAAATAAAACCTTCTGCTAAAGCTATGCAGTGATACAGCTCAGGGTGCCTCGCTACACTGTGAAACTGGAGAGCCAACTTTAACAGCTAGTGTCACCAAATGAGTCAAAACCTCCAGAGTAACTTTATACCTATGATTCTGCAAGCAAGTCTTGCATGCTTTACCAGTAGCCAAGCAATAATAGCTTCAGAGCAGAATGGGGTTGTCGACTCCTCAGTGGTGTTGAGAAACTGCCCTGAGATGAGGCACTGCTGTGCACAACACACAAGGGTCAAAAGCAGGATCAGTTGGGGGAGGCAGTTTGTGCCTGTAAAAATTCCCCAACTCAGACCTTCTTTGGCCACTGGGGCACCATCAAAACCCTGAGCACTGCTTGGGACTCTATTCTGGGCACAGGTGATGGAGAATGGTCTCCGGTACTCACCTTCTGCTCTGGAAATAGAAGGCTTGAGAAGAGAGGGGATGCAGACAAAGGCCAGCAGGATGGTCAGGGGAAGAGAGTGCCTATCGTGGGGCTGTTGATTTATTTTGCCCAGAAAAATGCAGGCTGAGAATGGATATGATTGTTCTTGGTAAACACATCAGAGGCATAAGCACCAGGGAAGGAGCAGAGCTATTTAAGCTTTGGAACAATGTTGGCTCAAGAACAAATGGGCATACTCCAGCCAGGAATAAATTGAGACTGGAATTAAGAATGGTTTAAGCCTCAGAGCTGTCAAGTTGGGGAGAAGCCTACTAATTGGGGCAGTGGGAGAATCTTAAAACTTGTTAGGATTGTTTGGAGCTTCACATTTGTGCAATAGATTGCACGATGTGATTGCTGACAATAGCAAGGCACAAGACGTGGTCAAATAGGAGATCCCTTCCAGCACTACATCCCTACTGTGAAGCACTCAGGATTGATTTCTTTCTCATGTTAAGGCAGGAGAGTTGCAGGATCCTTTGCCATCCAGCCCTGTGGGGAAGCTGTTCACAAGCCACTTGCAAGCAAGATGAGGATACTTTCTCAGATGGCTGAAGATGATATGACAATTCCTACTAATGAGCTGTGGGGAGAAACGTGTCTCTTGTCCCAGGAGGAATATTGCAGGCATTGCACCAGGCTACAGCCAGGCAGCAGGGCAGAAACAAACAGCAGAGGCAAAGAGCTGAAATTCCAGAGGAAAAAACCAAGTACAGGCATTTGCTTGTTAGAGAGCAGGGGGCTTCATGGCTTCTTTGTCTGCTTGAAGGCAACAGAGATTGAACAATTACCAGGGAAGTTTTACATAACATTTTCTGTCATTTTTGGCCATGGCAGCTCTGCAGTAAGCCATAGGATTACCTTAGCCATCCAGGCCAGGAGTTTGGTGGGTTTATACAGCCATATACCCACTTTTCAAGGAGAGAAACTCCCACCCTGGCAAGCAACCACCCAAAACTACGTACCTCCTGGTTAGTGCACCCTGCTCTTTTCAGCATCTCCCAGTGGAAACAGCGATGTGGCAAACTTTGATGATCTTGCCTGGTCCAACCCTGGTATGAGATGAGAAGCCCCTATCCTGACCCAGGGAGTTTCCCAAGGCAAGGGAGCTGCACAGAGAGAAGAAACAGCTTTGGTATCTGAAGGCAATATAGCAAGGAGAAACCTGCTAGCAAGCAGCCACCTCAGGCTTGAAATCACTCATCTGTACCCAACATGAAGGCGAAAGCTTGCTGGGCAAAGGGATCTCTGCACAGATTGGACAAGAGTGGTGTTCTATGACACAGAGGGGCTATGCACAGCACCCAGCCCTTGGCAAGACCTCCATGCACAGCTTCTGCAGGCATGTTTCACTCAAGGGGCATTCACTGGGACCAGTCCGCATCTGGATGGGCAATCCTGTCCTCATCGGCTTTAAGAAGAGCGCAGACACTCATTTTATGTGCGTCACCAGACAGTGGTCTTTATGTGTGTCCCATCCAGGAGAGAGGATACTGAAAAACTGTCCAGCCAAGTAATTCCTCTTGTCCTCCAAAACCAGTTGCACCAGAGAAAACCACAGCTCTCAGCTGCTCCTATGAGTCCTCTCAGCCTCCCACCATGGGTAACCCAGCCCAGTTAAATCTTGGCCTCATGGAGTTGCAGCTAAGCAGATGAGGGGCTCTTGCTCAGAGGAACAGCAGCCCTTTTCATCCCCAAGGACTCAGGGCAGCAGGGGAATGGAAAGATGAGCAGTAATTCAGTGGGAGCATAAGAGGGAATAGATATTACAGCAGCTGGCTAATACACAGCCTTCCACATGGGCACGATAAGATCAAGCTCTAAATTCCCTTTCTTTAGTTCACTGCACGCACACACATAAACCCTCTCTCTTTCTCCTTAGGAAACTGAAAGAAAGGAAAAGCAATAATAAAATATTTCAGATGAGAGAGAAAGAATTCTCAGTGATTGAGAACATTTAATGGGAACCATCTGCCTGAGCAAGACCAAAGGGTGATCCTGCTGGGGTTTTGTTGACAGGGTCACTTTCCTCACGTACCTGCTGAGGAAAAGGGAGGAATGCTCAGGGGATGCAGAGGAGGAGGAGGAAGGTGAAGGAATGTGTTGCACAGCATTTTACCTCCGTGCTACCCCAGCTCCCCCCTTCCCTCTTTCAAGAGACTTTTCAAACTCTTGGAGAAGAGCCATGACAGGACAATATGAGAAAGCAAGAGCAAGTGTGGTGCGTGTGTGTGTGTCTCTGTCTGAGGAAAAGGAGGTGGGTGTAAGAAAGGGAAGAGGAGCCCAAAAGTTCAGCACATGAAACAAAAGCCAAGGCTGGCCCTCTGCTCCCTTTCCTGTTCTTCTTGCAACCAGATAGCTGCAATTAAGACGTAACTGATACACCGAGAGCTGCTCCCTTGGGCTGGTGCTCCCTCACCTCCTCCTCTCCTGTCTGACCACCACCAGTGTGACTATGATGGCAATAGCCCAGGCATGAATCCTCCTCTACAGAGCTGCCACACAGCTACCAAACCTGGCCTGGTCAGCTAACCCCTGCCAGAGGAGCCCCCAGCATGGGAAATAGTAGTGGTGTGAGATGGGGACTGCTTTCAAGTCACCCTTTCTAATGTGGATAATAACTGGCTGCATGGACCTGCCCAGGCTACCATCTACGTGTTCATGAGACGTTGGGACCTGACTGATGCCCTGCTGCCTCTGTGTCCCCAACCCCTCCAGGAGGAGCCCCTTCTCCTACAGGATCTGCTTGGTCCAGTGCTTGAACCAGCCCAGGGACAGGATCTTGGTCCAAGCTCATCCTTCGGAGTCCCGCTTTTCAAGGGATATGCTTAGCTCTGTCCCATTGCCCTTATCCACTGCCAGTTCATGGCTTTGGAAAGTTTATTGGCTGCCTGTCCCTGAACAGTGAAGCTTGTGTTGACCAGTGCTTCAAGCATACAGAAGGCTGGAACTACCATTTTCACATTGAAAAACATAGTAAAAGCTTTTCAAAATGCTCCAAAAGTTACTCTGATTTGGGTGATGTACTCTGGGGTTTAAACCACGACATATGGAAACAGTGCTTCATTGGGTTACCTAGCAATTCAATAAGCTTTTCTCCTTCCCTTTCTTCTTTATATGAAACTCATTTTTTAACTAGAAGAGGTAGCTCATGTTGGCAGTTGTTTTGCCCAGCTTTTCCTGGTCTTTGTTCTCTGTTTTCCCTAGTTTCTGTTCACAGTCCCTGATGGAATTGTATCTGTAAACTGTTTCCTCAAAAACTGTGAGCCCAAAATAAGAAGCTAAGCCTAACCATCGTGATGCACCGTGCTCTCCCCCTTCCCTATATATTTTAAACAAATGGGATTAGGGTGACAACTTCTGAGCTCCAAGGATTTATACTTTTCCACCACAAGAGAAAGTCCCAGTCCTGGAGATTTTTCTGGCTCAAACAGGCAAGCACAAGCAGGGAAAATGCTGATGAAGGGGTCACTGAGAGGAGAGGTGGCATCTTTGTGCACACTGTGTCTTCTGCTCACTGAGCACCTGAGATGCCAGGGTTTAACCAGGCAGTGCCTGCAGACCCCACTCTTCTCCAGGAGGGTCTGGCTCCTCTGTGATGTTATGTCAGTGTTAATGTGATGGTGGAGAAGGTAATTCAAACCTCATCATAGCAGATACTGTGACGTGGGCCACAAGATAGCACAGCAGTAGCTGGAGCTGCAGGCTGGCCACACCTCTACCTGTCACAGAGCTCTTGGGAGGAGACGTCTGAACAGTCTGGGGCTGAGAAGAAGGAATACACTCGCAGGCTGTGGCACAGATCTGGTTTTCCATTCAGTGCCTGCACAGTAACTCAAGAAGATGGTAAATTGCAACTGCAACAGCTCACTTGCAGCCTAATGTTTCCTCCTGGTGCTCCCAAGGTGTGGAAAGACCTCTGCAGAGTGAGGCCCATGAAGGGGGGAAGCGTGCAGCAAAAGTCTTGGAAAGCTGCCCTGCAGAGCTCTTTTGCCGTTACCCTTCCCCTTAGCAGCATCACCCCCTTTTTTGGTTCAGTGCACTCAAGGGGTAGGGGCCACAGCCACAGGAGCAGGAGCAGGAGCTACTCCCTCTTCACCTATAACCTCACCTGCTGCTTTTATTTCCAAAGGGAGCTACAAATAAACCCCAGGCTCCAGTGCAGGGGTGGTTTCCAGGCTTGGCTGACCTCACCAGGGACAGTCCAGCCTGGGCCCCATGCTCTTGCCATGGAGCCCCTTCTGTCCCTAAAACTGAATGGGCCTGCTGCAAGCTTACATTAGCAGTCAAGTGACCATCTGTTACAAAGGCAAAACATGATTTTTATCTTTAGGTGCACACAGTGTTTGATGTGGTGCCCAAAGGTAGTAATAAAGTATTATTAAGCTTTTTCAGTTATGTGAACTGTGACAATTCTGTGACAAGGCTGTTGGAATCAACCTTCAAAATGAGGTGTGTGAGGCTAACAGCACGTAGCCACATGCTGCTTCTTAATCCTGGTCTCACTGACGTTCATAAAACATCAGCTGGCATAAGGGATACGTGTCTCAGCCACTGGCTGTGTAGCATCTGACCTCAGGGCAGCCTCAGCAAGAGTGTTTGGGCAGAAGTCAGGAGATCAGGACTCTACCTCCAGCAAGGCCATGCCACCACCCCACGCATCGGCCTCGAGCAAGACCTTCCTCCTCCTCACACCTCAGCTTCCCGCTCCCAAAGGCAGCCATGGATCAGCAGCTCTAGCACGTTGCTGAGCATCCTCCCTCTCGCTGCTTCCATCCTGACTTCCCTCCCTTTTTAATCGGGATTTGTATGTGGGTTTCCAGACTTCCTGACTGTCCCGTCTCCTCTTTCTCCTGCACTGCTTTGATGTTAATTGTCTCCAGGACTTGAGCGCTCCTTGGCTGATTAAGTCCAAGAGTCCTCCCTGGTTTTGTTGACCTATGAATGGAGGCCTCTTCAGTGCTCACTGGAGTGCAGGCTCATTGCCCTTCCTCCTCCCCCCCCATTCGGTTTGATGGATTAATCGTGCTGTGTAAAGGAAAGTGGGGTGGGAGGGGAAACTGAAGCAGCAGGAAAGGGGGGGAAGGAGGATGGGAGAAAGAGAAGGACCTTCAGCAAATGCTCGACTGCCCTCGCTTAAAATAACACCGTTTATTTAAGCAGGTCAGGCACACAATAGCATGAGAGGGGCTGCTACTCAGATCATGGGACCCTGTGTATGCTGAGTAAGAGGCTGGAGAGGGTGTTAGCCAAACTCTGAAAGCTGGTCTGTTCTTACCCGGTATCTCCATCTCCCCCCCAGCACACGCACACACACACACACACTGGCACCTCCTCTTTCCCTCTTCTCTCCCCTTCACACACTGGAGCCCTTTGCCTTTTTGGCAGCGGCACAGCGCAGAGCCAGGAGTGGTGGGGCTCTGAGGAAAAAAGGGGGCTCCAGACTGCTGCCCTGGACCTGCTGCCCTGGACCGCAGCTGGGAGAGGAGAGGCTCTGGCCTGATGGTGAGGGCCTGCCACAAGAGCCTGTGTGGTGAAATGGATGCCAACGATTCCGGAAGACTTGTCCCCCAGTCCCAGCTGCCTTGCTGGTGGCCTAAGTGTTCCCTGCTGTGGCACAGGGTATCTGCAGTGCTTTGGTAGGGAGAGAGAATCACTTTCTGTGAGAGGTGGAATTCAAATAGTTGGGGCAAAAATAACAGTATCGGTGTCAACAGGCTGTGTAGAGTTGCTCTTTGCTCCATCGGGGATCAGGTCCCCCACTGCCATTAGCCAGGTGCTGGGCTGGCCACAGCCTGTACCCCTTGCTCTTGGTCTGCAGCACCCCCTGGTATTGTGGTCCTTTGCCTCTTCATTTCTGACCCACTGAGGGGTGCCTCTGTCCCTTCTTACCGGGGGTCAGGAGGCCAGGGGAGCCCCACAAGTGTCCCAGCTCAGGCCAGTGTATTGTCATTTGCAAGTCTCTCTGGTCCCTGAGCCTGGCCGATGCCAGCAGCCTCCCTCCCCCGAGCAAGATCGACCCAGTCTGAAATATAAGAAATCCCATATGGGCTGCAGTGAAACTCTCCCGTCCCCACCTCCCCCTGCTCCAGGCTCCGTGCTGTTGGAGCGGTGGGGCTCTGCCCCCCCTCCATAGTCGCATCCATACTGAATGCAGAGAGTCAGCTCAGGAAATTAAAAGGCTCTCCCTGAGGGGACCAATGCAGTTTTCCAGCCTCTCCCTCCACGGCTGCTTCCCCTTTTCCATCCCCCCTGCCCTGCTCTCCCTGGCTGGTGGTGTTGGCAGGGTGCTGCCTGCTGCCTGGCAGGCTCTCCCGCTCATCCTGCCAGGCTTTTCAGGGCTCACTCTCGCTTTCCAGAGGCTGGAAGTGCAGAGCAGGAGACGGGCTGCCTTGGCAGCCTCACTGTTTCCAAACATTGAAAGGCAGAGAGAGAAAAGTCTGCTTCTCCCAGCTCACCAAAGACACCACCACCATGGATGCTGGCCAAGTCCTCCTAAAAATAACTGCAGTGCTACCGGACACACATGCTTCTTGGGGACAAAAGGGGACAAGACACCCCAGGGCAGGGTTGGGGGAATACTTGGGACTTTTTCCTCCATCCTCCCTCTCAACAAATAGAGCCGCCCTTGTTGTCCCAGCAGTGCAAGTCAATAGTGACGACGGATGTCTCTCTGTTTGTTTTCTCAAGTGGGATCCAACCAGTACAACTCAGAATAGCTGCAAATTGCTTTTTCCCAGCTGGGAGCACCTCACTCCATGTTGTGCTCACACGTGTGAAGGGGAGCGTGGCAGGCGTTGTGTGCGGGTGACCCCAGTTCTGCAGCTGCCTGAATCCAAGATCTCCCCCATCTCTACATCCACGTCCACCTTCTCCTCCACGAGGTGTGAGCTCTGCCGGGATGGGACTACCTTTCGCTCCAGCAGCTGTGATCCTGACCACTGCCCTCAGACATGACTGCAACACAGTTAACGAGAGGACTAAGGAGTAAATGAATGCAACAGAGCCAGAGTATACACAAATACATTGTGCTCTTAATCCACCAGCCCCTGCACAACCACGCCGATGCCTCCAGATCAGCATGGGGCACGCCAGGTCCTTCTCACACTACCATGTCCACTCTCAACATAGACTTTGAAAGCAACTGCTGGGCCATCGTCCAAGTGGAACGCAGAAGCACTTGGTATAATTGTGCTTGTAAAGATACCTGCCATATGTTTCTGCTTGAAACAGGAGAAGTGAGAGGAGATGTAAAACCAGATGTGTGATCCTGGGCAGTCTCTTCCTTCCTGCTGTGGCAAAGACATCTCCAGGCCCCATCTGGAGGGTCAGCATAGACAAAACATCGAAGTTCCCCTCTTGGCAGGAGGGTGATGGTAACTGGAAAAGCAAAGCTGTATTTTACCAGCAGGAAAAGACAAAGTCCTGAACATGCTGAATGTTTCCATAGGCTGGAAGAGACTCCACCAGCTCAGACTGCCCGTGAAGCTGTAACACATTCTCTCCATCCCGTGTCTTCGCTAAGTATTTCTTGGTGGGAGAAAGCGGATCACAACCAAAGGCCAAACAACCGTCTTTCCCAAGACTGATGGACCTGCTGGGCTACCTTATAGAAATATGGCCATGCTGTAAGCAAGAGGTTGGCTGTTTCTCATCCCTGCAGACAAGGCTTCTTTTCTCTCAGTCAAAATAATTCAGCAAAATTTGCTGTGAATTTGCTAAATATTTCAGGTGACCCAAATTTTGGGGGTTTGGCACAAAAAAACCCCTACCAGATGAAACAATTTGCTTTCCTCTAAATCGAGGGGGGGGGGGGGGGAGGTGGGGAATTGTTCGTGGTTTTGGGGTTTCATTTTTTTTGTGGAAGAAAGAGAAGATGGTTTAAAGAGGACTTGGCACAGTGAATCTTAGTCCCAGCAGATACATATTTGTTTGTCTGCTTACAATCAGGACAATCTGAACCCATTAGGAGATGCAACTGAGTTAAGGCATGAATATGAATTCAGAAAACAATATGACCCATCATCTGCAAGAAAAGCTCAGAGGCGAAATCCAAATAACTGGTATCATAAATCCTTCAGGCTATAGCTGTGGGACATTTGTCACCTCAGAAAAAATCAGGGTGACTTTCTTACATGCCTGCACCTACTTTTGAGGCATAACTTTGGACATTCATGCTTGCAGATGTCAGTGTATAAGCTGAGGCAGACATTATCTGGCATTTATTCTGCTCCCGAGGTATTTCAAAGAGTACTTGCCAGATCTGTGAGAAACTGCTAAGCTCTGAAGCTGCAGTGAATGATGTTTTAATTTGGTCTGAGGGCTTGAAAGAACATCTTGAAAGACTTAGGCAAGTCTTAAGGAGAGTATGAGAAAGAGACTTAAAACCAAACTATAAAAAAACTCTATATCTGATGTAATAAGTTATTTAAATGAGGCATAAATTGAGCAAAGATGGCTTAATTGGTAATGCGGATAAAATGTTGAAATGTTTAGCCCCACAAAGCAGAGTGGATCTGTGACAGTTTATGGAGATGATAAGATGGTTTTGATCAAGTCCATTCCAAATGCTCAGGGAGGGTCTGATTTTGCAAGGTGGTGAGCATTTATTTTTCTTCCTCTCATCCACAACAACACTTGAACACATGCTTTGCTGTGCTGACTTGGCATGCTTGCTTCTGGGGCAGGATGCTACACAACAAGATGTTTAGGGAAGGCACGCTAGCTGAGGAAAGTTCATCACTTGATCCTGTAATCAGGACACAGAGGAGTCTATCAGGGAGCCCTCATTTCACTCACCCTCCACTTTTGCTCAGTGGGTATGAAACAGGAGTAGGATTTTTGTCTTTTTTTTTGTTTTCACAGCAGCTTTATGAAATGAGTATCCAGTGAGGCGGTTGGCTGGGATGCTGTGAGAGGAGGTCATCAGCCAGGGCGACGCTGGGTGCAGAACAGAGACAGTGAAGTTGCATAGGGGCTGTCTCCATCACAGTGAGGAGGGTAGCATGGCTAGGCGGTGAACCACACACACCTGGGGCACCAATGGGCTCACTTGCTGAGTGAGCATGCATGGCAACGGCATCCAAAAGGAAAGGTGAACTTGGAAACCCAGGCTGAGATGAGGCGTACTGCTGCTGGCCTCCCCAGGGCGAGCCATCACAGCCTCCCTCGAGCTGATGGATGCCTAAGAGTAACGCATTGCACATCCCACGCCCACTGCTGCCACCTCCTACTCCCAAGTTCAGAGCTGGGATGGCCCATGTTGTGTCAGAGTCCCTAAAGGTTGCTTTTCACATAAAAGTGTGTGCACATACGTGTGATCACTGTGAAGAAAAACAACTTTAAAAAATGGGCCTGCAGAAAAGGAAAAACCCTAAATTCCCCTTCCTTACAGCATTACTTCTAGTGTAGGCACGTACAAGGGCAAGGCAGCATTTAAGCAGATGAGGTCTGACTAACAGGAGCAACTCTTCCCTCGACCCAGGTTTTTCTGAGCTTCTTTTCCTCCAAGCAGCACATCACAAAGCCGTCTTCTCCCTCTCCCCCTCCTCCCCAGCCCAGGTTGTAAAATAACGAGTTTCTTGCTATTCTTGTTATTGCTGAATGGCAGAGGTCTGGAGCCCTGTGAAGAGAAGGGGGCAGCCTAATTAGGGGAACGAGAGACATCCTTAATGAGCACTCCTGACTAGGTGGGGATTTAAAGAAAAAGGAGGGGGGGGGGGGGAAGAGAGGTCAATCTGTACAGCTTTCTCTTCCCTACTGCCACCTCCCACCCCTCCCCTCCACCCCATAAACCTACCGCAGTTTGGGGTCTGGACATGAGGGTTCTCTGCATCATTATCAATTATTAAACTCTATTTTCCTGTTTCTCCAGACTTCATAGGGGGTTAATTCAATTTCATTTCTTTTGCTAATTTTATTCTGTGAGGGTATGTCAAGTGTTAGACTCTTCCTGTCCCTGGACCTTACGGCGTCTTTGTGGGTGCTCTGGAGTCCTTTCTGGGTGACATGTCATCAACAGTTTGATGCCTGAGCAGGAGTGACAGCCAGTTGTACCAAAACCTGCCAGCACCTCCCAGAATGGTCTGGCTGGTGTGCAAAACACTCTTCATTCATGCATTGAACTGCCTCACGTTTGTGCAACGCAGATCACCAATGTGGCAGTGTAGACAATACTGATGCTTGCACCTAGGCGAGAACAAGGCTTTACTTGCATGGGTGGATGTATGGATGCAGCAGATGAATCTTTGCAGCTACATCTGTCAGGACTTGTATCTACCATGGTGGGACATCTTTGTCACTAGGAACCACATGGCCAGGATGGACAGCATGGCACAACCATCAACATTTATGACACTCCAGATGTAGTTCTGGTACTCCGTAACTCAACATTAGTTACTTGCTACAGTCTCCCTTATTAGCCATAAGCCTCTGAGCCCTCCTGAGTTCATCCCATCCTCTATGTACATTGGCAGGAGCTGAAAGCCCTGTGTGTGGAAATTCAACTGCAGAAGTGTTCTCATTCCCCACCCACCCTCTTGAATTTCTCTCCTGTTGGTTCTGCTTTCCCTCGCTCTGCCTGAGCTGTAACCAAACGCCTCCGCTCTTTATGAGACTTCAGCTCTTGAGCCCTCTCTGCCGTAGACCAGCCTCACCTCCATCTCTTCAAGGGAGCAGAGCAGGAGGAGCGGGCTGTGAGATGCACCCTACCTCGGCAGATGGCGAGGGGCATCTCCCGAGAACCTGGTGCTCAGAGGTGCTCTGGGAGAGGCTGTGAACGCACAGGGCTGGCTGCGTTTGTGTTTGCCAGCCTTGTCCTCCGGAACGTGCCCCGAGACGGCATTAAGCAGTCACCTCCAGCAACTCCTGTGATGTTATTTGCAAAGATCTGTCAGAATCCGTGCCCAGTTAAATCATCACATGCTGAAATGCTTAAACAGGCTTCCAAGGAGCAAGCTCGCAGCCAGAAGCGTGGGAGGAACGTAGTCTGACAGAAAGGAAAAAAGGAAATAAGCAGGGAACATTTTACCCATAAAAGCACTTTGCTTTCTCTTTGCTTCATAAATCAGCTTTCTCTGATCTCATCCAAAAAAAGGCAGTTAATTCCCCGCTTCTCCCTGCCTGGGAGATGTGTACTTTTCTGTATTAGGGTCTCGTCTCGGAGAAATTAAGAGACCTAATTGTTTCCACTGCTCCTTCCAAAATCAGGGAACAGAATAACATCGGAACGAAGGCCCTGAGCCACACCTCCCAAGGTGCTGAGCTCTCCTTTGGGAGGCAGCAAGAGCCCAGCACTCTCCCTGCCTTCAAAAGCCAGGTCTCTTGCAGTAGTCTCTGAATATGGGGACCTGCCTGCAGCACCCAGCACCCGGTACCGAAACCTCTGGTCCAAGCATTGTTACCAAAGGCCAAGTAGAACCAGGCAAGGAACAAGCACCCCCATTTTTGGGGAAGAAGTCACTAATAGGGTATTTCTGCTGCCTGCAGTGGAATGGGTCAGGTGGATAATTATTCCTCAGCAGGAGTAAAAAATTTAACGAGCCTATAGTGCATTGGCCCCAGAGTAAAGACCTGTGCCCATCCATGCCAATTCCCACTCCCATGTACGAAGCATGTAGCATTCCTCCAAGCCTACTAGAAATATGGATTTTTATTGGATCCTTTTATCTTCTCTGTTTATGGCTTGAGGACGCCAGGGCCCCTCTGGACTATAGTTTGAACTCATTTAGCATTTTCTGTGGGTGAATTTCTTGGATTACCAAGAAAGTCTTGGCACAAGAACCAGTTCCTTTCTGTTCCTGCCCTGACATGTAGGCTCCCTGGTGCTCTCTTTTAGCAGTAACGACCACACGTCTCCAAAGCAGACAGCCTTGACTTTACAGCCACCTCTGATGACCAAACAAGAACAGTGCCTGAATAGTAAAAATACATTTAAATTCCATTGCTGGGTCCAGAGGGTGTGCTTAGCTTGCTCTCCTGTTCTCCTGCTCCATGTTTTTCTCTCCCCTTCACTGTACCCTATGCATTTCATGGTTATTCTGTGGGGAAGCAAAACAAAAAAACCAAAGAAAATGGGGGGAAAAAGATGGAAGGGGTGTGGGTGGCACAGTTGTGTTTCACAGTGAGGCTGCAAAAGGCAGTGGCTTTAAGTGAGCACTCCCAAACAGGTGAAAGTCTAAATTACAAGCCAAAGGAAATGTGCATCTGGGAGGACTTGAAATGAAGGCATCTCTTCCTTGAGCTGTTGCCTGACAGCTGTTTAACTGGAGGTCTAGCTATCTAAATCTCATCTGTCTGACTCTACTGATGCCAGTTTATGGTAGTGGACAGCATGCCCATGAGCCTCCAAAAACATTCAGCTGTCCCACAGGAGGTCTGACATTAACACTGATAGGGAAAGGATGCTCCCCTGGCATCCTCATGACTCTAACTGTGGTACTTGGATGTTAGGACGTGCTCCTGCAGCAGTGGCGTGCACAAACCTACCTCCTTTGGGGTTTTGTGAGTCCTCCAGCACAGAGCTGTGGTTACCATCAGTACAGAAGAGTCCCATTAACTACATATTACCCAGGGCCTTTATACAGTGTTTGTCTAATGGGAGAAAGTCTGCACAGCTTGTGGAGAGGGATTTTAATAGTAAATTAAGTCCCTGTTTCTTCTTCATCCCAATGTACAGTTGCCAGGTCTCTCACCCTTTGGTTTCTTTCCCTTTCTGGCTGTAGCAACACCTATAAAAGTCTAGAAGACTCTGCTACAAACCACTTTCTGTCCATTATGATGAGAGAGAAGTGTGTTGAGTGCAATGCTCACTTTAAGGATTTTTAAGATTGTCACTGATCCTCCCTGATAGTAAATTGGCATATTGTGCTTTAGAAATGCAGTGATGAGCAGTGGAAGCTGGCAGCAGCTCTGTGCCTGCTCTGGCCAGAGAAACCCTGGTTTGCCGGGGCTCCACTAGCAGGAGGGATAGCACTGTGTTCGAACCCCCAGCAAACATTCCCCCCATCTGCAAGCCAAGAGGATGCAATGATAGAAGTCACCCCATTGCATCCAGGGAAATGCCACCACGTTGATTTTGCCAGCCTTAAGGGCAGGAACATAAAATTGAATCTTTATACCCTGATAGTGCTGTAACTAGTGGCCCTATGCATAACTTCATAGGGCTCTAAACAACCAGGCTATAATTGACCACTACAATTGTAATTAAATCTGGGTTCTGCATTCACAGACCACGGGGTTGTATGCGTGTCTGTGTTTCAGTTTCTGGGGTGGAGCCCTTGCTGCCTTCATTTTTCTGTTGGATTTTTTTTCCCCATGAAAAAAGGCTCATTTTCTCCCCAGAATGGAATGAGCCCAAATGGCCAAACCTCAGCATTTTTCACAAAGTGTAAGCCTTGTTTTGCAGCCAGCCAGAGGGGGAGTGGGGCTCGAGCTGGATGTGTGGGTGGCTGTGGAGGCAGGTGAATGTACTTGGAGAGTCTGCATATGCATAGCAGGTGCACAGAAGTGTGAAGAGAGGGAAAGCGTGGATGTCACAGGGTTGGATGTACGATACGCTTGCGTGTATGTGCCGGAGTGCATACACACATGCATGCCTATATAGATACGTATTCATTTTTGTGAGTATCTGCCTGAGGGGAGCCTGAGCCTGCAGGTCTATGCAGAATTGTGTATGCAGAGTTCTCCCTGGCTCCTCCGTCAGTTGAGAGACTTGGCAGGAGAATGGGGACAGTCACTGAAAAGCCCCATTTTCTGTGGTGAGTTTGCCTGGGGGACTGGGCTGTGCACTGTTTCTGAGCCTCCCTCTTGTACCTGCTCTCAGATCCTGTTTCACTTTATAACTTTCTTCATATTTGATATTTCTTGCTCTCCCTCTCGCTGGCTTCTTTTCTGTTATTCCTTCTTCTCACGTTTCCTCCCTCTGCCACTTTTAAAATGTTGTTCTCTCTCCTTTCCATTTCTCCCTTCTGTTCCTCCTCTCCTGGTCTCTCCTGTTATTTCTCCCACACTGGCATCTTCTCCTTTGCCTCCCTCCGTTCCCCCACCCTTGCTCTCCATCCTGCCTCTTTTCCTCCCTCTCCCATCTCACATGCTTTTGTTTTCCCTTCCCTCTCCCCCTCTGCTCGGCCTCTCTCCCCTCTTCTCTCCCTCCCGCTTCCTCACTCCCTTCTCTCTCTGAAATAAACTTCCCCGTGTGAAGCTCCTGGCCACCTTCCAGCCTCTGGTGAGATGAAGGGGTCCCTGGCATACACTCAGCTCTGCACTCCATAGGCCATTGTAACCACTGGTACCAAGGCTATAAAATCTTTAGTGTCTCTAGGAAAGATGACTGTAAATTCTTCAGAAGTCCCGCCATGGGTGTAAAGATTCCCCCCTACCTCTCCCTTCCTTCCCCGGGCCTCTGTGAAAGGGGCTATGTAGTAAAATAAGGGGCTCACTCCTCCCCTTGGCTAAAGCCCCAGCTCTGATCAGGATTTCAGCGGAGCATGGCTCTCCCCATTGACTTCAAGAAGAGGTTTCAGTAGCCTGCCGAGCGGAGAAGCAGTTCTTGCCGCTCTTTTGGTCACTTAGGTATTTGGCTTTATAAACATGATTAAAAAATGCTAAGAAAGCGCTGAAGAGAGGGAGGCCTCCCCTCTAAATGTTGAGCAAACAGCAACACACGAGGCATTGTTAGGTTCTGAAAGATGAACCAGCCTCGGGCCAGTAAGGGAGTGTGGGGAAAGCAGGCGGTGCATTAAAAATAGGTTCATTCTCATATACTGCAGCTTTGCTCGAAGGTCCTGAAGGGTGGTTTAGGATTTTTTGAACTGATTTCCAACCTGATGAATGCCAAGCAGAGCTTCTCAGGGGCATTCAGCAGGGAATTAACCAAGGGTCTGTAGAGACAGCTTTTGGCCCCCAGGACGTGTGCTTAGCAAGAGTCAGACCTAGTTACTGTCAGGCTGCTGAGTAGATGGGACTCAGACGTGCACAAAGAACAGAACGGGCCATAACACCACTTTTTTATCTAACGCATTAATTTTTTGGCGCTTGGCATGGGAAGAGAGAGCACACAGCTCCCACGTGATGAGCCATATGTCCAAAGCTTTTCGGTACTGCCACAAGCCTGACAGGGCTCCCACACCACACACGAACACATGATGGGCTCCCATCCCATGCTCCCAGCCACCGCCAGCCCCAGAGCATGACATCCAACTGGGGCTGCCATAAGGACCAGGAGCAGCAGAGACACCACATTGGCTGTGGATGACCCACAGGACACAGCAACCCCAGCAGAAGGGAGCCTGAAGTGTCTGCATAATTCTGATTTTCAGTGTGAAAGACTTGACAGGCTTGCAAACAGTGGGCCCATCCTTCCTAATGGGTTGCACTTTGGCATGTGGCAGGGGTGGTAAATTCCCTGTGGCTTCCAAGTTGGTGCTGGAGCTAACGAACCCAACTTTGCCTCATCTAGAGGATGACACAAGTTCCTTTTGCAAAGTATGGGACAAGAAATGTAGGGTATTCAGTTGCTGTGCATAGTGCAGGCTGACACTGCTTGTTATGAAGGGGAAGCACCAAGGGGAAATGGGGGTGCTGTGCTGTTGGTCTGGCAGGATGGCGTGTGTATAGTGCCCAGGACTACAGTGGAGGCAAAGGGAACATGGGCTGCAGGAAGAGCCTTTGACAAAATTGCATCTGTGAAAACTAGTGGAGGATTTTGTAGGTAAAGGCGGCTGTGAAGCTGGCAGAGCCTTGTGGAAGGCCATCCAAAGCACCTGGCTCTTTGGTTATCGTTTGAATAGCAGATTTGCCCTAAATGGAGGAAAGCATTGAGTAGAAGTTGCATGGCTCTTTTGTTCTGCTTCTCCTTTTCACTTCCCCTTGCCAAGACCTGCTCTCCAGTGTTCCTGCTGAAGAACTGCAAAGCCATTCCCTACCTCCTCATTTAACTGCAAACAGTTACAGACAGCTCTTTTCATCTTCCTTTGCAGCCTCCTCCTCTCAGGGTGCTATAAGCAGAGCCAAGCTACCTCTCCAGTTAATGCTACCTCCACAGCCTCTTCCGAACTTTTGGTGTTTCTGACCTCTTGTTTCCCTGGGATCGCAGAGATCAGCTCCGTGAGGTCAGTTCCAGCACTCCACTGATACGCCATTTCCTCCAGCCCCACCAAAACCTGGGGTGCTCAGCCCACTGTACAGCAGTGGACATGGATGTGACCCTTGTGTACAGCTCTGGTGATCCACTGTCTGGGCACAATAATAGAGATCATAAGACCTAGGCTTTATTCCCTTCTATGCCACTTTTTAGAGGGTGATGCTTTGGACTGAGACACATTTTCATCTGTGTCTCAGTTTCCCCAAGCATAAAGTAGGGTTACATACTCTGACTGCTTTTGACAACTGATCTCACAATTGGCACTCTACTGATGCATATCTGCTGGCCTTCTTCTGTGGATGACCTCCTGCATTTTGAAGCTGAAATGTCCAGGTCTGAAAAGCCCTAGGTGTGATGAGCCAAGACAAAGGGGGAAAGGTGTACACCTGGGTGTTTGTACCAGTATTGTTCTCTGGCTTAGCAAAGCCAGGGGGTTGCATGTCCTCTTTCCTATGGGGTGTCATCGAGTGGTGCCCCCACCCATTCCATGCTGCCTTTTATAGACACTGCCAGTGTGACGTCTGGGAAGGGCCAGAACAGACATAAACCTCCAGCAACAGGGTGGCTGGCCTGAGGGATGCACCAGCCAGTCTGAAGCCTTGGCTGGTTGGTGAGACCCTGCACAAAGCTAAGACAACTGTCCCTTGGGTGGGGGCCCTCGTGGCTAGGATCAGAGCACCAGCTAATCAGTAAGACAAAGGGAGATGGCCATGAAGGAGAGAAGGGGTCACAGGGCCAGGAGAAGAGTGGGGTAACAGCCCCAGGGTGATACGTGGGGTGACAACCTTCAGGCTGGGTGCAGCCCCATGAGGGGATTGAAGTGGGCAGGTGCTGAGAGACCCCCCCTGGGGACCAGCAACAGCTCTGCCCTGCCGTTTGACGCAGGATGTGTGCTGAGCTAGGCGGTGCTAATGGGGGAGGAAAGGAGGTGCTGCAGGTTACACCCTTCTTCACCCTTCCAGCAAATCCATCCCTCAGGTTCTCTCCAAACACACCCCCCCCCCCGCCCTTGCTGGATAGTTTGAGCATGTAGGGAGAAGGTGCAGGAGCTGGGGGGATTCAGGTGGCGGCATTTGTTCTGTGTCCTCCTGGTGGCCCTGAAACCTTCCAAACTTCATTTTTCAATAGGCCACCAAAACAGCCACTAGATGTTTAATGACTTTCGATCTCTCCTGCCCCAGACTGGCTTTGAAACAGTGACTCAGATGCCAAAGTCCCAGTAGCGAAGTGGCTTTTTAATGACACGACTTGAGCTCAAATTCCAGGCACAGGGGGAGGCTTTGACACTGCTGTTTGTTTTCTTATTGGAGAAGTTCAAGAGAAGCTCAAGGCTTAAAAGCAAACCCTTGAAAGCAAAGCATTCCTAATCACATAAAAGTGTCTGCGCAGGCCAGGGCTGAAGAGGGGCTTGTGACTTTAATCTTTGCATATCCCTTTCTTTCTTCAAGCATCTCTCCCTCTCAGAGACGGGGACACACACACGCACACACAAAACTCTCCCCAGTGCCAATAGCATAATGCTCCAGAAGAGGAAAGCGGAGGAAGAGGAGGAGGAGGAAGCCGGCCCGCCTGCCTGCCCCCATGCTGAGCCCGAGCAGACGTTGTGAGAAAGCTTCTATCCATCTGCAGCCCAGCCCGGTGGGAGTCAATTAATTCTGAATAACCTAAACCGACAGAGGTATTTGCATTCACAACCTGACTGATGACCGTATAAAATTGATTTATGAATTGAAGTACTTTCCCTCCCCTTATCCCCAATTCAAGCCATAATTGATTATACGTGCTGCAGCGAAATTAAAGAAAAGAAAATTAAAAAAAGAAAAGAAAAAAGGGAGGCCCCACAGATGCTGCTCTATATTCTCAAGGTTTCCCGGGATTAGCCGATCTATTCATCACTTATTTTGGTTTTTATTTAAAAAGTTGCTTCCTTTCCCCTCTCCACCAACTTCCCCCCACCTTCGTCCCCATCCCTTGCCACCACCACTCAGCCCAGGCACAGTGGGTCATACCTCATGAGAGGGGACGGGAGGCACAGCACCCCCCCAGCAACATTCCCACAGTGCGACGGCGAGGAGACCTCGAGCCTGACACCCTTCCTCCCAGGGCAGAACAGACCCCTCCTAAAGGGCAGGGAGCCTAAACTAGAAGTCCTCAACCCAGCTCACGCTTAACTGGCTGCCTTGTAACCGCCCCACCGTAGAGCTTTATGAAGTGGAGAATTCACTTGGCCCTTCCAACTGGTCATCTCTAGTAAGAAATGCTTTCTCATCGTATTCATACAATGTTCATACAATGCTTTCTGCTTACCTAGGGACAAGGGCTGTGGAAAGCAGGTACTCTTGGACAAGATCCACTTGCCCAATGCCAATAGGAGGTGCAGGAAATCTTGCTGGAAGCAGTTGAATGATACAACTGCAGATTTCCTCATGGAACTTAATGTATAAATATTGATCTGAATCCTGAAGCCTGAGAATTGATGACCCTTTTATTCTTTATTTTTTAACTCATTATCCTCCTACTCCTCTCTACCTGTCCTCCCTTTTTCTTGTCTATTCATTGTTTTTCTTTCCATTTACATATGGGAATACAGAGCAGATCAGTGATAGGAACAGGAAAGATTCCATATCAAATCACAGTCGCAATTCAGCTAATCCATGGGACAGTCTCAGGTAGAACACAGGTCACCGTTAGTCTGGCTGTCTTTTCTCTCTGCTTCGTTCATGGTTCCTTTTATGTTAAAGAAAACCATAGCACAGGAAAGTATTTAAACCAAATCTTTCAAGCAGCTGGCCACAGGACAGCAATGTCATCTGTGTGCCACTTCCAATGAATCAAGAAAAACCACGATCTCAGTGAAACAAGGCAAGGATTTTTAGCTTGCCCACTCCTGGTGTTCACAGGTCCAATGGGGAAAGCTCATTTATTTCAACCTCCTCAAAGTTGTCATGCTCGATTTGGATAATGCTGAGCAGAGGAAAAGGGCTCAATGAATAAACATCAAATGAGACCACTTCCCTTTACTGTTCAGTGAGGCTTTCAAGCAAGAAGCCTGTCCAGAGACTTTAGCCTGGTAGCAGTAGTGCCAGGCATGGGGTTTAAGAAGAAACTACTTTGCTTGCAGCTAATGGGCTTTAAAAGGATGAAGAAGGGGCAGGCAGGGAGGCAGTGCTGTGTGCAGGGATCCAGCTGTGTCCCCTCTGCTGCAGCTGCTTCCCTGCCCCTCACGTCCCTGCACCTCATGCCTTTGTCCTGCACTGGGACAACTTCACTGGAAGTTCAGTTTTGCAGGTGTCTGAACTCATTGTGCTGGGGATAAGCGGAAGGCTGGGGGAAGGGGGCCTCTGCCTGTGTAGTTAAAGGCAAAAGCCCTACGTGGTCCTAGAAAGCTGAATGTTAACTGGCAGCTCACGTCTCTCATAGAGGCTCTGGGCTGAGCCTGGAGGTATGCATAAGGCTGCAGAGCAGGATCTGGGAGATACTACCAAAAATCACAGTGACCCAGGAGGCAAAGTCAGACTCCATACAGAATAAAGCTTGCTTCAGAGCAAATAATGCCTTTGTAATTTAGCCTGGGACATCACCTGGGAAAGAGCTGTGTATCTCTCTCAAAAGTCTACAGGGCCCTCCTGGAAAATGGTGCAGTGGCCATAGCTGTCAGGTGCACAGCTGGGCTCTGTGATGGTCTCTGGCCCCCTCCAAGCTGCAAGGCTTGTCAGAGACAACAGATCAGGGAGGATCTGTTTCAACATGAGGTAACATTAGGACCAAATGCATTGCTCTGACTCTGGAGGAGCCCCCCAAACCCTGAGATGAACAAGCCTCCCATTTCAAACAGGGTAGTGTACATGGGCTGGGCCCATACACAAGCTTCTGCTTTCTCACCAAGAATGCCTGCCCCAATTAAGTTAATGAATAAAGACTGTGGCTGTAGGAGGTGACAGCAGGCAGTCCATCCTGAGCCAGCAGACACCCAAAAGGTGCAGGCTACATCTATGCTCATGTCACCTGGTAGCTGGAGACCAAAATCTGTGTTTTTTGCATCCTAGGCTAAGGTGCTGAGCTTTGGGATGGGGAGCTGACAGCACAGGGTGAAGGAGTGCAGCAGTCCTGGCAGAGGAGGGCACTGCCTGGTACCCCCATCCATCCAGCTCCCTCCCGCCTCCACTACAAGGAGCCTTGCAGATGTCAGCCCTGACAAAAGCACACAAGCGGGAGAGACGTCAGCACAGATTTACATCCAAAGGTCGCCATGTCCTAAGTGGTAAACGGGTGGACAAAGAAGTTAATCAAGGAGTCAAAAAGGGCAACCTGAAGAGGAGAGGCAGCTGGGAGTGTGGAAGCAGAAATCAAGGCAATTAGCAGGAAAAAAGAGGGAGAGTTTTGCATGCCTCTCCGATTTTTCCACATGGAAAGAACAGCACCTTATTATCTAAAACTGAATTATTTTTACTGCCAGCCGAAAGAGAGCAAACAGGAGGCTTGAACTGATGCCTCCACCAGCAGTTACAGCCTGTTGTTCTTCCCACAGGAACCAGTGACCCTTCTGTAGACAAAACGGCTGCCAGTGCAGCTCCCTGTCATTACAGAGCTTGCAGGGTGAAAGCAGTGCCATCCCTGCTCATGCCTGCACAGGCAGGCGCTGCTATTAAAATCTGCTGTGGCAATGTGTGGGAGCACCCATCAGAAAATTGGTATTGATCCTCTGCAGGGTGCACTACAAACATGGAGCTTAAAGGTGCTGCCCAGAGCTCACAGTGCAACTATCACAAGTGGCAACAGGTCACTGCAGCCTGTGGCCAGGCAGGCATTTCTGAACCATTGTTCAGGGTACAGACTAAGGTCATGTTCCTTTTTAAGCTGAGTCAATCTTTTTACTGAGTTCATTGGCAGCCCAGGCTGAAGCCAGCGACTGCTAGATGGACCAAGCACCATTTTTCAGAGCTTGAAACTTGTACCATCCATGTCCCTAAAACCAAACCAGAAATCAAGTTTAAATAATATTAATAAATATACTTCTTTTTTGCTTTTCTCCACTTCTTAAAAAAAACAACCAACCAAGCACCAGACATGAGGAAGTGCTTTTCGAAGCAGCAGGATCTGTTAGGTAAGGTATTCTCCTTTTTTAACAGCACAAATTAACCAGCCACCTTCTAATAGCATTAACTCACACCAGCAGTGACACTAGTCAGCCACCAGATGGGTACCAGCGGGGCCGGCTGCCCTGAGCTGTGCCCACCAGGGCTTGCCCTGCTCTCTGCATTTAGCATGCCCACTCTGGCTTCATGGGGAAACCTTAACAGACACACGATGCATAGGAGCTGGATTGTCACAGTGACCTTTGCCAAGCAAAAACCTGTTTAATGTCTCTGGGAAAGACAGCTCCTGTTTTGCAGAAATGTAAATCTCTGAGGCAACAGAAAGAATGAGGACTTTCTGCCTCACCCACAGAGGTTAGGGATGTAGATACTTCCAACTTGAACTGGGAGATAGGTTGGTACTTCCCTCTATTAGCCAAGAGAGGCAATTAGCCTTGCTTGGCAAGCAGATCTCTGAGGATCTGGACTTCCATGCTTTATTTCCACACATAGGAGGTGGCAAAAATACAGCAGCTACTAAAATGAGGCAAATGCAGAATAAAAACATGCACTTTGCCAAATGCCGAGGGACTCTTGACTGATCAAGCCCATCCGCCCATTGTTCTTTTGCATAGGGTCTACTTGAAATCCACAGACAAGAAACTGTGACAAAAAAAAGTGGCTACTGGTCAGATACAAGTAATTTAGCTCAATGTAAGGGTAACTGGGTGCCATCCCAGGGTCTGTATAAGGCAAAAGATCAGGCTAGCTGGTCTAATGATCTCTTTTGGTCTTCAAACCTATGAACTGATGCCCATCTTTCCCTCATTTTCTCTCAAAAGCTGGGTTGCAGATAAGGGCTAAAATATAAGTGTCCCATGTTGCCAGTACCATTGTGCTGGGCATGTTTGGTAGACGCCCCCTTGCCCAGCTGCCTCAGGAGCTGTTTTTAATACACTTGTCCCAGTTTGATGGCTTCTGTTATTAAATTCCACAGTGACAGACCCGGGAGAAATGCAAGAGGTTTCTTCTTTCTTTCCAGCTGTAAATGTGCGAATACTTTTATCACAGATTGTCTTTTTAAATGTCACAGACAATGAGGCATTTTTTCATAAGTAAAGCCAAACGCATAAAAATGTCTCCTGGCCACTATTTTGTCTGTGATGCTGGTACATATTTGTTCAACTGGCTTTGGAACAAAGACAAAGATCCAGCCCTTCCTTTGGTACGTGTCTGAACGTCCTCAGGAAGGAGTAAGGTGACTGTAGAGACAATGCTGGCAGGTTACACCTGGGAGGGGAGACTTTCTTTGCCCATTTCCCAAGCCCAGAAAAAGCACAGTGGGGGTTTTGTTTCTCGAAGCTGAAGCTCGGCGGTGGAGCTGGCAGGTCGTATTTTACAGCTGGGGCCAGGGCAGGATGAAAAACAGAGAGTTAGTTTCTCGATGGCCCTGGCTTTACACCGAAATCCTACTTCACTCCTTCGGGGAGGCACCAACAGCCTCTGAGCATGCAGAGAGCTTGCTCATCACGCTGTTTACAGCTTTTTCTCCCCCCCTTCCCTTTTCTTTGGGGTAAACTCACTTCTCCTTGGAGGCTTCTCCCTCCATCTCCCCCTCCGCCCTGCTCAGCATCCCCTCACCTCCACCACAAAACCGCCACACACACTCACGCACACACTCGCGGGCAGGCACAAAGGCTTTAAAAGCCGCCCTTTATGTCCCCCCACAGCTGCCCGCGCAGCCCCTGCTCCAGCGCTCGCCCAGCAAGGACGCGTATTCTTCGGCTCCCAAAGGCCCCCATTGCTGTCAATTAGTTACGGGACGCCACTGGGATTCAAGGCTGACAGCTCCGGCAAAGCAGGAGAAATGGGCTCAGTGGGGAGCGAAGGGGCCTGCCCTCTTTCTACCCCCCCCCCGTCTTTCTCCCCACAAGAAATACCTTTCTCAGAGAAGCTTTCTAAGGCCCCCCCTCCATCCCTCTGCTTGCGCATGCACACAGAGACATACACATAGAGGGACGCACGGCGCCGAGAGATGTGAAACATGCTGCGAAAGGGGCCACCGAGATAGGGGGTCATCAATATCTCTGCGTGTTTCTTTCTTTCCCCCCGCCCTCCACTCTGGTCTCTGCTTACAAATCCCCCTGTCTCTCAGCTTCCCAGGATGAGCGTAACGTCTTATTTCTCCCTGACTTTCCCACCCAGGCTGGCTTTTGGAAGGGGAGGGATGGGGTGAGGTTAAAACACGGCTCTGCAACAAGTGTGGTTTCATGCAATGGTGTTTTAACTGCTGCTGCCAGGCACTCACATCTCTCCTCTCTGCATGCAACGTGGATTTTAACATGGCAAGGTCGCAGAGAAGAGGGGAGTAAAGCTGGGAGGGGAATGCTGACCCAGTGATTTCATGGCAAATGTTGGTGCTATGGGATTTAGGAAAGAAACAAAGGCTGTAATGGTTTGGGAATGAGAGACCTCTTTAGCCAGACCATGGAAATAAGATACATTTTAAGAGAAGGCATTCCCACACTTTCAGCCCTGATATTTGGCATAGAAGGAAATCCAACCCAGGCATGGGCTTTGGTGATCTGAAACAGGATGCATTTCATGTGAACCCTTGCTTTGGCTCCTGTCATAAATGCCAGCTAGAAATAGGGCTTGCTCACCCTAGTTCAATGTCTGTATTTGTGTCTTTCCTTGACACTTGGATAGTATGGAGGCTCTTACGCCAGCTGTGTATTTGGCCCACCCAAAGTAGTCTCTGTGGATCAAAGAGGGATATCAAAACAGTATGTAATCCCCCCCCCCCCCCCCCCCCCCCCCCCTTGTCTCTACCACAGGCTGTTTGTGTGTCCATTTTCCAGTCACTTCATCAAGCACCCATCCGAGCCAGAGTAGCTTCACTTACTGGTCCATCCCTTTATCTCCCGCCTGGAGGCACAACTAAGGCAGGGTGACTGCATTTCACATGCCTTCTTGGTCTCAAATCCTTTCATCTGAAACACTTGAAGATAAGAGCATCTCAGATTCAATTTCTTGGATCAAAATCCTCCCCTGAAATTTGGATCCTGACTGGACCCAACACAGAAAATGAGCAGTCTTTTGGTTTGGCTGCACTGAAGCCTCCAGCTCAAGCCCACACGGCAGAGTCTTGCATAAACAGCTCATCTCGAGAGACTTCTGCTTCCTGGAGAGATGAAATCTTTCAGAAACAGCATAAGAAGAGATTTCAAGTCCCTAGGAAAAAAATTCCTCCCCTCTGCTCCCACCCACAGCTTGGCATTGACATGGAACCATGGACCCCTGCCTAATTCAAAATCAGATTTAGACAAGCTCTGGGCTATTACAGTGGGAATGAGAAACCTTCACTTGGAGTGAAAAAACCCATGGACATCCATAAAGGCTGTCAAAGGATGTTGGGGGAGTTGTGCATGGTTTGAATTGGGTGTGCACTATTATTTACAAGCCGTGGGTGCTGGGGAGCAGGCAAGGCAGCAATAAGACTCAGTATTACAAAGGGCAGATGTAGTAAATAGTTCACAAGAGAGGCTGACAGCCTTCCCAGGCCACTGAAGAAATAACTTGTCCAAGGAATGGCTTCTAAATGAAACAGCCTCCGCACAGTTTCTTCATCAGGACAAAAGATGGGTTTATTTTGGACATGCTAGTAAAATTGCTGTCTGTCAGCTGTAAGGTCACACAGCTAAGGTCTGGCTGATGTCTGGTGAGGAAGCATTCCTCTGGGCCTCCACTCTCCGTGAGTAAATGCAGGCCTTGTAAAAAGGGATAACATATTCACCATTTCCCTACAGAGCAGTACTGCAAAGAGTGAATCACTTGCAATGAGTTCAAATCTACTAAGCATTCTTCACATAAGAGAGCCCTTGGTAACAAAATGCTCTGGATCCTGAACAAGGGATTGGTGATGGACAAGGATTTGTCAGATGATGGCACATGTATGAAATGCACTGATCACTTTTCATGTTATTTCCTTGTGCATAGCAAGGCAGAAGAAACCTGTTATCATGACAGGCACCAGCTGGCTGCCTCATTGGTAGATCATTAAAAAAAAAGGCTTGAAAATATTAACTGTCTTTTCCCCTCTTTTGACAGGATTCTTATCCATGTTGCTGCTGCTGGTACATTACATATTTTACAGCCAACCTGAGAAGTCACTGGCTTCCAGGGCCATTAATCTAGAGCTTCTCACTTTTGTTTCATTCATACAACAATGTACAAGGATCACCTATTGCTGTTTAGAAATATCTCTGAAAACAAACCTTGCCAGAAAGGAAAACTTCAAGGAATCTGTGTTTAGGTCCTGAGTGTTGAACCACATTGACTTCTGGGCCATGGAGCTCCACATGCCGAGCAAAAAGCAGTAAGAGAGAGAATGAGAAAAGCTGAACTGGAAATGCCAGGGGATGGCTCATAAATAATGGAAATGCATTAGCAGCACCGAACAGGAGGGGGTGGGAGATGATGACAGAGGGGGGATGGTGAAGAGTGGCCAACGAGGAGAGTGGCTCTCACAGGGCACTTGCTGGGAGGCCACTTGGGTCACGTGCGTTCTCATTGGGCTGTAGAAAAGTTGACAAAGAATGTCAGGGCGTGAAAAAGTCAAAAAAGCCTCTTTAATTAACACCTCTTCACCGAGTGACACAAGAAGCCACCTCCCCTCGCCACGCCTCCTTTCCACCCGCTCCATAGAGCATCTCCTACCTGAGCTGTCGAAAACAGCCTGCAGTGAGAGGTGCTTGTCACCATGCCTAAGTGCATCACTGACAGGGTCAAGAGATCCAGCTCACCACCTCGAGGAGTGAATGGGTAACAGACTGACAGGGGCTTCCTGCAGCAGGCAACATGGGGAAAGAGTCAGGAAAAGGTAAAACTGATCTCCAGGATGAAATCCTCCCAAAGTAGCCCCACAGAACTGCTGGCTCTCTTCCATCTTGCATGCTAATGCAGAAACATGAGTTTCTCAGGCAGGGATGAAAGGAAAACACATGTCTCATATCACACAGGACCTCTGGGATTGGGATGGGGGTAGGAGGATTTGAGGCAAGAAAGAAGATTTTTCTTCTCCTTTCCATTCCCATTAGCACTGAGCCCCACACAGGAAGAAAGAGGTTTGATGGCTGAAGAGCCAGCTTCTCTCCCTAGTTTTGCTGATGGAGATACAGGCCTAGGGGAAATATCCCACCAGGCAACATGCCAGTGGGATGGAGTACCTCACTTGTCCTGCTTGGGCAGGTTAAAGAGATTTATACATTTTGCTTCAGTTTGCATTGGTTAGAGACAGAATTGGAGACTGCACCGAGTCTGTAAAGAAATGAAACCTTTCTGAAAGGTGAATTTGAATTCAGCTTTTGATGAAAGTTTTGCAGTCTGCATTGGATTAGATTGTCATGGTTCTCCCTCCTGGGACACCCTGTGGATTTACCTCCTGGGCTCAGGAGGCAGCGAGTGGATGTCTGCTTTGCAGTAAAAGTCTGCTTTGCCCTCACTTTAAGACTTGTAGCTCTGCATTAAAACACAAAACTGAGAGAGAGAAATCCCTTGCTTTAGAAACGCAGTTTAGTGGGAAAGGCTGCCCAGACAGCTCCTCCTGACCTGAAACACTTGAGTGGCTCCACCTAGGAGATGGTTCAGTGAGGAGGAGGCAGAGTTAAAAGAGCAGGGCTCAGGTCCTGCCCTGCAACCGATGCCCTGGGTGACATTTTGCAAATTACTTTGGCCAACTGCAGTGTTTGATGTTCCCCAGCTGGTGTAAAACCAGGGCTGGTTATACCCCACTGGCTGTAAGTTCAGCTGGTCATAACCCCAGGTGGTTGCAAGCAGGGTAGAGCTTCTTAGACAAGGCATATTACAGACTGTGGTACTTCAGCAATCGAACAGACATGTGCTGGACAGCGGAAATGCCATTCTGTGTGAGTTTTGGGCTTAATAAATGCAGCAGCAATACTGGGCTGCAAAGCCTACAACCAAACAAAAGCTGTAAAACATAATAGCATGGGGATACAACATGGCTTTTTTTTCCATCTCAGACAAGATGAACTTCTGCAGGGTCCCCTCTCTGACACAGACACCTCTTTGTTGCAAAGGTGGACAGGAAGCAACTCACACTTTGTGAGCTCGAGGCTTCATTAAAAACATTTCCCCCTTTTATCACCTTCTGTGAAAGCAAAATGTTTTTAATTTTGTGCTGTGAAAAGCTATAATCTGAAAAAAATGTTGCGAGCCAACAACCAAAAATCTTTTTCCTTGAAAGTAAACCTTCTTTTTTTCCATATATCAATTATTGTGGCTAAACATCCTTTGGTCTATGGGATTAATCTGTTTCTCCAGGACTGCTGGTACACAATGAGCTGGCCAGCTAGAAATCTTCCTCACATCGGTGATTAGCCTTAATTGTTGAGACACACTCAGTGCACCATGACTTTCTGAGCAGCAAAAATGGCAACAAATTTCATTTGATTGGTCCTTTTGCACTTGAGGAGCAGCTCCTCTGTGGCCAAACACAGCCATCAGGTCTCCCCAAAGCCTCTGCTCCTCCAGCAGTCCACACGGGGCTGTGTCTGCTATCTTGAAGACATTGAGCATCCCAGGCTGGAAGGCTGCACTCCACAGTGCAGGTGAGGGATGCACGAACAGGTGTGGATGACAGAGGATATTTAATGCTGCATGGCTTAATCTGGAAAGGTTTCAGCAGGATGGGGGGAGGGTTTGAAGTATGGATAACCCTCCCTATGGTGTGCAATTTAAAAAAGCACGATCTCCTTGGTTCTTCCCGGGAGCAACTTGATCTACAAGCACTTCAAGGGAGAGAGATTCCTGATATCAAAGGGTTCTTTAATCCAGCAGAAAAGGGCATTTATGAGAACCAGCTGCCAGCAGCTGAGGCAGGATAAATTCAGACTGAAAATCAAGGTGCACTTTTCCAACTGTGAAAGTAATTAATCTGTAGGGCACATTATGTAGAAGGGCAACGGCAGCTCATTCTCCAGCAGGCCTGAAATCAGGACCAGATGTTTTCCTGGAAGAGATGATATCACCTAGGAGGGATGGCAGGCTCAGGGCAGGAACTGTGCTGGGCCAGGCTGGAGAGACGCAGCCATCGCCACCAGCACCAGTCTTACAGCCCATGGTCTGTGCAGGAATGTATTTTTTATATATATGTCTGTATGTGTATACATACATATGCATATGTGTAACTTCACACGTGTAACTCCAGTAGGCATAGACCAACATCTCCCGAGCCAAAGGCTGCTCTGCACACTCTATTAATTTACCTGTTTCAGTCTTAAAGCACTTCATAAGTGCCTGGCAGGGGTTCAGGGGCCAAAATCTCCACAGCATCCCCAGTTTTTGACCTGGCAATGGGAGTGGGGTGGCAATGCCTGCTGTTGCCCACCTTCCTGCCAGAGCCCCCAAGGGTCCCTTTCTTTGTTTGGGTGTGTGTTGCCACACAGCCCCTCAAGTGTTGTCTGGAGTTTTCATTGTGAATCAGTGGATTGGGCAAAATCCCATATTCACTCCTCCCCGCCCCGCTGCCCCCCCCCCCCCACCCCCTTGGCAGGGTTGCACAAAACAAAAAGAAAATAAAAGAAGAAAATTAAGAAAGCCCCAACCCTCCATGTTACCAACAACAGCAACAAACAGGCCCCGGGCCCTGTAACTGATGGCCTCAGTAGAGGGACTCGTTTGGCTACCTCCCTTGCCCCCAGTCCCCTTCTCACCCAAGCCCCTGCTGTCGCTACTTCTATCCTCTATTTTGTTCTTCTCCTCCCTAGCCTTTTTTTTCCCCTGGGTAATAAGTGTGCATTCTTATAGTTGTGGCCCTCCCTCCATTGTGCTTATTCCCTTTCTTATGGCAGCAAGTGATTCTTGAGAGAGGGAAACATGCATGCATCTTACCTTTGCACAGGTTGGTTCCTCTCCGTGCGCACACTGGAATGCAAGAAAGGGCTGCAGCAGTGCAGTGTTGATGAGGTGCAGAGAAGGGCTGTGTGTATGTGTGCGAATCAAAAGGGCCTCCTGAATTGATAGGGAATAATATGAAAGGGAAACTCCGTTGTGCATGGGGTGACCCAGATGGACAAATTGCAGTGAGGCAGCTTAGTTAACGGGTTGCATTCAAATTAAACAGAGATGGTATTAATGTTCCAAGTGGCACAGTGACCGCAGAAGGGCCTCATGGCTCCCACGAGAAGATAGCGGTGTGGTGTGAAACAAAACCAGGGCTAACCTTTCCTTCCACCAACCCATCCTCAGCAGGTGCAAACTGGGGCAGCCCCGCTGTCTTCTCCCTGCCTGGGTTAACACAAGCCAGCTCCCAACACCCCCTTCCCTTGCCACCAGCTTGCAATTTCCATCAAGGGGATGATGATCTTGTCAGTGTTGCTGTAAATCTGAACTCTTCATACATGGTCGCAGCTCTCAGAAAGATGATAGCTGATTACCAGCTGGCCGTCAGAATGAGGAAGGGCAGTCTGCAAGACCAAGTCAAGCTTTAAAGAGGAGGATGATAATAACATGTATCTATCCCCACTCCCACCCCTCTCAGAAGGAGGATTTATACTCCTTCTTGCAAAGGACTTAAGTAGTCATTTAGGTTCTGCTTCAGCAAAGCACCTGCTTAATTATTAGCTTTACTTTACTGCGACTGGACAACACAGTCAAGAGCATGCTTAGAGGTGCTGCTGAGTAGGAATAAACTTAATCAAATGTTTAAGCTTAAAGAGGTGCTTAAACACCTTTCTAAATGAGGGCCTTGCACCTGAGGAAAGCAAAAGGAAATAGTTGCTAAAGCAGAGGACAAGCTTTTGGAAAAATGAGCCATTTTAGGTTCTCCACCCTGCATTTAATGGAGATGAATGAAAATCACCACTACGTGGTGGCTGAAGATGGAATAATCAACCAATAAAAAAGAGATATATTGGTGGTGATATATTACATACCTTACTGTTCCACTACGACTAAATACCTTTAACTGGCAAGAAATACTTAAACTTTCCTGTGTATTCTTTTTTTTTCTTTAAAATGAATAGGCTGTGAAACACACTTCTTTTTTCAAAAAGGCATGGTGATGTTTGAGAATTCAGCCTACTTCTAAACAACCAGCCAAGCTGTCAGTGAAGAAGTGGGCTCTCTGAGCAAATTTATACCTCTTTAAATAAAAAGCAACCAGGCCATTTAACCAGGGGCTGGACTGATAGCCCCAAACCCTGGAGTGATGCACTGTAGGAAGACTCCCAGAATAGTCTGAGCACCCCCTTTGGCACTGCAAGACATAATTGCCCAGCCCCTTTTGGTATTTGTACTAGGCAGCTGCCAGCAATGAAGGCAGCAGCAGTGCCTGTAGCACTGCCCTACAAGGTGTATCAGCTCCCTTTATCAGGTCAGGCTTCCTTCTGCATGCCTGGCTGACTGTCACAAAAAGGCATTATTTCAGTTGCAGCTCATGTTGTGGGGATGCTTGCTCCAAAGAGAGTCTGGAAGACAATTTCGCTTCTCTTCACTCCTCTTGAATTGTCACAGTCTGGACATGATTTAGGAAACGCAATCGCCCATGTTGATGGACTCACAGAAATTACTTATGCAGGGACTACAAATATATGGGTATTTTTTACCTTTAGTATAAATAACTTTCTCTCAGCTTAGCTTCATAGTTCTTTATTTGAGAAGCAAATACTTTTCAAAAATAAGCAGCAAGAGATCTCAAATTTACATGGCATGCAGGTAACTCTGGGATGAAAGCAAGCAGCTGTCCTCAAGCTTGCCTCACACTTCAGGGAGGACTCCATGGCAGCCCTTTCTGAAGACATCTATTTCATAATCAGTACATTTTTGAGAACTGCAAATACTTTGAAATTTCATTCCTCAAAAGATAAAAGGCAAGCTACAAACATTGTCCTCCCTCAGTTCATGGACCAAAGCTTCAAACATGCTGGTCTCCCAGATGTGCAAGCCCCCAGCGCAACCTGCTTCTGCTGATGTATTTATGTATCAAAGAAATGTTATACCTAAATCAAAAGTATTAGCAGCTCTAAGGAATGCGGTTGCACCTGAGTTTGCAAATATCTGTTTCTCCCTCTTTCCTAGGGTTGGATAGAGCTTTTAACTGGGTGAACACCAAACTACGCTCTCATGTACCTGCAGCAACATGTAGGCATGATCCCAGCTGGACACATTGGGTGTCTGGAACAGCAGAGCTGCAGAAAATCTTCCAAACCTTGCTTACTACCCTGTGACCCTGCAAGCTGGGAATAGGGTACTGTTGGCTGAGAGGATGATGTGGTGGCAGAAATAACATGAGGTGCACCAGGAGCTGGAGATAATGAAGATGCCTCCTGACTCTGGGTCCTTCAGACACAAATCATGGCACTCCCAGGAATGGGGACGATGCAAAGCTAAGGGTGCTGCCATACATATAGCTCACTGATGGGGCTGAAAACTTCTACGTGACTCCCTAGCATGGTAGGGGTTACACAGTTGGAGCAATAAGCATCTTAAGCTGGAAGGCAGCACACACACCTGTTGTTTCTCCTTTCTTTTTTGTGTCCCTGGACTTGTTCTCTCTTTGCCCCTCCAGATCATCCTGAAATGAAGTCCACCTCAGTACCCCAGGGTCCTCTTCTCTGCCCATCTCCCGGGCCCCCGCTGGCCCTGCATCTGTCCCCGTGCCCCCCCACTCAACCCACCGCCCACATCCTGAGCATGAAAGCCGTCCGGATTAATCCAGCACAGAGCACATTGTGTGTGAGTCATGACAGGCTCACTAAGGCGTGCAGTGCTGATAAAAGGCAGCTCTGATGGGCTCTGTCAGGGATCCCGGAGAAACAGCGTGGAAAAAATCCGCTAACCCACATCCCAGCCTGGCGGCTGGGGCCTGCAGACAGCCGGGCATCGAGGGGAGTGCAGGGAAGCCCCCACAGTGCTGACAGGTCCTGCTCTGGGCTCAGCCCGTGGGGAAGCCCCTGGTCCAGGGCATGAGGATGGTGCTTCCTGGGGACCTGGAGTCAGATGGGGCTGACTCAGGGCTTGCATGAGCACTCAGGTCCTGAGGATGCACCCTGGTATAATCCTTCTCTCCCCAGCTGGCCAGGGTATTTCAACTATCTATGGAGCTGCAGAAAGGGAAGTCTGCCTGACCCTTCAGTGCATCCTTCTGCCTGAAAGTTCCATCTGGACATTTCACACAGCTCAGTTCTTCCCAGCTGTGGACTATGAGGTAGCTTATCTTACCAATCCTTTGCTTATCACTTAGCAGTACTGCTTCCAGAAGACCAGCAGAAGAGACCGCAGCTCAGCAATACCCTGCATCCTCCAGTGTGCTGGAAAACAGCCTCATAAACAACCAGGAACCTGTGGTGCATGAAATCATCCCACAGGCAGGTGTGCAATTTACTGTAACACTGTTCCAAAAGGTTAGCAACTGCATTTGCTGCAAACAGGGCTCTGCCCTGGGGGACCCGTTTGGTTCAACAGCTTGCCTGACCACAGGAGTAGATAAAATAGGGACCACAACACCAAGGATATTGCAGATAAATCAGGACAAAATTCATGTACACCACTGACCTGTGAGGAGCTGCAGACATGAGGGGTGTGTGGAGGGAAGGCACCAGCAGATTTCAAAACAATTGAGATAAATTGGAGAACTGGTCTCAAATCAGCAGGATGGAAATCACACAAGAGTGGGTACAAACTACCACAGCGAGGTGTTGGAGCTCAAATGCAAGATGAGGACTAATTGGATAATGAGCACTGCTTCAGGAAAGGCTCCCGGGATCCCAGACAAAAAAATCAGTCAACACTGCCATGCTGTTTCAAAACAGGCAAGTCCCTTGATGGGATCCGTTAATGACAGATTCATAGTCCAGGCAGGGGAGAAAATGACTGCTGAATTTGGCCCTGGGGATGCCTCAGCTGGGGATGCTGGGCACAGCACTCTCCAAACTGGGTAAACAAACTGGGGAGCACTCCAAGGTGCAAGAAGCAAGCACAATAAAAGCTTCAGAAAATAATCTGTGAGGGCAGATTGAAAGAATCGGGTTTGTTTAGTCTGGAGAAGAGAAAACTGAGAGGGAACATAATGGTCTTTCAATACATGAGGGCTTGTCCTAAAGGGTACAGAGTCCAAGGAAGGAGCACGGGGAGAACTGGGGTCAGTTTGCAGCAGAGATTTAGGACAACAAAGCAGTAATAGAGAGGCTTTGGAGCTGATGAGGGGTAGTGCAGACTCTCCGCAGGCACCATGTAAGTGGAGGCTGGACAGATGCCTGTCAGGGACGGCTCAGGCAGAATGAATCTTCCCTCAGAAGATGTTCTATAAGACCACAGCCAAGTACTTAGTGGTGCGCTCCTTCACTGTCCTGCTCTCGAAGTGAACCTGCAGCTTTACTAACTGCCCCTTTCTGACTTCTAGAAAGCAAGGGAATGGGGTTATCCCAAGAGGAAAGTTTGCCATAAAGTGATCATCCACCACCCTTGCTTTCATAGAACCATAGAATCAACGAGGCTGGAAGAGACCTATGGAGAGATCATGGAGCCCAACCGTTACCCCAGGATTGTCAAGCCCACCACAAAACCATGTCCACTGAGGGCAAACTGATCTCCCCTCATGGCTGCCTCTCACAATCTCCAGTCACAGACACCTCTCATCTGCCCTCTCATAGTGGCCCACACTATATAGCTGCCTCCCCTCACCTCTCATGGCCACCCTCAAGATCTTCTCTCATGGCCAACCCTCACAGCCTGAGGCTGCTCCTGTTCTCATCTCATGATGTCTCTTGACTCCTCATGGCTGTTCCTCCTGTCCCCTCATGATCTCCCCTCATCCCTCATAGCCACCTCTCATGTCCCCTCACGATCTCCCCTCACGCCTCATGGCCGCCCCTGCTTTCCCCTCACGACCGCCCCACCTGTTCCTTCGTGATCTTCCCTCATGGCCACCCCTGCTCTCCTCTCACGATCTCCCTTCACTGCTCATGGCCACTCCTGCTCTCCCCTGACCCCTCACAATCAACTCTTACCCCTCATGGCCGCCCCTCTCCCTCCCGCCCCACATCCCTGACGTGCCCCCACTCTAACTCATCACCTCGCCAGGCCTCTCTGCACACCCCAAATCCTCAGTGCATTTTCAAAGTCCATTTGTGCTCTATTATTTGTTCGTGTGCAGTTGAGCTGTGAGACCCTGTCAGGGAGATCCAGGGGGTCTCAGGTTGCCATATACGTACTAAATAATGATACCCATTCCAAAGACCATGCTGGCAAAACAGATGGGGCAGAGGAAAATTACTTCACACTGAGGGATGTGGGGGCTACAAAGGGCCCATTAGGAGAAGATGAGAGAAAGGGACTTGTTTAGCCTGGAGCAGAAAAGGCTAACAGGGAATCTACTTGAAGTCTTCAGTTATCTAAAGAGGTTAAAGAGAAGACAGAGCCAGGCTGCACATGGTGGAGGCCAGCGAGAGAATAAGAAACAGTAGGCAAAAACTGCAACAAGAGAAATGCTCATTGGAGCTAAGGGAAAAAAACCTGTCTGTGAGGATGTTTGTTCAGCCTGGAGAAGACTCAGGGGAGACGTTAGAGCAGCTTCCAGTAACTCAAGGGACCAATATGAAATATGGAGAGTGACTTCTTACGAGAAAATGGAGTGATAGGACAAGGGGGAATGGCTTTAAATTGGAAGAAGGTAGACTGAGATTAGATATAAGGAAGAAATTCTTCACTGTAAGGGTGGCAGCACACTGGCACAGGGTGCCCAGAGAAGCTGTGGCTGCCCCATCCCTGGCAGTGTTCAAGGCCAGGTTGGACGGGGCTTTGTGCAACCTGGTCTAGTGGAAAGTGTCCCTGCCCATGGCAGGGGGTTGGGACTGGATGAGCTTTAAAGTTCCTTCCAACCCAAACCATTCTATGGTTCTGTGATGTCTCAGCACTGAAAAGGTTTCACAGAATGATTGTGAAATCCTTGCAGATTTTCAGAACCCAACTGGACAGAGTGCTGGACAACATGACCTAACTTTAAAAGCAGCCTTGTTCTGAGTGAGGACAGAGGTTGGAGCTCTACCAAGGTCCTGTCCACAGGAGCCATCTTTGCCACTGAACCCTGCCACTGATGCTTCATACAGTGTATCCTCTCTGACACACTGGACTCTCTCAATACATGCATTTCTGTCCCTTTGCCTCATGAGCCTTTCTTTGGTCTGTATGTTCTGCAAAGCTGGATCCCCACTGTTTGTATCAGACTTCAACCCATTGTAAAGCACTATGTAATAACAACATTTCTTGACTGTGATTCACAACAATAGCTACCACCCAAGTTCTTGGCTCACTGTGCAGTCCAATATCTAACAGCATTCAGTTCAACCCAATATTATCTGCATCCCCACCCCCTCCGATTCCATCTTCAGAGCCTGGCCAGCATTCAGCCCATGCTGTTCCTGCTCGCAAACCCTAAGCACCCTTACTGCTGCTTGGAATGAAGAGGGAGCACTTGGAGATGAACTTTTAGAAATGCAAGCTCTAGGGAAGGATGAAGTCCTTGCTTGTCTATCAATGATTTATTGATGCCTCCCTAATTGTGGAATGCCAACCATACATGGAGATCTGCAGAAAGAAAGGACTTGGCTTGAAGGAAAGAGAGGTCATCGCAGGCAAATCAGACACAGGCAGCAAGAAATGGCTTTGCTTTGTTTTGTTTTCTTTGCTGCTGCAGTGAACGTAATAAATGTGCATCTGCTGAGCTGTTTCTACTGACAGTTTTCCCTTGTTCCAGATTTGGCCTTAACTCTTCTCAGAAACACTGATTAGCAGTGATCTGCCCAGCAAGGGTATGTGTACACACATATGAGAGAGGGAGAGACAGTGCTCTTTTCCAAAGCAGACATTTTGTTCATCCTCTACCAGCCATTTTTTTGGATGGAGGTATTTTTTTCCTTCGTTCTTTTGGGTCGTAATCTAAGCATAAATTTGAAAATGATCTGTAGGAGTAAGATTTAATAAGGTCACTGACACAGTAATAAACCAAGAAGAAAAAAAAAGAGCAAAAATCAGAGACCTTTTCTCTAGACCTTTTTCCTTACAAATGTGGGAACTTTTTAATTAAAAGTTAATCTACAGCAAACACTAGAGAACAACATTTGTTCATTTTGGAGAGTGCAGCCTGCAATAGTTCCTCACATACCACTCTAACATACCTCTTTTATGCCCTCTTCACCTTCCTCTCATGAGACAGAGCAGAACTCTGGTCCAGCAGCCGCCATCTGTCACTGATTACAGTGGCTTAAGATTTCACCTCTGAGGAGCAGAGGAGGGGCAGATTAAGGTCCCTGTATGTAGCTGCACACATCTCTGACACTTCACACTGTCACTCCTCCCTTCTAGACTTGTTCTTCCAGGCCCTTCTCAAATCAGCCCTCTCCTCCATTAGCCCTCTTCATACACCATGCCTGTGAGACGGATCCTGTTGTTTGATTCCAGTACCAGAGCTAAAGAGCATTGATTTGATGGCACACCAGAGAAAATGTGCAGTCTACTTTATGATTTGGATTAACCATACTAATTGAGCATTTTGAATCTAGCCTGCAGTAGCATGGCCGAATGTAGCATCCAAGTTAGGCTCTACAACAAACAAGCTGTTGTTAGATTGAGGTTTCCAAGTCATGCTATTGAAGCAACATTTGTGGTGAAGCATTTTATTAGTAAGTTTTGTTGCAGAACTTTATCCCAACAAACAGTCTAAAAATGGTACTAATTGCACTAATTTCACTTACATCTTGTACCACAGGGTTCTTTTGTTATTTACTTATGTCAAGTGGGGGGTTTTGTTTGTTTTTTGTTTTTTTTTTGGGGGGGTGGGGGGGTGGGTTGGGGTGTTTTTGCTATTTTAAGCCTTCTTCACTATAACCTTAAGGCTTGCTCCTGCCCTGCTTTGGTTGCTGTAATAGGGCTCTGTTATCAAAGTAGTTATTTTTCCCCAGTGTACAGACCTGAGGGCTCAAGCCTCAGTTCTAGTTTGGGTATAGAGCATGTTGGCTGACAGAATTCAGGTAAGGTGGAGAGAGCAGGTCACGGGCACAGCTGACCAGAGTGGAGACTTTACACAAGACACATTGGATTGAGTATAGCTGGCGCTGAGGAGGCACTAAAGAGGGAATAGCCTCTTGCAGTGCTGGAGTGAGGAGCAGCAGGCTGCGTGTGGCAAAGTCTGTGCAGCACCTTCCTGCACTAAACTTGGAGCCCATCTCTGGAAATCTCTCACATTCCCCTGGCAACGGATTCACTTTCCAAAACAAAATGAACTAAACCAGAATCATTTCCTATGAATGAAGTTGGGATGGAACATAAAACATGGGAGGGGATATATATATATATATATATATGTGACATACTTGAACCAGCAGAGAGAATGATTTCATCTAGCATCCAGCTGACTAGTAAAGAGAGTCAGCTGCCCCGAGGAGAAAGCCATTAACACACAAACACATTTTATGCTGGCCAAGGTGAGAAAGGAAGGGCTGTAGATACTGAGGTGACAGCTACTTTAGGATCAAAGGAGAAGGCTGAGAGGAAACTATAAAACTAACTTCAGATCTGGATGTGGGAGGTGGTGTGAACAGAGGGAAAAACTTAATTAAATGTGGCAAACAATGGCTATTTTTTTCTCTGGGGAAAGAGTGGCGATGATTTCACTTCCAAGATACTACACCTGAGCAAACATTATCCAAAGATGGCTTGAATTAAGACTTCACTGCCAGTATGGTAATGTGGTAATGCAGATCAAATCTTGACTTCAAAAGCTAAGAAAAGTAATGGCAGGGGGTGGATCTAGTTTGCCAGTGGTGCTCAGTATCCCTTCCCTGCCCTGCATAGTGTCTGGAATGGATAGTTGCTGGGCATGGCTGAAGATGTGGCCATCTCATTCATGCCAATTATTTCTTACAGGACAAAAAAAAAGAAACAAATAAGGTTGCACCAGTGCTGAGTTGGGTGGCCCAGAACATCTACCAGGTGAAATGCTGTAGCTAATATAGTTCAGGAGAAAACACAAACTTAGGGTAGCCTACACATCATCAGATGTAGGCTTCATCACCATGACAAGCCTCCTGTTAACCATCATCCAGGAAGCAACTAGCAGGTTTCAACCACAGTCCAGGCTTTGGTGGCAAATGTGGATTGCTTTGCACCCAGCTAGTTGCTGGGACAGGATGGCAGCAATTCTTTGTCCAAGCAAGCTCTACACCAGTGCAAAAAGGAAAAGGGTACAAGAAAACAACAAAAGAACTAGACTGCTGCAGTTGACCTTGGACATAAAGAGGTTATGTACAGAGAATGAAATTTAGGCTAGATTACAGAGAATTACTGTACAAGCATAGCAAAAGCAAGGAAAGTCAAAATCAGAAAAATTGTCTTTGAAAATAAAGGAGCTGGGGAATTATACACTAATGAATTGAATTTCAATTACAGGAAAAATTCTGGAATGCATAATGAAAAAAAGCTATTCGTAAGGAACTGGGATGTAGTGGGATGACTAACAACCAATATTAGCTTCATAGTCTAGTCTTGACAAACCCATCTAATTTCCTTTTGAAACAAGGAGACAGACCTTGCAGACCAATAAGGAGAAGCAGATGTCAGTGTCTTGACTTTTGCAAGTCTTTTGACACTGTCTTGCCTGAAATTTTCATAAACCATCAAGGAATGTGTGGTCTATCTACTGCAGAGCAGACACAGGACTTCACCCTCCACATACAGGAACCTACTGAATGGAGATATTCTGATTTCTCCCTCTAACTCCAGTATGTTAGTTACTTGGACTGTGAACTAGAAGAAAGATGCTTAAATGTGCAGGGTTCCCAAAGCTGGAAGGATCTGCAAATACATCAAAGACAGAATTAAAACAGAATAAACAAAAAATAAACAAAAAAACAAACAAACAAACAAAACACCCCAAAACAACAACAACAACAAAAACCAACCCAAACCCAACAGCCTGACAAATTAAAGAAACAGGGAAAAAAAAAAAAAGAAAGGACACAGTAGGAATCCATGCAAGACTCCATATTGAGGAATAACTGACTGTACAAATATGGATATGGAACTACTGGAGCTGAGGTTTAGCGCAGATTGAAAACTGAACTGTTTGTCATCAGTGCCATACTCTTGGAAAAGCCAAAAAAAGATGTGGGATAATTAGATACAGTCCAGAAGAAAACAAGAATAATAATTAGATGTCTAGAAAACATGATCTGGGAGGAAAATCTGAAACATTTGGTAAAGGTTAGCCTTAAGAAAAGAGCACCAAGGATAAGCATGAGTCTTTCAGTTCAGGGAAAATTGCACCAAGGGGAGAAAGGCACTGGTCAGTTCTACCAAATGGAGAAGTTAAAAACTAGTAACAGGCTTAAACTGCAGTAAGAAAGATTCTAACATGTTACAAATATTAAGGCAAATAGATGGAAGCAATAAAGTATTCAGGTGTGAAGCCTCCCTAAGAGGAGAGCTTCAAGAAGAGGTTTGACAGATGTCAGGAATGACAGACATATCCTGCCTCAGGGATCTGGAGGGGGCACAGAGATTTGGGGGGTACTCAGCACCTCTTGTAGAGGAGGCTGACTGAGGAGGAGGGCTGGGTTCGGTCCATTGTAAGTGGAGGACCTTGTTAGGAGTATTGAGTGAGACAGGGAGGAGTGCTAGGATGTTTCTCCTTCCCTCTTCCTTAGTCTGTCCCCAAAACTTCCTTTCCTGTCTGCACAGAGCCTTGTTTCCACTTACTCCCCTTGTAGTCCCCTACCTGCATCAGGTATCACTGATCTTGTTGTACTTCCCCAGCTGCTGCTGCATGCCTGAAGAGCAGGAGGGGCCAGTCCAGACTGGCCCTAACCTTGTCCTGGGGAGGTCAGAAAACCTGCATTTGCTCTTAGCTTCCTCAGCAGCAACCTGTGCCTCTCTCCTCTGGCCCTAATCAAAGACAAAGATTGCAAGTCTGGTGCCCAAGGCAACATTGCCTTTGCCTTAGAGTGTGTTACAGATCCCAGCACAAGGATTTTTTTCTCACTACAGTATGGTAAATGTCAAAGCCAATCTGCATCTCTAACCTGATCTTAACAAGGTTCTTACCCAACCAGGTACAGAAAATGACTGGCGACCCCAGGAGAGATAGGTAGGGCAAACTGAAGACCAGAGAATTGAAAGTTCCCACTGTGTTACTTCTGTTCCACAAAAACTTGCATTGTGAATGGAATTGTACTATAGGGAAACACAGTTTTAGAAGTAAAACATATTATAAACCTACATATCATCCTTGGATGGCAGAGTAGGGGTCATTAGATGTCTAAACACACAGATAAGATGCAAGCACATAGCCACCGTCACAACCACCTTTTCCTCTGTGTTCCCATTCTAAACTCAAATTGCACTCTATGTTCTGCCCTGACAACCAAGCACTGCAGGACCTCTGAATTGTCCTTTCTCTTATTTGGGATCAGAATCAAATTATTTTCCAGCAACATAATGGTACAGACTTAGCATTTCAGCTGGCAAGTGGCAACTGAATCACTTGGAACTGCATATATATATTAATGGAACCTACAACACAATCTTAAAAACCCAACTCCAACACTCAATGAAAAGCTAGCCTCTTAAATGTTTAACATTAACAATGGCTCTGATGATCAACAGAAAGCTTATTATAAGATTTTCAGCTTGTGTAAATTGGCTGATTTAGATTTCATTGAAAGTAACAGCGCCAGCATATTAAGTAAGCAACCTGGCCCTGTGAGCCCACAGAATGCAATCTAAGTTATTAACTTCCAAAGAAAGATTTCTTCTAAATGTTTTACTGGCCTTTTGGGTGTTCACAGATCACTTGTTCAATGGTAGGTTCATGTGCATTGGCAATTATTGCTACTAATAATTTTGCATTGCCTTAGCATCTCAGCAGAAACGCGCTTGTAAGTGCATTAGCCTTCTCTTTCCTTGTATGTATTTACTGGCAAAAAAACATCTCTGAGTATTTACTTTCATTCAGCTGAACACTGGTGATATATACAGAAGGACCAAGAGACGTCATGACACCCAGTGCACAGCAGACTATATTCCTATGGGTCAGATCCTCTTCTAGTGTCAATCAGTGTCAATCAGCATTAAAAATCAATGGAGGTGCAATGATTTCACAAACGTAGGAGCCAGGTCCAATAATCTTTGTGCCACTCCTGCCTTATGAGCCATGTCCAGAATGGTATAGTGCTGTCCCTCCTGTTGCACCATTGGCACCAGCCCCACGCACTTTGTTACCATGCCATATCTTAACTTTGACTCCCCTTGGGTCCCCATCTCTGCGAGGATGCTCTCCCTGCATGTCGGGGTAAATAAGTGTGTTCAGTAAAACCCCAGTGCAGTCAGGGAGAAGTAACAAATGTTTCTTTGGTGGCAGAAGCGGCCCCATTGTCAGAAATCAGAAGACTCATTTCCTGGTTACAGTAGCCTTCAAATACATTGATCCAACTTCAACCCCCAAATAAAGACACTGGGAGTGATATATTGGCTATTCTGTTTCGGTGACTGAGCACTTGAGAGCAAGAATGCAGCTCCCAGAGGCACGACACAAGGGCTTGAAGAGGTTGGCTGTATTTTCTTCCACTTAAAACTGGGAGAGGTGAATAGCTGGTGAAAGTGGGGAGGAGATTGATGACTTTGGAAACTGCATGGCCCTCTCCCTATGTGGGACAGCTTTGGTACAGACAGTCAGCTTCAAGCCTGACCTTGCCCTCCCCGACCTGTCAGTAACCTCCACCCTGACCTTGGAAGGACCACCCTTCTCCTGGGGGAAAGACAGTTTAGGGAATAGGGGCTAAATGTGAGCTGTGATCAGGTCAAGTTTATTTTCTTTCCCAGAAGATGACACATTGTGAGGCATGTAGAAGCTTGATGTCCTTCTCAAGCTTTGGTATTCATGGAGCAGAAACTTCGTGGTGCTCACCCAGCATTAGTCCCAAACATGGTCTGAGACTGACTACCTCATTACACTTCAGCATGCAGCGCTTTCTTGCCTCTGCTGAGTCCCTATCTTCAGTGCACTTTGGATGCCATGACAGCAGTCTGACTGCATCCCTGATGGAATTTGTTTCTCCTTCAAAAGTCACCGAGAACCAAACCAGGCTCTTTTCAGACCCAAATATTTCAGCAGCATGAGTCCCAAACTTATGTTATAGCTCTCTGCTTCCCCCTGCAAAGAAATCACCCCCTTCCCTAGGAGCTGCCTCCCTGCTGCTTCCCATTTCTCATAACCAGCCATTCCTCACCATGCTGTGTCTGTAAAACACTCAGTATGCACAGCAGCTGAGGGGGAGGGACTGAGGGCTGGTAGAAGCCACTCGGATTTCACATTTATTTAATAGCCGTGGCTGTGCTTGTTTGATTTATCTTCACACATACGTTTGACAGATATGGTCTCATAAAAACTCCACAGAGTAAAAACACCAAAAAGGCCTGCAGCCGTACTGTGTTAACATGGAGTCTGGCTCCAGCTCCGGCACTAAGCACAGATCAAACTTGTTGCAGCTGGCAACACTTTTCAGACGGGAAACTTCTGAGTTTGCAATGCCCAAACGCAGGATGCTCAAACGTTGCTGGACCTGAGTTCCCCAGGTGGTGGTAACTGTGCAAAATAACCCAATTTTCTCTTATCTCGAAATATTCCACTGCACTTTAGATAAATTGCTTCATTCAAATAAACTTACATTTGGGTGGCTAATCTCATCCTTCCCCCGAATCCTGTGCGATACAGCAAGTGTTCAGAATGTCTCAAGAAAACTTATGATTTTTATAGCACTTCCAAAAGACCTCTCCCAGTTTTCAACAATTAAAGAGTAAGCTTGCTTCACCCTTACCTTGTAAGGGCTTGACAAGCTTGCTGTATTTGTATTATTCCTAACATACCCTTAAAAAAATTGAGGTCTTATTTAATGAGTCAGATTCATACTGTCGTGGTTCTGACAAACACATTTTCACTGGAGTGGAACTGTGACTTTATGCAATTTGTGCACAAAGCAGCTACTGTATAGCTTGGGATATAGGCTCCACAGAAACACAACCAACTTTAATGTGCATATTTCACAGTGGTTTTTTAAAATGGGAGCACACCTGAAACTCTCATTCCCTGCATCAAGAGAGGCAAAGTGAAATAGCTGTACATTAAGTCACAAGCGTGTCAATGCTGCTCAAAGGTAGGGCTCCAGCTGCCTTCGGGTGGTGTTTTATTACGCATAAAAATAACAACCCCCCCACACACACCTCAGAGCTGCCAGAATGGTCTGGAAGAAGGAGCTCAGGGCTGAGAGTGAAAGACCCTGTGTTTCTTTATATGTTACTCCCACATATAAAATAATGTTCTTAATACTTACCCATCACACAGAGGTAGGATAGAGTTTGCTCAGTTAACAAAAGCAAATGTGAAGACCTGTGTATCTTGCCCACAATTATCTTGGCTGGTTAAAACCACTGAAGAACACTAGTGGGAGAAATTGCGACTGCTTCTCTGTGGGCAGGCAAGATACTTGTGGCTCCCCCTTGAACTAGGGAGGATTTTCCCCAGCTATCATCTTTTCTGTTTGGGGTAAATAGCTAAGGAGAATGCAATGAAGGTTTGGAAGCCTCGTGTTTTCCTGACTTCAGATAACCTGTTTTTTGTTTATGTGTATCTCCTCTATCCTGATGTCCTGGCTGTGATGTGAGGTCAGTGATCCTCTTGGTGCCATACCCACCTAGTTTTCACGATCACAATGAGCAGCATCACCAGTCACAATCCATAGGTGCAGCCCAGCGCCTGGCAGTGGGTTATTTGCCAAAGGTGAGGACTCCTATACAGTGGTTTCCTCTTTCATTAGGGACAGTTCTTCCCAGCTATGGAACTGCTATCTTTCCTGGTTTAAGCAAATAAATAACTAAGAAGTTTGCAGACACTGCCACACTGGCTCTCCTGTTTTCCAAGGACACTAGACAAGGATTGCAGATACTGTGCATCACTTTCTGGCTTTTTGTCCCACTTGTATTCTGTTGTTGGCAAATGAAAAACTTAATTCACTTTCATTAGTAGTTTCAAGGAGTGGAAGAATACACCCCCAGACTTAGGGCCAGCTTCTCCACTCATGGGCAATGTATTAATTACATTGTATTAAGGTATTAATTAATGTTGTTGTGCTGCACACGTTATGCAATATTTGGTCTTGGACCCTCAAGCCTTGACCTGTGACAAACCAACAGTGAAGACCCATGGCATGACCTGATACTTTTCTGAAACAGGCCAGCCTTTGCCAGAGGCAGGGCACAAGCAGCTCCCTCAGAAAGCTGCAATCAACATAGAAAGACAGGTCCCTAGAGCACACAAAAAGAAGTAACCACACATGAGATCCAGATATCATAGAAAGAGGACCATATCTTCTACATATAAATGCAGAAAAGGAGGCCACCCTCACATGGGTGACACAGCCACCCATATGCAGCATTTCTATCCTTTCTTTTTCTTTGTGGATGGCTACAGAGCTGCAAGGAAGATACTGACAAGCAGTCGAGGAATTCAGCTGCTGGTTGACTGCAGGACTTGGGAGCTGGAGGGTGAAAGTGATGCATGGAAATTAAGTTAATTTTAAACCGCAGGCAAGAGAAGAGACTTGCTAGCAGTTACTTATGAGAAGTTGCTGATTGTTTAAATACCATTAAGAGGATTAATGTTGGCCCGCAGAACCACTGAAAAATTAAGGCTGAAAGGGACTTTGAAAGGTCAGACCAGTCCATCCTGCTAACCCAAGGCAGGATCACCTAAACCTCGGACATCCCTGACAGATGTTGCTTAACTTGATCTTAAAGCTCTCCACTCCCCAGGCAGCCCATTCTTTATTATCCCTGTCATTAGAAAGTTTTTCCTAACATCTAAATTGAGTCTTTCCTGCTGTGACTTAAGCCTTCTTTTTACTTTTTTTTTCCTCTCTTCCCCATCCCAGACAAGGAGCAACGATTATGTCCTTTTATGTGCTTAAAGACTTCAGTTCTTTCCTCCTTCGGGTTAGAGAATTTCAGTTCTTTCAGGCTTCCCGGGTAGGCACTGGTTTCTTGATTTTTGGCTTGTTCTCTCCCAGGCTGGATCCAATTACCCCACACCTCCCCCCAACTTATTTTCCATCACCTCAACACCATGACATAACTGACTCGTGTTCAGCTTTTGATCCTTTTTCTGAAGAATTGCTACTTAACCCATCACTCCCTCCTCTGTACTTGGGGAGTTCATATTGCTGCTCAAGTGGACGACCTTCCACTTACCCTCATTCAACTGCCTCCTGTTTCTTCCACACCATTTCCCCAATTTGCTCACAGAGTTTTTGAATCTAGTCCCTCCCAACACCACATCTACACTTTTATTTCAAGTGGAAAGTATTATATCCTTACGTTTGTACTTTATGACAAAAGAAAACAAAACTGAAGTCGAACTGAATGGGGTTGCAGGGTGAAATCCCTCTCAAAACCACCTTTTACTTGAACAAGACATTGCTGGCAGTGGCATCCTGGAAGAGGTTATTCAAATGGGTTTGTACCTACTTTCTACAGGAGCGAGTTTTCCCTGCTGGCTTCAAGCATCAAACACCAAACAACTGTGACAGCCACACAACATCATTGCAGTCAGGCCTCCCCTGCTTCTCACCTCCACCCAAAACCTCCTTTTTGTGCTGCTGTGTCCATGTCCCAGCCATCCTCGTCCCATATATCCTCACCTTCCACCTCACCGCAGCCACTGCGGCTGCCCAGACCCAGCATGCCAGTGGGAAATGCCCACTGTGCCCGCCCAGTAGCGGGCTCAGGACAGTGCCGTGGGACAGACGGAAATAAAGACACACGAGGATGATTAAAACCTCTTATGTCCTAGAAGAGGCTAAAGACGGGGCACAGGCAGTAACGGAGCCTGCAGCTCGACGCTGCGAGGCAGCCCGGGCCTCGCCGCGCACCTCCACCTGCTCCCAGCCCGGCCCCGGGGTCAGCGCGGCCCGCGGCTGCCCCCTGCCGGAGCGGCCTGCACGGACGGCTGCTGAGGGGTACCGGGCCCGGAGCCCGCGGGAGCCGAGCAGGCAGGAGGGGGAGCCGCCCACCTCAGCCCGCCCTCGGGGAGGCGGGCGGGCCGTGCCCGCAGGTGCTGCTTGCAGGAGCTATGAGGGCTCTGTAGGCGGGCGCCCAGCCGGGAGAGCTGCCACGCTCAGCGAGACACTGCTCCGAGACCCCTCAGAGGCAGAATGAAAGGTGTCCCAGCTCAGTCCTGACTGCCCCTCCCTACCTTCAAACACAGAGAGCTGAACGGAGGAGGAAACGAGGTGGAAGTAAGCTGGCCTAGACAGACCGTAGGACGGAACATAGAATGGTTTCGGTTGGAAGGGACCTTAAGGCTCATGTAGTTCCAACCCCCTGCCACAGGCAGGGACACTTCCCACTAGATCAGGTGGCTCAAAGCACCGTCCTTGAACACTTCCAGATCTCCCTGCTCTGCTCCCCGTGGCCCAGCCCAGGCTCCTTGCTATTGCCAGTAATAACAATTAGACTTCTGTTCCCATTTTTCAGCCATAACTCGCTACTGGGATAGGACTAAAAACTGCACCTATGCTTTAAGGCAGAGAGCCATGTGATGGGACCCAACACTGGAGCTTGTACTTCCTGCAGTGATGGGAGAATACCAGAAGGTCCCCATGTCCATGGGGAGATTTCACCCCAGCACAACACTAATAACAATCAGTTGATTCTTGAGCAGGGAAGGCTCTAGCCCATATGACCCACAGAAGACTAGAAAGAAGATCAAATCCTGTCCTCCAAACAACCACCTTTCAGGGGCTCCAAACAACAGGTTTTGCACAGTCACGTCTGCATCCCTGGAAAGGGCTGCTCTTGGAGCGTTTAAAGCTCAGTCTCAGATCTATTCCATATGGTCATCTCCTACTCTGCACCCCAGCTTCAGGCTGCCTGTGCCTCCTCCACCCCACAGCTCCCAGCTAGTCTCCACTCCCTGCAATGGGCACTGCTTGGCCATGGCTCTTTTAGCTGTATTTAAAGATCTGTACATTTCCAGTACATGTGCCCAAAAGCTCTCATTACTTACCTTTGTCAAGAGCAATGGCTGCACGCCAGAGTTGAAAGAGGACTAGATGTCACTCCTGTACAGGTGGACAGAGGTTTCACTAGCCTACTATATGCCAGTGCAAGCAGTATAGTAGAGGAGTGATGGGAACATGGGTCTTACTGACAGCTCACTAGGTCAGGGGCAGGGAAGGTCAGGCTGCCCCTTAGCATCCACCTCCCACGCCCTTTTGCCTGTTTGTTCTGCCAGTGAGGGCATTTCATCGCTCCACTCACGGCCACAAGGCAAGAAGAGGAAAAAGCCAGTAAGAAGAGCCCATATGGCACCACAGCAGGTATACAAGAGACAGAACCTAGAACCACCTTTGCTCTGCAGGCTCATTTCTAGCTCTCTCTAAACTACCTCACTCAGCAAGCGTCCAAGAGCACCTCCTGCCCCTGGCCCTGTGCTGTACCCATCTTGCCAGCAAGCGCAGCTGTGGCTTGGCTGCCATTCCCTGAAGCCTACAAGGAGCCCACCTGCCTGATATGGATGTGCCTCCCAGCAGCACCAGCAATTAGCACACGCAGGAGAGGACCTGGGCAGGCAGGCTGCACCCCTCCTAATTGACTCAAGGAAGAGGAACACTTGAACTTTCTCCAAAAGGAAGCACAAGCTCCAGCTTCCCCACATTCATTTACTCACTGAGCTTGCCCAAACCTGCAAGTAGGCATCAGCTTGCAGACAGACAGATGAGAGGAAGCAGAGTTAGGCCAACACAAAGCAGCTGGAGGTATTGACCCTTCTGGCAGTTTGGATGCAGACCTTGGGCTCAGCTTAAACATGTCTTTCTTCCCTTCTCATCTCATGGAAGGACTGGCCCTTCTCAGTCATTATTTTCTTCAGCATGACTCATTCCAGCTACAAGTCCATCGTATCCTTCAACACTGCCTAACCAGGCCCTGCAAAACACACCAGGGAGAACTCCATCTGAGCACCTATACCCCTTCCGTACCGGCAATTCCTGAGAAGCAGACAATCACGTATCACATTTTGTTTTAACCACACAATGAATTTACCAGTATTTTTCTAGAATGTCATACATCATAATTGTATAACTTAGAGTAAAGCTTAAGACCAATACAGAGAGCAATAATCTGTTGAGAACAATCTGCCCTTCAGGTGATTAGCCAAGAGCTTCACTTCTTAAGCCTCTCTGTGACAGAGTTTTAGGTTAAGAGTTCTTACATAGCACAAAGTCTGCTCAGCAATGAATGCAAACAATGCCACAGAACAGTAACTGCAGGTGCAAAGGAGGAAAGGCTAGAGGCATGACAGTGCTTCAACTTTTATTTTCCTCAAAAACACAAAAAGAATTAAAACAATTCTAAAAGCCACAAAGCTTTATCATACTTCACAATACATATATACCAATTGCACTTCCCACTTAGACTAACCAGCAGGGAGGTCTTGTATCCAGGCCTTTATGTCTGTGGGTGCATGAAGCCATTGCATTTACTTCAGGTACAGAACAAGTGACAGGACAAACGTATAGTAGAGTCATTCCAATTTGGTTCAAGGACAGGAAGCTCTCCTGAGAGGGATGCTCTGCTGTTGACTGGAAGCCATGTTCAGCAGATACTGCTCACATTGTCTACAGATGTCTGCAGTCAGCCAGTCTGCCACAGGCCCTGTGTAACAGCACAGAGGCCGTGCTAGGCAATGGGGTTCCAAAGTAACAGGTACACTGGAGTGGGAGAGGGGAAAAAGAAAAGCAGGAAAGCTAGCACAGGTTTTTGTTGCAGGACATAGCACTCTTCCACCCTTCCCCCCTTCTGTGGTCCAACACTGTTAAGTGATTCAGCTAGATGCACGAGTTCAACAGAGCAGCCAGCTTCACTTAGAAAGGCTACTAAGCACCAAAACAGGTTAATTTACTGACCCCTTCTCTCTCTTGACAGTATGCCAGCCAAAGGGCTGAGGGCTAATGGGTATCTGGTTGATCCAAGGTTATGGCTACATCCTTATCCTGTATGTTTGGGTTTGTTTTTTTTTTTGCCATCCTGAAGTATGGCAGTAATGCAGTCACTCAGACCTCTTCTGCAGCACCTGCATTGTAAGAGAGACCAAACCACCACCCCACATAGCTAGCTTCAGTAGTAAACACTACCTCTGATCTTTGGCAACTGAAGTACAAGCCTTTGAACCAGAAACTGCTGTGACTTTGACCCATTAAAGAATGGGTTCAGAGAGAAAAGATGCCTGTTCCTGCAGTACAACATATAACTGATTTGGAAAGATAAGAGATAACACATGTTTTCAGTCCCTAGATATTGTACTTATACCCAAAAGATCTTTCTTTTCCACCCAGAACTGTCAAAAGCTCTTTTTGAAATAGTTCCCTTTCTGTGGACAAAAAGGAAGGGGTGTCTGTGTATATCTGGAGGGAGTGAGAAGCCATCTGTGGCATTACTCTTCAGGCACTTGCAGCTGAGACCATTAGCACACTAGGTAGAAGGGGGCTCTTTTGGGTTGTAGTGACAGACCTCTGGCTGCAGGGGATAGAGTATAATAGGGTCTGGAAATTCTCATACAAATGAAGCTGTCACAAGGAACCTTCTATGTCTGGACTAATATGGACACTTCTGAACCCAAGTCAGAAGCCTGTTAGCTCAAAGCAAAATGGATTTCACCTACGCATCCTCCATTTTGGTCATCCAAAATTGATACTTCCAGAGAACAGCAGACTAGTTAGATGAGTGGCTAAACCAGTCATTCAGCATAACATTCAGCTGACCAGCACAATACTACGTACTGCTGTAAGCATGTTTGTAGACTTGCTTATACAGGCAACATCTTTTAAGGCAAACCAGAACATCCCTGTTGCAGCTTACCCAGAATACTCCCAGTGCTCTATTTCATGCAGCAGCTCTAAGCTCTTCTGCTCTTGAGTAGCTGGGTCCTCCTCTCTGGAGAGTCTCAGAAGTTTCAGAAAGTGAAGTGGGAGATGTACACATGTTCTGAAGGGCATGGACATCTGGAATCACAACACAAGTCACCTGAGTTCTCAGGGAAAACATATGCTCCTCCTTAGCAGGAAAATTCACATGGCATGCAATTGATTTATTGGTGCACTTAGAAGATAGACATTAAAGCAGTGAACTTTCTGACCCTTGTATAAATAGAGCACAGAGTAATCCCAACCACTTTACACAGGATGAAAGAAAAAGAAACCAGAGCTGTGTTAGCCAAATATGACAAGATATGTCTGTGGCACCCTGGCTGCTTTTGCACCTTGTAGTATTCCCTCTCCTTTATTCTCAGAAACAAGCTAGACTGTACACCTGAGGTATGAGTGGGATGACAGAAAGCTTCTTATGACTAGGTGAGGTGCAGGGAAAACAGAAAATGTAGAACATCCATATGCTGTTGTAAAGACTTGATTTACCTTGATGCAGCAGTCACAGCAGACAACACTAAGAGAAAAAAAGTTCCCAGTATTATCATTTGAGCAAAGCTCCATGAAAATACCAAAACTGCAGCTAAGGGTGACTCTCCCAGGGAAGTCTTAATTTGTGACTGTGGCACAATCACTTGATGGCAAAGTAAGCAAGCTTAGAACTACTCAGTTTGCCAACCTTCCTATTTATCCTAATTAAAATAATCTGAAATGATGTACAAATGCAGATCTGAAATGAAGCATACATAGTTTGAAGGCTTTAACTGCAAACACCCACTACTTTTCATCCAGCACTACCACCAGCAAGTTACTCAGTTTCCAATGGCTTATTCGTTGCTTCTAATCAATTCAGTGCTTCAAATAGATTTAAGAAGAGCCTTGATGAGCGTGAAGTTCCTCCCATGAACAAAAACCCTCAGACAAATAAGTGGATACAAGTAGGTCCAACTCCTTTTCCAGTCACAGGGTCTGAAGTTCACTTTTTCAGTCCTCACCAGAATATTCTGGTGCACAGCCTCTCCCAGAATCTGCTCAAGCCCCTGACAGAAGTTAAATCCAGGCTTTAGAGCAGAATGCAGAGCACAATCTCAGAGAAATTTAATCTAATACATGCACAATATATTTGGTTATTGCTAGCTTAATACTAAGAGTTAAAATAGAGATACCACTTCAGAGGCAAGTTTTTCCACATCCTCTGCAGCTGTAGACACTTCAACCTGGCTTGTGCATTAAGACAAAACTGAAGGGCTCAGCAATCTGCTCCTATCCAGTTCTGCAACTGTTAGAATACAGAGTACTTTTCAGCACTGTTTCTTTACTCTTTTTTCCCCTCCTTATTCAGTCCTTTTGTACCAGCTCACCTGCTGCAGAGGTAACAGCTGTAAGGCCACTTAAGGAACATCTGCTTATGGCAGCTGAAACAGATCTGTGGAAAGAAAAATTACTTGTGAATGCAAATGGTAAATATCTTTGTGCCAACAGTATCCACTGCCTGCCAAAGAGCAAGCATATAAACCAACCTTCTAAAGGCTTTAGATTCACATACAATAACAGAGATCCAGTAAAGGATAGCAAAGACCCAAGAATTATAAAAGCTAAAAAGGCAAAAAAGGTCTTACTTGTAGGCCAGTGTTTTTATGATGCAGAGGTTTGGGGCAGCTGCCAGACAACAGGAGTGTTAAAAAAGCTCTCTTGAGCAAACAATAGCTGTATTGTGCAAGAGTGTAACAGTAGCTAGTTAAGACAGAGAGAAGAAGAGAGACATTCTTTGAGGTAGACTGCAGCAGTCCCAAAGAGATTAAGTTAGGGCAAATTTCAATCGAATCCTGAAGCAAAAAATGAGTCATAAGGAAGCTGATGAGTCACTTGAACTTTATAAAAAAAGGAATACATTCATACACAGCTGGCAGTCAGAAGTGATATTATCTTGAGAAGCAGAGCTTGAGAAAGCTAAAAAAAACTTCAGCAGCGACAACAAAGAGAGTAAGAGAGCCATTTTAGAATAGGCAGGCAGCAGGCAAGTTAAAGCAGGGTTAGTAACTACTAGGCAAGAAGAACACAAGGATTCAGTCTCAGGACCATCAGACAGATTGTGGCAGCAGCACAGCTCTGCTAGTAGAACCCTTTGGCTCTGCCTGTACTGCTAAATAAGTGAGGGCAAGAAGCTGACCCTGAAGCCAAGTAGCACAGACTTCCTCACATCTGTGGTGTAAAGGCCTTGTACTCACAACATCTGTTATAGCAGGACTGGTTACAACACCCTATCTAAAGGGGCTCAATGAATAAGCCAGCAGTTGAGCAGAGTGGACAGCCAACAGGACTGCAGATCACCCTGCCCTCATCTCACTGACCTCTGCCTTCACTCAGCAATTCAGCTGCCTTCACAGTCAGCATAACTCAGGTGTGGGAGCCTGAGTTAAGAGCCTTTGTCTGTTTAGCAGTACCAAACCCCAGCTAGTTACTGTGATTTCAGAGCTGGCCAACAGACTTGGCAGTCTGCTCTCCTAGCATGGAAATAATAGTACAAGAAGCATTAAGCAAAGGCTGAGTTACTTTCTACACAACTCACACAGCTTAAGCTTGATTAGAAGCCATTACCACACAATGTGTTAAAAGATTTTTACAGCCTAGGGCCAAACACAATGTATTAAAAGATTTTTACAGCCTATGGCCAAACATGGATCAGCTGTATGAACAGGATATCTTAAGACAGAGCACCTCAGAGTTCAGCACTAAAGGCCATGAATCCAGTCAGCTTTTGAAAAGGCAAGGACAACACAAAGAGAAAGAGAAGAAACATACCTTTGCTTTTGGAAAGATGCCATCACTACCTCCTTGGAGGAAGCCTTGCCCTTCCAGCACCATCACTGCATATCTGGTTCCCATCAGCTCAGCAATGGTAGGTGTTGGCCACTTTGTAGGAGAGTCCTATCAAAAAGACAGAAGTTAAGCATTCAGAGAAAGCTGAAGGAAGTAGATACCTGAGGAGGTCACGCTCAAAACTCAGTTCCAAAAGGCTCAGGAGCATTTGTCCCCAAAACTCAGCTTTGCCAGTGATAAGGAACATCAGTTGACTCTTTGATAATACTAGCAAAGGGACTACTAGAGGGGTTTTAGTGGTTGCTACAGTTTTCAAGCAACTTCCTGACACCTCATTAGGTAAGCAGGTCACTCGGTACCCACAGTAGTTAATACCATGTCCAGAGCCAGCCTTCAGGGAATTTTACCCTTTGGTACAGATCACAGCACAGATGGCCTCCTGGCCCCTCTTTGGTACAGGATCCCTTTCCACAACATAACACTCTCTTACCTGCTCTTTCTCAAGACTCACTAGCTCCACACCAATGGCAGCTATGGTGTGGTGATTAACCAGGAGACAACAGTGCTTTTATCCCCAGGTGGGGAGCCCAGCCCACCTGCATTCACTACTGAATGAAGAGGTCACACAGAGTTATGGCCAGTTTAGAGACTTGCCAGGGTGGTGCAGGAGATGCAGAAGGAAAGGAGGCAAGGGCACAGCACACTTCATCAGGTGAGGCCATAATTCAGAAGGCTGCACAGGTGCACACAAAACACATCATCGCTCCCACAACAGTCATTCAAATCCTGATAACTTCAGTACCACATATATTTAAAAGTTTGTGACTGTATCAGAATCTAAAATGAATGAGAGGAGAAGGAAAAAGCACAAACAGCCCCGCAGTCTGCTTGAGGAAGCCTTGACAGACACTTTCAAGTAATGCAGTGGTATATTTTTCCCTTTTTGTATGAGGAGCAACTCTATTTCCTATCACGCAAACTGGGAAGCCTCCAAAAAGACAGTAGAGCATCCAGTGTTCAATTAAGCATCTCCAAGGAGTGAATAATATATCAGCTTAATATCAGTATACAATATGGTGCAAGATGAAAACCACAAAACATGCTTACTGCTTGCACAGAGATCAAGGTGCAAGCTCTGGTCATTACCACATGTATCAGACCAGGCGTGCTAGCTGACATGCTGGACTTACAAGCTTGTTGCTTTGAAGGCCTCTCTCTACAGATTTGGACCTTCCTCTGTAAGGAGGCAGCTGCATTTGGCCAGCATTCAGAAAGCGATTACGTTTAACGTCTGCTAGTGTGGGTGCACTCACAGGAGGACCTGTGCAACTTGCAGCAAGACCTGGAGAGGAAGAGAGTCTGAGGGTATAGAAAACCAGCAGGCAGTCCCTGAGTATTCACCCCAAAAGCTGAATGCTTAAGAGCATTACACTGCCTTCCGAAGGTAGCAAGGCTTACATTTCTCTCCCTCAACACCCATTAGCTCAGATAACAAAAAGCAGAGGTTACAGTAATTATGCTGGTTAGGAGGCAGTGACAAGGTTTCATTAGCACTATTTAGTTTAATAGTATCAAGTGGTGCACTTTCTACTTGAACTTTCAAAACACCCATTTAGCTTCTACTGTGGATTCCAGTTAGGCCTTTGGGGACACGCTATCATTGTTTTGAAGCCGCAGGAGCTATACAAGCTTCAGTCAACTGCAGAGCAATGGTTTTCTAAGGGCACCTCCCCAGAAGCATTACTCAGCATTGGAGCTTCTCCTGTTAAACTGCTTTCAGGTGATCAAAGGGTACAGTGAGCACAATGTAAGGCTTTGGGAACCCAGCAGGCCACTGACACATGGTCTAAACGTGCAGCTAGAAGTACACTGACCTGCACTGTTGCTGGATACTACTGCTGACCTAGTTGAGGCAAGCCAGGAGCAGGAGGGCAGGTTCAGAGTGTTTTCCTGTAGGCCAGAGGACAGGACAATCACTCCTATGAACATTAAAACTTCTGCAGGATTCAGATTTAAGAGACCAGAGCAGGCCTTGGCTCTATAGACTGCTATCATGCCACAGAAAAGGAGTGCTTAAACATGGCATGAGCTTCTGTAGCAGGAAGGACTTCAGGGAACCTAATAATACCACATTCCTTCACTTTGAAGAGACAAGATTGCCCACACTGGGATTTGGACCTGATGTCCCAAGCTACATGTGTATGCAGATCTAGTGCCTCTCCAGACTCCTTTCACTTGAAGCCTTACCTGAAATCCTGGTCCCAGCTGCTGTCTTGTAGTGTCGACAATTTTAAACGCTGTACTGTCATCCTGGAGAGTCTGGAAACTATTGCTCGGAGATTTCAAGGCAGTACTTAGTGTCACAAGCGTTTCTGCATGGGAGAGGGGAACAAAAACCCCCATATACACAGACAAGATAAAGATATCGTGCTGTGACAAAATAACAAATTTGATATCCACACATCAGAATTTGATATTTGGCTAGAATTTGTCATGCTAGTAACAATCTTTTAGCCTTAGGTAATGGTCAAAATCTTGCTCTTTCACTTAGTGGACAGACAAATTTGAACTTCCATTTAATAAAGGGTAAGTTGAAACATCTTTTGAGACTTAATAACCCATAAACAGATTTTCTAGAAAGAACCATTCTTATGCCATACCACCTCTATCACACAAAATTTGCATCCCACCTCCCTTGCATTTTACATGCTCTGGAAAAGATGAGTGGCCTTCCATTTCAAAAGCCATCTATTACTTTTAATTAACACTGACTTTACTTGTATGCTTGATAGGTCACTTTGTAGCAGGTACCTTTGGACCTGCTCCCATTTTCCCTTGCTGCTGATGACTGAAGCTTCTGCAGTTGTTTTACTTTCACCATGAGCTGTTCATGCCAGTTGGACTCCTGTGGCATATGCTCTTTCAGCTTCCTCTCCAGCACCTAGAAGCAAAACATAGGACAAGAAAAAGTCAAGAGCAAAGTGGCAACAGAACTATTTCTTCAGCAATGGCACTGTTTTAACAAGTGCCTCTCACTCACTGGACCCTGCACACAAAGGAAATTCTAGATAATGCATACTAGAATACTTTAGCAAGTCTCAAATTTGAAATGGAGAACTCCAGGAGTACTTTCAGGACCACAGAATGTTCCAAATGGGAGAAACAGTGGAGGAATTAAGGAGATTGATCATCTTTCTTCTATGCAGATATCACCTCCCATTTTCCTAACCACACATTTTGGCAGTAGGGTGTGCCCAAAAGTTAAGCATGATTAATATACCCTCCTCCCAAACCCAAACCAGTAACTCTGTATTCCTAGAAGTTGTCCTGTCAGCTGCAAAATCATCCTGTTTTGCTATCACTAGATGCAGCACCAGGTTACCTACAGGTTTCAGATGAGGCCTGGGGACAGCTACATCAGCTTTGGGGGTCCTGTGTTTCTGCTCAATCACCTGAAAGAACAGAAATTATGCTTAAACAACTCTGCTCCTGATACACAGTCCTATTCAGTGGCACACTCAATTACTCAAATCAGGATTTGGGAATGAGGAGGTGGGAAAGGCATAACAAAACTGAGTCGGGAAGTGAAGAATTATGAAATTAATTTACATGGGGTTTGGTAGAGACAGATTTACGAGGCTTGCACAAGAAGCATACAGCCTTCTAGCTTGTGAACTGATCTGAAAAGACACTAAATAACATTGTACTCAAATTTTAATATCAGGAATGATCCTGACAAGCAGGATCACATTCAGCAACAAGTCGGCTCCAGTGTGGAGAGTAACTGAATGGGTTAACAAGACTGTAACAGGAACAGTAGAAGCAGGCAGCTGTATGCATAAGCTACATATACATGCATAAGCTGTATACATAAGCTATATGTAAGCCAGAGACTGGCTTACAGTCCTACACAAACTAGAACAACAGCAAGATAGAATTGCAGAGCAGGTATTCACAGGAGGCAGACTGTCTCCATCATCAAGCCCTGTGCTTGCTGCATAGGAGAGAGCTGACAGAAGTAAAGTTGCACATGCATGTCTTTAGCTGCCTTATTTCACTTATTCTTACTTTGAGGCTATGCCATTTAATTTCCCTGTGTGTACAGCTTCCGAACAGGTGGGAGTGCAGGTAGAAAAACACTACAGCTTCCCACAATAGCTGTAGTTTTCATTCATTTGCAAATTAGACTACTGTTTGCTAGAGAAGCTTTACAATAGCTGATGGGGAAATCCTTGCTTAAGAGCCTTCACAAAGACCTGAGCAGTAGCACTCTATGCTTTCTTCTAGCATTTCTGACTACTACTCTTCAAGCATGTTTGTGCGTCTCTGTCAACCACAAATAAAAAAAGGAAATAAAATAAAGACCCAGCTCATCCTGCCACCTTGAGTTATGGCTCTGTACTGCACAGTGCATTGATACACAGTGCATTGCAAGGAACATAAGTAGTTACGATGTACTGTCTCCTTTCCACTACTATTCATTTATACATCAATGAAGATATCACATCCAGAGAAATGTCATAGCTTTATCTGGAGGCTGGAGTCACAGTCAAGACAAACAAGAGCTTGGATTTCATAAAGGTATAGGCTTTAGCTGAGACTTCTAACCCCCCTGCCCTCTAGCAGCATCAACAAGGAGAAAAAAAGCCAATGCCTAGTGCTGTATGCAAAGTTTTCACTTTTAAAAATACTCTTCATTACAAGTAGAGTTGTCTCATCTTCTGCCAAGGCGTCTGTTTGCAATAGCATGCCAATGCCACAAAGCCTTATGCCAATGTTTTAGATCTGCTCATCATTCCCAGCTCAAGCTGCAGCAAGTGAACAGCATCACAAGCCTTTAGAGACATCCCAGACATTTTTGTATCTGGTCATCTTCACCAACCAGCCACATTGTTGGAAGCTCCTGCCACTGGAGTCAGCATAGCAGCTGCCCCGGAAGGGAATCAGCAGTTTTTTTTACCCTGAGTAAACTCCTGCAGTAGCTCATGTACACTGCCTAGAATCCTCTGGCTGAGGCTGAGCAAAGGACTCAAAAGTGCTTTTGCACTTGCACATATCCCACATCTGGGAAGGCAAGGAAACAAGTGAGAGATGCCAGGTACAGCTCAGCTCAAGGAGCCTGGGAGGACACGAGTGTGCAAGGTGGGAAGCATAAGTGGGCAAAAGCATTTCATGAAACTGCTGCATGCAAGGCAACACAATTGTTCCAGGAAAGGGAGTCGCTGACCCCTGGAGGGAGAAAAAGTTCACCATCCAGCTTTAGGAAAGAATGGATACCCCCAACTTAAAAAGTTACAGCAAATTAAGAACCTGAGTGGACAAACAGGGTGAATTAATGCCGAGTTGCAGCTGAGAGGGTACTTCTAAGTCCAGATGCTTCTGGACTTGGAAGTACCTTTGAGAAAGCCAGTCTTTTGGAGGAGAGGTCTCAACAAATACTGTTTAGAAATGAGGTAGAACAGGTGGTTTCAAAGTTGTCCATTAACTCCAGTCACTCACCTTCCGAAGGGTGAACCTCTTGCACTGAATATCATCCAAAAGTAATTCATAGGGAGAACGGATACGTTCTGCTGGAGGCAAGCGATGCTGTGGTCGCTCAGTAGCTTTACGCAGCTTCACACCATTCTGCAGCTCGCGAACAACAGTGGGCCACAAGAATGCCTCAGAGAAACCAGTTAGGGCCTAGTCAACAACTGTCTAGAACACATGGGAGTAGATCCCATCCCATCCCTCCATGTAATAGGGCACACTTAGCAGCTGAAGTCATTCAGAAATACAAAAGTGTGTCCTCTTAACACTAGTTTCAACTCACTGCCAGATTAGGGCCCAGTACCACAGCAGAGAATTGCTTATCTTTGCAGAAGTTAATTTACAACAAGGGAGCTGGCTCACCAGGCTTATTCCCAAATTTTGTCATTAACTTCATGAACATACTTTATCAAAACACAGCTTCTGCTGCCAGGTAGCTGGAGCCATTTTCTTGAATACCTGAATGCTTCCTGCTAGTGCTCCAGGTGCCAGAGCTTTTTCATATTATTTGATCCAAGAAAACCTTAGGAATTAAATACCTAATCTTACCATTAAAATCCTCTGAACTTTCAGAAACCAAGGGCTGAAGGGTCCGCAGACAAAGAAATAAACGAAAAGGGTATCTCATACTTCAACCTTGCCAGCAGCCTACATTAGCAGTTTCAGCCTGGAGACAAAACCTGATAATTGACATCTGCTCATCCTGTTCCTGTATTAATATCTGCGGATGCTCAGGCATGCAGTGTAACCCAACAAAAGTTAAAAGCAGAAAAAAAAAAAATAAATCAACTCAATAGCATGTTTAAACAACACTGTAATGGAAGTGCTAAGTCAACAGCTTATCTGGATCCCAAAGGCAAACTGAGCGAGAACAAGTGATTGTATTATAAACAGCGAAAGGGAAGCAAAATATTTTAGACCACTGCCTCAGCACAAAGTTTGATTTAAACTCCTCTCCCTTTTCCACTTACAGTATGAAGCACCTTCCTTCAACTTACCCCTTCAGCCATTCCATGGATTGTCACACAAAATGCTGCAACACTCTAAACCCATTGCCTTCAGTTCAACAGATGAGTGGCAAGACAGCTATGTTCTCACTGCTTAGATTTCAAGGCAAAGATTGTCTTGTGACATGTATGGATAAGCTCTGCAGAGCCTACATGCTATCAGGCTGTGATCTAGGTTTCAGAAGGCCTGTATTGTAGCAGTCCACACAGAAAAGTGTGGCCCAAAGAGAGCATTATCTGCTTGGCACCACTCAAGGCATCAGCTCTAATCTGTGGGATCCCAGTGAAGTTGGCAATCTGGTTATTTTAAACTTAAGAGTTTGTCAGAGCAATGCAACCAACTGGTGCTTAGGGACTTAGAAACTAGAGGCAGAAGACTTGCAACAGACATCCTGCTTTGGAATTCATGCCTCCTGAAGGAGCAGAGGCCAAATACACTGGCCTTCAGGCCACATGGCAAAGCCCATGTATTTATTCATGTATTCCCTGCAGAAAAGAGCTGTAGAAGTTGATGAGTTTGTGGTTTCAGATAGCTTGCCAGTTTATTTTAATAGATCACAAAATTGAGACTATGCCCAAACACACATTTCACAAACATTTTCATACAAATAGTTTGAGCAAGCTTCAAAGCAAGTGCTATTTAGACAAAGGGAGCAAGTCCACAGGTCTCCTGGGGCTTGATGTTTGCCTCCACAGACTCCAGACTACAGTGCATTTGTTTATGCTGGGCAGAGCTCCAGCCAGAAGAGCTATTTGTTTCTGATTGAGCCCTGACTGTGCAAGGCCTTGAAAAGAATAAGTTGCTTTATTTACCCCAAACAGAGTCCAAGATCTATGGAAGGAGAGGATGGAAAGACAAGAAAGGCAGTGAGCAGAAGGTACATCTCCAACCTTGCCCTCCTTCAGCCCTTTGTTTGAGCTGCTGGAGCTACACAACCACAAAGATGGACACAACTAATGGCCTTCAGTCCCCTCCAGCCCTGAACCAGCACGGACTCCATACAGAAAGAGTGAACTAGTCCACCCCAGTGCTGCCACCAACAGAAGAGTTTTTTGGGAGTTTTTAGTCCAGCTACAAGGGAGGAAGAGATTGCTTTTGGCAATTATCAGTCGCTGCCAAGAGCTGGAGGCTCACTTGCAGGAAGAAACACTTACTCTGAAGGCTGCCTCAAACTTCATTTTTAGAAGTTATTTAAGTTGAACCACAAAGACAATCTTTGTGAGGAATAAATGTCCATGTGAGATTAACACACAAATTGGTTTAGCTTCAAGTCCACTCTCCAGATTGTTTTGCAGACAACTCTTTAGCTACTTAAGCTTTGAACAACCTAACAAGTTTCATTTGATTTCATGTTCTACTTTTCAGAGAGGAGTCAATGGAAAGCCACAGAGCCAAGGTAAACAAAAAACCCACCCCCTCATAATGAAGGGATTAGATCCCTTACCCAGTGTTTGTCCTTCTTCTGAAGGGACTTTTCCACCATACCTTCCACATCCATTTTTCTCAGACTCTGAGAAAGAAGCACATGAAGTCATGATCTTGTACTGTTCACTACCAATTACTAATGTTAATCTGAAAAGCCTAGAAGCCTCAGACACCTAAACTTTCAAAAGCTACAACTTGTTAACATGGTGCAAAAACAGTAGACCTTCACATTGTGAAAATAACCCTTCAGCTAGGCACTCTATTTTTAGTGCAGCAGGAAGGTTACTTTAGAACTAGGTGAGTGTGTGAATGCAGAGGGAATAGCAGCTAAGGAGTGATCTCAAATGTACCTCTTTGGAGGTCTGGATGACAGTTATAAGCTTCTTAAGTTCCATATACCCGGTAAACAGTCTCCTACAGGTAATTTGGTAATGGCTGGTAGCCTCAGAAGACCTGGACAAGTGCTCCTCACAGGCCTGAAAGAAGTGCAGCTATTTAAGAGAAATCTTGAAATGAAAAATATGTTTGAATGGAATAAAGCAAGATTCAGTTTTCTCAATCCATAGTTAAAAAAAAAAAATCTTCCTCACTATTGCAGATGCAGAGGAACAAAGCAGCAAGATGTCCCATCTTATATGTACAATAATGTAAGTAGCTGTGTTATTTATCTTGCTCTCCATAAGATGGAAAGTTTCTTATACCTTTAAATTATGGTTGAGAGGAAAATATTAGTTTGAGTCAAGACATTCAAATCCCAGCTTTTGCAGAAACTGAACAGTAAGGACAAGTGACACCCCCCCGCCTCCCATTATCCATAGTCTTCTAGGTATTTGAAGACTATGTACAGAAGCACTTTGTAGACACAGCTGTACAAGAGCCATGTCCAATCTTCCTTCTTATTTCTTTTCCATAGGCACTTGAGTGCATTTAAACTTGTTTTGAGATTTTACTCTGATTGGAAAGCCATATGCTCCCTCTGTGCCCTCCAGCAAGCTGCTGAGCCTTTTCCCAGAAGTGGTCTTGCCCTTAGTTAACAGCATGGTTCCTCAACTCTTCTAAAGCTATTATATTATTAAGTGGGAAAAAGAAAACCTTGATAACATCCTGCAGGGTGACTGCTGGTTTCATTGCCCCCTCATCCAATTTCAACATGAGGTACAGCAGTTTCTCCAAAGGATCACTCAGTTCTCGCTCCACTTGGTCACTGATTCCCCAGTCCAGGGCTTCATAGATCACCATTCCCAAGTACTCCAACAGCTGCAGATAGAGACCAAGGAAACAGTGTAGTGCAAAGTGTTGTGGAAAACTTCACAGCTATAACTTCCCAACCATGAGTGTACCCTCCACTGCTTCTCAGGGCTGAGCACCACTCTCTGGAGAAGAAGGCCCCAAAAGGCACCTAGATGCTCACTGGATAGCCTGAGATACTACCTAAATAAGCTGCTTTAAGATTTTAAAGCAGCCTTATCTAGCACCTCTAAGTTATACGTCATTAAGACAAAAAAAGACTGTGGGCTATTCCACAATAGGCAGCATCTGTCCACATTGTTTCCCAGCCCCACTGTCTTGCTGGAGTTCAGTCCTGGCATTCTGTTTCATTTTCCAGATTGCAAGGGACAGTCACTCTCAAAGGGCACAGCAAGTTTAAGCACTTTCATAGTTTAAAAAGACATCTGCATCTCCTGAACTGGCTTTCTACTACAGCAGCATTGTATCGGCACACGTAACAAACGTGAAGACATAGGCTTACCTTGTCCTCTGACTGTTGAATGCTGCCAACATCTGAAAAGGAAAGAAGGGGGGAAGAAAAAGATAACTGCATAGGCACTGACAAACAGCTTTTGGAATCCCTCTCAAGAGAGGGAAATAGAAGAATTCTTGGCAATAAGGAAACAAACCCCTCTAACATCAGTCCCACCTGCAGAATAAGACATATATTTAGAAACTCCTGAAAAGCAATACAGGATGCTCTCCTTGTTATGAGCATTAACCCCAAACTAACAGCTGCAGGATACTTTTTTATATATATATATATATATATATGTGTGTGTGTATATATATATAAAGTAACTAATACATATCTAAACACAAGGAAGACCGAGGATCTTTTCCTTCATTCGTTATTAGCCGCTCTTGTCCCTAGAGGGTTAGCCCAGCATTGACCAGTGCAGTAGTGCAGCCAAGCTATGCGTAAGAAAAGCATGTTGCCACTTGCTGGCTACATGTAGTGACAAAAAAAGGGAAACTGACAATCATAGACCTGTCTTGAGAGTTACCATAACAAAGGAACCATAGTTTGGAAGATTAACAGACAAGGACATTTAATAAAGCCTCAGACTATTTATTTCAAATAACGTAAGCAGTAACAAAATTTTATCCCATCTATACCCTAGAACAAATAACTCATTAGGGCACTACCAGAAAAGCTAGGAGGCTGTATGTGTGTATTATCACCCATCTATGGTCGTTTGAAATTAAGTTCAGGCAGCAGAATAGCTTCATGACAATATACTAAAGGGGAAAGGGAGGAGAAGGGAAGGGTATTTCCTCGCTTTATGCCCCACATACCAGCCCATTATAAGAACAAGCCTTGGCAGCCCTTACACACACTTACCGGACTCATGGTACACCATGAAAGAAGCAGTACCATCAGCATGGATAAAGATACTTTCAGGACCATTTATGAATACAGAATGGAGAGGTGGACACAGCCCTTGGGCCAACTGCTTCATTTTACAGCAACATTGAAAGCAGACAGCCCAGGCTTGCTCCTCACTCAAAGGATGTTCAAAACACCTCAGAATCTCAACTAAAGAAACCTTTGCAATCCTCTGTTCACACCACAGAAACTCCATTTTCACCTTTACCCCTCAACTCCCATCCTATCCTAAGAAACCCAACACTCGCCTTCCTAGGCCATGCTGCTGCCTTTTATCCTCTTTGCCTCCTGGTTTGGTTTGCTCTCATCTCTTTCCTACAGGTGTGAGCATTAATACTAATTTTACTCTATAACTTTAAAGGGACACCACTTTAATCTGCATTTGCATGAGGCTCCTTGACAGAACAGAAAGCATACAGCAAATGTACTCTAAACATAAGACTGTAAAAAACATACTCAATTTTTACTCTATTATTCCTAACAAATCTATTAAGTGGAATACTAATGCTGGCAAGTGAAAAAAGGCTGCATTCAACTTCAGGCAGAGGGAAGGAGGCAGGAAATAATGTCTTAATACTCAGGAGAAAGTAACTCACAGAAAACCATGAAAAGTCAATCCATTTCATGGGAAGCTATTCTGGGAGCACTAATACATTACAGCAATCAACTCCACAGGGCACCTGCGTCCACCACAAGGCCCACTCCTGCCTGGCCTTGACCCTTTGGCTCTGCCATAAGAAATACCAGCAGCTAGGGCCGGGAGCAACCAGTGCATGCAGGGACCAGGCAAACCAGGTGAGCACTGAGAGCAGAGGCAGTTCAAAATGCTGACAGGAATTACTACTGGTGTGAGTAAGTTACACAGGGTTTTTGCACTTAAGGGTGTGTGTGAGGTGGGAAGGGACAGTTGTATGGCTTGTGATGGGGTCACCCCCTGAAGAGCCCTATTGCAGCCACAGTGCCTGCAGCACATTGTGAGGACCTCAGCTGCTCCTGCCCTGGCTCTGAAAAGCTGAATTCTGAAGGCAGGCGCTGAATTACAAAATCCTAGAACGGTTTGGGTTGGAAAGGACCGTAAGTTCATCCAGTTCTAACCCTCCTGCCACGGGTAGGGATGCCTCTTCTAGACCAGGTTGCTCAAAACCCCATCCAGCCTGGCCGTGAGCATTGTGAAGAACTGTGAGGTTTAAGAACTGTGAATATTTCATATTTCTTCCCCTTCTCACGACATTCTAGGAATGCAGTGTCAAGAGTCAAGCCCCGGGCCTTGGAAACATGTTGAGGCCAGTGTGTTCTGGTGTCACTACGCCATGTGGGGAGCGCTCACAGCCAGCAATGACCACCACGGCCAGGCACTGTTGTCTGCCCCATGGCCTCCAACCTGCCGCTGTGTCCTGGCTCAAGCGCAGAACCCAGGACATCCGGCATCAGCCTGGTCACGGTGCATGGCAAGGCTGCATCTGCACCGTAGTGGGGCGCAGCTGGGCTGGGCTCTCAGGCTTCGGCCCTGAAAGGCCGGAGGCGCGGGGGCTTCCCCTCCGCGGCCCAGGTGCCCGTCCGCCAGCAGCCCCGCTGCGCTGTGCGGGAAAAGGTGAGGTCACCCCAGGCACTGCGGACCCCAGCACCAAGCCCCACCCCAAACAGCTGCCGCACCGCCTGCCTGCCCGCCTGCCTGCCTGCCTGCCTGCCCGCCTGCCTGCCCGCCTGCCTCCTCCGGCCCTACCGCGGAGAGCAGCACCCCCCCGGAGTGACTTGGTCCGGCCCGCACCCTCCCTTCCCGACCGGCCAACATAGTCTCGCCCGCGTTCGGCCTCCCTCCTGTCCTGCGCGGCACCGCCTCCGTCTGAGGAAAGATGGCGGCGCCCGAGGCGGCGTGGAACCGGGTGGAGGTGCCGTGGCCCGCGAGCAGCGCTACGGTGGCCCTGGCGGCCGAACACCCTGCAGGTCCCCGCCGCGGGTCGGGGCGGGTGGGAAGGACGTTTTAAGCTACTCTCACGGTGTTCGCGGCGATTGGGGGGTGTGTGGGCTGTTGTGGTACGCGGTTGGTGCTGAGGCGGTGCGTGTGTCCTGCCCGCAGTGAGGTGTCTGCCGGCGCTGCGGCGCCTGTGCGCCACCGCCTGGAAGCGGCTGTCGGGGACGAGCCTGGCCGTCGAGGGACGCGTGCTGCGGGCCGTGCTCTACGTCTACCACAGCAGGCTGCTCCGGCACCGGCCGTACTTGGCCCTGCAGCAGGTGAGCGGCCCTGGCTATGCAGCAGGGACCTGGCGGCTGGTCGCTGCACTCCGGGCCCCAGTCAGGAGTCGTCTCTATGCGTGGCGCATCGTGTGAAAAGTGTTGTGGAGCAGGCGCCTTTTCGATGTCTTTAAACCTCCTCACGGTTTAGTTCGGTGGGATTCCAGGCTCTGTGCAACCAGTGCAATTTCGGCTTTCCAGACCTCTGGAATCAGTACTTGGATTTTTATACCCATGCTGTAGCCTAAAGTAGATACAATTGCATACATTTGAATACAAGCTGTGTGTAATATATGGTACTATAGAGTAATATAGTGATTTAATTTTCAATTAATTGTAAGGGGGGGGGGGTTAGAATAATCCTAGGCTGCTCTATTAGGCATGTTCTGGTTTAAGAACTCTTTAACCAGCTTTCTAGTTGTCGTGGTTTAAAACCAGACAGAGGGCTTGTTCACTCACTCCCCCCCTTCTTGCTCTCCCCCTACTCCCAGAGGGACGGAGAGGAGAATCGAAACGAATGCAACTCCCACAGGTTGAGAGAAGAACAGTTTAGTAACTAAGGTATAACACAAATCACTACTGCTACTACCAATAATAACAATGATAAAGGAAATAACAAGGGAAGAGAATACATCACCTCACCACCAGCCAACCGATAACTCGCCCCCCCCCCCCCTCCAGCCCGACCAAGCACTAACCCATACCTCCTCCAACCCTGCAGTCTACCAGCGCTTCCGGCTAACTCACAGTTACATCCTGGGCATGACGTGGTATGGAATACCTCTTTGGTCAGTTTGGGTCAGGTGTCCTGTCTCTGCTTCCTCCTGGCTTCCCCTCCTCCCTGGCAGAGCATGAGGCTCACAAAGTCCTTGGCTAGACCAAAGCATCAGGCTGAAAGTCAAAACACAGCACTGCACCAACTACCAAGAAGGAGAAAAATGACTGCTACTGCTGAACCCAGGACACTAGTAAAGGGACTGCTAGTATCTTCAAATAACAGTTTTAAATAGAACAGGAATTACCGAATCACAGAACAGTTTGGATTGGAAAAGACCTTAAGATCATCCAGTTCCAACCCCCCTGCCAGGACAGGGACAGCATGTTGCCCAAGGCTCTGTCCAACCTGGCCTTGAGCACCACCAGGGATGGAGCATTCACAGCTTCTTTGGGCAACCCATTCCAGTGCCTCACCCCCTCCACAGTAAAGTATTTCTTCCTTATATCTAATCTAAACTTTTTCTGCTTAAGTTTAAACCCATTGCCCCTTGTCTTACTGCTACAGTTCCTGATGAAGAATCTTAGCTTCTCTGTTTATGCATTTTCATTCTTGAAAGCCAAAAGCAAGGGGTGGTGTAGCTGCTGTGCTTGGAGCTGGGGTAACTGCGCTGTCTGTTGCAGTTGAAGTTTGAGCAGCTGCTGTACTTGCCACTGGGGTAGCTGCTCTGTTCATTGAGGCCAAAGTTTGAGTAGCGACTGTACTTGTTGCTGGGGGTGGTGTAGCTGCTGTGCTTGGAGCTGGGGTAACCGCGCTGTCTGTTGCAGTTGAAGTTTGAGCAGCTGCTGTACTTGCCACTGGGGTAGCTGTGCTGTTCATTGCAGCCAAAGTTTGAGTAGCGACTGTTGCTTTGCTCTCAGATCCGCCGACATTCTTTTCTTTTTGAAGGTGCTGGATAGTGTTGAACAAGGCCCTGTAAGCATAGGCCAAGCCCCAGCACGTTGCCGTGATTTGTCCATCTCTGGTATGGCCAGAATGACCACACACCTCATTTAAGTGTTTTACTAATTCTTCTGGATTTTGTAGTTGTTCGGTGGTGAAATTCCAAAGTACTGGAGGGGCCCACTGACCTAGATACTTGCCCATACTATCCCACACACCCTGCCACTCATGGCTGTCCAGCCTCAGGGAAAATCTCTCGGTCCTCCTACATCGTCGTTTGACCCCAGACAAGACCCAAACCTGACTCTGCTTAACTCTTGAAATCAGTAGTGGGCAAAACACACTCTGTATGCGTGTTAGCATGGTGATTCCCATCAGCAAACAAGTCTCAACAGCATTAAAATGCCATTCAAAAAATTCAAAACTCTCAAATGTAAATGGTCTGGGGGGACAACTGGGAGGGTAAAAGAATGTCTCCTTCACAGGTTGAGCACCTGAGAAGGAGAAAAAAGATGTGTAATTGCTAAGCACCTCCATCATATACCTCCCAAAGTATAAAGGTGGTGACCACACTGGGAACATAAGCCAGATCAGTTTCATGATCAATGATTCTATTGTATTACAAGTCATTACCATAAAGTACAATGGGACAAAAACCTTAGCCCAAGCCCCACACTTGAAAAACACTAATACAGCAAATACCGGATGGACGTAAGATACTATATACTGAAACTGTGAGATCAAGAGGAACAACCTTGAGAGCCAATAAATCAGCATTGTGACGAGTGACTATCAATCCAGTCAGATCTGTTCTTATCTCAACCCTTCGTGCCCCACGTTGGGCGCCAAAAAGAACTGTCGTGGTTTAAACCCAGTCAGGTAACTTGTTCACTCACTCCCAGTGAGTGGTGCCGAGCTGACAACAATCGAGGTCCGTGCCCCCCCCCCCCCCCCCCCACCGGGGTTCTCCCCCACTCCCGGAGGAACGGGGAGGAGGATCGAAAAAAAGTGCAACTCCCACGGGTTGAGACAAGAACAGTCCAGCAACCAATGTACACAAATCACCACCGCTACTATCAACTACAACAATGATAAGGGAAAATAACAAGGGAAGAGAATATGATAACACCGGCCGAGAAAACGAGTCCCACCCGGAAGCCCGTGTCCTTCCGGGTAACTCCCAGTCACCCCCCACCCCAGCCATGACGTGCTGTGGTATGGAATACCTCCCTGGCTAGCCCGGGTCAGGCGCCCCGTCTCTGCTTCCTCACAGCTTCCCCTCCTCCCTGGCAGAGCATGAGCCTCACAAAGTCCTTGGTCAGGGTAAACATCACTTAGCAACAACTGAAAACATCGACTTCACCAACACTGTTCTCAGGCTGGAAGTCAAAACACAGCACTGTACCAGCTACCACAAAGGAAAAAAAAAAACATGACTGCTACTGCTGAACCCAGGACAGTATGCAATACTGAAGGTATGCAGCACCAGTTAACAGTGGCCTACTCCAAACCTTCACCTCATTCCATATTGACAGTGGTGTGATAAAGGGAACTTTTTCATCATAGTGCAGATACAGGAACATATCAGAATATTCCATTATACAAACCTGCATTTTTTTCTGTTAAACTGATAGTGTCACTTGATAGAGTAATAGTTCTTAGGCCAATGCACTCCTATCTCTCAAAATGCCAGTCAAAGGGGTTTTCTTTTTTCTAGGTAGAGCAATGCTTGAAGCGCCTATGGAAAATGAACTTGGTGGGCTGCATTGAAACCCTGGCAGAACTTATTCCCAAGTAAGTGTTGTGATCCCCTATAGTGTACTATCCAGTATGCAGAGCTAAAGGGATGGGGTGCTAGACCATAACCATCTCTCATCTGTGTATCAATACAGGAAAAATACATCCCAAGGCCATGCAGAGTGCTTGGTTCCCAGCCAGCCTATACTGGAAACAGTGGCTCTGAAGGTATTGGGAGGTTGCAAGCTCATAATGCGTCTACTGGACTGTTGCTGTAAAGCTTTTCTGTATCCTTTTTTCATAGTGAAAATGTTCTTAGAGTTCACCAGCAGCACCTCATGAGGCCAGAACTGGGTCTGCTCTGGGCCCTGTATTGCTGATATAGTCAGCTGTGCAATTCATGTGTGCAACTTGAAGCTTCTTTGATAGCCGAACACCTTATTTTCAAGTTATTATGTAGGAACCTTGGGCTGTTGGCTGTCTGCTGTTCTGGCCTTGAGAAACCCAAAATTTGGATACTTGTCTCCCAAATTATCCAGGATATTGCCTGGTGAATTGCCTCTAGTTTGTGTATTCAGCAAGTCTCATTACATGCTGTTTGGTTTTTATCCTTAACTGGTATAATCTTCAGTTTGTCCGTTAAACATCTCTGCTCAGAAGAATTCATACTTTTGAACACTGTGGCTTCAGGGTTGTTGAGTCGGCTATGGTTTGTGTGTTCAAAAGTCTGTTTGTTGTCTGTCTGTTTGATGTGCTTGTCAAGGAGAGGGCTTGTAATTAGTCCTTGCTGCTGAGTGAGCTTTATTCAGCTGGGAGGAGGGGAGTCCTGCTATCCTTTTGGACTTGATTCTAGCATCTGTAGAATTGTATAAGTGGAGAGAGACTTCTTACGTGCTGTTACAGAAGGCTTTGTTCTTGGTTCATAGCAAATGTTATGTAGCACTTATGAAATCTTGGAGTTAATGCCAGCCTGCCACAAAGGCTAACACGTAGTACTCTGCAGCAGGCGTAAGTCCTGCCTCAATCTGAAATGGAAAGGCTGAGATCTATAATATTGCTGAGTTTTCCAGGAAAATCAGTGTTCTGGGGTCTCGGTTCGAGGAAGTAACTGCTGTTTGTAGCTGAAGGAGTAACAACATTATGTAAAGAACTTGGTAAAACATTCTTTGGCACAAGAAATCTGTCTCCCCAGTAAACACCACGTAGGCGATTGTATGGCATCAATGCTCATACCATTGTCCCGAGGTGGTACAAGTTGCTTTTGGGGAAGACCTCATGTCAAATGATTTGGCTGTGACCTGACTAGCTGATAAGTTCCAGGTGTGCAACTCAGCAAAGCTCTAGGGAAGCAGAAGGGTTCCTGATCAGGAATTTATGAGTCAAGTCATTCCTGCATTCTGCTCTTGAGCTGTTCATTAATGGTCAGGCTAACATTAAGGAAGTGTGGTGATGGGACCACAAGAAGATAAACTTGTATTGACAGGAAGTAGGGAAAGGGCAGCTTGGAATCTCTTCCATCAGCTCTCTGCTTGAGCTGAAGGTAGTTGTTCAGTGAACACAAGGTTTTGCTAGAGCAGACTCCATACCTTTCTGTCTTTTCAGGATTCAGTACAGGTGTGTGTTGCAGAGCCTTGTGTCCTTGTATGGCATGTTATCAACGTCGCTTCATCTGGTATCTGAGACCCAACAGATGCCTTACATCAGGGGTTTTACCTTCCCATCTGATATCTATAACTTCCTTGGAGTTAATGTTTCTTCTGAGATGAAGAAGCAAAAGGCTAGAATGCTTACAACAAAGAAATCTACCAGCTGGATGAAGAAGTTCTTCCCAACAATGACAGAGGCAGTGTCAGACGTTAGGAAAAAGAGAAGTTCTGCAACCTGCAGGAGTGCTGTGAAAAACTGTAGCATCCCATGCCTCACGGACATTGGACAGCCAGTTCTGGTGACTGGAGCCAGCAGAGGTAAAGCCTTGTGCCACAGTGCTACTGGTTTCTGACATCTCAGAGACTGACCCCAACTTCTGTCCAACAGAGCCAAGCACTCCTACTATGCACAGAGTGCAGTTCTAGTACAAACTCTCCTCTGCTGTCCTTGGAAGAGGAGGAGAATGCTGCATGAACTCTCGCCTTATAAAGCTGTGGATAATGTCAGTATTGTGATGTTTTGGCCTTTTGTTTTTATTAAACATGATACATTGTTTCATAGCAATGCTTGCAGAGAAGCAGGTAATGAATGCAGTATACTGGTCTTGTAAATATTTATTTGTATTTTCCTGCTTCTGCATAGCTGGGGCCCAAGAATAGTGAGGGAAGCTAAGAACAGTCTGCAGTTCATACAAGAGTAGATAAAGCTGTAAATACAGGATGCAGGTATCCTGTGCTTACTGCTTCTGGGCTGTGCCCAAGTCTTCTCCTTCAGTCAGGGCTGTGGGCAGTGACTCCAGGCATTCAGGTGTTTGCATGGAACTTTTGCCCATTAAGTTCTCCTTTGCCGCTGTCTGTAAATCTTTGCATCCTCTTCATCCATTGAGTGTAGTCCCATTGAAGTGCTGAGTGCAGGTGTGAGGCTGCTAAGGTGGCAGTAGATCTGAGAGCTCAACAGGGCTGAGAACATTGCAGTGTCTGTGCAAAGACTTAAAATGGTCTTCACTTTCTGAAGGGAACTTTCCCCTTTCTTTGTAGGGAAGCACCTGGGGCTTCATGTGAAGAGCTTACTTAGACCATCCAGACCTCCAGCACGAGAGGTTTGTATGGTACCATTTTATGCTTTTTAACTTTAAAGACCCTAATTATATCCCTGATTGAAAATGTCCCTTTTCCTGCCTTATTTTTGCTTGTTCAACAAGCCAGGTCAGCATGGAAGCTTTGCACTGAGTATCACTACTAATTTCTGCTTAGGAGCTTGAGCATTTGTTGGTATGTCAAGTGAAATGACCAGAGAGCAAGCCAGTAGTAGACAGCAATACAAATTCTTGTTATCTGCCTCTTGTTGTATTCCACAAAACAAGACTGCTCTTCCACTTTCTCCTTAGGAAGTAAGGAATGTTCTCTCAAAAACCTTGGTGCTCTGCTCCTCTCCAGCAGAGAGGGTCAGGCATGTCATGTTTTTAGAAGACTTAACTATTTCTGTTACTCTTTATTTCAGAGTGTAAGCATCGCATCAACACCTTTCAAAGCAAAGTTGGCATCACCTTCCTCTCGTATAGCAAAACTGGAGCATGCTGGGTTTCTTGTACAGATGGTCCAAAGAGCTACATCGTTTGGTGAACTGTCAGAGGCACTCAGAAAAGTTATTCTGTGGTGCAAAGGCAACAAATTCAAACCAGAAGCTTATTTTCTGCGTAACAAGTTGTTGAAAAGCACCCGGCTGCACCATGTGGAGGCTCAAGGATGCAGGTAATTTTGCATGGGTGTGGGGCTTCTGGGTCTGACATTTTACATTTTAATATTATGTATTTTGCTACAGCATAGGGAAATACAGTGGTCTAACCCATTCTTTGTAAATTCTAACGGGATCACTCGTTCAGGTTACTGCATGCTCGGACATGAACATTGTGTTTAGCTTCAGTCCTTTGTGAAAGGATTTAAAGGCTACCAGGTGCACCAATACTTAAGAGCGAGGATGAAAATGCAACTTAAATTGTTACCATTAAACGTGCATGTTTAATGATCACGATATGATACAGGGGGTGTCATCTTTCTTCATGGAAGATGAAGACAAGGAGCATTCACCCTGGCTACTATTGTACAAGAGTACAACAAGGTGCTATCATATCTTCTTGGGAAAATGGTAGAGAAGGCTAATAAACCAAATCTCTCCAAACCCCAAATGAAGTAATATTTGAGCAGCTGATAAAGTTATGATTTGTGTGCCTTCCTCCCGTTAAGCTTGAAGAAAAAACTGTGCTGTGTCAAAACATCTGTCTGTAAATACCTCCTGTATGGGTCACAGAAGGCACGCTGGCTAAAGCAGCACCTGCGGGCACGGTTCTGTCAAAGGAGGTTCAAATCATCCGCATGTTTGAAGAGAACTCTGAAGACTGTTTGGCAAAAAACTGCTGAGCTTGCTGGAGTCTGTGAGCACAGTGCATCACCCATTCTCCCAGCTTACCAGGATGGGCCTTGGAGTCAGGCAGGACGTTCCAGTGCCGACAGAGGCTGTGTCAAACTAAGCACAGCAGAGACCCCTAAGCGGCTGCTGCTAGAAGGAAGCCCTGGCCCTGTGTGGAAAGAAGCTACTGAGAACATGGATATTGATTCTATTTTTGCAGCAATAGGTGTCTGATGCTGGGTATGCAAGGAGGAAAAGGGTCAAGTCATTCCAATTATGTATATAATTTTTTTTTTAAGTAAAACAATCAGAATCCTAATGGTGTCTTGGTAACTCACACTCTGAATTCTGCTAAGGAAATGGCAACTGGTTTATTAGAGTTTTGTAAAACAGCTGTTGTTTGGGTTTGGGTTTTTTTTGTTGTTTTTTTTTTTTTTGAAGGGTGTACCAAAAAAATGAATAATCTTCATCCTTTCACTTAGCCTTGTCCTGGAACAGAGTTTGTTATCCTTACTCAGTATGCCTTCTCTGTTCAACCACATGTTAAGTGCTGCTGTGAAACCCACAGCACAATTAATTACTCTCCATGGCAGAAGTTTGTGGCTGATCACTTCCTGCTGCTTAGGACAAAAGACTTGTTGCCAGTTTTCCAACGAAGCAGTCTTACACCCTTCCTTCTGTGCTGCTTGTTTAAGGAACAGCCCTGATTTGCAGTATTATTGTTGTTCAATATCGTCCTTTTCCTGAGACAAGGCATTAACTGAACCTGACTCTGAGCTGCTCCAGAAACAGGCTTTCCCCTGCACAGCCATGTGCCATGGCCTGCAGCAATAAACTCCTGACTAGTGCATGCGTTCCTGAAATCTTTTAAGTGCAATTTCTGCCTGCTTGGCAATGTAAGGCACAGCTACTCCGACGTGTATTATGAAATAATGTTAGAACAAGCAATGGCGTTGATGCTTTGTGCCAGGCTCTTGTAACTAGGTCCTAAGATCAGGATCACCAGGATATACTAAGAAAAAATTGTTCCCAAATGCAGACTAGAAATCTGCTTTGTTGTAGAGCACCTGTCTAACAGTGGTAAGGAAAAGCTGTAAGTGAAGTCAACCTATTCCAGAGCTACTTGCCATTTTCTAGGCTTAATATTGGTAGAAAACAAAAGAGCTATGCCAACTGGGACAGAAGAAAAAAAATAACCTTCCCAGCCAAGGAAGTGATAAAAGCCCCTGTATTACAGACCTTGTGTGAACTGATCAATTCAGTTATGAGAACTGGGGACAAACTTAAAATGTTTTATTCAAAGAGCATGTACAGAGCAAAGAGCAGAATTCCTATAGCAGATTGGGCTTGAAGGCAAGTTGTCTCATTAACTGAGATCCATTTTTTAGGTTTCCTGTCACAGGAATACCCAGCAGTAACTGAAACAGTTGTAGAGAATCATACATAATTAGCCCTTTAGACATCTGATTCAACACAGTTCTACTTTGGACTTTCTGCTACTGCTCTTTTCTGAATTCACAGACCAATACAAAAATACCCAAGTATACCACATAGACAACATCCAGCTGCTTGAATACTTCTCAGAAAAGGCTGGGAGTGAGGGCAGACATTCCAGCAGTGACCTCCATCCTGAATAGTTCCTCCAAACAACATGCATGATGTTCCTTCCTTTTGGGCAGCAAGTGCCCAAGTAATGCCTCAGTGCAACTTGTGCACAGAATCAGGATCCATAGTTTGCTTCATCAAAGGCCTTTCTGGCTCGTTTCAGTTCTTCATTCATAGTTAGGAGGTCTTTAACTCTGGCAAACTTCCGAGGGTCCTTGCGTATCAGAAAGACAATGTCCTCAACCTGTACACGACCCTGCCGTCCAATTGACATGGCCTTGTGTGTCTGTTAGAGGAAACAAGGAAAGTCAACACAGTTCCTTTGCTCCTTAATTCTTTTTTAAGCTCTCAATTCCACTTTATTTCTTGCCACTTTATAATCAAAAAGTAAGCAACTGCAGGATCTGGGCACCATCATAGTCACAAGAGAACTTCCCAGTATACCATGGACTTACTGTTGCTCTGCTGTCCCTGTCTGCCTATCATTTATACCCAGCACATACCACTATATAGATGTAATAGTAACAGCATCAAAACTGAAGTCAGATTATATGTAGGACTCCCAGCCTGCAGAGTGCTTGAAGGTGAACAGCAGCAGGTAAAACATGGAGGCAATGTGAGGTAACTGTCACAGGACAGTTTAGGGCATTTTGATGTGGGGAAAGCAAGACCAATCTTTCAAAGAAAAGGGATCTGCAAACAGTCGGAATAACTGGTGTGGTTTTGTTTTTTAAACAAACTTTCAAACAGTATCTAATTATCTGGGACAGCAACAACTTCAAGGCCCACCTGCATTTCTTTTGTAGTGCAGAGCTACAATCCCGTCCATGTAAAGACATCGGAAGAACACAAAAAGTCAGACTTTCAAAGCTGCGCCTTCTCTTTTGTCAGCTGCATATACAGTGATGCCACAGCAAACCCCAAAGTCAGTTGTGTATTTCCCCCCTCCCACCCAATACTGAGTTTAAGGACTCCAGGCACCATTTTAAATCCACATAGAGCAAGATGCATGGATTTTGATTTAATCTTGGCAGAGCAAGGTTTAGGTTTAGCTTTTTCCTACTAACATCAGAGTTTTGGGCCTGGGATAATGCAATATTTGAGTCAGAGGTATTAACCCCTTTGTTGAGAATGTTTTGACAATGCTGTCTAGAGCTGACTTACCATTTCTGTGATAAACTCTATTACCAGGTCCTCAAGAATGTCCACTGACTCTGTGTAAGGGTTCTGGTCATCCCCGAATCCATACATCATGCATCTTACTGCAGAAAGAAACACTCAACATGAGGCTTCTTTCATCCATTTCAGCTGCATGCATCTAGTTAGAGCCCACACATATGTAGAGGATGGCACTTGTCTGTTGGGCCAGATGATTCTTGAACAAACGTACAGGAAATAAGCAGACAGACAGAAGGCAACAAAACCCCAGTGCTGTATATACATAAGCATGGACAATGATAACCTTTAAATATGGATTTATCCTACCAGGTACTGACAGTGTGACTGACCGCTAGCACACTTCGGTTCACAGAATGAATTAGCAATGTTTTTTAGGGGGCCTACACAACAGCTTTGTGCACTTTCAGCCAGGGCACAGAATGGAAGTCGCAGTTTTGTTAAGTAAAATAAGTCTGTAACTCCACAGCTACCTCCTCAGTGTTTCAGCTGTGTTTAGGGGAAGGGCATTGTCCTTAAACCAATGCTGCAGTAAGTTCCGCAGCAAGAGACCCGTAAGCGCGGCGCTGGGCTTTCTGGCCGGCACTACTCACGTTCTTTGGAGAACAGCCTCTTCCTCTTGCCTTGTCCACCATCCAAGCCGCCTCCAGCTTCTTCCGCGTCTTCTTCAAACTAGACGAGCATAGCGGAGGAGAGACGGCCGTCAGCGTTCGGTGCGGCGAGCCCCCTTCCCTCCTCTCCCCACATCTGGGATGTGACCCAAAGGCTCCCGCCCAGCAGGAAGAAGAAGCACACAACCCCTTCCCATCACTCACCGGCGCGTCCTCCTCTTCATCAGCCATGCTGCCAGACCGCGCAGGGCGCTTCCGGGCGGCCGGAAGGGCTTCCGCTTCTCTAGCCCCGCCCCCGTGGGGGAGGCTCCGCCCGCCGGTACCCCAGCGGGGGGCGGTGGGTAGCTGAGTGCGTGGCCGCGGCAAGCACCACCCTGGCGGGGCGGCGGTTCTGCCTCCAAGGTCGGTGTCGTTTCCGCTGCTTTGGTGTCAGAAGGACTTTAACGTTGTGAGTTTTCTTCAGGAGGAAGAAAGCCCCCGTAAAGTTTTAATTCCCTTTTGCAGGTGTAGACCTTGCTTCTTGTTTTAGCTCTCTAGCTACAGCAACTACCTATGTACCCACTTCCCAGTGCAGGCAAACGCTTGCCTTGCTTGAGAAACGGTTTGATGCATGCAAAGAAACACGGAGGTAGGACCAGAGAGCTCTCTCTCCCTGGCTGGGGTGCTGCTGCCTCTGGCACCAGCCTGTGTCAGTTATAAGGACTCCAGAGAGGTCGCTGACCCAGCACACACAGCTTGGGGTTGGGATGTACAGGCACTTGCCTTGGCCCAGAAAGGGGTGATTTGGGGACTGCAGGGAGAAGCTGGAGTATGGACTGTTTACCTTGAACCAATCACTATTGCTACTGACTGTATAACTAACTGTAAAGCAAATAGCTTTGCCCACAATGCAAAGATGAGCATGCTTAAGCCTGTAAAATCCTATTCCTGCAGAAGCAGGGATGCTGAGCATCCTTTTCTTCTTGTAATTTCTTTAATTTACAAAAACAAAAGTTGTATTTTTCCAGATTTGAATTGCGGCACAAACGAATTACTCTGAGATTGATTTGGCAACCCTATCCAAATCTGTATATGATACCCATTACTAGGATGTCAGACGAGGATAATGTGGTTTGAAAGGGGCCTCGTGAGGTGTCTGGTACGGAAACTTCTTGGAGTTACTCAAAAAGGGTGAAACGTCCATCCACTTTCTTACCCTGTTGGGTAGTCTGTGACATGTTCTCACCACGCAGTCACGCTTACTGCATCTCCTCTCATCCCAAAGCTTGTGAAGAAGGTACATTTATCATTGTAACAGGTAATTACGGAACAGCTAATGAGATCAACTTCCTCTTTGCCTTTCATTGGGAGTTGATTTGTGACTTAAGGCTGACTGTTCCTATGCACTTACATACTAAACATAAATGTGTGTTCTTCAAATATGAAAACCAGTGGATGTGATGTATCAAAGCTCAAAGTAAATTTCAATTTGCATCTTCCATTTTTGGAGAAATAGCAGCTACAGTGTCACACAGAAGTCAGTGGGCCTGTTACTTTGGGGTTTTTCGCTGGTACTAAGAAGCTGAAAGACGGTACACTGCTTTGTGACAGGGTCTTATGGAAAGAGGATCCCAAATGAACTCCTGGAATTTCCCTTTCAGATCCTTTGTGACTTGGGAGTCAACACACTTTTGCTGATGCCCAGGTCTGTTGAGGAGAAACTGAAGATGAAACTTAATATTAAGGTAAGATACTGGTGCCTGCCCTGTCAGGCTCCATACAAATAAATGTCCTTGTAATCTGCATGAATTATAAATACTGAAGACTTTATAGCTCTTAGACCATTAAAAAACAAAGAGGTGAAAGGTGAAAGTAAACTTGTAGGGGTTTTATTCCTTTTCTGATCTTTCTTATAAATGCCATGGTTTTAAATACAGGCTAAGTAAATATAGATACAAAGGGAGAAAACTGCAAGCCGTTTTAGTGCTTGAATGTAGCACCAATATGGCTTAGACAAGACAGAAGACTGGGCTTTAATTTTCTCTCTATTGTTTTTAGCATGAGTTGGGGTAAGTTCCTCCTTCTTGCTTGATAAAGTGATTATGGAACATGTAATCATGCTTGGCAGGTATTGTTTCATATTTTATTTTTTCCATCACAAGTTTCTAGAATTTCTGAAATCTTTTGTAACTGGGGCCAAATAACATATTTTTTCAGATGAAATAGAATCTCTAAACATCAGTGCAGCATCTTTTATCATGTCCAGGCACAAAGGCAGCTGCGGTTCTGACGTCCTGCTGAATCTACACGGATCTTGATTCGATCTTGTTTTGCCCTGTTAAATACTACTTCTGAACTGTACAATAGCTTACATCCTTCATAAATTGTTGTGAGCAGTTAATGCTGATGCTTGAGAAACACAAGTTTCTTGTGTCTTTGTGAGGTTTTGGTTTAAGAAAAAACTTCCTCTTAATTTTTCCTTATAAAGAAAAATCCATTATGTCTCCAGTAGGAGGCTTACTCTCCTAGTGTAATAAATGCCTTGTTCACACAGGGCAACGTTTTTTCTCTAGGAAGCTGAAGAAGGGAAAGGTGCAGCCAAGATACAAACGTTGGAGAAGCAAGAACATACTGGAGAGTAGTCAGTCTTGATGAAGCAGTGAAGGATCCCAAGGAACGAAATCAAAGTAAGTGAGTACAGTGCCTTCTGGTGTCTTGAGTCTCAACAGCCTTCCCTGATGGAGATTGGAGCTGGTGCTATCCCTACACACCACCTTCTGTGCTTGCATCAGGAGTGAAAGCAACAGTCTCATCACAAAAGATCGAGTGGAGGAGAACTTCCTGGAGAACAGCATTAGCAAAAAGAGTACTAAAATTTATTCCCTGCCCCACAAACCCCCTTACTGCTTGGCATACTATGTTCTCCATCATTCTCAATGTTTTTCAAAGAAAATACTGGTTCATGTAGCTACATCTGTGCAAGTGGTGGATTTATTGTATTGTATAAACTTTATAAATGTGTCATAAGTGCACAAATGCCACTGCAGGTTACTAGAATACAGAAATGTGAGCTACCTTTCCTGAAAAAATATCTGCTGCGTATTTACATAAACACTTCATGGGTCTCAGTAATTACCTTATTGAGCAAACCAGTTTTCTGTGGTTATATATGAAATGCGTAAAAGCAGACTAATTATATCTGAAGTAATTAGAGATCCAGTATTCAACAAGTGTTTGGACAGTGTTAAATTAGTGTTAAAATAAAGCTGTGCTTACAGGCTTAGTGCTGCAGGTATTTCTTAGGAGCAGATCAAATTGCAGTTACCACAACCAGTATTAATATCATTTGTACATCTGAGGAAGGCCTGCTTTCCTTTTCATTGGTGGTGCCAATTGGCTGTAAATGCATCGGATGAGAAGAAAAGCTACAGGGCTGGTTATAGTATATTGCAGAGAAGGTGGCTTCTCATCTAGAGGGCTGTAGAGGTAAGTCACACCTTGTAATTTATTCACTAGTCATTTTTATTTTGGGATGTAATATAAGGTCAGTTTGCCTTTTCTTACTTCTGTTCCTTTCATCATAGCATGCCCAGTTTGTAGGACGGGGAAAACCCACAACTTACTTCTCCCTCCTTTCACTCTTCTGTGAAGGGGTTCTGGTCCTATTTTGTTTCCACAACACTTAAGCAGGAGAATGCTGTAAGAAGCATAAATAGAATTATTGACATAGTACCTGGTCAAGGTCCCTACTAAAATGCATTCTATGCTATAGCGACTGTTGCAAAAATACCGGCTTTGTAGTGTCAGGGTTATAGTAACAGACTACACCACACCCCAGGGGAAGAAAGACGAGAAAGTACTGCTGAAAGAGCAGAAAAGATGCACAAAGTGAAATCCTTTTCCATAGAAGCTAGTACTCGACATCATTTCTGTAAGTAACAGATGCGGAAGAGGCAAAGCTTTACAAGGCAATGCTGGTGCCTGCAGTGTGGTGTATACACCGCAAACAATTTAAGACATCAAAAGCTTTTAAAACTGAAATGATCTCCACTGCTTCAGTACACTACCAGGCCCATCACTGATCAGTGAGGGGGGAAGAAAGGGGCACCGACTCCTGAGTGTAATCAACTGTGGTGTTCCCTCCTGCAGATGGCTGAGCAAAATGCGAGTGATTCCAGTGTTTGAATCGCTTGTAAATGAAGATTTTTGACCAACACAGCAGAAAACTGCAATGTGTCTAGAGGTAAAGCTCGTTCTTCATGATAAGGTTGTACCTACTGTTTTTAGTACAGCAGTAGCAAAATACATGACCTTAGCTCTGCATGGCTTCCACTAAGGAGACACCTCAAGGCAAGGATCATGGGGTCCAGTTCACAGTCTGCTGCCATTTCAAAGCATTTTTAATATAAATGGATTTACCAGCCACATCTACTGTATTAAAGTGACTAATAAAAAATTTCCTAGCACTTTAAGGGGTTTTGTTTAGAAGAGGGACTAAAAACGAACTAACCTTCTTTTAGATATACAGGCTTATCTTCAGAGGCTCTTCAGTCAAGGCTGAGATCTTGGCAAGATTTATGGTCATTTTAAGATACTAAGAAAAGATTATTTCCAAAGTATTGCCCTGCATGTGTTCATATGTTAAGATACTACTGCAATTCCCCCTAGGATAAAGCATCCCATTGGCTCATTTGTTCTGGAGCATTTTGGTATTAAGAGGTAAAATATTACGAGAGTCACAGGTTTGATCGCTGCTAAGACGTGGAAGCTAGAGATCCAATTGACCTATTGACAGCACAATGCAGAAGAGTTACAAAAATAAGATACATGAGAACTCCTCAACACACCTTCAACAGAGAATGTGGCTGTTTCTACTCAAGGTCACCTTAAAGCAGGCAGGTTGCATAGGGGCTGTGGTTTAGCCCCTGCTACATAAACAGAGAAGCAAACCTGTCATTCAATTCAATTTGGCAAGTATAGTTTGCTTAATGTTAGAGCTATAGTTTTTCTTCTCTAGACTAAATGCCTTTTTATGAATGGGATTACTAGACTATCATCTCTCACATCTTAAACACAGTAGAGCTTAGGCATGCAGTGGTAGCTCTTTGAACATTTTGGTGGAAGGAGAGGAAACGATGCATTAAACCCTAGCTTCTCTTTAGAGGTTCTCTTTCCCTTTTTCTGTTTGGCAGAGTCACAGAGGTTTTATAAAACAGTTTTGTAATAACCTGGATAAATTCATAGTGCAAACTTCCTGAACCGATGAGTTTCTTAAAGAAAAACTTTAGCCTTATAAATATTTATTTATCAAAAAATGAAGCCTAGTACCTTGGGTTATTTACAACAATCCAGATTTGTACCTTTTGTTCTGGAGGTGCTGAACAGGTGAGGAACCAGTCTTTTCAGCTGGCCTCTACCATGGGCAGGTTTCCAGTAACATGGGCTACAAAACACCTTAGCAGATGAACCCCTGAAAACTCCAGGGAACTGTGGAAACAAAGAAGAGATGTTGACACAGCTTGGAGCAATACAAGCAAACTCGGCCACTGGCTGTATTAAATGTAATTTCCTGCAATGCAGTACAACTTTGGTAAACAACAACTACAACTTGCTACTGTTAACACAACTCCAAATAGAATGGCAAAGCCCACTAACACGCAGCACAGGGACTGCTGCCCCCTCGGAGAAAGGCCAAAGGAAGGAGCAGCCTTGAAAACGGAACTCCATGCACATGCATGGCTGCAATGGAGAAGAGCTTTACCTGACCAGGAATAGCTGAGGAAAGCATCCCTGAGTTTTCTCCTTTACATACTCCTGGATCTCCAGTACATTCTTTAACAACAGTCCTCTGGAAGCTCGGTCAATTTTTGTTAACACTATCTGCATGGATCCAGAAAGGGAAAATTAAAAGAGGAAAAGAGGATTATTTTGCTGCTAGCCTGAAACCTGCTAAGAGTCCTGGACCATCCTCCAAGGTAGGCTGAAAGCTCTGAATCATATCTGGGGGGAAAAATGGTACAATACAGTTCACCAAAATGCTTTTCTAGCTTGCATAACTAGCAGAACATTTCAAGCTCCTCAAGCTGGGCACCGAAAAAGAAAGCTTCCATTTAATAAATCAAGAAAAAAGTCCCTTAAATTCCACTTACCCCTTTCAACACATTTATTAACAATAAAGGGGCTGTTACTGCTTTGGTAAGATAACTTGGATAAGCTCAGGTAGAGAGTACATGCCTTTATAGATGATCTATAGTTTATAACCAAGATAAGAACAAAGCATTACCTACCACATAAGGAATCCCAAACTCTTCCAGCATCTCTACTGCAATATGATCTGTCTTATGGAGTCCTGCTACACCATCGACTAACATAAAGGTCCTCTTCAAGCTGCCAGAAACACAAGCAACCGTTGTTTCATGCCTGCTCTGCTACTTCCAAATTCATAAGCAAGAACAAGTAACACAGAATCTGGGGACAGGAAGGGCCAAGAAAATCCAATCTCAGGAGCCAAGGGCCAGCATGGAGCAGCATCATAATCTTCTCTCTTATTTTGATCTAAGCATGAATCACATTACAGTGATTCCCAGGGAAACAATGTCAGAACTAATCAACAGTACCACTGCTGCTCTTCCTGCATTTACCATCTAATTACATGACACTGTATCAGGTTTTCATTGCACTGTAGGGCCCTTACTTGTGCCGTTCCTGCAGGTAAGCCTCCACCATCTCCACAAAGTCTTGCGGGGCACGGTAGCCATATCCTGGCATATCCACCAGAGTAAAGTACTTCCCTACTTTGAAGAAATTCATCTTCTTGGTGTGGCCCTGTGGAGAGTATGTAGGTAAGGTGAAGGAAGGACATGGTTTTAAAAAGTTGCTTTAAGCAGTCGACTAGGAGATGAGATGTCCCACAAAATGGTACTTATCTGTACCATATCCTACACCACGCTATCCCCTGTCCAAAGAAGGCTGCAAAAATACTACAGTTGCTCTAAGCTGCCTGGTCTCCTGCCTTTGTAGTAATCCTTTGTGGCTCTATCCTTAAAGAGACTAAAAATGCCTTCATGGGTCCTCTGCTCAGCTTGCACGACTCTTCTGTCTGGCACATGTGCCAGCCCTGGCTGTAGGGCTAAACTAGGCTCCTTCCACCTTCTCCTTTGCTACGGCAAAGCCCACATCAGCCACAGGCTGGCAGCCACCATGGCTGGCACGTTCTCCTGCTGCTTCCAAGAGCTTGGTTCCTCCTGCCCTTCTCAGCCTCATCCTCTAGGCTGGCACCAACCGCTGACCAAGGGTGCAGGAAGCTACAAAGGTCACTCACCGGGGTTTTTGACACTCTGACCTCCACTTCTGGGGACAGCGAGAACAAGGCCCGGATTAAAGATGATTTCCCCACGTTGCTTCGGCCGATGAAGCACACCTGCAGGAGGAGAGGCAGTGAGAGACTCCACACCTCCCCTCGCCAGCCCCCCCGGCCGCGCTGCGGTGGTACCTGACCTCGGGCAGGGCGAGCAGCGGGGCGTGTGCCATGCGGACGGCGGAGCTCACGTAGTCGATGGGGTGGTCGCGGCCGGACTTGAAGAACGCTTCTGCGCGCTGCAGGGCGGGAAGGCCGGGCTGGAAGACGCGGAATCGCGCCGTGTCGGTGCCGGGAGCTAAGTACCGCTCCAGCTTCTGCAGCGGGAACAGGAGGCCGGTGCGGCGGCCCTGCTCCAGCCGCAGCACCTGCGCCAGGGCCGCCAGGGGCGGCGGGGTCCGGACCCCCGCCCGCGTCAGCAGCATCCCGAGCGGGGCCGGCGCGGGCAGGCCCGGCCGGGCCCCGGAAGGCGGAGGGCGGAGCGGGGCCCCCAGCTGCCCCCGCCCGGCCGCTGCGGGGAGTGCCCGGTGCGGCCCGTGCCCTGATCGCAGGGCGGTCCTTCATCGGGGTCTAAGAGAGCAGCCCGTCTCTCGTAGGCTCGGCTCGGCTCTTTGTGTCTGGCTCTTGCTCGTCTTCTGTTCTTTACAGACCCAGGAACATAGCTGGGCTGCTGCGGGCTCTGTACGCTGGAGCCCTGTTTGGCCACGAAACGGGGCAAAGCAGCAATGTCCTTCAGCACGCTCCGTCTGTCCGCTGCAACGATCCGTTTTCCTAAGAGCTGGTCTGATGTTCGACCTTGCACCCAGGCCAGCCTGAGGGCCCTACGGAGCCCTGCCTTTCCTTTGAGACAGAGACACATTCTTCTTCTGCCATCAGAGTCCTCTGTATAAAGCCCTGAAAGTTTGGCAGGTTTAATTATTGCAGTGAATAGATTTAAGGCCAGGAAGGACCATTAGAAGATAACACAGGCTATATCCTACTTCTCTTTTACTGAGCTTGGTTGCAAAGCTCTAGGGAGGAAGTTCTATCCCCTAAGAAAAGGCCAGACAGCAAGCTATATGTTCCTCAGACTTCAAGGCTTTTGGAATAAAACAAACTGTCTTGGAGATACATACGCTTCTTCTCAAATTCATGATCCGTGAAAGCAGTTATGGTGACAGGCTAACGGTGTAAACACAGGGGAAATAAACTGTATTCTGTGTTAGCCCTGTAAATTAGGCCTCTTATAACCGGCTTTGTTTCACAGTAAGACAGAGCTCAAATGCTCCTACCTCAGGACAGGCCACAGTCACAGGCTGCTATGTGCATGCTTAGAAAAGCACTCCCCAATAAATCTACAAATTACCTTTATTTAGTTCTAAACCAGGTCAAATCCACAGAGAGGTCTCTCTCCTGCCATCCCTAGTGGTGCAACAGCCATAGGTACATGGTTTTAAGAGGGAGAATAAACCTGTAAAGAATTACTTCAGGAGCACTGCTATATTTTTTCTTGTAAGGCAGCAGCCTAACTTATTGAAACCTGTGGTGAGTCTAGCAACAGGAAAACTGCAGTGGCCAGAGGTGCTGCTTGTAAACACTCTGGTGAGCAGGTTTCCAATTTCTGTGCCAACTGTGACATGCGAAACAGAGCAAGTGTTTTGCCTCAGCGTCCCACGCAGCTCACCGCTGCTGACAGCAGACCTGTCTGCTTGAAATTACCCTGCAGTAGTTATCCCTTACCAGGTACATGCTCTGCTTTAGCCCTGTAAAAGGGCTCCAGCACGAGTGTGATGCAAACAGGGAGATGAAAGGTACAGCTAGAGCCTCGGCCCTGGCAAAAGCCCACACAAAGGGACTGTGCAGCAGCACAAATCCAGCGCTGCAGAACTGCGCTCTCCCAGGGGCTGAACTGTTAGGAACCACTGAGCAACTTCACAGCATCACGCTCTGAAACACACAGGAGGGTAGCTAAAACCAGCAGTTGGTACCTCAGTAACTGGGAGGGGAGAAGGGGGAGGCAAGTCTCTTTGCTAGAGGCATGATGTACCTATAGAGCTCTTTAATGGGGCTCTTGCAGAATGGCTAAAAACAGTAAGGTAGCAAGTGAGAAACAACACAGAGGAAACGGGATATCAAGCAGTTGTTGATGGTCCTCTGTGACAGACTGTAATCCAAAGAGTCAAAACCCAAAGGTTAATTGAAGAAACACAAACATGATTTTCACTGTCAGAGAGCAAGAAGAATCTTCAGAAAAAAAAAAATAAAAAAGAAAATAATCACAATTTGTGATCAAATTAGGCCTCACCCCAAAGACAGCTGGACTAGGCTGCACCACATGCTGCTGTAGAGAATTCTCCCTTCCCATTTATCAGGAGTTTTCCTGTCTTAGTTTCCAAAATGACCCTAGATTCTTTGAGGTGCCTGGGTGCATTTCTCACAATTAAAACCCAAGTAATTAGGACCCTGGAAGCTTCTAATTTTCATGACTTGGATCATTGTTTCTTGCTGCTTCTGCCATTTAGTGCTGAGCTATGTCACCCACAAATTCTGTGGCTGAAATTACGGTAAGCCTCACACTGCAGTGGTCTGAATGTGATCTTTGCATCTTGACAGGCCTCTAAACATGAGAAATGGTTGTTTTGCACTTAACCAGCAAACAACACAGCACTGAAGCAGAAGCTGCACTGACCAAGGTGCAGGTTGCTGTCTGGGACTGTTTCATAAAATGACTTTTGGAAAGCACAGCTCCAGCAACAACAGTCAGCAGCAATGAATGAGCCAGCTTGTGCCCAGGCAGCCCTTCCTGATGCTTTGCAGTCCCCTTCCTGGCTGACCCTTTGAGTTCAAATTTAGATTGGATATAAGGAAGAAGTTCTTTACTATAAGGGTGGTGAAGCACTGGAATGGGTTGCTCAAAGAAGCTGTGAATGCTCCATCCCTGGCGGTGTTCAAGGCCAGGTTGGACAGAGCCTTGGGTGATATGATTTAGTGTGAAGTGTCCCTGCCCATGGCAAGGGGGTTGGAAGTAGACGATCTTAAGCTCCCTTCCAACCCTAACTGATTCTATGGTTCTATGACAGTGACTTGTCAGCAAGTTGACAGCATATAGCAGCAACATGACAAATGCAACCTGCTTTGTGTCCCACCCAATCTGCTACATCTCCACAATGAGATGTTAATGATATTCCTGTGAGACGTCAGCTTACATAAGGGCAGAAGTGGGAAGGTACTGCAGCAGCAGCTTTACTAGGTCTAGGCATGCTTGCCTGTGTCTGTGTGTTTCACATCCCCAGGTTACAGAGCTGTCGGGCCTTTCTACACCCTTCACAACCCTTCCAAACACAGCCTTTTTCTTTTCTTTTTTAATTTTCTTTTCTTTTCTTTCTTTTACCCTCCCATTATCTGTTATAGCATCTATTTAATTTTTTGGTGAATTGGTTACACAGCTGTTAGTAGCTACCTGGGCTTAGAATTGGGGCATTAATATGGTACAGAGAAGGTAAAACACAGAAGACAAGGCACTAAACTCCTCTGGGTGCTGGGGCTCTCTGAGGGGGCAAGCCTCAGTTTGTCCACAAACCTCAGCTGGTCTGAGGGCATCAATGAACCTCGGCCTGATTTATTAGCTTTGTAGTACCTTGTGCACATGGACCAGGTTTAAGACTGACAAGGTGGGTGATTGCCCAAACCCCAGGACAGAGCCTGTCTAAGGCTGAGTTAGAGCATTACAGGTGCAAGGAGGAGGAGAGGGTAGAGAATGGGGAACTCCATGGCTTCCACAGAGCTGGAACATGATCCTGATCTTTGTTGTTCATTCATTGCTTCTACTCATGACTGACCACATGTCAAGGTCTGCGAGCCTCATTTGACATCTGAACTGAAGGAGCCATGGCCAAAACCTCACCTAAACTTCAGTAATTAAGAAAAACATCAAACCACAAACCAAACAAGCTTTTCAGTCCCAGCACACTAACATACAGAAATGTTGTTTAGCTTTATAGGAAATGCTATATCACTGCACTCCCTCCTTCGTGCAGCTTTTAGGCCTCTACCTTGCTGCCCCTCATCCTTTCTAGTGTAGCCAGATAAACTGGTGTAAATTGCTGCCTTGCGTGGTTGCTGCAGAATGACACCCGGAGGATGCAGACAATGATTCTGCCGACACAGCGCATGAAACTGCTCCTGTCACATTTATAGACACAGCCCCATTCCATCCATCTGTTGTCATCTATGACTGTTTGGTCACAACACAGTCTGAACTCTGCAGAGCTGACACAATGCGAATGAACAGAGACAAGAGCTAGAAGAGCAAGAAATTTGGAGGCTATCAAAAACTACTGCTAATTCTTTGTGGTAACCTAACTGCTTTATCAAAAGGCTAGCAAGCAGAAAACAGCACTGACTTTAACTGATAGCTGTAGCTACTGTGGTAAATGGGTTTCCACAGTGCACATCATCTGACTGCACGCAAGTCATGCTCAGCTCAGTCTCATTTCTGCAGCAGCTAAGCACGCATTGAGCACCTACACATCTACATGCAAGCAGCTGCTCCACCAGCAATCTTATTGTAGATTAAGACCATCCCCAAAGCTGGAACTCTGCTTGGCTCTTACTAAGAATGTCACAGACAAAGCGAACACACAGAGAAAGACTTATCTTCCTTTTCTCTCTTCACAAACTGCAGGGCAAGTAAAGGTTTTATGGATACCAACAGAGATGTGCCTTAGGTTAGCAACAGCCCTCTGGTGTCGATGGTATTCAGGATATGTTCTTGTTGAGCTCTCCTTATTACATTTCTTTTCCCTTTTCCCAGATTGGTCAGGTTTTCATCCAGAAAGAAAAATATCTCATATCATTTGTTGCAGTTTCTATTTGAATGGCTTAGAGTCTCTCTATCCTCCAACAGGGATAAAAGAGATCAGAGTCATGTACCAGAGCCCACAGGGTTCTGTAACCAGCCTTGCCCCTACTCCTTGGTCTATTTACTCTCCAAGTCATCACAAATCCTTCTGAAGGAGGGTGGATAGAGCAGCCTAAGCCTTCTACAGTCAGAGTTTCAGCCCATTCTCCTGGGCAACTGCCAGAGCAGCTAAGAACTTTTCTTCCTTTCTCTCATTGGCCACCCATCTTACTTGTGTGTTCACCAGGTGATAATGAAAGATTTGACTGGAATGTGTGAGATTGAATTTATAGCTGTTATAGCTGTTTAGGTATCAATTGGCAGGCTTCTGTGCTGCCATGGGGCTTGCTTGCCATGCTGTATATTAGAATCTAGTGCTCACTGGTGTCTGCTTTTTGTTTTCACTGCTTGCTGTACTGCTTATTGTCTTACACTATTGTGTCTGAAACATTTTGATAACAGCAATGGCAGTGTGCTTACACAGAGCCAAGGCCTTTTCTGCCTCTCACCCCACCAGTGAGTTGGGAGTTGGACACAACGAGCTGGGAGGGGACACAGCCAGGACAGCTGATCCCAACTGACCACGGGGCTATTCCACACCATATGGTGTCATGCTGAGCATGTAAAGCTGGTGAAAGAAGAAGAAAGAAGGGGCTTTCAAAGTGATGGTGTTTGTCTTCCCAAGTCACCATTACACGTAATGGAGCCCTACTTTCCTGGAGATGGCTGAGCACCCATCTGCCATGGGGAGTGGTGAATTAATTCCTTGTTTCACTTTGCTTGTGCATGCAGCGTTTGCTTTACTTATTGAACTGTCTTTACCTCAACCCACGAGTTTTCTCACTTTTACTCTCCCAATTCTCTCCCCTGTTCCACCGGGAGGAGCAAGCGAGCAAGTGGCTGGGGCCGGGGTGGGGGGTGGTTAATTTGCTGGCCAAGGTTAAACCACAGCAGCAGGAGAAAAAGAAAAAAAATTGCTTACTTTTTTATGGGACTTCCCTGCCCCCCCCCCCCCCCAACTTACACCAGACCGAAAGGGTTGTTCTCCAAAAAAAACCCCAAACAAACAAACAAAAAAAACACCATAAAAAAATCACCAACCTCAATAATTCTCCCCTTACCCATAAATAAGAGCTGTCTCTTCCCAGGCTCAGGCCTTCCCAGGCAGGCATGCACAACAGAGAGCACAGACTCATTTTTTCACTTGGTGAGCCTGCCCCAAAGGATAACATAAAACTCTCCTCACACCCTGTTTGCTTACAGGTTGATGGCAGAGACTGCTCCAGCACCACCAGCTGTGTCTCTTCCATGTTACCACTACTTCAGTTTAACAACTTCTTAGTACAAGTCCCTTCATATCCCTACTATTATGCTTGAGCATGGTGAACTGGGAGACCAAGGATGCTCTCACTTCACGGTAATTCTGAAGCTTGGTACAAGGGTTCAAATCTAAGTCATCCCACTTGCAAGCTATCACACCAACCAGTAAGAAGAAAAGCAGGATGCTCTACATGCTATGATTCATACATTGAAACAGAAAATGAACAGGAAAAAGTGTATTTCAGCGACTTCTCATTTCATATGTATAAACACATGGACGAAAGTGGCAGGTAGATTTGTTTCCCTAAATCTACATGCTCTAGGTAGAATAAGACTGGATTACCTCAGAAACCCTTATAAAGAGTTCATATCTTTTTGCTCCTGTGTCCTCTGATGTCTGTGATGAAGTAACATGTGTGCTATAGTGCCCAAATTGGCAGAGCACTGGCCAAAATAGGCCTGACCTGCCAAGTGTTTTCAGGATGGCTGGCAAAAATCCTGACAACAGACAGCGCAGCTACTCCAGCTCCAAGCACAGCAGCTACACCAGCCCCAGTGACAAGTACAGCAGCTACGCAAACCCTGGTAACAGATACTGCAGCCACTCCAAACACAGTGATAATCGCTGTAGCTAAACCAGAGGACCAATTCGTGCCCCTGTATGCAAGGGGAAAAGCAAAAAAGAGGTAAGAAAGATGAAGCAAGATGAAGAAACAGTGCACTTACTACCCGGGACAGCCTCTGATCAGGAGTTATTACTACGTGAATCGGAGGAAGAAGAGGTGACTTCTCAACCCCGGACCTCAACCAAGCTACGGAATACGCAAAAAGATTTTATGTGTCAACCAGGGGTGCACATCATCACCTGGTTGCTCAGATGCTGGGACAATGGGGCCAGTGGTCATGAACTAGAGCATAGGAAAGCTAAGCAGCTGGGATCACTGCTCGGGTCCAGCTGGGTATTGGCCCATGAGGGGATGGTTCAAAAGGATAAAGGTACCACAAAAGGTACAGCCAGAGCTAAAGGTGAAAGCAAAAGATGAAAGCAAAAGAAATCCCAGCCTCCCCCTCAATCTATAGTTTGTTGTATCAGCAGGATTCATACCTAACAAAACACTTACTGCTTGTGCACTTTGTGCCATCACAAACCATCCTCAAAGTCCCTCCTGCCCACCCCACTGTTATCAGCTTATTCCTACCTCTGCAATGTCCCTTTCACTGACATTGGTACAAGTTTATGTGGCTGCTCACTGGAGTTGCAGAACTCAACAGGCAAAACCAAGTTAACTTTGTGGTCTGATTTACCACAAGGCAGGGTACCACAGGGGTGGAAAGAAATGGCCAGTGACAGAGAAGGTGAGGACACCTGCTTTAACAGCAGGGCCCACTTAGTCCTCTCAATTGCTAACTGTGATCAGGTGTGAGTGGAGCAGTGTTCTAGTCAGAGACAATATCTCTTTATAGCGGGAGAGAAACTGCAGAGCAGCCTGCAGGGGAAGACTGATAATTTTAAAGGATCCTCTTGTATCTAAAGATGAATAAACCACAAAATTTTCTATTTAACCCTGTTATTCACAGTTTTTCCCATGCTGGCACAGTAACTTTCTGCAAAAGCAAGTTTAGAGCCTCTTTTCTGTTCCAGGACATAGTTAAGCATGACTTGAACCTTTACATTCCTTACTGCAAGGGTGGTGAGGCACTGGCACAGGTTGCCTAGAGAAGCTGTGGTTGCCCCATCCCTGGCAGTGTTCAAGGCCAGGTTGGACAGGGCTTGGAGCAACCTGGTCCAGTGGAAGATGGCCCTGCCCATGGCAGGGGGATTGAAACTGCATGAGCTTTAAGGTCCCTTCCAACCCAAACCATTCTATAGTTCTACAATTTAAAGAAAAGATCTCAGGTTATTATTTTTGGAGGTGAGGAGGGAGAAAGCTAGGGTCATGTGTCAACAGTGCTAACACCCTGTCAGTACTGGAGATAGAGCATTTCCTCCAGCTCCCTAACATCTAATGGAAAATTTATCTTCACTCAGCTGTGAGAAGTGAAAAATAGAAGGCATAGTTGCCCTGTTTCCTCACGGTTTCCCAGACTGACAGCACAGGAAGCTTTGGTGGCAGGAAGCAGCTTGGGAATATGTTCAGCTTTTGTTAGGAGCATGACAAGCCCCAAACTACAGGCTTTCAGCTACGCATCAACACATGCCCATTGCTTTTGTGGGGCTTTCTATTATTCTATTCTATTCTGGTGTAAACTTATATTTTCCCTGTGTTCAGACACTTGCCAAAAGTTTTTTTTTAAATTATTTTAAATCAAAAGATTTTAGGGAAAAATCTTTTATTAAAAGCTCACAACTAAACCTACTCAGAGGCATATACATCAAACCATGCTTCTTACTGACACATAAGACTGAAGACAGGAGGTTACTTTGGAGCAGGCTACAAATCCAAGTGGCCACTTGGGGCCTCTGTCCATTAAGGCAGAAGACAAGGCACAAGCCTTCAAACAGGGCATACCAGCACTGGACATCATCCAGAAGAACAAAGGCATTTAAGCATTTTTTGGTGAAGAAAAGGAGCACATATTAAGTGAGGACAGTTGTGTACCACAGAAGTTTAACTAAGGTTATTTCCATGGGCTATTTTTGGCCTTTCATGGTGGCACTGAAGCACATCCACTAGTGATAACAGGCTTCAGCAGTGACTGTCTAACCCAGGTAGCAGCTAGACCTGTTCTGTGCAGCGGGGAGAGCAGTGGATGTGTAACTGAACTTCAAGACTTCTGAAGTGGTCTCCTACAACATTCTTACAGAGAAGCTGAAAGTATTGGCTGCGTAAGTACACAGTGACATTGGTTTAAAACTGCCTCCTAAACTCCATCATTGTACAAAACCTCAGGGCACCAGATAGTCAACCACTTCAAACCCATTCAGGGCTACAATTGAAAACTCAGTGCAGAGACCACCAGAAAAGAATCCTGTACCAAGGCAGAGCTAGGAATTTATGAATTATGGATTTTATTACGATTAGGAATTTATAAGATTTATGATGGATGTTGAATTTCTGAATGCCTCAATTTGCTTCACTCAAAAAGCCTTGGAATTAAACATTCAGATCCAACATCTAGAAACCTTTACGTCTTCCCTGAAGTCTTAACAACAATAAAAAATGCCCAGAAAATCCCCTCAATGAATCACATGCTCTTTTGGCTCAGTTAAGGTAGGTCTCATTCCACCCTCAAAGGTAAGTGTTATTACTCGCTTGACACACAAGATTATGGTTAAAGAGCAGACAATATATTTTAGAACTGTTACCTTGGTTTTACACACAACACCACATCAGAAAGAACATTACCAAGTCTATGTAGCCTCATGCACCAAAATATGAATAACCAGATTAAAAAATGGCTGGAGACATATCAATAAATGGGATTGAATGAGAAATAGAATTTTCAGTCCACATTTAAATCAGGGCAAAGGCTGGAGGTGAAGAGCTGTTCCCCCCACATTCACGTAGGTGCTTAATTTTTCTGCATGTCTGCTCATGATGTAGCAGCAAGATATTGTATTAATGTGACATTTGGCATTATGCTGGTGAATTACTGCTCATTCCCCATCCTTCTCTGAAGAACAGCACAGCCTGAGATTTGAGGCAACTGAAATCGTGATGTAACTCTAGAATCTGGGGGCTTATTTTAATCAGATCTTTGCTTTTGTTTCTTCTTCAAACGTGAACCCAGTTATCACCTCACCCTGATTTGCAGACATAAAAGAAACAATGGCTCCTTCTAGAAGGCAGGCAGGTCTCCCCTTGTTCAATGTATTTTAACTGCAGTTCTTTGTTAGCAAGTCTTTTAGAAACATTTTCCTGGAAGAAAAGTACAGATTTTTGCCCCATATCCTCCTGAAGTAGGGATAGTAGATATTTTCCTTCATGCAGGAGAGACTAAAACTGTCCTCTTCAAAGATTCTGTTGTAAGTCCTCAGCATCAGGGCATAACTTTTGGAAAACACTAGAACTAGCTTTAGCCTTACATAGAATTATGTAAAACATGTGCCTGCTTTCCTGTTTGAATTTGTTTGGCTATGCTTTCCAGCCATTAATGGGCAGTATAAATTTCACATAGAAAACAGGATCCTTTAACATCTAATGTTTCTTCTTAGGTGCATTCAGTAGGTTATTTGTCAAAAGCACTAGTTTTCAAACAAGGGTTTTTCAAGAGATCAAAGGAGCAGATAGTTCCCAGCCACGAAGAAAGTTAGTGGGAGGAAAACTTTTTTTCCCTAGAAGACAAGAACCTTTTTACTCATAAATGGACATTCAAGATTTCTGGACCAAAGTTTTCCTAAGAAGTCCCCATCCACTGGAGTGAACACATTCTCTCGTTCACATCAGCAGAAAGTTTGTCTACAAGTGGCTCAGTTTGAGATGGGTTGATCTGAAAGCAGTTGCTGGGGAAGAAAAGTTCTGTATCCTGTAAACCTATTGGTCTCCACATACACCACCAGAAAATATCTTGTTAAACTCATACAGCTTCAGATTGACTACAGACATGCATTTCTGTGCCAGAATATTTGTATAGTTAGTTGAGTCATCATTTCAATCCTACAAAGCAAGGATGATATGCAAATAAATCATAGGCACAAGAAAGGACTTCATCTCAAATCTCTCTTTTATGGCTACTGTTACTGTTTTATGATAAGCTCATAAAAGAATTTGGCCCTGTCTGGATGCTAGATGTCCACCAAAGCTGCTCTACATCTTCCCCCACTAAGCCGGATGGTGGAGAGAAAATATAAGGAAATGCTCATGGGACAGGGAGAGATCAGCAATTACTGTGACAGGCAAAACTGACTGAAATCAGAGTAGGGTAATGAGAAATAAAACTAAACCTTAAAAATCACCTTTCCCCACTTCCCCCTTCTTACCCAGGTTTAACCTTACTCCCAAATTCTCTACCTCCTCCACCCCAGCAGCACGGGGCATGGGGGCTGCTGTCAGTACATCTCACGTCTCTGCTGCTCCTTCGTCCTCAGAGGAGGACTCCTCACACTCTTCCCCTGCTCCAGCGCAGGGTCCCTCCCACAGGAGACAGTTCTGAATGAACTTCTCCAACATGAGTCCTTCCCATGGGCTGCAGTTCCTCATGAACTGCTCCAGTGTGGGTCCTTCCAAGGGGTGCAGCCCTTCAGGAAAAGGCTGCTCCAGCATGGCTCCCTGTGGGGTCACCAGTCCTGCAGCAAACCTACTCCAGAACAAGCTCCTCTCTCCACGGGACCACAGCTCCTGCCAGGAGCTTGCTCCAGCATGGGCTTCCCACAGGGCCACAGCCTCCTTTGGGCATCCCCCTGCTCCAGCATGGGGTCCTGCAGGTGGTGATCTGCAGAAGACACTTATCTGAGTTCCAGTGCATTATTTCTGTTAAGCAAGTGAAAAACAGCCCTATTAAGCTATCACCAGTACTTCTAACAAAGCTGTTTCCTCTGCAGTTTCTTTGCTCCTACAGCCCCAGCTTGCCTCAGCTGCAGGACATTCCAGCAGATGCCCAGCCACAGTCTGGCAAAATAATGAAGCCCCGCATTAATTCCTTCTGGACAGTCTTTCCCTTGGCCTGTGTACACTGTCCCATTGTGCATTATTTTACAATCTGTAATCAGTCACATATTCGGTGCAATGTTTGGGCCTCTCTTTACTACTTCTGACAGCTTTATTTCTAAGACTTTAATAATATGCACTTACCATATAAATTTCTTTGCCTTTTTTTCTTCTATCACCTTCTTGATGTAATATGTTTACAGTAATGGTACAAAGTGAGCAAGAAGTAGGTGGAGCTTCTTGTGAGAAAACCAGCCATTAGTTCTAACTTTCCATTACCAAAACAAACTGAGATCAGTAAGTTTCAAGTCTTCCTCTGCCACACACGCTCATTTGCAAGACAGCCACAAGTTATGTTTTACTCAATGTATCCGTCCATCAGAGGATTATGAAAAATCCACTCATGTCTTCTCAGCATGTGAGCTCCCTAATGACCTCCATCCTACCTGCCTCAAGCTAGCAATACCTTGCTAGGTAAGCACCACTGAATCTTCAGTGAGTTTACTCACACAATAGCACTTTTAATATGCATGTGATTATAATTGGAAAACTACATGTAGTTACATACTCAAGAGCAAACAGGAAGAAATGTAGAATAACATTGATTTTAGGTTGTACTAGACAGGGTGGCAGCTTAACCCATAGGCCCTCTTCTTTCATGCAGTATAACTAACGGAAGTCATAGGAGTGACTTCAGGACCTTCTGCTAACTGGACCCTGTCACTTTGGAAAGGGATTAGGTAAGAGAGAAGAAAAAAAGCTTTAATCTAGAAAGGAACCCCCGGAAACATGAGTAGGAGGAAAAGCTTTTGACAAATTACACAGTGTTTTTTCACAAGTAGGCTTTATGCAAGTACTGTACAGAAGCATGGGTGGGACTCATACAGCCAGCTCTTAAGAGTGTGCAACAGTTCCCATTAGAAGCATCTGTTTTCTACAGTTTACAATATTGCTAAATGTTATGAGTTTGGGCTAGAATTATCTGTGGTAGATGTCTGCCTCAGCCCAATACTTGATTTTTTTTTTCCCTTTACATTTTAGCTTAGATCAATAATTCAATAACATTTTACTCATACCAGACAGTGTTCACAATCTGTCATTTGAAAACCCATAGCAGTAACATAGCAGTTAATGTTCGGCAGTGTTTGCCTTTGTTGGTGATATGCTCTGCCAAGTCCCATAAAGGCCAAAGTTAACCCAGGGACAAGATTTTTTAAATGCACAACTCATACATGCACTGCACTGTTCACTGAATCTTTCTTCCCAAAGGATCACGTATGAGTTCCAGAGAATGAAAGCGCAGGTACAGTCCAGTGTCACTGTAAGGCTTTACATGCAGAAATGAGTAGACCAAGACCCTAAGGGTCTTTGCAAGAGCAATTATAGCACTTTGAAACAGAAGGATTTCCAAATAGAGGAAGGTGTCCGTATAAATTCAAGTCCAAACCAATGCTAAGCCTGTAAGTAGGAACAGCAAAAACAAAGGGCTAGACCTGTGGTTTCAGAAAAGGGAGCAAGAGTAACACAGCTCTTTGTATAGCAGGATTGTGGACAACACTTGTGTTGCTTGAGTCAGGTGGATTTAGGATTCCTAGATTTGTCATGGCAGAAAAACACAATGAGCCTCTAGGGTTCAGAGGGAAGTACAGTAGAAGAGAAGTGATTTAAGAAACCTATAGCCATGACCATTAATCCAAATGCTGCTGAAAAGGAAACTGAGGAAGGTGACAGATAAGTATTCCCTCTTCAGTCTCCATGACCCATGCTGTGTAGCAGAAAGAGCTTGCTTTAGAACTTGCTTGAAAAGTCTGTTTCTTTGTATGTCACATTACCTTGAAATATAAGGGCGTGTACCAGAAAGATCACACGAGTGAAGCAATGGGAAAATGAAGTCTAACTTTAGGCTGCCCTGTGTGGGTCAGTAGCTCAGGGGTTTGTGGCACCAGGATTCTTGGGTTCCGTTTACAGAAGTAATCCGCATAGAGACACTTTTTCTCAGAAAATGGGCCAAAACCAGCAGAGCCAGTGACTGAAGCAGAAAGTCATGGGCCAGCCTTTCTGCTGTTTGGCTCTAGCTGTGTCAACACCATTACCAGTGGCAACTACTTTTAGATAGACCCATATTGTAGCCTGTCATCACAGAGCTAGTCATTGGTGAGAAAGAGAATCACATAGGTTCAGTACTGGATTACTTGTGTCTGAAGTAGAAATGGCTCCATTTTATTAAGTATTTTGGTGTCTGAGAGGTCTCGAATCTGTCAATGAGCAAGCCTCTCCAGAGGGAGAAATTGCAAGCAAACTTTCTAGAGGAAAAATTCTACAATTGTTCTTTCTTCTGGAGCAGAAATAAATCAAACTATTACTTGGGAACAACCTGATGCTATGGGTAGGTTCCTTTACATTTTTGTTCTGTGTCACTGAGACACATGAGGTTGCAACCAGTGTTGGGTATTCCAACAGAAGCCATACTATGACTGTGTTGGACAAAACCCCTCTTTATTTTGTTCTTTATGACCAGCATGGTCATACAGCCTGACATACTAAGCTCTTATGAGCAGGAGAATGACCACGTAGATTACTAACACGAGAGGCAAAGCCTGAGACAACCTGTTGCAGTCTGAGCTTGGAGGTCTTAATGTTTCCTTTCCCCTCACTGTTCCTCATGCTGTTTCCCTCACAGCCACTCTCTTGTCAGCAATATAGCTGGAGAACACAGGCATAAGCCAAATTTCCACCTTCTACGGTCAGCATTTTGACTGTTAGTTAAAAGAGGCTTCTGCACAACCACATCCATGTTTTAGGAAGTATTTTGAAAAAAAGTTAACCTACTAAGAAGTATCACCTAGACATACAGGTTTGTGCATGCCTGTATAGGCAGTACAGTTTCTGAACAGTCTAGACCGCAGAGTGTGGTGTGTAGATCAGATCAAAGAGAGTATTTTGCTTTTGTACTGAGAAGCAGCACAATGAGCACTGCACAGGACTATATTTGGGCTGCTATTAGTTCTTTGTAGTAGTGTAACTGCATGACCAAAAGCCGCAAAATTCAGTACCAGAAAGCTGCACTGTCCTGAGCATGTCCCAGAGGATTACACAGAAGCCCACCCACATCATCTCAATGTGCAGAATGCCTCCAGAGAAACAAACTTGCTGCTAATCAAGACCTCTGTGGGTCAGAAGTTACATTTAATCTGGTAGCTAAGCAAATCACCCTCTATCAGTGAGGTAAGCAGATGATTTCATTAGTATTTTAGAGATGGGGACTGAAGGACTGAAGCATATTCCCTGTAAGGCCTGGGAATAATTGCCAGGTAATAAAAGGCACAGTAGCAACTTAAAAAAAACTAAATAGGGTTCTTTCCAGCACAACTTCTCACTTGGGTAAGGATCCAGTAGACCAATAGATGCACAACACTCTCCCAGGCTACATGGTTTTGCTTCCAATTATGCTAGATTTTCCAGAGATAGTATGCACAAGAACAGTAATATGGAGCAGGATTGATAACATTTCCTAAACCTGAGAAGAATGTGCCAGGTGTTCGTCATCTCTGCCCCTTTCCTCACAATCTCTCAATGTAGCTGGGATGTCCCTTTGGATATGGGCTCCTAACTGCGCTCCTGCTCATGCCAGAGTACCTCTTCACTTGAAAAAGTATCAGCACCACAAATGTAAACAAACAGTATATTTTTATTACTTTGTGTAAGGTATAATTTTAGCATTTTCAGTGCTGAAGGAAGAACATTTCTTCCAGTAGCTCAGAATAAGAAAAGTCTCTTTGATATGAAACAGACCGGAAGAGACTCCTACCCCATCTGAGCTCTACTGTGGGGTTTATCAGCCACAAATCAGCCCCATGAGGAGAGGCAAGGCAAAGAAGGGGCAGGAAGCCCAGCTCTGCTAAAAGGCATGGGGTTGAAGCTCTCCAGCTTCAAGGATGCAGTCTGCCAGAATAATGGGAAGTCACAACACAGTAGTGAAGAGAGTGCTGTGACTGGTTGCTGAGGATGTACTGGCACAAGAGGAACTGGCACAAGTCAGACTGCATGGAAGACTCATCTGAGATGGAGACAAGAGCAGGCTTGAATACTGAGTGCAAAACCAGCTTGTGCCTTGTGCGAGACCTCAAATGCAATGGGTGGAACATGGCACTGTTACACACTAGCGCCAGGGCTCCGTGCCCAGGCTGGTTCTGTCTAACTTTGTCACACTTTTAGCTCACATCAGAGACCAGGCCAGAACTCCAGGTGTTCAAATGAGTTGTGGAAGCCATGTGAGGAAGGGTTACATCACTTCCTGGAATGGCATGTAAGCCAAATGTCTATCCCAGTTGACCAGTGAATAAGTTCTGCACTAACCCAATCTATCAGCAGCACTACTCTTTCAAAGATAACCATACTCCAGAATAATTGGATGATACAACAGAAAGAGCTGGCTACAGACCCAAGTCTTCTGGAATTTAACCATCCTCATGCTGGCATCAGGACAAGAGACTATGGGGAGGATAAAGAACTTACGAGAACTATGTATCAAACTTACAACCTTTCTTATGAACTAAATATTAAACTTACAAAAACTAAATACCAAATTAATATTGAGGACCAGGAGCATGCATACAGTTTTTCTGTTAGTGCTTAAAAAGTAGTTCTAGGGCCCACAACCCTTTGTAATGTCTCTTCTGCTCAGTGCTGAAACTACTACGAGTCTTACTGAACATGACATTTAAAGGCAAGTAGTGTCATCCCTTGATTTCTGCTCACCACACTGTTGTACAGGAGCTTTAAGATCTCATTCAGATACGTAATTCTAAGACTGGATGGAAATTTTTCTCCTATTATTATCATCATATGGAATTTAGGTACTTTTTTCTTTAGAATAAAAAGACATTCTGAAGAAATGATAAGAAAGCAGTTGAGATCCCTGTGTCTTATCCCATTATCACTGATGATTTAAGCACCATTAAAAATTTTTATAGTCCCCAGATTAACAAGACAGATATAAGGCTATGAGGTGTCTGCCAGAGTTTGCAGATATGCCTTCATCCAGATTTCCCTCAGTAATGAGATTGAAAACCTAATAATAATAGTGGAGTCAGAGTTAGTTCCTATTTACAACAGTATCAAAGGGCAGAATTTCTACTACAGGCATATGTGCAATAACAAGGAGTTAATAACAAATTGAGTATCCTTGCCAGCACAATTCAGGATGACATTTACACAGCTAACAACATTCTAGTAAGTAAAAAATAATATCATCCTCCCCCAGCTACACTGGTCTAAGATGCAAGCTGAACTAAAGCAAGGGTTCTGCCTTATTTAGCTTTCATCTAGCACAAGCAGAAACACCACACTGGCTGTAGATGGAACAGCAGCAGTCTGGGACTGAGGAATACCCATAGGTCAGGTGCAGTGACTATCAGGGGTATGACCAAAATTACCCTCTCACCAGTCTTCCATCAGAGAAAAGCAGGGTTAGAAGGCTTCCTCTTCCTGCAGGGCAGTCCAGGGGACAGTAGCCCAGTCCAGATCATCAGGCAAGTTCATGATGGTAAGGCTGGGAAGTCAACCCACAAGTCAAGGTCGGGTGAAGGTAACCAGGGTCAGACACAGGCCGGCAATCATGAGACATCTTCACAGCCATAAGGCATGCCTGGGGTCAGGCTGTGAAATTAATCCAGAGCAAGGCATAGCTATAACCAGCACAGAGATCAGCTCTCCTACAGGGCAGCTCAAGAAGGAAACAAGGACCCAAACCTTACATGGTTTATAGAGTTTACATGGTGCTCCTGGGCCTATGGGCAGAGAACCTTGGTGAAGGTCCAGGTGAGGACCTTAAAGCTATTAAGGCTTGTTAGTGCACCCTGACAGTAGGAGCCTAATCTCTATAAAGGGCAAAGTAGCTGTATAGGGGTAAGTTTTATAAGTCTACCCAGAAATGGATTTCAGTTGCTGGTTACTAGAGCCTTAGTTGCTGCACTGTAGAGTTGCATGTAGTGCAGTCACTTTTGATGACTGTAATGTAGATACAGCTGCAGAAACAGGAGAGAAACTAGCTAGAGTTCTGCATCAGTGTATTAACGACAAAGTGGGTTGCTTCTTGTAGGACTGTAGAATACGCTGTGTCACTCATAGCTACCACTGAGAAGAGCCTTGCTCCAGAGGAGTGTGCTTAAACTGAACATAATGCTAAGGCTTCATCTAGGCTTTGTCAGCATCCAGACTTTTATTCACTACCAAAATTGTTTCTTGCTTCGGTTTGTTCATTCCTTGGATAATAACCAGCCTAGAGAGAGCCCTGTTTGTCTCTGTGCAAAAGGAATTCCAAACCTAGAAGCTGTAGTCTGGCCAACAGCGCAAAAGGATCTCCCAGCTGGGATGATCTCAGTGATGGGGGACTGTCCCATGCAAAATCTTCAGGATAAGATTGCAAATCTTCATAATGTAGCTAGTGTAACTGTGCAAAAAATAAGTACTGCCTGCCTAATCTTCACTTATTGCTATCTTGCTTTCCATCAGTAGGCTGGTTGGGCCTTGTTTATTTTTACTGTATGTGGTATTTCCAATCATGCATATGACCTTTTTCCTATTAAATAATTTGCTTAACATCTGTACATCAGGAGGTTTATCTACATTGCATCAAATCGACTTTATTTATTTCATGCCAGTGTCATGTGTGTCATTGAAATGCAGCGCGTTATGAGACAGGGCAAGCACAAAGAACTCTCTAACCCAGTGAGTCTCAGCTTTTACAGGCAAGTAGCCTGTTTTACCATGAAAAATATTTAATTGTGGAACTCCTTCCTATAGGAAGGAGTCATGTCACAGCAGAATCTGTGCCTGTATTCAGTAGAACTGTCCCTTTCATATACATTGCATTGAGAGGCAACTACAAACTCAAACTTGTATTTGAAAACTATGACTTAAATCACAGTTATCAAGTACATCAGAGACAATATTCCTCATACCAAATTCAGTTCTGCTTATTTCAGGTTTTATGCCAAGGGGTTCAGGCAGCAATTCTTATGATGCTTAAATTCTTAAATAGTCAGATTTAATGAAAAAATATCATTAATTTGTTTTTTTCTCCTATTTCTGGTTCTTAGATGTACAGAAGAATGAATTTAACTTTCTTAGACAAAGATGAATCTTCACAGGAGTCTACATGCAGGTGAATATCAAAATGGATAAAAAAAATCTGATAAAACTTTTCAGTGTAAGTATTTTAAAATAAAACTACATATAATGATGACCATTTTGCCATACATACTCAAAAAATTACATTAGGTAAAAATCATACAGTAGTACATGCCTTCTCCTAAGGTTTCACAGAAAGTAGACCTTGAAAAAGACTTCAACCCCCCATACAAATGCCACTCCTTTGAACAAATAAAATATTTGGCTTTGAGTTGAATAAAGTATTTTATTCTATCCTAAAATGTATGTCTGAAAGATGGCACCGTCATCTGGTTTGACCACAAGGTGGAGATGAATGGGCAACTAGAATGGGTTTTTATAATCTAACCTACTGAATTCACCCACAAGACAAATGCGCATTATCCCAACTGCCTCATCTTGTGGACATTGAGAAAAAACAATGAGAAAAAAGCATTTTGAAACAGCTGGGAAAGAGGTTAAAAACCATTTCCATTCACTGTGAATTCTAGTGAAACCCATGGGATAGAATGGAAAAAAAGAGACAGTTTTCTCCTCTAGAAGAAACATAACACCCATTTCTTAGATCCTACTACTAGAATAGCTGAAAAGTAGGGTGGAATGTAAGTAGAAGAACCATGCAGCATAGGTGAGATTTTCCTTCTGAAGTAATTTCTGGTCCATAGGTATTTCTGGTGAAACAGGTCCTCATGACACATTTATCAGCAGAGAAACCCAACTAGGGAGAAAAAGCAGCTTGTAACTGCGTAATTCTTCTCATAAATGGTATGGATGGCCAATGCTACCGGAAAGAAAGTCCATGCTGAATGTGGATAGCAATGCAAGAAATCTTAGTTACTTCAGCTGTCTGAAGGACAGTTATTTTTAAGGTGGTTACATGATTTGAGTTCTCAGATCATTATATTTACTCATGAAGACAGTACCTGAGAAAAGAGTTGGGGTATTTGTGGGGTGCCAAGCCTGGACTGAACTGCATGTTGCAAAGTGTTCTCCATTGCCTTTTCTGTTTGTTCTGATTGTTCTGGACTTGGAGGTCTATGATTCTCACAGAAATCAAACACTAATAGGTACCAAAAAGCTTCTGTGATTTCAAGGCATTAACTGTATATGACATTTGATACACAGTCATTCTATCTTATGGAGGGTATGAAGGAATCAAGTATTAGCAAAAAAAAGTTGGGAAACTTCAGTTGGTTTAGATAATGACATAAACAATATATATATCCCAATCTACCTTGAAAGGAAGGAGAATATTTAATCCCAGAAGATTTAATCTGAAGTTGTACTCAGTTTAGGAAGTTATTTGGATCACAACAATCTATTGACAAAGTGATTTTGGAAGAAGAAAAGCTCCTGTACTCCTGCTGCACACTTGCTGACAATAGGAAAAACTCATTAGTAAGCTGCTGTTGGTATTTATAGCTTATCAGGGTAAGCAGTTGCCCTTTACAGGAGGAGAGATGCAAATTGCAAATGTCATCATCTGTAATCACCGATCTAGTTCACCTGATTAAAACAAAAGCCATATTTATTGTAAATAACATAATTTTGCCATGTTCTTTTCTTCACCTGTAGTGTTCTCAGTATTGCCAAGTTCCCAAATTAAGTGATATTTAGAATTCTTCTGCCACAGCTGGAGTCATGTGGTTCTCTGCCAAGACTTAGTTCCATAATACCATCTAAAGGAGAGCATGACTCTATGTCTGTTGTTATACAATGAAACCGCCCCAGCAAGTGCATTTCTTTTGTACTCATATGATTTGTGGCCAGCAAGTTGAGGCTGTATTTTCCAGCTCATACAGATATCCTACACCCCCCTCACCTCCCAGCATCCCCATAGTCATACATCACTAATAACCGTAGGCTTATTAGTGTCAGACAGGCCTTTTCTGTTCTTGTGTAGCAAGCAGGGATGATTCCTAGTCATATATTAGTATCAGAAAACTGAACTGTTTAGCAAGTCTCCTTGCATGGGAGAACCCCATTTGTTCTATCTCCAATACATGCATCCCAATCATAATATGAGCACTGTATGTATGGAACATATGTAGCTTTGGAGGTTGAGTGCAATGACAGAAGCAGTTTCTACAGTTCACTTATAAAAAGTGAAGGAGACAGAATAAGCCATTAGCAAAGCTGGAAGAGAGATCTTTACCTCCAGCCTATCCTGACCCCCTCAGACCAAGTCTCCTGCCTTCCTCAGAAAGCGGCAAGAACAGCACCGTGAAATCAGGCAATTCCATCCTGCACATTAAAAACATTGAGGTTATCAGGCAAAATCAAGGCTTGATGAATAAACTGACCTTTCTGGAATTATACTAGAGATTCTTTGGATTTGCACATCTTAGTTAAACAAACTGTAACTGAATGAACACAACTGTGAAGGACTAGACTTGGCTAACAACAGCCACGCAGCTGCTCACTTACTTTGGGCACCCTGCTCAATAGAGAAAGAGAAAAATTCATGGGTCAAGATGAAAACAAAGAGATTGCTTAGTGATTACCCTCATGGGCAAAAAAAAACCCCTTGAGTTGGGGCAACTTAAAAACATTTACTTAGTGATTTCGGTTGTGGGAAACAAGAAGACAAACATTAAGACAATTTCTTCTTCCCTTTTCTATGGTAAATTTAATTCCCAGGTCCTCGTCCTCTACTTTCTCCAGAGGCATACAGGGGTTGCAGGGTTAGTCAGCACAAAGCAGTTCCTCTCTGATTCTCTTCCTCTTCACACATTTCCTCTGCTCCATACAGGTAGTCCATGGGCTGAAAGTGAAGTATCTACTTTGGTGTTATGCAACATCCCCTCCCCTTCTTCTGACCTTGGTGTTTCCTTTTCTGTTTCTTACTCTTTCTTACTCTTTTTGTTTCTAATTTGGTGGTTTCTGCCTTTTCTTAAATGTGTTTTCACAGAGCCACCGCCAGCTTTGCAGATGGGCTCAGTTCCGTCTACAGTGAGTCTACTTCTCCACTACCAAACCTTGCTACATACACCCAGTACATAAATCTAAGGAAAAATCTCATTGTGGGGAACTCCTCAAATGCTAAGTATTTTTCAAGGAGATTAGGATTTTCCTTTATTAAATATAAATTGTGCATTTTTTCCTGAAATTAGTAACACGGGAGTTGATTAGAGGTAAATGCAGCACAGAAGTAATCTGAATAATATGGAATATTTCCAAACCTCCCAAATTTATGGCTGGCAGCCCAATCTGGAGGTAAGAATTTCAGTGTGATTTGAGTCACAACATAGATCCTTTGCTAGGAAAGCCCTCATTCATGGAAAAATATTTTCTTCAGAATATAAGATACGTGCTGCTGGAACAGAGATAACAGATTCCTTCCTCCATTTCAGGTTCTAGAGACTGCTGAAGTTTTTATCGGTACCCTTTGGAAGGAGAGACACAGAGAAATGAGATAAGGCAAAGCATGGTACAAGATCCGGAGACTGTATCCTCACTCAGATTTTTCATGGCCTTGAAGGAATTTTGAATCTGGTGTTATTTTTCAATTTAATATCCTTTGTCTGGTATAGCCGTCTTTCTTCCACTGGAAAAACAAAGAGTAGAGCAGGGTAAAAGCCTAAAGGTGACAAGCCATAACTGCCCTTAATCACCTACAGATTAGGTTCGTCACTGCTACACAGTTCACTGAAGTGTTTAAGATCGATCCTAGGAGAAGTGAATAGGTATGAATAAAGGGTGTTTTAAATTTCATGTGTATCCTGGTTTTCATCTCACTAGAGGTACTACTAGTACTCATTCTCTGTGGTGAGATAACTCAGCCTCCAGTAGAATACTTTTCTAAGAAGGCATCTACTCTTTACCTGAAGGAAATGAGGTATGGGAATCATCACTTCCTACAGTAGTTTGTTCCAATACTTAGTCATGCTCACTGTTAAAAATATGTGCCTGGTTTATAGTTTGAATTTGACTGGCTGTAGTTTGGTGGGTGTTGCACACTTTTCACTGAATGAAAAAGTCCTTTGCCTCCTGCACTTTTCCCCTGTGCACATATTTGCATGCGGTGATCAGATCACATTTTCAACCTCCCTTATTTCCATTTCCTTTTTTGTTTATGTGCTATTAATAGCTATCTAACCAAAGGATTAGATCTTTGGAAAAGGGATTTCTCGATATGGTTGTGGAAATGAATGTGTGAACATAAAGGTAACCTGTCAGTTTATTTCCAAGGTGCTTTCAAGTCTTGTGGCAAAATTTCACTGGAACTAATGAATTTGTCCCCAGTTAGCTTGAAAAGTTTGGCCTTTTCAGGACAAGCTGTATCACTGAATGCTCTTGGTCAATTTGATGGTGGTGAACCTAAAAAGAAAAGCTTTCTTTCCCATTTCTGGTCCCACCATTCAACAAGATTACACAAAGCTACACTCGATGCTGTTGGGAAACAAGTGTAAAGTACAACCATGTCTTGGTTGCAGCTATTAGTCACTAACATTGATGTAGTATCACATAGTAATATAATACTGTCTTAGTGCCCTGCTCTGCGCACCGTACCCCACTGTGTGCTCCACTCAGCCTCTCTTGTCTCTCCTTTCATCTCAACATCCCATTTCATGCATGGGATGCCATCTCTCTCTCATGTCGTCTCTGATCCAGCAGTGCAGAGGAAGGTGAAGACTCCCCTATCCCAAGCAATGCAGGAGAATGGAGCTGTCATGTCAGCGGGTCACAGGCATAGAGGGGAGCAGCCAAGGAGAGGGAGTCAGAGAGAAGAAAGGAATCACAGCAACTTCTACACTTGCTTTGGCTGTGGAGGTGAGTGCCTAGGAAGTAGTCATGCAACCCCCATACCCCACTTGTGAGATCAGATCCCTTGGACTACGGGAAAGGGTTAGTAAGACCGGAGGAGAAATGTCTGCCTCCATCTCCTGTCCCCTGAAGTTCCACTTATCTCTGTCCAGAGGTTTTAATACAATGCAGATTTAGCATGGATTCCTGATGGCTTTTTCTTTTATGAGGGAAAAAACCCCACCCAAAATTCATTTCAAGCCTCTATGTCTGCATTAATAATGTATGAATGTCATGGTGGATCTTAATGTAATGTATGCAGTTTAAGAATGATCTTGAGCTGTGAGATTCCTGTGGATATCTCTGTGATAAACTGAACTTCACTGAGAAGGCAGGCTATGCTAACAAACCAGAGGAGCTGAGAGAGGTTTTCCCTCTAATGTCCAAAAGTAAAATGGTGAAAATAATATTTTTAAATGGCCATTTTTTAAAATGACTTGAAATTTTGCTAATTCTCTGTGAAAGTATAGCTGTCTTTTTGATGCAGAAAATGACAATGAACCTAGCATGCATTTTTAATCAGTATTGTGAACTTCCCACACATAAATGTTTAATTAATCATTACAAAGATGATTAAGGGAATGGAACATCTCTCTTATGAGGAGAGGCTGAGGGAGCTGGGACTCTTTAGCTTGGAGGAGACTGAGGGGTGACCTCATCAATGTTTACAAATATGTAAAGGGTGAGTGTCAGGATGATGGAGCTAGGTTTTTTTCAGTGATGTCCAGCGATAGGACAAGGGGCAATGGGTGTAAACTGGAGCATAGGAGGTTCCATGTGAACATCAGGAAAAATTTCTTTACTGTGAGAGTGACAGAGCCCTGGAACAGGTTGCCCAGGGGGGTTGTGGAGTCTCCTACGTTGGAGATATTCAAGGCCTGCCTGGACAAGTTCCTGTGTGATGTACTCCAGGTTACCCTGCTCTTGCGGGAGGGTTGGACGAGATGATCTTTTGAGGTCCCTTCCAACCCTTAGGATTCTGTGATTCTGTGATAAATGAACCATAATTGACTGATGTTATCTATAGATAGCAACAAAAGCAATACACATGCACACAGTTAAGGATAATTATTGTATGCCTTGACCAGACTTTGGGAAGAGTTCAGGTTTTTAAAGTTACAGGAAACATTCAGTCCTGGCAACACTTTGAGTTCTATATCTTTCTCCAAGTGTAATGGGAATTAGTTTTGCACCAAAATCCCTCCTAAACTGCGGTCTACCTTTTGACATAGGCCTAAAAAACCTGCAAATCCCACCACCATCAGATATTTCAGGTTTGAATCATATGCTTCTCTTTACTTCCTTCTGTTTTTGTTTTAGGTCATGTTAAATGCAGTCTGAATAGAAAGAGAGAAAAACCAGAGTTCTTAGAAGAAAGGCAAAAAGATAGGATTCAGGCTTGGATAGGTGATGATGATGATGATTATTTCTACTACTACTACTACTAATACTATTACCATTACTACTACTACTAGTAGTGGTAGAAACCAGTTTCCATTTCCTTTGATCCCCACAATGCAAGAGCAGAAAGATGCCTCACCTCACCTCATACCAACTTCAAGGCAAGAAATGAAAGTAACTTTATTTCACTGCATAAATGGGCTGCATACATCTTTATCACCAGATATTGCTGAAATAAGAAAGCAAGACTCCATAAAACATTAAATAATCATGAACTGTGGAAACTTCAGAACAATGCAGATGCAGTACTGATACAGATATTAAGCTTTGTGTACTGTCGTTTAAACCAATACCTATCTTCTGAAGATCAGAAAGTATCTTGCACCTTTCTGTGAATGATCTGATGCTGGATTTTAATTTCTTCACTAGAAATGTCCATTCTAGAAGAATCATCTTCTCTCAGACTTACTGCTGTTTACCAAGCAAAGTAAGACAGAAATAGCTATCTGAACTCCAAGTCAGAATAATCTTCTGCTTCTGCTTACATGTCTAGCATCTGCTGTAGAAACTGAAATAAATGCCTTTACAGCCCATGAATGTCTCTATACACAAGCTCCTTTCCACTAACCTCCACTGATACATGTCAGGGAAGAATTTCCCACAGATTTCTCATGCTTCCTTGCTACAGCTACTTGAAATAATAGAGAACATATCAAATGCAGCCTTAGTATTCTATGCAGCCACACTTGGGGATTTATAGACAGAGCATGACATGCAGCGTAGTGCAGAACTGAGCCGGCAGATTTGCAGGCCACATTATTAGAAGTACTGCAAATGATATTGAAATGCAGAACTTCCTCCTTCATATCCTTAACTTGTCCACCCTCAACTGGGAAGTTGCTAGGAAGCATCTCCATAGGAAAAAAGCTTCAGGCTTTGCTGTCAAGTGAAGATACCCTGTTCATTCTTCAAGCCAAGGATTTCAGCGTTTTAAGAGAAGTGAAACATCATCTTCCTATTGTTCAAGCAGAGCCTTAACAATTACTTCTTTCTGTGCAACCTTCTGACCAAAGAAAAGAGTGTCTGACTCCAGTGTTTTGGACCTCCAGCATAGAGGGGAGCCGTAGGAGGTTCCTGCTCCTTTCCCCTCACCAAACATCTGCACCAGTTCATCCGGTACTCTGAGTCACTTCCTCCCCAGTTTTCAGTCATCCACCCTCAGAGCCCTTCTCCAAGCAAGCCCAGTCTTCTTTGCCCAACCTGGAGCAGTGCTCAAGGAAAGACTTGCTGGGAGGTAGGCTGGAATGTAACCACAATGTAATCACAAGGTGAAGCTCCTAGGCGTTGCGGCCTGTTCAGGAGTTTGGGGCAGGTGAGCATCATGTATTTTAGTCATCTTAATTCTGATGTCAAAAGAGCCATAACATTTCATACCAGCAGGTACTGTGTGCCTTCTGCATATGTCAGTGGCTTCAGAGCTAGCTTCAAATAAGCTGCTACATCATTACATTGCACTAGGTGGAATTATTCATCCCACCGCGTACCAGTTAGCTGCATGCAGTTAGTGCCTTGGCTAGGTGCAGAGCTGCGCTGACTTGACTGTACTACTTCTAGGTTTGAAGCTAGCTCAAAGCCAGCTCAGGGAGCTCTGCACTGTCAGCAACTGCACAGCATGGACATGGCCCGTGGAAGCTATTGAGACAGGAGCTTCCCTGAAGGGAAAGGGACTCTGGGAATGTGGGCTTCACCTCGGCCTTACCTACCCTCCAGTAGGAGTTGTGTGAAATAAACGACCTTCTCATCAGGACTTTCAGGCGTGTGGGTGTTTCCAGGAATAAACAACACCCGACCACAGAACAACCAGGAAGCAGCTTTATAAGCATACTGTGTCACTTCACCACCACAAAGCATATAAACTTTATCTCCCTAACCAGCCAACTGCCTTATGCCATTCTACTGCAGGACAAGGGGACCAATGGGGTGGGAAATGATCACTGAACACTGCCCTTCATGGAACGCTGAAAACAAGAGCTCAAATTATAGTCTGAAATTGCAACCATTCAGACAAATTTGGAACAGACCTGTCAATCATATTCCAGGCAGACTGGATGAACTCTCTTAAGAGTTAAGAACTGGAATAATCAGAGGAACAGCCAGTGAGAGTAAAGTGCACCAGTGGGGTACATATAGGAGTAGTTTTGCATCTGCCCGCACAAGTGATGCTATCCAACACTTTTGTTTTCTGTTTCATATGCCTCCATATACAAAATTACTGTATTTTGTTACAGAGTATTCAAATAAAACTTATGAAACTATTTTCCCTTTATTATAAATGTAGCAAGTTCTAGGCTCTAAGGTCACCAAAAGGCAGGAAGCCCACTGACAAGTGTGACAGCCGCTGCTATCTCTGACAGAATTAGTTTTAATGCCCTATACACTGGGAAAGGCCATTGAATAATGTAATCCAGCCTTAATTACTGCTTCCTTCCCAAATTGCCAGACAAAATCATTGCACTTCATTGCTGGGGTGAGCACTTAGTGAGTAAAACAGATCTGTCAAAACACAGAGAATTATGATGTTTTTCCAGAAGCATTCACAGCTTCAGAGATCATAGAATCATAGAATAGTTAGGGTTGTAAAGGACCTTAAGATCATCTAGTTCCAACCCCCCTGCCATGGGCAGGGACACCTCACACTAAACCATGTCACCCAAGGCTTTGTCCAAGCTGGCCTTGAACACCGCCAGGGATGGAGCATTCACAACTTCCTTGGGCAACCCATTCCAGTGCCTCACCACCCTCATAGTAAAGAACTTCTTCCTTATGTCCAATCTAAACTTCCCCTGTTTAAGTTTTAACCCATTACCCCTTGTCCTATCACTACAGTCCCTAATGAAGAGTCCCTCCCCAGCATCCCTATAGGCCCCCTTCAGACACTGGAAGGCTGTTATGAGGTTTCCTTCTCTTCTCCAGGCTGAACAGCCCCAACTTTCTCAGCCTATCTTCATACGGGAGGTGCTCCAGTCCCCTGATCCTCCTTGTGGCCCTCCTCTGGACTTGTTCCAACAGTTCTGTGTCCTTTTTATGTTGAGGACACCAGAACTGCACACAATACTCCAGGTGAGGTCTCACGAGAGCAGAGGTTCAGGATCACCTCCCCGACCTGCTGGTCACGCTCCTTTTGATGAAGCCCAGGATACAGTTGGCTTTCTGGGCTGCGAGTGCACACTGCTGGCTCATGTTCATTTTCTCATCGACCAGCACCCCCAAGTCCTTCTCCGCAGGGCTGCTCTGAATCTCTTCTCTGCCCAACCTGTAGCTGTGCCTGGGATTGCTCCGACCCAGGTGTAGGACCTTGCACTTGTCATGGTTAAACCTCATCAGGTTGGCATCAGCCCACCTCACAAGCGTGTCAAGGTCCCTCTGGATGGCATCCCTTCCATTCAGGGTATCAACCAAACCACACAGCTTGGTGTCATCAGCAGACTTGCTGAGGGCGCACTCAATCCCACTGTCCATGTCACTGACAAAGGTGTTGAACAAAACCAGTCCCAACGCCAATCCCCGAGGGACACCGCTCGTTACTGGTCTCCAGCTGGACATTGAGCCATTGACCACAACTCTTTGTGTGCAGCCATCCAGCCAGTTCTTTATCCACCGAGTGGTCCATCCATCAAATTGATGTCTCTCCAATTTAGAGAGACAGGGATGTCATGTGGGACAGTGTCGAACGCTTTGCACAAGTCCAGGTAGATGACATCAACTGCTCTACCCCTGTCCATCAGTTCTGTAGCCCCATCATAGAAGGCCACCAAATTGGTCAGGCAGGATTTCCCCTTAGTGAAGCCATACTGGCTGTCACCAAGCACCTTGTTGTTTTTCATGGGCCTTAGCATGCCTACCAGGAGAATCTGCTCCAAGATTTTGCCAGGCACAGAGGTGAGACTGACTGGTCTAGTTCCTCGGGTCATCCATTTTCCCCTTCTTGAAAATGGGGGTTATATTTCCCTTTTTCCAGTCATAATTGGATTCACTCATTTGCATGCAGCCTTTTGAGCTCTCTGTATGGTCCCAAGATTTAGGATCCTCAGCTGACAGAAAGAGACAGCAGGGAGAATTCTCATGTGGAGAAAGTCATGGTAGCTCCATGAGAAGTCAATAGAACTGGGACAGTCTAAAAGCTTATACCAACTGAGGTTCCAGCACTCTGATATTCATTTCATCATTGGAAATTAATTTGATTTCTGTCTGTACCTTGATAATTGAAATCTTGCTTTTCAGTTCATGCACTTGTTGTTGAACGAGCTATTAGCATGGAATCTGCTGTCAGCAAGGACTTTAAGGCTGAGTAAAACCACTTCAAACAGAGCGGATCACAGACTCTGCCTTTGTCAAACAATAGCTGATGACATTATGATAGTTAACATAAAATAGTTCTGCAGTAACCCACACTGAAAACCACAGTCAGAGCCCAGATCTGTGCTCTCAGAACACAGAAGACAGGGAAAGTTCAGTCCCTGGGAAGGCTGTGATGGCTCTGCGTAGCACCTTAAATAAACAATGCTTAAGTTTTCTCTGCTGTTGTGTGGAAATGCACATTTACTGAAAGTGTATCTTTAGTTGCACCTTGTTGGCAACATCTTCATCCTCAGCTACATCCCAGGCTTCAGCTTCAGCTATCACAATCAGTTCTTCCCCCTCTTTCTCCTCCCTCCATCAAATTCACATTACATTTCTGACTGATGTGGCCAGCAAACTGACAATTTTCCCTCCGCTACATGCATTATTTCTCTACCTAGGACATCCTCTGTCCCACTCTGGCCTTTATGTTTGAGTTCCTCTGCCATGGGATCCTGGTTCTCAGTGTTTAACTGAGAGGAAGGCTCCAGTGAATAAGAAATAAACTACACAACACTTGTGGTAAATTTATGCTTTCAGTCATGTCCTGTCACAGGCTTCTCCTACCTCACTTCCCAAGTTTTGCTGCCTATAGCAGATTTTTCACAAGGCAGAAGAAGGAACTGTTGCAGTACTTCTCAGACTCAGTTTTCAGATTTCTAGATGTTGTCATGTAACTATGGACAGGATCAACAAGATAGCAATTACGTCTCCACCAGCTAACAAGAAAGAAACACGATCTCTCCTAGGCCTTGTGGGATTTGGAAGAATGCATGTTCCAAGTTAATCAGCTTGCGATCCCTCTCCACGGTGTAACCCGAAAGAAGAACTATTTTGAGTGGGGCCTTGGGCAGCAAGTCTTTGAGCAGATCAAACAGGAGATGACTCATGAGGTAGCAAATGATGACTTAGCTGTGCTAAATATACTCTACACTGCAGCCAGAGAGCATGGTCTCAGCTGGAGCCTCTGGTAGAAAACATCAGGAGAAACCCAATGTTTTGGAGCTGAGGTGTCAAGGATCAGAAGCCCACAACACATCGACTGAAAAAGAGATACTCAGCAACATACAAGAGGGTTCAAGCAACTTCATAAGTTGCTGGTATAGAATTACTTCTCCTCTTGGCACTGCTATTGCCCATGCTACACTGGGTGTTCAAAGAAAACATCCCCTCTACACATGATGCAATCAGTGCTAAGTGGGTGAGGTTGATCATGCAGTGGGCTTGACTGGGGAAACCCAACCACCCATAAATCCTGGAAAAGACCATGGATTGGCCAGCAGGCAGAGATTTTGGAGCATTGCCTGAGGAGGTGGCTTATGCCCAAGAGGTACAACTGTATAATGAGTTATCAGAAGATGAAAGGCATTATGCTGTATTTACTGAGCATAACGCCTTTGTTGTGTTGTAGGCAAGCATCAGAAGTGGAAAGCTGATGTGTGGAGTCCCACATGGCCAGTTGCTGAAGCCACTGAAGGAGAAGGTAGGTCAAGTCAGTCTGCAGAAGTAAAAGCCATCAAACTAGCCTGAGAGATTGCTGAACAAGAAAACTGTCTGACTGTGACACGTGGATGGTGGCTATTGCCTTGTGGGAGTGGCTACAGCAGTGGAAGCATAGAGGTAAACCTATCTGGGTTGCTCCACTGTGGCAAGGCATCACAGCCTGGATAGAAAACATTGCTTCAAAGGTATGTTATGCTCACATGCCCAAAAACCATACCACCGAAGAACATCGAAATAATGAACAGGTAGACGGGGCTGTCAAAATTGAAGCAGATCAGATGGACCTAGGGTGGGAGCATAAAGGTGAGCTATTTGTAGTTCAGTGGATCTACTCAACATGGAAACTTCTAGGGAGAGATGCAGCATACAGATGGGCACATGATCAAGGGGTGGACCTGACCGTGTAGGCCATCACACAGGTCACTCGTGAATGTGAAACATGTTGCAATCAAACAAGCCACATGAGGAAAATCTCCCTGGAATAGAGGATGGTGGCTGGGTTTTCAATATGAAGAGGTCTGGCAAATTGACTATATTGGACCACTGCATGAACACTCCAAGGCAAGTGCTACATACTTACTGTGGTGGAAGCAACCACCACTTGGCCAGAAACATACCCTGTAAACCATGCCACTGCCCAAAAGGCCATCTTGTTTTGCCCATGGTTCAGTGATCCCCCTGTCCTTATGTCAACCCACGAGCCTTTGTTGCATTTTTGTCTCCCTGTCCAGTTGAGGAGGAGGGAATGACAGAGAGATTTGCTGGGCACCTAGCAGCCAGCCAAGGTCAACCCACCACACCTTCTCATATGAGGCCTTCACTTCTTCCTAGAAACCAAGGCTCCAACCAGAAATTTTCTTCCAAAGCATCTTAATGACACCTGAAATAATATTTGTTTACCAAAAGAATCCAGCTATCTGTCTTCTGGTTCCCAATGTCTTCTTATAGGAATGGCAGAGACCTTTCATTATGACAACTTAAAGTAAGATTTTTTTTTGACAGTTTGCTCTCTTACAAAATATCCTCTATCCCACCACATCTTTTATTTATTTTATGTTCATGCAGCAACCATCTAGCCACTATGCCACATGTCTGCACATTTACACCACCTTAGCTTCCTTGCCTTTACATCAAATTTGAGCACTATTTCTTTTACATTTGAAGCCTCATACTGCTTTTGTGTTGTTTAGTTCTCTCTCCAGCCTTGTAGCTTAATCTCTATTTGCATAAACACCCCTTCTTCCTCTCCATGCCCTTGTCTAAAATACAGCTATTGTACCTATTCACAAGCCTTACGTATTTGTAGGTCAGTGGTAAATACTCAGAAAATAAACCGAAATTACTTTGATAGCATCTCGAAAACCTCAGAACAGTGCGGAGTGTCAAAATGTTATTGACATCTATTGAATTTAAAAAATCAAGTGGGAAAAAATATACAGAACACCCTCCCACACAAAACTGTAGTCAATGAGATGATCCTGAGACCAAAACGATCAAGCTGAATTTCTGTTTTACCTAATTTTCTTTATATGATCATTATCAATCTTTGGTTTTTACTTATTTCCATAGGAGTATCAGTGCAGACCATTTTGGAACACCAACCTGATCAAATAAAATTACCAGAACGTCAGACTACAGTCATAAGTACAGCTTGCCGATGTTCAAACATGGTGTGCAGTCCTAGCTCCTGAGCAGCTCGATTTCCTGCTAACTTTGATCTATTTTCTGTCTTTATCTCTTATGTCTCTGTCCTCAGTGCTGGTTATTCTGACTCGTAGCTTTCAACAGCTGAGGCCTTTTCTCTGTTGCTGGCCCACAGAACTGAGCTGCAGAAATACTGTGGTTTAAGAAAAGAAAAGGAACCTTGAACCTGAAATGATGAGATCAGTGAGGAAGTGGGGAAACAGGTACAGTATTGTTTAAAAAAACCCACAAAACAATATTCGGAAAAAACCCTCCAGTTTTTCAGTGAAAGATGTGGACCAGCTTCAGTTTCTTTATTATTTCAGTTGAAAAGTATGTAAAAGAGGCCTTTCTTTCTCCTCAAAAGTCAGTTTCTTCCCTGAGGGTCTGGAAAGCCTTGTTGTTCAAGATGAGAGCTATGCTGCCAGTAGCTAATTAGCTACTGAAGGGAGAAATCATTGAAAATGTCACTTACAGAGAAGGCTTGAGACTGCTTCTTTTTTCAAGGCAGACATGAGGAGGAATTTTCTTGGAGGCAGTGACAAAGAAGTAGTAGCAGTAGGCGTAGTAGTGACGACTATGACGAGTAAGTTTCCCTCTAGCTTCCCAAGACTAAGATTTCTTTTTTGATATTAAACTCAGCCTTGAATAATCTCCTCTGTTTTTACCCCCTCTGAGCTCTGCTGCAGGGTTTATCTTCACTCATCAGCGCCCTGAGGAGAGCCAATGAACGGAAGGCAGACTTATTCAGTCTGTTTCCTCAGCGTTTGCCTAGGCTCTCTGCACAGGAAGCCTAGTGCTCTGAGAAGTCAGAAGGAGGAACCTCTCCAGCTTTGAGGAGCCAGTCGATCAGGAACACGCAGCGCTAGAGGAAAGGAGTGAGAAAGGGGGAGAGAAAACACTGACATTGGCTGCTGAGGATGCACTGGCAGGCAAGAAACACTCCCCATGACCACAGCTAGGCTGGAGGTGGGCCATGAAAGCAGGAGCCGACATGAATATTGCTGGGAAGACTGTGTGTGTTTTTGTGCTGCTCACCATCACCAAGATCACAAGAACAGTAGGTGAGTCTAACTGGGACCAATCCAGCCATCAGGATGGAACAAAGGGAAATATGTACAGATACTTTCTTCCATAAAGGCTATTCTTAATGCTGTGACTTTAATTGCTAAAAAGTATGGAGAGCAACTAAAGCAATGCTTCCCCAATACCTTCTCCTGCTCTTCTTTTCTTAGTGGTCACAGGAGGGCCAGGCATTATATCCGTGACTTTCATGTAGACAGTTATTTCATGAACCTTAGCTGGGCACGTACCTTTTGTCACAGGTGGCCTCTAAATCCACATGATCTGAGAAATGGATCCATTTGACATATTAAAAATATGCCCAGGAAAGTGTTTGTAAACTTGAAGCTTTTGGCTGTTTAGTTTCTGCTGAAGACAGGCTGCAGGATACTCTGGAACATGGCAGGGATCTCTTGCATCTTTCTGAGAAGTGGTGGAAGATCACTGATGGAATGACACTAGTGAGCAGTTAGAATTTCGTTCTAAGGCTAATGGGCATGGTCAGTATTAAGAACGGGAAAGAAGTCTGTGCCAAAGACAGTGGCACTCCTAAGCCTTTCTATCCCCATCTTTTAGTGTAGTAGACTTAGTTTTAGCTACAGCAGCTAATGTCTGCCACATACTGTTCATTTGCATTTCTAGAGTTTGTGTTCTTTCAGACACCACACAGCAATCCGGGGACTTGGTAATAGAACTAGAGACTTGAGCAGCAGTTCCAGAAAGCTAAACTGTCTGTGTATAGAGGAGAAGGCAGATAGGTTTGTGAGATCCAAATTAAAGTGGGGACATCTCTGAATAAGAGCATTCTTATTATGCACAGGTAGAACTAAACTGCATGGACATGGGTTATTCCATTCCACTTTTCCAGAAAGTGAAAATGGCTCCTTGGTCATATTTTAAAGAAAAACTGATGCAGTCATTGTTGGCAGTGAGAGAACACCCATATATAATGTATGTAGCTGGTCAAATGAGGGATCCAAAACGGTTACCTCAATGCTATCCATTAGAGAAATAAAATGAAACGCTTTACAAACGTTATTAAACATGGCATCAATAAACTCACAACAAGTACACTGGAGGTAAAAATCCTGTCCCAATTCTGTAGGTAAATAACTATATCAGAAGAATACTGAGGAGCCCATTCAGGGACATACCTGATTCTGGTAGCGTCAGAGATAGTCTATATGTTTTTAACACAACTGCTCAAAAAGTAAAGGAGGATGGACATTTCACAAAATATTGAAGAAAATGGGTGAGGCAAAGGGGAATCTTACTGACAAAAATTATTTTTTAAATCGATTTTTCTGGAAATATTAAAAAGAATCCAATGCCAAACATTTTGGGGTTTTTGGGGGGGTTGGGTGTTTTTTTCCACCTAAAATGTAATTGGATTTTACTCTTTGGTGTCTTGGTGAATTAATGATATTCCCCTTCAAATAACTAGGAAAGATGTTCAGTTAAAATCTAGTTTCATGCTTGAACCTCCCACCCAGATACAAAGCAGCCCACATTTGATGGGAAGTTTTTGGCTGACACTGCTCTTAAACATGTTTCCTTCAATATTAGGGTGGCTGTTCTGAGCAACATGTAGTGTTCAGTTTTTTCTTGAGACCACAGGCTAAAGGTGTCAATGTGTGTATTCTATCTGAGAATCTCACTCTATGAAGCTCAGAAGGAACTACAGTGAAGACTAGAGCAAGCTATTCTGAATGAAATAAGGTCATGCAAAAATTGTTGTGTGTAACCAGACTTTATCTGCATTAGCATTTTCCTTAACATTTCCTTAGCATGTTGGTTTGTGTGGTTTGGTTAGTTTTCACAACTTCAGAAGGGGCAGCTCAGAAGCAAGGCTTTATGATTGTCATATCTACCTCTGTCCCCAAAGAAAGCTGCATAATATACTACTGAAGCTGCTGGTGTATGACCTGTACTAACAATCCTCCTGTGGTAATCCTCATAAAAGCAGCAGTGGAAAAGACTCAAAACATTTTTCATAACACTCTGAAGACTTCCTTCTCTAGTTTAACTAAGGCGGTTGTGTGCATACTCCAAAGAAAAGGGGATAAGGGAGGGCAAGACCTTCAATGACAGGTTCATGCAAAAAATCTCTTTATATTGGATTAACATTTGCCATGTCAGACTGTGTAAGTCCTGCATCTGCACTTGTATCCTGTGACAACAGATATGCCCAAGTGCTTCAGAAGAAGATGCAAGAAATTCATTGTCAGTAATGACGTGATTCCCTGTGGTTTTTATCAATAGTAAAAAACTGAAGTCAGTGGCATTGCATCAGTGCTGGAATTAGAGTGTATGAGGTGAATAGAAGCAGAGTTGCAGAGCTACCTGAATAGTGTTCAAGTTTACCTACATACATAACTTTCTTGAATGTTACTACTTTCATTTCATTTCTTCCCTTAACACAAGTTGTAAATTCTCTTTCACTAGTGTACTAGTGGTTTATTGCCTTCTATTTTTTCACGTCTACTGTGTTTCAGTGCTTCTGTCTTTCCTGCCACCTATTCTAGTTTACTGGAATCTTGATCTGAATATAAAAAATCATAGCCTAAAAGCCTATTCTGGCAAACTTACATTTGTCTTAATTTCACTATTTCTTTGGTGTGCCTTTGGGTCTATGTGCTGGAATCATTCTGATTTCTTTTCCCCTAAAAACACCTGAATCCAAACAGCCTGGTTTTCTTCCCCAAATGCTTAAAACAGAATTCTGTACTATTAAATTAAGCAAAAATTTTTCTCAGGAGAGATCTAAATTGCCCTAGTGCAGTCTTCAAAGCATGTCCTTTTGACATTAATATTTTACTTTGCTGTGGTCCAAACACAATGTCTGAATGTGTCTAGTTTCATAACCATGGAAGCAAAGAAGTTCAGTCTTGGAAGCTGACCACATTCTCTATGACCACAAAACAGATCATATTTAATTTGTAATGCATTTGTAGAAGTACATACTACTTAAAACTCAAAGTTGATGTGCTTTGTATGCAACCATTCATAAGAAAAAAGTGTAGAGAATCTTCTTACGCTGCCCTATCTTCATATTGAGTAAGAAAACGCTAGGAAGTACTGTGCAAAAGCTAATCACTAAGCAAAGTATAACTGAGATTTTAACCAAATAAAAGTGAGATCATAAGCATATTTTCATACTGTTCCTCATCTGCTCTCTGCTAAGTATGAAAAAGAGGGCATGCAACCTACCTTTTACAGTTAATGATCTATTTTTGTTTAGAATAGCAGGAAAACACCACTCAAGCACAAACACTACAACTTGGTTTTTTTATTCTTCTCATTAGGAAGAGAGTAAAAGGCCAAGTTCAGCATGCAAGACAAATATAAAATGATATAAACCATTCTGAATTTGTTTCTATACTGAGAAATAGGGGGCCTTTGCACTTCATTACATATGGTGTCGTAATGCTGTTGAAAGAAATACTACCCAAGGCACTTTGACATCCAGTGTAAATCTCTTTTCCCCTCACCCATTCCAGGACAAAGATCTACTTACTTTGCACACAGAAGCTGCTATACAAAGTTTGAAGTTTACAGCCAGACTGATATAATATGTGACAGCTTGTTAAATTCAGTGGTGGTTTATTATCAGTTGAGGATTTGGCCAACAGTGTTTGTTCTGCAAGATGGATGACTCTAACACATCATTTAAACACCAACTAATTCCTTCATTGAAGAATTGTACCCATCCCTTTTTTATGAAGTCATGTTTACATTGAGACATAGTCCATCTATGTGAGGGTAGAAATAAAACCTCAGAAAAGACCCTTACTTCAGTGCATTGAAATGGGAATAGGAGATATTTTCTAGGAATAATAATGATTGCAGATGAGTGTGAGTAGGAAACTAAACCTCTTTAAGATATGACCATGCTGAAAAAGCTGCGATCATAGCTTCAAGAAACAGTCATATGAGCTCAGACCAGCTAGTTCATGTATTTCTACCATGGAAATTAGAGTACTCTACTTACTGCTCACCTAACATGCAGGGTTTATTTTCTCTGTCCTGTGCTGTTGTGGCTACGTTTTCAGAGCCACAAAGACACCATGAGCAAACTGTGAGTACTTTAGCAATCCCCACCCTAGTACAAAGCACTTCTATCTGTTTATCTTTCACTTAATTCCAGACAAGCCTTGCTAAGTGTAACAGTCACTCTGTGGAAGGGCAAAGCAGATGCAGAGCTCAGCTTATTTATCTGACCTCTTCCAAGCATCCAGTACTGCCTTTTTGATAATGACTTGCTATGACTCATATAATATATTCATTCCAAGACACAGTTAGTCATTTGCTTGTGGTATGATCATTGTTTCAGTTCACTATATCTCTAAGTTTAATATGCCACAATCTCCAGAGGGAGGGGAGAGATGTACCAGAAAACTGTGGTAGACTTTTACTGTAAGAAATAAAGACACAATAGGATTATGTCTGAGAAAGTAAAACAGTGTGAAAAACAGCTAAATTTCTGCAGAGATTGTCATGGAACTTGAGTCATTTTGGGGGCAGCAAAAAGTTGTACTGTGGGTTAAAACCTGCTACAAAGAGAGACTGGAAATCTTTCCTACTTGAAAGGAATCAAAAGCCCTTTAAGCTGCATAACTGTATCTGATTTTGCAGTGATTCCCCCTTGAAAATTGTAGGGGCTTCACAATCAAATTTTCCTGTTTCTAAAATCTTTCTTTCTCCTTTTACTGTGAGAAGGACTCTGAGAAGCAGAAAAAAACACTGAATAAGTGACACTGCAAAGGAACTCATACAAATAGTTATCTACAAGAGCTGTCGAACACAAAGGGCAGAGAAAAGTCTTTCTCACAGCCTTTTCAATTACAGTGATTTTAACATGACAACAGTAACCAGCACATTTCTGAATCAAAAATATGAACTCCTCAACTGAGTTGTTTTTTTTTCTGAGAGAGGATATATCCATTTTCAAACATTCAGAATCCCTCTACAACTTTATTGTAAACTTAATATTGCATTTAAACATGATTCAGCAGATTTTAAGCTGACTGATGTGGCTTATCATTTGAAGTGAATTGTACTTGATTCATTCAGGGGAGAATATGACAGAAAGTCATAGCAGGAAGCACTGCCTTTGCTCCCTCTTTCTTTACAGTCTTGAAGCACTCAGGCTGTTATGTTGGGGAACTTGTACATTGTGGCTTAGGAGATGCAGAGTTGAAAGATGAGTAAAATGGTACTGCTTTAATATGTAAATGAAAGTGCACACAGTTAAATACGCAGAACATTGTCACTCATGAGCAGCATTTGCAAACATTATCCAAAAACCCCAGCCCCAACATACAGGCTGTTTGAATGCTTAGTCATTTTCAGATGAGGTCAGCCATACTGGTGACATAACTCAGTGCTCTGAGACTCTCAGCACTGTTAAACTAGGAGAGGAAACACTTTATTCTCCATTTTTCAGAGATAATCATAGGACTCACATCCAGAAACCATCATGAAACAAAAGGCTTCTTTCAGTTCCTCTCCTGGTAAAATCATCTGAGTTTAAAATGCATACCTTGTGTTACCTTGAAATGCCATTAAGTAGAAAAACCTCATGATTTAGAAACATTTCCAGTGTGATACTGCATCACAGAACACTGTTGGCAATTGAATTAAGGAAAGAGCATTTGTGGCGCTGGTGGGTAATTCATGTATCAGAAAATGGTGTGAATAGATAGACTTTTCTTCTTCAGCTGTGCTTGGGAACATTAATCAATGAATCCTGGCAGTATTGAGAAGCAGGAAGCTAAGTATTATTTCCTTTATTTAATAAAAAAGGGAAGTGGATGCTTCAGTGAAATCTTATCCCCACCTAATTTTCCTTTTCTACCAGAAAAAAAAAACAAAACCAACACAAAAAACAAACCAACAAAACAAACAACCTTCTCAGAATTACACTCTGATACACACGTTACACAGCTGGAGTAACTAATACATTACAGCACTGTATGGTGTAGTGTGGAGCAATATTGCAGCTACATATCTGCCTGCATGAGCAAGGTCTAGATTTGGAAATGTCTTCACCCAAGGGGATCCCAAATCTGGTCAATATAAAAAGAGCAAGCATGACTCATGTCCAATATGTGCAAAAGAGAATCAGTTCTGCAAGTTCATGGAAAAAGAAAACCCAGGCAGATTAGTTTCTCGGCTAAGAAATTGGGGGACCCATAAGAAAAAACCAAAACAAATAAATAAACTAAAGGCAATCCCATGGGTGTAACTTGTCTTGAACAAACAGAGCACACAGATGGGCCATAATAGTGGGCCAGCTCTTTCAGTGGCCAGTGTGATAACTTTCAAAAAGGAGAAAAGGACTAGGTTCAAGCTTTTCTACACAGACAGTTGGCTTCAAGTATATAGCTCATGGATCATGAAAAGATAAGGACAGGAGGTATTGTGCCTGACTTCAAGCAAGAGTTATCTTTTACAAGCTAAAAGAAGAGTCAGTGTCATAGAAAGAAAAAATAATAAAATAAAAAATGTTTCCAAGCCAATGCAAAACAGAATTCAAGAATAAGACATGCTCACTGCTAGAGAGTCCACACAATTGGTATATCAATGGAGTAAAGCTTCTCTGCAATCTTAGCCTCACTAGCAAGAGGCACAGGGATATGGGATATTTCACATGTTCACAGCTGCATATCTGGCACAAAGATGGGTGGGACTTACATTCATGTCCCGTGGGGACTGCTGCAGTAAAACCAGTACAGTCATGGTGTGAATGCATAGGTACACATTGTATGCAGTCATAGTGTGAATGTATATGTTCACAAAGATTCAAAAAATAAAAAGACACCCCTGACACATAAGACAAAAACCTTTCCTCCCCCACAAGCTCCATCATTGTTATTTATACTGTGGTCGTATTTGGGAGGTGCAGGCCTCTGCCAGCAGTGCTGGATTTTGTATGAATGCAGAAGTAAAAGTTGCTTACTTCACTGGTGCAACAGTTCCCCAGAAAAGTCATTATCATGTGGCCAAATGCAATAGTTACATTTCTGTAATTTCAGCCTGTAAGTGGTGACAGCCAATGGAGGATTTGCCAACAGAGGCACACTATTCAGGTGCTGAGCTGCTTAAGACAATGGGCAGAAGCAGGGTCTTCCTCCACTGCCTGTCTTATCCCCTAACACGAGCCTCAGTGGCAAATCAGTTGATAGTGTTGAGAGGGCTGGCTGTGCTAGGCCACTGGCTCCATAATCCGCAGCTGTATTATGAGATGGCAGACAACTTGCCCATGAGTGCAGACAGGGCCTCACACCGGCGTGACACTTCCCTGTGAAGCATAGACCAGAACTCCAGGGCTATGAGTGACATCCCTGGGCACCTTCTCACACGTCCTTCTCCTCCTTTCTCTCCTTCAGGGAACAAAAGAGTGTCAGTGACGGTAGGTCACAGCTCTGTGCTCACCTGCCCTACCAAATCAAATAGAACTATGGTAACATGGAAAATCAGCCCCAGGGTTGGAGGCCCCTGCACCTTGGGATACAGGAGCGATCAGAACAAGACAGACAGAACCAATTGCAGCGACAGCATGAACTGGAAGTTCAGACCAGATCAGGACCCTGCCCTTGAGATACAACAAGTGGGAATAGCCCACGAGGGAAATTACATCTGTGAAGTAGTATCAACAGAAGGGAATTTCCATGAGACACACCACCTGACCGTGCTGGGTAAGGAGCTCCTTCCTCATTTTACAGATCTCCGGAGGACCAGGTGTGGGCCTGGATGTACAAACCTCTTCTCGCCATGCACCAGGGGAAGTGTGCTGTAAGAAGAGGTGTCTTCTTGCTGGGATAATCTGTCATGCGTTTCACTGATTGTAATGCTGTGTCACTCTTATGTCCCAAAACTCTTCTCCCTTCTGCTTCCTGTTTTTCCACTGCCTAGTTAGAAATGATAGGCATGAAGCAATTTCCAATACACTAAAAGAGCATTCTGCATATACTTCCTGTTACCCTGTGCAATCAATCCTTAATGCACTAACTTAAGAGAACTAAAGCATATGAGAGTAACAATTCCAAGTGCTGAGCTGCTCTATCAAAGGGATGTTCTTATCTAGACAGTACAAACAGACCCATTTCTTCATCTGCGTTCAGATACATTCAGATACATTTTAAACCATGTGTACAATGGCTGCTTAGGATGAAAGTCTAATTCAGCCCTGCAGTTGGCATAATTCCCTACCACAGTGTCCAGGGATACCTCCTCTAATGGTGCATGGCTGTGGTAACCCACCTGAATGGGCAAGAGCTGCCCAAAAGGGAAAAAGAGGCACAAACTTTGTCTCTTGTGTCTTTGGCCCATGTTGCTGTAATGAAATGGCACCTCCAATGTCCTTCTCTTTTCCCCCTGTTCATTTTGGGTAGAGAACAAGAACATCCTATCCCAGCTGCAGCAAACTAACTCTATGCATCTCCCCTTCCTGATGCTTTGCAGTCCCCCCCACGCTGACCCTGTACTGCGATAACCATGGGAGCCCTGTGTGCGAGGCAGTGGCAGGGAGGCCAGCTGCTCGGATCTCCTGGGTCCTGGAGAGCAGCTTTACCCCCAGGGAAGAAGGCCATGACAACGGGACAGTGACTGTGGTCAGCAAGTTCACAGCACATGGCAGCAATGTGACTAACGCAACCTGCTTCATGTCCCACCCAGCTGGGAACCAGAGCAACTCCATAGCCTGTCGTCCCTCAGGTGAGCTTCCCTTTGTGCATTCAGCATTCAAACCTTGTTTAGCCTCCTGTGCACACTCTTGTTCCTTCTAGGAAGGAAAATCTATAGGACTATAGAAACCTTTAGTGAATTCCTATATAGACAAGAGCACCATCCCTAACTGCCTTTGCCCAGAAACATCACCAACTTGTTTGTGTTCCAGACACTATATCCTAACGGTTTCTTCCCTAAGAGGGATATACGTGAGTATGGTAGTATTTGTTTTGCAGTGGAAATGTTGGAATCACAAAAAAAGCAGTCATGAGCTTACTGTTAAAGTAATCACTTGGAAGCTGAACATCAGCAACATTTTTTAGATGCAAATGTAAAGTCTCTTGCTCAGGGCATGGTAAGAGAGAGAAAGAGAACCAGCTCTTATGTGGCCAGATGAAACAAATAAATCACTTCATTCCAAGTTGGGACTGCCTGACACTGGATGACATTTCTTTCTGATTTTTGCTTTTTTTTTTCTGCTTTTGAGAACTAAACAAGTTGCAGCACTGGGATATGCTGAGTCCTTGAGAGGAGCTCAGGTGTGGCTTAGTGAAAAAAACATCCCAAGTGTGCACTGGGGGGGATTCGTGGGATCTGCTTTGGGTTTTGACAGAAACTCCCTTTGTGTTTCTGAGACAAGTTTCATTACTGACTTTCCCTTCTGCTGAAGGGGATTATATTTATCTTACAGGCATGCTGAAAATGTGTGTATATGCTAATAAGTTTTAATCTTATACTGAAATAATAAACTGAGCAGTGAGAAGATATAACTAACTTTTTTGTGTTTAGAGACCAGCTTTATCCTGCATGCCTCCATTTTTCTTTGTTTCCTGAGTGTTTTAACCTTCATGGCTGTCATTTACTATTTTAAGCTCCGTGGCAACAGGTACGTATGATAGGGAGGTAAGGAAAGATTGTCTAGTGCTAGAAGAAATCTTTAAGTATTGTCTGTGTCTTGAAATCATACGATTCTGTTGGTCTGCTATAAATAACTGAATTAACTATATCAAATATTTCTGTATTGCAAGCACTGTCCGCTGCAAACATCTTCACTGAATGGTGCACCTGAGGAAAATATAAAGAGGCAGAAGCTGGCAGAGGATCCTCATTTCATTGCCTGCTAGAATAAGGGGGACTTCATTCTAATAGGAAACTGGGAGAGTACAGTTTTTCTTCAAATACTGTGACAGTCTGTCAGTGTCTCTCCTGTTTAGATCAGGGGTTTGGTTCTCCTGCCTGTTAATTTCTACCAAGTGCCAGAGGACTGACCAGTGCTATCCTGCCGTATCAGCAGAGGGGGCAGCAGACTCTATCTGTGTTTGCGGAAAAGCTCCCTGGCTGAACCTGAACTCCAGCCCCATTAGGATTTGCTATGGAGGAAGGAGCAGTTCCAAGGAAAAACTACATTTTTGCAGAGAAAGGCTGAATTAGCACCTGTACTGAAAACCTCAGCTACACTCCCTCTTTCCCCTATTCCAAACCTGTTTTTTCTCCCAAACCTTCTCCTTCAAGGTGAAGAATTAGTTCAATCCATTCTAACTGCAAATTGTACAAACTTCCAGAAGACTTTGGTTTTAAATCTTCTGCTTCTACTTTGTGCTTAAGCTCCCACAAACACACAAACATGAGAAAAAGACCTCTAAAGAAAGTCAGGGTGCCATAATACCAGGATCAAAAGTCAAGGAGAGAGATACATGAGAAGACTTTTTTGTTTTACTCTTGATGACAGGAAAAAGAAATGTTTCATAAGCTTGTCATCAAAGAAACCAGTCTGTAATCCAGCCCAACCTAGGATTTAGGAGGGAATTTGATTTAATCCTTTCTTTCTTTTCCACAGACCATGCTACAAAACCAAACCTTCTGAAACTGCCCAAAACAGGCAAACACCACAGTTAAGGAGGACAATACAAATTAGACCATCAACGAATCATGGATCTTCTGGTAGCCCTGAAAACATGGTCAGTAAAAGGAAACCATTTGATTGTTAATCTTCATTCAGCGGGTGCTACTGCATCTCAGATACAGCTTTTAGCTGTATCTCAGGATAAAACAAAGGTTATCATCACCATAATTTCGACTTTGAGCAAACATTAGAAGCATGTTCCTCAGCAACTGCCATACTTTATCTTAACAAGGAGTGAATCCCACCACCGGGGTCTCCCTGGTCATATGAGATACACTGACCACAACTGCTGTACTCAGGAAGTGAGGCAGTATCATGGGTTGTGGAATATTAAGAAAGCTATTAGTAAAAGAGAGGATGAACCAACAAAACTAACAGACACAGGGGAAAAAAAGAAAAAAAAAAAGAAAGAAAAAAAAAAGAATATCCCTCTTGGTTTCCAGAATGATAATGCGCAAATTTTGAGGGCCACTCTCTACCTTGTATGGTCTTTCCACAACCAAAGAACAAACCATACTCAAGACAAAACATTTTATAAAACAATGGAAAGATTGCTGAGCTGCCAGCTGGGAGGTATTCTTGAACTCTCTATGCTCTTACAGTTTTCCTGTGTAGCTGAGCAATTCAATCATCAGCTCTGTGTCTCTGCTCATAGAATCCTAGAATGGTTTCAGTTGGAAGGGACCTTAAAGGTCCATCCAGTTCCAAGCCTCCTGCCATGAGTAGGGACTCTTTTCACTGGACCAAACAGTGGACAGGTTGCTCTAAGCCCCTTCCAACCTGGCCTTGAACACTACCAGGGATGGAGCAGCCACAGCATCTCTGGGCAACTTGAGTGCCTCACCACCCTCACAGTAAATAACTTCTTCCTTACATCTAACCTAAATACCCCCGTTTAAGTTTGAACCCATTACCCCTTGTCCTATCACTACAGTCCCTGATGAAGAGAAAGAGAATTGTCTGCTCTCTACTGCCAAATATAAATAACAGCATTTCTATGCAGGCAAGATGTGTCAAGACTATATTGTGAGTATCTGTGCATCTACTGTACACACTAGGCTCACATTCTGTCATCAACTTAAAAAGGTGCTTCAGTTCTGGTTTCTGAAAAGACTTAGTCAATTCTAGTTGTTATTCTTATTCTTCTTGTTCTGCTGCCTTGCCTCCCAGCTGTTGCTGACAGGTGCAGTTGCATTAATATAAAATAATGGTTAAGTCCCAGTGTTCCTGCTGTTATGTCATGCAACTTTCATTAGCACGTTTGTAGTCTGAAATTGTAGGCTGATAGAGTCACTGTCAAGACTCTAGCATACTGTTTGTTTTTTCTAGAGAATTACACTCTAATACATTTTTTTCTTCAGACCAAAGTGAGGTAGAAGGGGAGGAAAAGGAGGCAAGTGAACCAATACCTCATCTTTACCCTCCAAATCTTTGACAGAAACAGCAATACATGTTCTTCGGTAGAAAAAGCAATAGAGGTGTTTTGTTTTCTTGAGGCCAAGAGGAATAAATATGGGAGCGCTATTTCCCACTTAAATTCTTCAGTCCAGAAAAAAGGCATGCAGGGTATTGCCAAACTATTTACAGTTTTTGGTTTTGTTTTGCTAGGATGACACAATGGAAGTGGAACCTTATACTATTTATGTGCAGAAGGAAAACGTAATTTACAACTCAGTGTCTGATCTGACAGTGGGGAAGAATCTGCCACAAGGACTGTCGCCAGCAACATGAATGATTCACCAACACTGGAAAGGGAGAGAGACACTTTATAAAAGACCGGTTATAGAAAGAAACTTCTCAGAGGATTTCTTTGGGTTTTGGGGCAGCATAGCTCGCTAGGTCTGTTCAGACACCCGTGCTTGCTGAGGGGTCTGTATAGTTCTTTTTCCCTGCTCAGGAAAGGAAACAGGTTTCCTGTTACTCCTTGGGAAAATGTGACCGACTCCATGCCATGATTTTTCCTGGAAAATCTGTTGTCATCCTCCCTTTGCTGTTCTTGCCTTGGAGATCCTAGGTTTACCAGTCACTTCTAGGCATTACTTTGATGCACTTGACACTATGTTGCAGACATTTGAGAGACTGGAGTAGTGTTATGCCTGAACTAAAATGAAACAGTCTCCGATCAACAGCCACTTCTTTTTAGTTCATGAATTACTAACACAGTGGCCTGGGTACTGATCATCACAGAATAGCTCAAATGGTGGAAGATATTGGTAGGGAAGATTTTTAATTCCCCCAGTTCTGAAAATGGAAAGGAGTGATGAATTTAGAAAGTCATCCACTAAGAAAGAGAATTCACTAGCATCATTAATTTACTTGTTAGGTTCATATTCGGTATTTCCACTAAATGTGTTCATTCTGTATCGCAAGTTGTTGTTATGATTATTTTTCCATAAGATTCTCTCACGATATGGTATTGCTCTCTTCTGTAAGGGTATTGGCATTAAGATACTGTAAAATAATTATGTTACTCAAATCCGGTAACTCAAATCTGTTTTTTAACAGAAACAAACATCAAATATTTCATAAACTAAGATGGGTTCAAAGATATCTGCTATAACTGTGCAATAATGTAGAAAAAGATAAAATGCTTACTAATTCTAGTCATATTTATTTTAGCTACCACAATTGAAGTTTCTTTTAATTCATATTTCTAGGTGTTTTATTGATCATCTTTTGAATATATTTGCAAGTTCACTTTTTTGTATGTAAATTAGTTCATGTATCTTAATGTGTCTCACATTGAGGTGACTTCTCACATTCCAAAAATATCATTTGGGAGTAAGTCAAATAAATTGTTCTCTATATACTACCAGTTCTTAAACTTTTTGGATTGTTGCATTACTAGCTAAAGTCTAAACAGGCGTTATTGTAAAAGTAAAGAAATCCATTTGTAATTCTCTGTTTACTACCTCTTATTTGAGTATTTTAAAAGACTGACCAGGTATTTGATCTGATAGTAGGATCAGAAGAAACAGATTTTTCCTCTAGACAGTAGAAGAGTCTTTGCCACACATTGCTAGAGCTTTCTTTTGAGACACCCTCCCAAGAACTATAACTGAGTGCTTGGAAAACAGACTTCTAAATTAATTGCAGTTCCTAAATGTATTACTCATGTAAACTGATACATACTGGTTATTTATTCTCACTCTAGCAACTTTTGTCCAGGTGCTCTCAGCATGCAAGTATTGCTTTTCGCCATTTCTGTATGTCATGTTAGAATAGAAGGGATCAAAGATGAATATCAATCAACTACAAACAAGTTTAAAGGAACCTCAGTTTCCAGTGACTTACCAAGGAAGAGAGTCAGTCAACTTAGTCATAATCCCCTAAAATTCACCACTTAAAATAGGTGTAACAGCGTCCAATGTCCTTTCTCCCACCCAAAACCAGAGTGCCATCAGTTCTTAGACTTTTTTCTGTGACTAGAAAGTCATTTATGTTGTTCAGTGACCATAAAGTGGGGTTCATCCTATGAGACAGCAGCTCTTGAAAGTAGATTCTTGATAGTTTATATGTAATATGTTACATTTACAGAAGCATACTATCTCCTAACCTGCCGTGTAGGTGTAGCGTTTTATACTCCTTTGCAGACCTATTACCTTGTGCTAGATCAGGTGTTTCAGAGCTGGATGTTGCTAACTTGCTAACTGGTTGATTATTTCCTGTCCTCTAATTTGTTCCACATTCAGGCCTGCTATGGGCAGAAAACAAGATTTTGGTTTGTGACTGGGATAAATATGAGTTGAGTCTTATGTATACACACATATACTATAAGTTCTTTGTGCCTAGCAGTACAGAAGGTCTAGAGGAGAAAGTCCCTTCCTGCACTTTTCTTTCTCTATCAGTGTACTTGCTACTTCTCTTTGCAACGTGCTGCTATTGTACTGCAGTCACCCTCCACACAAAAGTGCTGTGTTGACTGTCTCTTAGCAGTCAGGCAAGTCTGCCCTATAAATTCCCCAGCATGTTGCAAAGTCACAGGAAGAAAGTCTGCAGCTTTTTAGCTCCTCCCATAAAGAAAGGTTTTGTCTTTAACCACATCTACCAGTGCTATCTCTTGCTGAAACATTTAATTTTGTTAAATTTGTGTCTCCCACCTTTGCTGATATATTTTATCTTCAGACACGCATTCCAGTCTCTTGACAATTTGCAGATGCCATTCCAGCTCTAATTGGGCAGTTGTAAACATGATTATCTTATGACTATAGAGTCCCGAGCACCAAGCTCACATCAAGACAGCAGGTTCTGTGCTATTGTCCATCCGCAGAGCAGCTGCTCATTGAAGTGCAACAGGCCTTCTCCAGACTAAGATGGCACCGGCAGTGCTAAAAAATGCATTCATTGCAAATCCTGAGAGTGAACTTAGCTTCTGTACAAACATCAGTTCTTGGGCCTTCTTCACCAGAAATTATTTCATGGGAACAAAGTCAAGCCCTTCATCACTCATTACAGCAACATGTAAGATTTCGTCAGATTGCAAATTGTAGCAGAAAGGTCATTGTATCATCACTTACCTGCTTCAAATGCTTTCCTAACAACAGAATCCATTAAAAGTGGTGTTTCAGATATTACCCTGTCTCTGCATCCCAGTAAGTTTTAGGAGTTACAACTACATTCTCCTGCCAGTATCACCTACTCATATTTGTAGTTTACTACTTATCCTGCTGTGCACTGTAGCTGTCCACTGAACCCTTCTGGTTCAGCGTGTAACTGCTCTGTAGTTCTGCCCAGCTTACTTCCAATTGTGAATTAAAATGACTACAGTAGCTTCTACTTTCATCTTATTGGCAACAGAAATTAGAGCTGGATGACTTTCACATGAGCATTGACATAGTCACCTAGCTCTAGATGTAGAAAGGACTTCCTCATGAAAAAATAATTTCCTCATGCAAATCTAGAGTATAAGTGCATTGGCAAGGGAATGCTAAAGAAATGTTTTGTTTTTTTTTTTAGGGAAAACAACATTTATTAAAAGAAATATTAAGAAGTGTATATGTATTTAGGTCAGCATTTTTAGGCAATACATCCATAAGAAACATTCCAGCTAATCCAAATGAAAATGGTAGGTCAGGAACACCTGTTATGACCACTAGATGACAGTTTCATCTCACCCTATGAAAAACACTGCCAGAGGAGAAGCATCAGTTCTCCACACACTTTCTTATTAGATTTGGGATTCTAGTGACTCACTTTCTTACATGTGGAACTCCATTTGTGACAGGATGTTCTCACAAAAAAAAAGGCAGTTTTCCATGCATGACACCATCGAGCAGTAATGCAATTCTAAGGAAAATCAACAAAACCAACACACTACTCACCAAGAAGCTCATTCAGAAACTGTTAGGGATATCTCTGTGGTATACACAACACTCAAATGTGCAACATTAAGCTGGTTCTGAGGATATGAAGAAGAGCATAGGGAAAAGTCAGTAGGATATCTAGGGCTGGTGTAGTAAAAGGCAAATTGGGAAGAAGATGAGGGAGTGAATGAGAACTCAAAGGACTGCGGTTAGACAGGAGTTCCTCTCCTTTTTCAGCACTCTGCCTTCTCAGTGTGAGGGATCATTCTTCCCTCTTTTTATAGGAATCAAAATCTATCTACTACCTGGGGTCCCACAGAGCAGCTAATTCCCTCCTGCAGCCCCCACTGTCCCCTTACCTCCTCAGCTGCTGTTTTAAGACGAGAAGCAGGTGTGTGTGAGATCCCAGCAGAGAGGCAGCAATGGACAGGGATGTCTGGGCTACTTAATCCTGGTGCTGTTAGGATCAAATCTACAGATCTGCAGTAAAAACCTTAGGAGATGTCCTACACCTTCATTAAAGGCCATCCCCTCACTTCCACAGACCCCTGGCCTCAGTACGGATAGCAGCAGAGCAGGATACCATCTGCTTTGGTTGGTACTCTGTTTAGAAAACTGGTCCTTATATTCTAGACAAAATAAACTCTGCAGTCAGCTTTGTCCAAATTTCCTACTTTTCTCCCTTTTATACCCATCACCTAGAACCCACAAAATTACACACCTTTTGTCAAGGTGGGAACCTTTTAAGGGATCATTTGGCATCACGTAAGAGTTTACATCAAGCTTAATCTCCATCTTTCATTTTGGGGAGAGGAACAGGAAATGGGTGAGAAATCATTGAATACAAGCCTAATGGGTAAAAGTGATTAAAATCTGGAGGAAAGCACAGTGTAGAAAGCATGGACGGCCACACTTTAAGCTTCCATGAAGAACTAAGATGGAGAGGGGCTTGTAAACTAAGGAGAGTTGACACTGGCCCTGCCTTTTAAATGTATTACCACTCTGCTAAGCAGGGCCTTTCTCTCTTGAGAAAACCCAGTGAAACATGGCCAAGAATTTCTGATAACAGCAAAACAGAGGCATTCACACCTGTCAGGAGCATTTATTTCACCAGCCCTTTACCCCTTCCCCTGTACCTTTATGGCTGTCTCACAGGGAAAATCAAGCACCAAATACTTCTTAAAAGCTTTCATCCCATCATGGTCACATGCCTTAATCCCTTTCACATTTCTGGTGAGTAATCACTTCCCATCCTCAGTTCAGCACACCCATTTCTTCTTTTCTTTCTCGCTGTAAGCACTTGGACCTCTCAATACTGAAATGCTGATGAAAATGTTGAACACCGCCAAAATGAGGCTTCTGTATCAAGTCACATTACAGACACATTGCAAGGGTCTGGAGACGGTGCTAGTAGGACCAGCATAGATCTGCAGTAGGAACCTTAGCAGAGGTTATATGATGGTGGCTTATGGATGAATGACTACAGGAACATGTTTTTTGGGAGTGTTTACCACTGGCTGCAGTGCAGTGCAGCTGCATTTTTCCAGGACCCACATTGCAGGAAAGCAACTCGGTACATTACAAGTCTGCTATCAAGGTGGAATCTGATGTAGGGAATATAAAAACCAAAAGGGTGCTGCAAATGTAGGAGCTGCCCGTGCCACAGCAGAGCAGCATGGAAGCTGATGAAAAGTGACCTTTTTAAAACCAGCTCTCTTTACCTCGTTGATCCATTGAGGTTGATGCAACCAGTGAGTCATGGCTCTCTGGGCTTGGTATCAGTATTTCAAGAGCAGTCCAGAACACTGTAGCAGAACAATAATATTGTTGTGACTGTCAGTAAGCACTTCCTACCCAAAGATCTTAATGGCGCTTCACCATCACTTAGAAATTTAACTTAATTACCCCTTCTGAAATATCATCAATATTTTAAATAGACAAAAATATGAAGGGACATAAGGATGCAGTGATCTGCAATCACCAAGGACTACATTTTGCCTATTCAAAAATCAGGACATATCAACTGCAAGAGTAAGGAAAAATCATGATAAAAAAATGATACTGACCTACTCTGGAAGGTGCATGGTCTTCTACTTATGATAGATACTGTGTAAAAATCTAAGCATTAGCTTTATCATCAAAGCGCAGCCACCTTTGAGAGCCTGAACACAGAAAGCTGTGAAAACTGCAAACTTATTGAAGAGTTACAGAATATAAAGTGAAAATATAACATCAAACTGAAACTGCCAAAATTAGTTGAGATGGGCAAGCTGTCCTTCATCCCTCATATTCACACCACGTCACAGAAGGGTGTATAACATCCTTACAGAGAATAATACTGAGTTTTTAAGGGAAAAAAAGAATGTCATTTGGTATTTGATTTAAGATGTCACTTAACAGTAAATGAATCACTGTCTTTTGTCTTTTTATTAGGAAATACTTTCCACAGGACACTGTGGGTTTTGTTTGCGTGTTTGTTTTCTCATGGTCTCCTCGCTTCACACTGACCAGTGCTCAGCAGTGGTTTAGCTGTATAAGCTGATGAGCTCATGCCTTAAAGCAGAAAGGTTACACAAGAAGCAGCTGCTAACACTCCCAAGGCTGAAAATCTACAAACACTGCCACGTGTATGTGGGGGGGGGGGGGAGGGTGGATTGAATTAAAAAAAAAAAACAAAAAAACCTGCAAAAACGATGCACGGTGTTGAGACTTTGGTTGTCTGTCATCTCTCTGTAACCATTTCAAGCTCTGTTGCACCAGCTGAAAGTAAACATTTTTTTCCTTTTCAGTTTATATCTGTAGCCATACAAGAGGACACACAACATCACTTAGATGACCACATGACAGTGAAAGAAACCAAAATGCAGAAGGATAACTTGGAAGAGTTCTTAGATGTTATACCGGGTACAGATGTGTCCTCCTTGCTTTACTCCTCACATATCATGAAAAAAAAAAAAAGCAAAAACAAATCTAGAAAGGACCAAGTAAACTCTGGGGGTAAAGGAGGAGAGAAAGTTTGTAAAAATTTCCATGGTGACTTTCGGCTTATAACTAGATTCCATGAACCTTATTCATCCCATAAAGGGGGCAAATCTCAAGTCATATAGAGTCCAACATATGCTCGCTTGATTGCTTGTAATGTAGGAGGATTGTATTTCTCATGCCCCTGGCTAAAGATTAAAAGAAAGCTGTTGGTGTGGAGGTGGACACCAAAACATTTTTTGACAGCAATTTTCTTTCCCTGTTTCAGACTTTCATCCAAAACATGCTTACTTTGGCAGCCTACACAGAGGGCAGTGAAATCATAAAGAGCCACTGTCCGGTCCTTACCTCTGCAGGACAGTACACCAAATGCAACCTTTCCAATTGCCGCTGTTTTGATCTAAACTGTTTTGCCAAACTAGAAACTCTTTTTTTTTTATTTTTTTCATTTTCTATTCTTGTGTTGCTGTCAGGACCTGGAGGGGCTCAGGAGACAAGGTTTTCCCAAGGGCTTTTGAGGTTGTTGTCTTACCTGCTTTTCAAGTACATAAAGACAAAAGGGGGTGAGGATTGCTGGGGGGGAGAAGGGAAAAATGACTTGTGCTGTTCAAGAACTTGCCTTCGAAAGACTGAAAGAATGGCACAAGGAATAATGGCCCTGCCTTTATGCTGCTGGCTCAGATCTGAGGTGACTGAAGGTTCCTAACTGCTTTCTTATTACCCTTGTTTATTACTGTAATGTCTAAGGACTAATCGCGATGGACAAGTACTTAGTAATTGCTATGCAAACAGGGAGTTGTAGACAGTCCTTAACCTAAAGAAATTACAATTTAAACAGACATGCCAAACATGATAGACCAGGATTTTATCAGTGATGTTGAAAAGCACATGCAATTGTGGCAGTGTAATCAATACTTATATTACAGTAATACAATAATGCCCAGTTACACCTTCCTGGATCAAAGTGAAGATTTTCGAAAAGGGTGTGAGGTACAGGAATGCGCTGAGGAAGCTCACTTTAAGTTACTAACTCTGTGAGCTGATATGCTCTTCACTGATAGTTTCCATTTCCGTTGCAACATCCTGTAGAAACAAATGCTAAATCTTTTGCCATTTAAGTTAATACTGTGTTTTCCATTTAAAAGCTCAAAGCAAAAATAACAACCTACGTTGTTATAAGGACTTTCCTTGGGTAGGCTTCAAGGCAGCTAAATCAAAGGTATGTAAGTCTCACTGTATTCCTACTGTGGAGCAGGGCAAGTAGGCAGAAGATGGAATTTAAGGCATGAGAGATGGGACAAGAACTAGTTACAGATACACAGTAAATCAGGTAGTTTGATAGGACAGAATTCAGGGTCTGTCCCGTCAGCTTGAACAAGACAGATCAATAGACTGCCTATTGTCAGGAATTTCATGTTCACAGGTACGTTGGGACAGAACAGGAAGTCATATAGAAATTTGAGTAATTTCTGCACTAATAATCCCCTGACCTTTGGGTGCATGATGTTCTCCCTTTGAAGTGTTGAGGTACAGGCAGCAATTTAGGATAGAGAAGGCAGTGCAGAAGTTACTTATGTGAGGGCAAGTAGTGGATTTCAATTCCAGGGAGGTTTATGACACTTTTTCTGGCATCATACCCAAATTTTAATCCTCTACTAAGAGTCAAATTTTAGTCATTAAGTCTGCTATGTGTTAATAGATGATGCTGTAATGTGTATACAGGGTGTATTTCCCCTTAAACTGCAATACAAGAACCCCATGTCTCAGTTAATGTGAGAATTTGATCTCACAGGAAAATTGAAAGGCAAATTGGCTAAAACCTAAAACAAGTAAATAAAGTTCTTTAGGGAATCATATCTGGCAGTTTACTGAAGAAATTCAAAAGTATAAATATTTACAATAGGAGGTACACAGATTTCTCATAATATTATAACTGATTCCAATTTGGAATACATGCTGTTTTGCTTAAGTTTATTCCATTTGCTTTTGAAATCTGACCTATACTCCACTTATAAACTTCATTATTAGCCCATTTTTTCTGTGCCTGTCCCTGCTCTGTTATCTTTCTGAGGTTTGTCTGTTATTGGAAATTCCATATACTTTCAAACTTTACCAAAGGATTGCCTCGGTAAAAAGCTCTGAATAAAAAAGCAGAATCCTAAGTTGATGTTTACAAAATAGATTTGTGTTATGTATGTATTTCTAAATATTGTATGCACTTCTAAATGTATGCAGGTAAGATTGCTATTATTTAACTGCAATACTGAGAAATTTGGAGATCCTGGTGAAAATCATGGAGAAAAGCCTCTTGCTTGTAGAGTTTACAATCTGAATAGTCAAAATAGTCATGGTGTGGAAGAATGTATACTTTCAATCCTTTTTACCTCATTCCTTTTGTACCTTTGTTCCTTTTGTTCAAAAGGAACTTGCAAATTAAACAACACAGTGAGTTTTATACCCATCAATAAGAAATGAAAAAAACCACACCTTGTAATAGGCAGGGCCCTAAGAATGAAGCCATTGTCCACACAGCATGACACATCTGCACTGGGAGCTTGTGACAGCATTAGTGCATCAGGGCCCCTGTACCCATGCAAGGAAGATCATCCCTAAACCAAACTGGAAGGCTCTAACTAGGGCTCAGCAGATCTCAGACTATGCAGATTCCCAACAGCTTCTAATTGTGCAGATGCTGTCTGGGCCTTCTCTGCATATACCTCATTCAAAAGTGTTTATTCAGTGTCTTCAGCTCTCATGTAGTCAGGCTCCTATCAAGTTTACTGCTTGCCATTTCCAAAGCAGAATCAGACTTAAAATAAATTATTTGAAACACATATCAGCTCAAAGAGAGTTAACTCTAAGTCTGAAGCACAGATATATCAGGATGCAGAAGAAAATAGTTCTGATGTAATCCAAAATATTTTGCCCCCCTTACAAGGCATAATTACAAGTTAGCAATTCACACACTGAGAGCTTGGTTCTTTCACTGGAGGATTCTCCTGAATCAAGTGGAGATATTGGTGTCTGGCCATAGGAGAGAAATGGAGTCATCACGGAAGACAGAAGAAAACCCGCAAAAAGGGGAACCCTGGGGCATTCTGTTGTCTAATGAGGGACACACTGTGACATTCATCCTTGGCTCACTGGAAGCTGGAAACTGATGGCACAGGTTCAGGTCCCCCAAACTACCATCACTATTGGTAACACCTGGAGTGATAATGCGGTGTATTAATCTTACATGGGAGGCAATAGATTAAACAGATACATGGTAGGCAGTACACTCACAGCAGAGTGCAGTAATTTCTAGAGCTTGCTCCTTTTCTAAAGAGACAGTACTGTAGAACGTTTGCAATCTCTGTGATAAAATGAACCCCAGCGACAAGAAAACTGTTGAACAAAGCCTCTTTTTACCAGCTTCCCAGAGAAATATCAAATGCCAGGCACAGGTGTAAGTGTATTCTAGGGTCAAAGTTGTGTTAGCCTTACCCAGTCTAACGTGCATAAGCTTAATACAGCTACCCAAGAAATGTATGGACAACAAGGCCTTGACAGCTCAGCCCGCAGAGATTTGAATCAAGCCTAAATCTGAACTCCAAACTTATCATTTAAAGTAGCAACAGTTAAACTAGGCATTAAGAAATCAGAAATGTATCCTTGTCCTGGCTCATCTTATTTGGAATTAATGTAACTGTTTTATTGGAGAGGTTCCTAGACTGCTGCCAAGGGATTTAAATAAGATCTTGTTATTCACCAAAGACTCAGGGGTCCAGGAATATGAGCAAAATCTTGTGGCTTTCTTTTAGATAGGGAGCTATTTGGCTCTCAGAAACCTATCATCATTAAGGCGAGGCAGCTCCTGCTCCTTTGGGATTATTTGAAAAATGGCTTGTAGAGTAAAGCACAGCCATGCAACAAAATCCCAAGGATTTACTCTTTTGGGGCTGCATTATGATCAGGAATCAAGTAGCTCTAAGGTGTGAATTTTAGGTTTAGAGCAAAGAACTGACAGTCCATCTACAGCTCTCCTGGGATGGGGAACGGTACATATGATACATACTGCTTTATGTGCAAAGCAGCTCCCACTACAGTAGGTTCTTCATCTGTGGCTGCAGCCAGAAGTCACTATGGCAGTAGTGATGGCAGCTAATGTAACAGTCTTACTCAGTAAGTGATATTCTTAGCCACTGTCTCTAGTGAGCCATATTCAACTGGATTAATAAATCTTGTTTGAGAGCATTCACAGGACTTCAGGGTGTACGTGGGCATAGGACACAACACATTGCTCCCATCCTGTTTCCAACATCTTGCTGTGTTCCTGCAAAAATAATTCATGGACTGTTTGTTCCCTGCTTCACAGCAGCAAGGTTAGGAATGACTGCTCCTGTGGCAAGAGAAATCTATTGTATAGTCATACCACTGAGCTGCAGATTAAAGTCTACAGAAACCTGCATATGACAGGAAAACAGAAACTAATATTAGAGAGTCATGAGCACACAAACAATGGTTTTGAGAGGAAGAGAAATATAGCTAGATCTTAAAACTCCCCTTGGGAGCCAAATTGGAACATGGCTCCAAATTTTCCATCTGACATGAAACTCCAAGCTGAGCCAAAACCAGTATAGACCTTTGTGTTCTAGGTCACATGTTTTGTGTATTCCATACACAGAATATAAAAGGGGGAACAAACTGGTGGTCTCTGCCCACCGGGAATCCCCAGCTATTGGAGATTTTTCCTTTGGACAGTTTTAGCCTGTGCCAATGGGTGGCCCAAGACTAGAGGAACCCAAGAACAGGGGAGCTGTTTAAGCGGGTGGTTTAACACTAACTATAGCTGTGTGTACAAGACCCCTTTGGACTTCTGCCAGGTACAGCTCAGCTGTACAATTCAGGCCTGTGGTGGTTTAAGACCTGAGGCACAAGAATACTGTGAGGTTCAAAGGGATGCAGGGAGAGAAAAAAGCACACAATGCACAAAGCAGCATCTTTCTGCAGCTGCGAGTTCTAGACCAAGAGTTACTGCCTTGACTGAGGGAATAACCTGGAGGCATAATCAGCTCTGATCTGTTTGTTTTCATCTCCTCCTGGGATCCATTATACGATATTAACAAAATAAATCAATTTTAAATAACTCATTGTGTAAGCTTACAACAGAGTGGTTGTTTCTGGCATACCTCAGGGACATTGCACAGGACATTGCACACCATTATGAATGAATGAATGGGCCTTAGCTGTACTGCAGTAATTTGTTTTAATAAAGTCTGAATATACACTGAGGTAATATTTGTGCAATCCCTAAGAGTGTTCTTAGGGCAGAAATTCACATATTAAGAGAACAGTGTTTATTTACATTTAAAGAGCAGTTATGGACAGAAAAGAGGCTCTAAAAAGGCACGAGGAGGATCATATTTACTCTTTCCCTGTGGTTTTAGTTCAGACTTGCCTGGTGCACAAGTCAAAGGTGTTTTCTTTTAAATGACAGTTACAGAAACTTCACAAGGGATTTGAAAGCCATCTGCTTTTTATCCCCCTATACACAACAGACTGCCTGCAACTATATTTAACTGAAGAGCTGGCAGCGACGAGAGACTCCAGATGCCCAGAATCTTCTTAGTCCTTTACAAGCGTCAGTCCTCCTCTTAGAAAAGGAACGCTTTGGTTGGTGGTAAGTGAAATCCATATACGTAGTAGCAGCACTACAGAAAAAGCACTGTTTTCAGGGCGGGAGTGGCTTTTTGCTCTGTTTTCTAATGGTAATTCGTTCTCCTGTTAAAAATGTCAAGAAGGGAATATTATACTTGGTCTTCAGGAAAGCCTTCCTGCGGAAAGTTGGACAGAGACATGTTGGGTCCTTTAAGTAAGGTTAAAACCAGAATATTGCATGTATGAAGTTTTGTATTCTCCACAGCTATACTGGAACTGTATCTCGGATCAGTCCGATACTAAACTGTTCTGAAGGCACTTCCTATGTTAACTTGCTTCTGCAGATGCTACCTGTTTCTTTCAAATTTATGACAGCTCCTTGGAAAGTTTAGTTCTGATTCCAAAATCAACTGTTTTTAAAAGAACAGAAAAAATCTCATTAACAACATAACACACAAAAATAAAATGCTAAGATTAGAAGGTCCAAATTCTCTGTTGGTAGCCAAGCATCCACTGCCATTTGATAAAGGCTAACCTGTGTTTAATTCTGGCAAGACATCTTCTTTGGTCACACAGTGTTTCAAATAAAAATATTATTAATTGTAGGCTCTTATGCAGTATATGTATATTTTTTGTATGGAACTCTTTTTTTGTAAGGACAACTTCTTTCTCTTCCCCAGGCTACCTCCTTACTAGAATACATGTTTCTTGATATAGGGATTAGATACATTTTTTATTGGGGCAGTTCACTCCAACATAAAGGTAGGTCTGCTGCTCCTGGATTGCTGCTTCAGCAGCGGTGGAGCTCGTGAGAGTGCTGCAAAAGCATGATGCTGAAGATAAGGGTGGTATGGAATTTCCAGGCTCAGCACTGCTATCAGTTGTAGCTGTCTCTCTCTTTCCAAACAACAATATCCCTTCTGGGCAGCAGTTACTGATGTTTGGCTTTGACTCTGAAACAAATCTTTGCAAGCTTTGGAAAGTTTGAATGTAATCATTTGGCTGCCTTTCAGTTATCTCAAGTGAACAAAAATGTTTTTCATCTGTTAGGAACTTTGTTCAGCTCAAGGCAGCTGAAACTTCATTCCAACACTTCACAAGCTTTTATGCTTTTCGCTTTAGTGTTTTGTCAGATTCAGGATGTAGACTCTCTACAGAAACTGCTTAACAAAGGGAATAAAACCCAAACACCCAATACTGCTGCAGAACTCAATTTCGTAGGGAGTGCCTCTAAAGAGTAATGTGTGGAAGAAGTACTTAAAAACATATTTAGAAGTACAGCTATAGCTCAGATATATTTCTTCTAATGAAGAAGATCACAAAAATAGTCACCAGTGCCAGTCCAAAGGGGATAATGCTAATTGACAGAGCCTTTAAGTAAGCTTTATTCAAAATGGTATACGTAAGGTCCTATTAAAATAGCAGGTCTGCATATGAGAACTCTGTGATAATTGAAAAATTCCTCCCTTTAATGCAAATGCTTTAACACAACATTATTGTTGTCAGGTATTCTTTCACAGCAGTAAATTCGGGCTAGGCTTGACTTAATGATGTGTATCTTCTTTTAAGTAAGTTAAGGAGCATGCACAATAACAGTCTTCAGCAGTTTTTCACGAAACTCAAGTGATGCTTGGTAGTGTGACATTAGTAAATCAGTGCTAAGAGTCTGAGCCAAAGATTCCTGAAGTAAATGGAGCCTTTTTGTCTGACTTCAAGGGACAAATGAGCTATCATATACTGAAGATATTTTGTTATTATTACAGCCTTAAAATATAAAAAGCTGCCTATGATCTGCATAAGCACTTTCAGAATGCTTTTCCAGGAAGAAGAGTGAATCCAGAAGAGTATAAAGAGCAATTGGGAACGACCAAAAGATAAATTAACACCTTTAGCAGCAATCTGTGTGTGAAGAAAAAACACTATTCTGTCCACTGATGACAGGAAGTGTAGCTATATCAGCTTCATCCAGTGTTGGTACAAAGTACAGATACACCAGACTGTACTCTGAGCCAAACTGGTTTGACAGGGAATCTGTCCTTTCCCCTCTTCTAAAACTACATATAAATCCAACCTGCTTCACTGGAAAAACAGAGGAGTGACAGAATGCGTGATTCCCTTTAATCAGAATATACCTTCTTTATTTTTTAAAGACACTGTAATGTATTTTGCGCTTTCTGCGCTAAATCACAAGACTCAGAGTGGATTCTTTTGGGGGGGGCAGGCTAAAACTGGTTTTGTGGTTTTTTTGTTGTTGACTTTCACAGTCTGCTCTGGTCTGGAGAGATTCAAAATGGAGATTCTCCAGCTTAGTTTTCACAGACCATGCATTCTTGTAAACAGTTCCCAGGACAGAATATTTTAGTCCAATACCATTTATTTAATGGAAGTGCACTGGCGCTTTCCTATTTTTCTTCCTCCCTTGCTGCCTTTTGTTGAAGCATATTTCTTTTGGCAATAAGCAGGAAATGAATCACTGTCAGCACTTGAACCATCAGGTACTCATCAGGTCCTAGCAATATCCAGTAATTAAAATGCTACAGGTCAGCTTAAGCTACAGAATTCACACCTGGATCCAAAATTTCACCAGTGTTTTGGTTCACAGGAACTGGAGAGTTGCTCTAAGCTCAACATGATTCACAAAATGCAAACGGTATTGGATTTGATTACAATACTTCCTGCAGCTGGTGTTTGTTTCTGTGTTAGACAATGAAATATAAGAAGTTTGCTGGCTGCAGGGACCAGCAGCCACATGCACACAAGCCCCGGTGCGAAGTATCAGTCAAATGTTGTGCTTGGTATTATACAGAGAATACTTCTGTTCTCTCTCATTTGGCCCTCTCCCTAAATAAGCTCAAAGACAATACCAACAAAAGATATCTATGGAGACTTAAGCAGACCAGGGTGATAATGTACAAAAGGAAAACACAGTGGCAATAAGCCCCTGCAAAGCAAATAAACAGTGAAGAGTTCTGGTTAAAGAAATACTAAAGATTTCTAGTTTGCAAGTAAATCAATAGTGTTCTAGAGACAGTGCATTTGTGTATGAAATACCTGTTGCTGTAGGGTTCTGGTTCTGTCTAGGGGCTCTGTATTTCTGAGGGAAATAATAATAGCAATATTAACAAAGATAATAATAGTCCAAAGCCCCTGCCATTAGCTTAACTGGGGGCATCCGTGCATAATACTACAGTACAATCAGGAAATCACAGAACCAAAATATTAATGTTGGAATGCTGGAGAAGAAAGGACAAAGAACACAGGATAAGCACAGAGTCTATGTTAGGAAACACTACTCTGAATACACAAACTCTGGGAGAGGAAATAAAATCTTCCCCAAACCCTGCTTATCTGTAGAAAAGGAACAAAATAAACTGACATGGGTTTGCCCCTGTGAAGAGTCCGAGGCGCCGCATCAGCTCTCTCCTGCTCTTTTTGCAGGAACTGTTTTCACTCCACATGTGACTGGACTGTTGACTACTCTGTTTCCTCATATGCAAGTTTACACATCTAGCCACCCTGCTGTTATGAGGCGGGGTGTAGTCTGCAACAGCCACTGCTAAGATAACTGCTGTCTCACTTGTGATATTCTCACAGAATATTTCTTGGTGGTAATGTAGGGGAAGGGATAGAAAATGTCCAACTGGGTTTTCAGAGCAATCAGCATTTGCCTCATTAATTTGCATATCTGGATTTGGAAAAGAGTGACATTAATGGAGCTCTTAAAATCTGGCTTAAAGCTCAACTGAATCCTTTGGACAAAGTCACTGAACAAAGACATTCAAGAATAAATTATCAAAGTCTGATAACTGTAAAAGTAGCTGCTGATAGTGACCTCAAACCACAGGCACCATAACCACCCAAAGCATGGGCTAGTGAAAAGCAATTTGGAAACCTCAAACATATCAGCAAAACCGCTTTGTGAGGTAATCAGTCTTATCACAAGGGTATGCATGCTTTTCTATGGATTACAGTGGGGAGCAGGGGTTATGCAAGTGACAGCAAATCAAAAGATGAAACAGAAGCACCTGTAACTGGGAAAAAGTCTAGAAAAGCACCTTCCACCATACTGTCACCGAAATGCTGTGAACTGGACAAAAAAGAAACACCTTGATTCCTACTGTGTCTGGGGGAATATGTCCCTCTATTTGCACACCTTGTAAATTCACAAGATTGCATCAAAGATATCTAGTACGTTTTGTGTCGTTAGGCAGGATGATGCTCTCTTCGAAGATGGTGAAGTTTTACAAGAGTCAAATTTTATTCCCTGTTGCAGGATTCCACTGAAGATCTTGCTCCTGCAGGTTTCAAAAAATCTGGTGCTCTAAAGCTCTTTGTCCTTGGTAGAGTCTGGGTACTCAGTGAGATCTGTGACTCTGCAGGTCCCTATGGAACATGGAAATTCTGTATGATTACAGCTGCAAAGCGAATGAGTTCCTTCAACGACACACCTGAAAAAGCAGGTCCAGCAGGCTCCAGAGTCTGCATTCAAGACTATTCAAAAATTCTGAACTATTAGGCTTGTGTAATATTAACCTAAAGCCATGTCCTCAGCTCTTAGGCAAAACTCATCTCATCGTCACCACCTCTGTTCATTTCCATGGAGCTTTGCAAATGCAAACACAACTCGAGCTGAGTCCCACCAGACATGATGCCAGGGAGCTTGCTGAGCTGGACTATGACGGTTAAAGTTTCTGGGCCACTATCTGACACAGTGTACAACCTAATACAGTAAAAACCTCCACCGCTGGGCTCTCAGCTTGAAGTGTCAAGTCAGCAGTCAGAGATAATGATGGAGCGGTTCCAGGGACGCGCTTCTGTCAATCTGCAGGAAGGTGTCTGCACCTGTATTCTCACAGATCTTGCCATCCACCTCTGACATACCATCACACTGGCACGTCGAAACCTTTAATGAGCAAAATCAGCTTCTTTTTCATACTCACTCTTTGCTCAGATTCAATGCAAAGAGTAGATTTAAATTTTTTTATTATCATAGTTACATAAAACAAACTTCAGATGTAAACCTGTGCTCATTTCTCAGATAAACATTGCAATTTATTATTAGAATTATTTCATAGCTAACCACTTCTAAAAATGTTAAGATATACACAAGTAGAAAAGGATTAAGGAAGCTTGCTTGGGATTCTAATGTGTATATATAGACATTGCCTTGCAAGGGAAAAATATTCATCATTTTCAGTGGTGTTTTACTGCTGCTACAATCCTGCTTGCTTTACTGAGCAAATTGGCACCAAAAAAATGATTCCACCATCTATCCAGCAACAGATTTAAGGAAATTGAGATATAACACTGTGACGTGGTGGTTCTGCCTGTGACTTATGAAGGTGGAGGACTTATTCAAGCCCAGGGTAAACAAACACGTCAGGATGAGAGACACAAGAGTTTTTGCTAGGGAAGAAATAACAAAAATAATCTCCTTGTGCTTAGGAGGGAAACCAGGGGCCCACATTTTGCAATCAGCTCACTACAGACTTTCAGAGGGAATGGGCTTTCAGTAAAGGAATGAATCAGTTTCCAGACAAGCTCACCTTCTTCAGTGGCTGCGGATTGACAATATATCTATATTAACTGTGCTGGGAATTGCAAGTGTGACATGCAATGAAATATTTATGTTATTGCAAGCACTACATACTTACAAACTGCAAATTCCTTTAACTTTCACTGGCAAGCCTGTTCTCTACTCCACACAGTACAGGCTCACAAAGTCTACATGCTTCAAGTGCTGCAGTTTAAACTTCAGAAAAGCAGCTTTCTGGCCCAAGATGGAGAAAAGCATTTGTAAGATAATGTCATTATTCTTTTCTTACAAATTTATTGCTTATTTGAGAGCTCTAAAAATTAAGTTCCTATCTGGAAAAATACGGTCTGTCTCTCTGTCATTATGTCCTCTTCATCAGTCCCTGCCTGATGCACAGAAATTTTGGTCAGGGGATAAGATATTAGGAGACAGCAATTGCCTGAATTCAAACCTGTGCTGGCAAAGAGCAACGAGTCCGTTGCTGTGGTGATATCTTTTGTATGACAACTGTTCTTTAGGTAGTTCATTGAGTCACTACCTGACAGCAACAGATCCCTGCTAACAATCCATGTACCATGTTGCCAAGAAGAAACAAAGCTGAATGGGCTTTAACATCATGTAATGTCATTTCTTCTCCCAGTGATATCAGGATATGGAGAACATAATTACCTTCAGTAACATGAATATAAATCACTGAAGACAATAATTATATTCTCTGATTATACAATCAGTGAAAAAGCAGCACATTTCCAAAAAGGCAGCAAGTGAAACCTTCCTTAGTGTGCCACAGTGATCTCCATCCCACCCGGTCAAGCCCCTCTCCTAGAGGTTTGATACTCACTGATACACACTAAGGCTTTTATTACTATTACAGTTGACTCAGAGCCAACCAATTCAGATTACCACTGAATTTCAACTTTAAAATCTGGGATATGAAGACATGAATTACATGTTTCTAACTAGCAACAAAAAGGGCATGCTTATTTGCCAGGGCTAATTGCATTCACTAGCACCTACCACAAGAGCCTTCAGCAGTAGGATGATTTTAGCACTCTTATTTATTGACTGCAACTGAAGACAGATAAACTTTCAAAATATACAAATGCTTGCAGCATAATTAACCTGAATCTGGTTTCATATGGCATTCCAACACGACGGACTTCATTGTGACATCTTTAAACGATGAAGCATTTCCATTCCAATAGGCTCACCATTGCTGGGTAACAAAAAGTGACTTTGCTACAGAGACTGCCACTGGTCTCTGTAGCTCAAAGAGGAAAGGTCACTTGTGCTCAGTCACATCAAGAGGCCTAAGAGGAGAGACAGCACCGGGAGCTACTCCAGAAACCTGAGCATCCAGCCAAATATGTGCTGACTATAAGGTCTAAGGTTGCATAAAGCCTCCTAAAATCTAGCCTCTGCCAGTGAGGAAATTCACTTCCAACTGCAACAATAGATTCATTATAGTAATTTGGTTCATCAAATGCCATGCAGCAGGTGCAAATAGGTCAGGTTTCAGAAGGAAAGCTCCCATAAATAACTAAAGTATTTTTAAGTGAAAAAGCCCACAGAGAGCTGTTTTTCTCTCCCTCTGCCCCCAGTCCTGTTTGTCATGATTTGGGCTCACAGGTCATCTCCCAAAAAAACCTTGAATAAACATTCCACTGTGATCTCTTCTCAAATCACAGTGAATTCCCTCAGCATAATGCCTGTTTTTTTCATTTCTTGCTAAACAAGAAGAATTTAAAAACTGGAGGGCAGCTTGCTTTATTTCTACATAACTGAGAAGTTGAGATTTATTTGATGTGATCTCCAAGTGAAGTGTGGAGGGAAAACAGGATACTGTATCTGGCAGCAAATATGTGGCAATCACGCAAAGTAAACTCTTGATATGTCTGTAATCTCTTTGTTGGCTTATCCCTGATTCAATTTAGGGCTCTGGAAAAAGCCACCAAACCTCTTCATGTGAAGTGTGATATGGAACTTATTAGTCATGGCAATTTGCTTCTCATGGGACACCAGCAGTCAGACAGCATGGTGTACTGAAAGAAACAAACTGAGAGGTGCAAGTCCTGAGTCTCAGTCCTCCTTACAGTTATCAGTGAGAAGAGGGTTCCAGGTAGAGGACACATGAAGGAAAACCTGTGGGAATGTTTGACTTACAGACTTTGGGGTTTGGCTTTTGACAGTCTTCTTGTCTTTTCTTTTCTCCAGCCCTTGGTACACAATTGAATGCATTTGCTTTAAACCCGTTAAATCAGAGGGATGGAAAAGGTGGTTGCAAATTGTTGAGGGCATGTAATTCTAAAGAGTATAGGCAGAAAACCAGAGATACCTCCAATCTCTCTAGGCTTCATTTTTCTTGTACTTTTTTCTTACTCTTTTTCAGTTCTCAGGTGACAAGACACTATCCACTGAGAAAAATGGACTCCCCTATGTTTGTCTGTGTCCTTAAAAATCATATTGTCCACTCTGTTCCTTCTACCTCATTCTAGAAGGGTGAAAAAAAACATTATTTCAGGTGGACAGGATATATACATGGGCAACAGATGCTTCAGATACTTACACATCCCATTAGTCTTTGGCAGAGGTGACATGAGGGTAGGATATTTGTCAGACGCTTAAAAATACTACCAAGGCACATGGGGCTTGAAAGAAGCAGCAGAATGAACCAGGACTTCCCTTCTCACCCAAATATCCTGAGCCTTACCTAAATCCCACATGAATTGTACCCGGCTGCGTAGCAGCTCTTGGGTCTCACGCTGCTGGTTTGCTTGGGTGCATAGGAGAGGGGTCAGCAGAGGAGTCAGCAGAGGAATTAGCAAGTAAAAGCAAGGAGGAGTGATGGGGTGGAGGCAGAAAGGAGGAAGGAGCCCACAGTGGGGACTATCAGATTTATGTTTGGTGTCCAATCAGCAATGGCCAGCTGCCAACAACCAGCTCCTCACCTCCCCATGAAGCACCTCTCCCGCAGGACTTTTCCAGCCTTCCCCTATTTTTTCCCCAGGGCTGGTGGGGGAAAGTGGCAGCCTCCCAGCAGCAAACTTGCAACACTCCAGCACCTTCTGCAGCCCTGCAGGGGGTAACCCACACCTCCTAAGCTGTGGGCTGGAACCTTGTACAGTGGTATCATTGCCCTGGGGTAGGGCGGAACGGCCTCTTCTGTCAGGCAGAAGGGTCAAGGCAGGGTTTGGTGCAATGTGAAGTGGCAGTTCTGCAAAAGAAGCTTGAGAGCATTTGAAAACAGCTGTTATTTCACTGCCCAACTCAGTGCAGTGCACTGCCAGCTCCAGTGTCTGGTATACTGCTAGCAACACCACCTACCCAGACTGACAAAAATAACCAAGGACAAAGTCATGTTTTCCTTTCTTTTTAACTGCTTTTTGTCTAAATAAAATCAGGGTGAATCATGAAAAAAAAAATAGAATAGTTTGGGTTGGAAGAGACCTTGAAGCTCATCTACTTCCAATTCGCTTGCCACGGGCAGGGACACTTTCCTGTAGACCGGGTTGCTCAAAGCCCCATCCAACCCAGCCCTGAACACTGCCAGGGTTGGGGCAGCAGCAGCTTCTCTGGGCAACTTGTTCCAGTGTCTCACAGTAAAGGACTTCTTCCTTATATCTAATCTAAATCTACCCTCTTTCAGCCTAAATCTATTCCCCTTTGTCCTATCACCACATGCCCTTGTAAAAAGTCCTTTTCCAGATTTCTTGTAGGCCTCCTTCAGGCACTGGAAGCTGCTCTAAGGTCTCCCCAGATCCTTCTCCATGCTCTCTCAGCCTGTCTACCTAGGAGAGCTGCTCCAGCTCTCTGATTGTCTTTGGGGCTCCTCAGGACTCGCTCAAGCAGGTCCATGTCCCTCTTGTGTTGGGGGCCCCAGTGCTGAACACAGTACTGCAGGTGGGGTCTCACAAGAGCAGAGTAGATGGTGAGAATCATCTTCCTTAGCCTGCTGGTCATGCTCCTTTTCATGCAGCCCAGGATACGGTTGGTTTCTGCCTTGCGAGCGCACACTGAAGCCGGGTCATATTGAGCTTTAAATCAACCAACACCCCCAAGTGCTTCTCTTCAGAGCTGCTCTCAGTCCATTCTCTACCCAGCCTGTATTTGTGCTTGGGATTGCCCTGACCCAGGTGTAGGACCTTGCACTTGGCCTTGTTGAACTTCATGAGGCTGGCACTGTCCCACCTCACAAGCGTGTCAAGGTCCCTCTGCATGGCATTCCTTCCCTCCAGCATGTCAACTGCATCACACAGCTTGGTGTTGTTGGCAAACTTGCTGAGGTATTTCAGTGTCCTTTGTAGTGCAAAGTAAAGTAAAATTGCTAACCATGGGGTGAGTTATGCTGGCTTAGCAAGAAGCTTGCTTCACCCCACCAGTGGGCCCTTCAACATGAGCCAATTTCCCAGGATGGTATGTGAGGCTGCGCTGTGGCTCAGCAGCTCCCCTCCAGTGCATACATCTTACCACCCTAGTATCCATCTTACTGTGCATCAACACGTTTTAGGATAAAAACTTTATGGAGATTTTGTTTTTTACAGGTTCAAGTTATTCAGTGAAAAAGCAAAAATTTGGAAGGTTTCATTTGTGTTTGTCAACCACTTTTTTAGCTTCCTCCCTTTTTTCCTCCTTTTTCCTTTAAAGTATAGGCAAATATATTTTTAAAACAACAGCTCATTTAGCTTGAAAATAAAGGAAGAGGCAGTGAGAAAATCTGAGTTACATAGAAAACATATCTGGCAAATTTTAAGGAAAACACTTCCAAATGTTGACAGCTCTTTAAAGTGAATTCCTTTAGCTAATTTCCTTAATTTTTTTCCTGAGTTATGAGACAAGCTGCAGAAATAGATGGACTGAGGATTATATTTGGCTGTATCTAGCATCTCTCTGTAAATTCTTAACACTTTGTTCCTGCTTCTCTTTCCTTTTCCTCAGCTAAAATGGTGCTGAAGGACATGTCAGGCTAAATCCAGCAGTCTGCTGAGAAAGTGACCATAGCCTATGCAGGAACAAGTCTGTTGTATAACCAGCAGGTCTCTTATTCAGTTGTTAGCAGGATGAAGCAGATTACGACTAGGAGAGAGATACAGTGCAGATGCTAGTCCTCCCAAACTCCAGAGTAGTCCATGAAGAGATCGGTAACCTTGCTACTATCTGTAGCAGCTCCTTGGGTATCCTTCTCTTGAGAGGCACATAAACTTTGAGGTAGTGAAGTGGATGTTGATGATAGTGGAATCATAGTGGCATAAATCCATTTTTTACTCCCTTCTATCAGGCTGTTCCTGCTTTGCAGTTTTCTGCAAAAAAAGGAAGATAGGGATGCTGGGTCAGCCCCAGCATCTCTGTCTTCCAAAGTGACTGTAGAGGTACTCCACTACCTCAGTAAGAAATATCCTCCTTAGTATCCCAAGAAATAACAGATAAACACTATGATGGGCTAGCGCAGGCTCACTCCAAACACCTTTGTTTAAGAAGGAAATAGGCTGGGTTCTCTTGTATGACTCTCCCTGTCCCCCCGTTGTCTCACCACATTTTTATTCTTCCTGACTGAAAAAAATCACTGACCTGTCTGTCAGTGCCAACTCTGCTTCAGTGAGCTGCTTCACACATTTGTTCACAGAGGGCTGAATGATGGACCAATGCCAAAGTCCTAATCAAGAGAAAAGCTACCAGTAGTTACAGCTTCTCAACATCACACACGTTTCTGAGTGGGACTGATTAAGAGTGTTGTTTGGAAAGGGGAACTGTGTCAGTGATGCCACATCCCATAAATTAGTTTAAGCTGAGGTAATGTGTGTGCCAACATACAGCAATATATCTGCTAGCTCAACAAATCTGGTAAGCAAATGCCTGGGAGAAACAAGACCATCAATATTTTCAGGCATTTAATCTGAGTTGCACAACTGAGAGGACCCTTACAGAAGTGCCAGTGCATGCACAATTTAGTAAAACACTAAAAACTTTGCATTTTATTTTGGTTTTTAGTGGAAAAAGGTATCTGAGGAAAAAATATAATAATTTGGTATCCAGACTCAGTTTAGCTAGACAGGAAGAATGGTCTAGTTCTCAAAGTATGGCATGTGCCACTAGGGATTCCTGAGCATTAATCCACCTCCTCTGCATCCTCTGTAGCACTCTGTAGAAAAGTCATTTAGTTCTAGTCCAGACGGTGAACTTTGTATGCTGCTGAGCAGATTAGTCATACAAGTGTGCTCCTTTCTGCAGGACTACTCATGTGAGTAAGTTATCAGCGGGGAAGGGGGAAGCAAATCTGGCCCTCTGTATGGAGTCACATAGGGGGAGAAAAAGCTACCACAAATTTTAATTGGTCTGGCCTCCTTGGAGGAAAAATTATCTACAGTGGTGTTAGAAATAGTAAGAAAATTAAGAGACCTTCCTGACAGGAAAATCTGTGAACTGGAACAGTAGCCTCTAAGTAACAGCAGCTCTATTGACTGTTTCAAATACAATTTACTGGGCTAAGAAAATCACAAATGCGGGGAATCAAATAGACCCATCTCATCAGGGACATTGAGTAAATGAGTCAGTAGGGCTTTTCTATTTGCACCACCCACCACATCTTAGAGCAGGTAACTAAGACACCTGAGAGAAGAGCATGTTTGCTGGTGATACGATCAGAGAAATTAACCCAACCAAAAGCCACTTAGAAATGTCATTTCTTTTTTGAACCAGAACTGGAGTGTTGTTTTGGAACCTTCTGGAACAGCAACTGGAACTAAACCCTCTCAAAATTTACTTCAGTTAATTAGCAAAGGGAGGTGGTATTTTCTGTGCCTGAAGCTCTGTTCTGCAGCATCTTTTCCAGCAACTATTACGGGTCAGTTCCAAGTTACTAATGTGGTTAACAAACCGTAAGTGGCCTGAACTGAAACTGAGCAGGAACAGTTCCAGTTCCAGATAAACCTGAACTGGAACAGAGATAAAAAACCAACTTGCTTGACAGCCTGATGGGATACATCCTTGCTGATGCTTCAAATACCTAATCACATGGATTTACCTGATTTACCATGATTACCTGGGAAATCGGATTTAAGGCAATCTTTCTTTAGAAAAACACATTTTGGAGAAGACTGAGGTTCTCAATGACTTCTTTGCCTCAGTCTTCAACAAATGCTCTAGCCAGCACTGAGGTCAGGCTGAAAGGCCTGTAGTTTCCAGTTTTCCTTCCTGTTCTTTTTGTACAGGCGTTATGTCAGCCAACCCCCAGTCTTCTCACACCTGCCTACTAGGCCAGGAGTTCTGATAAAAGATGGAGAGTGGCTTCGCGAGCTCATCTGCCAGCTTCTTTAGCACTAAAGAGCGCTGCCTTCAAGAGCACATCGTCCTCCACCAGGCAACAGTTGCATTTGTGCCAATGACCATGTACAAGTAGTCTTCTTCTCCCTCCCCCCATAGTCTATTCATTCTTTCCATACCAGAGAGTCATCTGTCTGAGCAGAGCTTAGTCCATTTTCCACCTGAAAATCTTGCCCTTTCAGAAGCCCATGACTTCAGAGGGTGGTTGTTCTCATTTCTGGGGAAAGAAAGGAAAACCTCAATGAATTCCAAAAACTTAGTGTCACCGATTATGTTGTATTATCCAGAATCAAAAAGCTTAATCACCATTTACACTAAAGTCTTTAGCACTGCTCAGGCAGAAAACTGTACTGTCTCCTGCTCTCGTATTCCTGCACTCTTACACCATCAAGATCTTGAAAGTGCCTTAGAGTTAATAAAGATGAGGCTTGTGGTTTTTACAAGCATATGGAGGATATGTATATGCATATGTTTTTACAAGCATATGTATGGAGGATGGCAGAGAAGTCCACAGCCAAGTTCAGGCCCTGACTCTAGCTTTGCGCTGTCCAGATACCCAAATTAGTTTAGAAACAGTTTAGCATGGAAACCCACTTGGGCTAACTGACTTCACTGAGAAGATGAGAAGCCTTCATACACAGGACTGAGGTTACTTACAGCTGGCTCACATCTCTCTCCAACGTACTACCCTTAAGGCATGCTTGTACATTATATGACAAAAATTACATTGCGTTATTATACAAACTCAGATGGGGCATGAGGGAGCTAATACACGGTAAATACCAAGTCATAGGAAGTTCACACAGTCAGCCAGCATATTCAGATAGGTTGCTTGCAATTAATAAGCTGCAGGAGACTGAGAGCTGTAACTGGAAAGGCAGTTGGTAGACAGCCTGAAGAACAGGTCTGTTATTAACACTCAGAAGCGTTAGGCCTGCTTGGAATTTGTGGAGGGCAAGAACTGTATGTTTTGTGCAGCACTTGGCAGCGCTGCCAGTGAAAAGAAAAAGACTCTTCATAAGCACTTCAGTGATCCTTTGCTTTGTTTTCCCTTACCTCACCCTAACACCTTTCAAATTACCTTATTAACATAAACCACTTGCTGCATTACACAGATGTTTAGTATTTGCAGCACTTTTGCAGAAGTGATCTTTACACAATGGCATCTGCAGCTGATTTACATTTATTTATCCAACAGTGTTTTCAAGTCTCTTGCCCAAAATCAAAACAACTGCCCTCTCAGTGAATGCAGTGTCAAAAGAATGCACACATGCAAGGCTGTCTGAAATTTTAATTGCAGAAAGGTCAGGAAGTTCAGGCTGAAGGTTCCCAGAGCAGCGCTAACCCCTTTCCCCTGTGTGTATCACGTTGTTACAATAGGGTCTTTCATTACATAATCAAACAGAATGGCCAATTCAGCCTGTCCTTCAACATTTAAAAACCTCTCATACACTGCAAAGGATTCCACTCCCTTTCTGTCACCTCAAAAGAGCTTCTTTACTACGCTTTTGGATCCTTAGGAGTGCTAACCATGATCCGAAAAAAATCCCTACAGAACTAGTTACAAGGGAACCTGAATGTCTAAGTAAGGATATACATTCAACAAGGTGCCAAGTACATGCATATCTTGAAGAACACCGCTGGACTCACTGATTAATGCTTTTATTTCAATGTATGTACATCTTTAAATAGTTCCTAGGTGAGATACAGGACCCCAAACATGAAGGAGGAGATTGATTCCAAGTTCTCCTAATTGTTGCTGTGATATACAGATGCCAAAAAGTAGATTGCAGCGAATCATTTTTCATTATGATAAAAAACCCTAAACAACTGTTTTGAGATGGATTTGATGAGTTCATGAACAGTGTTAGAAAAATTAGGGAATAACAACATTAGATTAGATCTAGAGAATCTGCAAATTTTACCCTACCCTGTGGTCCTCTTTCCTCTACGCTAATTTGGTTTATGCATCAGTGACTCGGTTCTGTATCAGGCAGTTCAGGTATTACTGTCATCTCTCAATAATTCTGGATCAGCTGCCAAAACTGGTGCTCTGTAGGAGATTTCAAACACTCTCAGAAAAGATTGAATCATTTTATGTGGGCAACCAACCAAAGCAAGCCTCTGCTGACAGCTTCAGTGGGTCTCACTCCTTCACCTGGCATGCATGGAATGCACAGGGTGCTTATATGAATGCTTGGGCATCAAAAAGATGTTTCCTTTTTTTGATACAGTATGTGCTCATTTGGGAAAGAAGAAAACTAAAAGATTGTCCTCTGTAACATCTTAAAAAGCCAGAACACTGCAAACAAAACAAAAAACCCCACAGCAACAAAATAGATACTCTCCATATCAGCAAATCTTTTTAGGTGGTGATAATGTACAAAAGTGTGAAATGTCTTCTTTTCTTACTAATCAGTTCTATTATAGCAGAGCCTACAAGCTGCAACTAAGCCATCTTACCCGGTAAATTCTCTACACAGACAAAGGAAGGAGAGTCCTTGTTAGTGGTTCTAACACCACACTGACAAGTGTTAGAAGTTTTATAGGTGGGAAATAGATCTTTAAAGTCCTTTCCAACCCAAGTATCATTATGAGTCTATGAAAGCAAGGTGTGAGGAGGGTTAATTAATTTCTTTCAGGTCATACACGAAGCCTATGGCTGAGCAGGAACTGACGCACAAAGTTTCCCAAGAATGGGCTTTCACTGTCAAGTAACTTCCTTACCAGCCAATCTAGGAATACCTGTCCATCCATGCTTTATATAGGTCTGATTACCCTTCATGTTCTTTCAGGAGTGAGCCAAATGTGTCTCTGCAAGAGGAAACGAGGTACTCCCAAGAAGACAGTCCATTCTATGGTCCACTGCAGACAGCTGGTATAGACTTAAACTATAGATACAAACTACACCTAACCCAGGACCACCTCTGCAGCATGAGCTCAACATGCTTTGTGCTGTCAAGCATTCTGACGAACCCTCATGTTATATGCAGTGTGTGTAATTTATACCACTGAATTCATCTGATGAAATATTATCCCTATAAGATACAATACAGTCCTTGTTGCAGGCGTTTTGAATGGAAAGAAAAAATATTTTGCAATATTGACCATATCTAGGGCTAAATATGTAATGCCTTGGGGATGTGAAGTTGTATTCAGTGTGCACATTGCCACCCTTGACTAGAGCAGGTTAGCTTTCAGTAGTACAGCTAGAAGCCACACTGTAACACCACTTGGTCTGGGAAAGATGCAACGTAGGCGTATTTGCATGATCAAGTGGAGGACTGAAAAAGCAGCAGAAAAGCAAACAATTTATTTTCACTAAATTGATTGACTGTTCTGTTAAAACTAATTGTAAGCCATTGGAGGGACATGATAAGGTATAATCACGATAAGGTATATATATATGTATAATCTTATATATATAATACATATAAAAGGTAATCCCAGCCTAGGTAAACTATCAGCTTTGACAAAAGCAAATCTCCAGTGATGTTGAGTGGAACTTACACAGTTTGGATCTAGATTCAGATTTTGAACCTTCTCTTCTATGTATAAATCTAATACTGTTTTGATCAAACATGAAGTGTAAATGCAATACAATAGATGTGAAAGTCGGGATCTAATTACAAACACACACTTCCCTTCCAACCTGTGAGGTATTCATATACCGGCTTTGCCTCCGCTAGTTCCCCATTTTTGAATGTTAAAATGTCTTGTCCTTGAAGACTGCACAAATGGAATGACATATGCAGAGTCAAAAGTACTTAGTCTCGTAGGGAGTGATCTGCTAATTCTACAGTACACTATAGCTCAAGCACTAAAGCATGATTAACTTATAATATCTGCTGATTAAAAAAAGGGAAAGGACCAGACCTTAGACTGTGCAAAACAAATGACTGGATTCCAGCCAGATGTTTGAGCAAGTATCTGCATCCTCCATTAACATGCGCTGCCCCTAACTCTCCAGGAAACCTTCCCTAATGGCACCGCTGTGGCAAAACAAATGCTTAGCTTAGTCAGTCTTCCCAACAGTTGCTGACACTGTGCTCCAAAGAACTGTGGGACACATCCTGTTAGGACTCCTTGGAAATTTTTCAGCAGCTAAGCATCATGAAGAATATGAAGGCAGATCTCAGGAATATTCAAGATATAACAATATGCTTCTGTCCGAAAGAGCGTGTGCATAATCCTAGCCCAGCAGCTTCATGAGACCTTAATACTAGAAATCAATGTTGAGGCAAATTTAAACGGAACATAATATGCAAAAAACAAATATAAGAGATGTCAAACTTTTGAATGTAAATTAGGTTAGCTAAGATAGCTAAGGATTTGAAGATTATTGTGAAATCTTCGGCCACATAGAATGGAAGACAAGTAATGATAATAACCTTTTCCCTGCATAATGTCTATTACCTCTACCGAAACTCACTTGTTGTGCAGAATTCTAAAAGACTCTGTCTACAAACGTCTACACACAACTCAGCTATTCCCAAAGAAATACTGTATATAACTGTGAGACAGCTATTCATGGAGCATTTGCTTGCAGGAAATAGGGGAACAATTTGATCAAAAAGCATCCTTCTGACTATAGAGCTGTGGTCAATTTTTACCTCTTTAATGATATTTTATTCCCTGATACATTTAGGCCAACAGGCTACCTGGGCACTCCAGGAAAGCCATAATATGTGATTATTATCTGTTTTAATAGAAAGATTTCTTCCCAAGAGGGACAAAAAGAGAAATACAGTGAGTGCTGGTAGGACTGCCTCTTGGTTGAATTACTAACAAATGATGTAATACACCTTGGTTCTCCCTTCCGGCCTGAGAGCAGTTCAGACTGCAAATAGTCAAAGCAGGCACCATACAGACAGACATATGTGAGCTCACACCCAGGGAGAGGTTGCGGCAGAGGTCAGGGCAATGTTACGGACTGCACTGTAGTGTTTCCTTGTTAATCATGGTAAATCGGCGGTACTGGCACAAGCTATAGAACAAGCAGTCAGATCCAGATTATAATTTAGATAAGGTGCAACCACATCTACTTCTTCCTGACTTTCTACTCCCAAGCAATTTAAAAATATTAGATAAATACCAAAAGTAAAAACTTTAGCAGAAAAATCCATCTAATAGCTGCTTTGTAAGGCAGGAGCCTTCTCAAAGAGATTCCATGTCTATTCATGTGAATCTTCCAGGTGCCTGTGGCTAAATCCAGATGAATTCAGGGGGAGTTTTTCCAGTGTTTACATGAGGACAAGAATTCATACCTGACTAAGTGATCAGTAGGTGCATTCCTTTCAAGTTTTGTTTAGAGCTAGTTTGACAGCTTTCCATACGCTTCTCAGTCATTATGAAAGCTGTACAGGACTGGTATAAATCTATATCAACACTACTTTCAAAACAGGCTTTAGGGTTCAGTTGTCCATAGGTCACACATACTGCCTTGCTGCAGAATATGCTGCAGTGGAGCTGTTAGTGCTGGTTATTACACAACTACCTGCTAGAACAGGAAGGAGAACAAAACAACCAAAGAGACTAAGGACTAACCAAGTTTTGTTTATCACAGATTTGAACTACTGATTTCCAGTGAAAGGCTCCAGATGCTAGTGCTAATTAGTACTAATTAGCATTAATTAATACTAATTAGCATTAGTACTAATACTCCAGATTAGTACTAGTCCCTCTCATCACTCCTCACCTTTGACAAAATGCTCCAGTAACGTGTGTTTTTCATGGACAGCTGCATAGACCCCACGTGTATCAAATGCAGCATGGTTAAGGGAGTCTGCTGCATGAAACCTTCATCACCTTGGCCTTAGGCAAAGTGAAAACTGCTGAAAAGTCTACTCTGGACTTAGTCTCTTCAAACAATAAAGATAGTACACTGTCAGAAACTACAAGCTCTAAATGTACATATAAAAGAGAAGCAAGCTGCCGAAGCTGGATAACAGGCACACTAAAATTCTGATGAGACCAAAGAACAGAATGGATGAGCTGCAAATGAAAACATGGGCGTCTCTTATGCGTGACAATTTCTGGGATGGATAACTAGAAGATAGTAAGTGTTGCATTGCCTGCTCATTTCCTAAGACTTACAAAGATTGATGTCAGAACGAGAAATAATACATTGAACATTATAGAAGCATTATATGAATCAATGACACACACTTGCTTGCCATACTCTATTCACCTCCAAAAACACCACACAGTACATTCCAGAGTTAAGTAACAAATGTCACCAGGAGCAGAAAGTTTCTGTACAGAGGGAGACTGAGGCTGTTGAAGTCAGAATGAAGATGCTTAATAAAAATTGGGAAATGATCCAAATATATGGCACCATTACTGAATACTGGATGATTGCCTTAGAGGCTGCGTAAATCTGTAGCATCAGCTTTGAGCACCATTGACCTAGTCCTGTTGCTGTCATATATGTGCAATGATTTTGAGGAACGTTAAAGTGGGGAAAAATTTGGCCCAGATTAACATCAGACTGAAAAGGTAAGTAGTATTCTGAAGAGATAAAGCCCAGTTCAAGAGAAGAAGAACCCAGGCAGTCACCAAAGCAGTCACTGAGGCTAGGAATTCAGAGTCACACAGGAAGGAATTGGCAACTTCATAAGGGGAAAAAAATCCACGCAGGGGCAGAGGGTGTGATTGACAGGAATTGCTATGAAGTATGTTGTGCTGGGCATAACCGATTGCTCACCAATGGAGGGAAAGGCGGAAGGACATAACTTCAATCAATAGTCAGTTATTTGGTATTGACTACTGAGACTGTAGCAGCTTTCCTGGAGCAATTAGTAGTGGTAACACATGGATGCAAAATACCAAAAATGTTTAACTAATCCAATGTGGCAATTCTTATACTTTTTTAAATAAAATTTAGCTTACAGGAGACCAAGTGAAGTATAACAACAGATGAGAGAAATTCAGTTCTCAAGTGGACTGCCTGTGATTTCACACTGTTTTGCAAGAATTAAAATAAGCTAAAATTTAAGACATGATAATTGCTGAAATCAGGTAAGTCAAATTCTGCACTCAGTTACATCAGTTATTTTATTGTTCTCTTCTTGTTGCTTTCCCCTGGGGTACAGGTATGACTGCATAGAAAATAAACCCATCCAGCAAAATTTGCAACTTGTCACACTTCTCAGTAAAGGTTTTACAAACTTTACCAACAAAAGGAAGAGTTACTGCGGGACACACTTCATGATGGAAAATAAAGTCTCTTTTGGAACAGTTTGCTGACAGCAGTGGAACCAGTTTAGCTGCAGTTCAAATGGGAACCCGTGTTATAAAATAAAACAGCATTCTACCACTCAAACACAGCTGAAAGTAACTGTTAGGTAGACCATTGCATCAGTATCAAGACAGCCTGCGTAACCCTATCTATAACAACAGCCCTGAATATTGCGGTCCAGTTTCTCTCATTTGTTACACGTCTGCAATGATTTTGAGGGCTTTAATTTGGGGAGATTAGGCCCAAAATAAGATAAAACTGATGATTTGGTCATTCTGCCTCCTTCTGCACGAAACAAATTTGCTCAGTAGAAAGCAGCTGCCTTTCAAACACCTACACATCTTAGGAGACTATTCGGTAGTCTAACTCATCACCAGTGAAGTCAGGCTGTATCTATGGCAGCTATGAGTGTAAATCTCTACTGTATAAAAGGTAGAGGCTGATAAAGCAGATTGTTGTACAAGTACATACGCATCTGTGCACACATAAAGTGAGAAAACGTATGGCATAGGGTGGGAATAAGGGAGAACAAAATAGTCCACCAAAACCTTTACCAGATCAACTCTGGGAAAGCTGCCAGCTGGATCCTAGCACTGCAGGTGCCCTGGAGGATGCTGCTGAGGATAAGCTGGGGCAGTCACAGCACAAGGAGCCGGACAGGATTGTAAGGAATAATCTGGCAAAGGAACATCACCCAGCGCAAGTTGGTTCTGGCATAATACAGTGATGTTATCCCTCAGGGAGAAAACCACTAATTCCAGCCTGACCTTGGTCTAAGCATTACATTTGTTTCACAGAGAATAGCATGGAAGACAGCAGTTTTGCTCCAGTGACTGGGCCCCAGGAGTTGGCAGCACACATACATACAGAGATGGAGAAAAGGACAATCTCCCTTTAATCATTCTAAGCCTGGCACTAGGTCAAGCTTTTCTTCATCCTTTTCCAGTGAAACTGGAGCTTTCATTTCTTCCTTTCATTAAAATAAATGAATGTATGATTGATGATCCTGGAGCCTGATATCTCCCACATGTTCAAAGATTAGCTATAGCAGTGGCTACTGCCAGCACAGCACATGTTGAAGTGTTGCAACTCTAATATCCAAGTTCCTTTTTGAGGGCAAGAAGCCCATTTCCATGACCTAGTCAGCCACTGGCCTCTTTACTGCTTCAAAGGCACAAGCACAGTGGTGAATTTGTAAAGAGGAATCCTACTAGCATTTACCTACTATGAATCAAGCTGTGGCTGCCTGCTCACCTCAGTGAGGCTGCTGAGTGACTAGGGAGCAGCAACACAGTATTTTACACAATGCCAGGTGCAACCAAACATAGGCAAAATTGAGGTCAAAACCAACTGAGTCATTAAAACCCTTCCTCTTACCATCCAGGCACACTGGTACACCCTGAGAATGGGCAGTTCTTCCAGAGATTAAGTCCATTTTGGAGAGGGTGCTGAACTGAACCAGAACAGAAAACCATTTTGGGCTGATATTTTTTTCATCTCAGACCACACAGGAACCATTATTATAATGGTTTTGCTGAAGCTGAGCCAGGATGAGCAAACATTGATCTTTCTAGTTCAGAATAACAGATCAGGATTTGGCTTCTTCACCAGGGACCTTCCTGCATGGTAACAGCTTGTTACTAACAGGGTTTGAACGTCACAACAACTTTAGCCGTTCATCAGCTTTCCCATCTGTCCCTGGACATACAACTTGCTGAGATGCTGCTTTGCTCTGCAGACCTTTGCAGCAGACTGTTCACCTGCAACTTCTCACGTGCATAAACTGATGCTCCTCACCAGAGTAACTTGCCAATTCTTTTATTCCTCTGTTTGAAATGTCCCATGAGACTGCTGAGATCCCTCTGTGTCTGGTTCTTCCAACCCAAGTACCCAGATACACTCTTGAGCGGAGCTTAAATCCCAGATGTGCGTGTGTGTGTTGATGCACTGTACAGGTATAGGCTAATCAGGGAAGGCAAAGAAGGCGCTTTAGTCCTTCACCACCGGTGAGCTTGATTTTCCCTTCACTGCCAAAATACCGTAACTACCCACTGTTGTGCTGCAGCTTCACTCCAATTTTTCTGCTCAGCAAGGCAGATATAGGGAGGTAAACAGTCATACAGTAGTGCCAGAAATGCAAGTAGTACTGCAGCCCTCACAGAGAAGCAGGTCAACAAATTCTTCCCTCTCTCAAAGCTCATCATGTAAAGCCATCCTTGCTGCAGCTGCACACTGAAAGCTCCTGGTAACGTCACTGCCGGACAACATCTCTGTGAATACCATATACCATACTATTTTGCCACATACTGTGTCATCCTCATCCTGAAAATCAGAGCTGCCCCAGTGTTGCTCACACTTTCCTGGATTTGCCTTCATCCATCCCCATAGACTTAGTTTTGGGCGATGAAAAGGAGAGTCTGAAAACTAGAGGACCACAGTAAACCACAGGATGGAATCTGCCGCAAGCCAGAATTATCCTTATATTCTTTATTTGCTCAGACCTGTGTCTTCTGTATGGCAGGAGATGCTGCTGTGACCAGTGGGCCATCACTGTGAGGTCACCAGAAACCCTACAGATTTACACTTGCATGAACAATAGCTCATGGGATTTGTAAGAGCACAAAGTTCTGGAAATGAAGCAACATATTAAATCCAATTGGCTTAGTCTCAGATGTATCTCCCAGTTAACTACTTTGGGGATATTTCTTTCCTGTTCCCCTACACACACAGGTTTTCTTTTAAGAAATCCCCTTCTCTTTGGGTCAACTTTAGTTTACAGTGAGAACGAAACAGGAGCACAAAGCTGCAGACTGTGTGTAAGTGAAAAGATCAAACTATGAGATTTGTTTTAAAAGTTATTTGATATATAATGAATTGCAAATTCAATAGAGTGCCAGCTGGAAACAACTAAGCCCTTTTCCAGCAAGAGATGGGAAAGAACAATGACAAAAAGAGTCAACAAGGCAGATCTCCTGAAGAGAAGGCTTCTGACACAGCAGGGCAACATAAGCAAGTATGCTATATATAGAACTGGTCCTTGGGTGAATACACAGTTCTTAAACATGACCCCAAATAGAACCCCAGCTCAGATACACAGAGAAATAGATAGAATAACTGTGTGGTTTGAAGCCTGGGCTGGGAGCCAGGAGTTTTCAGTTTCCCTTTTTCCCAATTCAGTTTGTCTACTTATACCAATGGCCCCCAGCTTTTGCTGACACGCGGGCAATGATACTGAGGAGGTTATGTTCTGCAGGCGAACCATGCACAGCTCCTTTTGTCAGCTGCTGTGCCAGAGGCCCTGGGGATCCTTGTTTCAAACTGTGGGCTTTTCACAGCAGAGGCAATGTCTTGCTTTGGGCACATGCCCCTCAGTGTAATTTGCCTTCCAAAGTGTGCAGCCACTAAACATTGCTGCACCCCCCTGTAACACGCTTTCCTGTCCTGTACTAAACATTAATGTACTCCCCAGTGAGGATGAGTATCAGAATTTAAAGTATTAATGTTTTAGATTGAAAAGCAGATGAGGATTTTTTAATACCTCACCTATTAGCATTTAGTTACGGACCTTTTTCTATATTTATGGCCTAAAATCTCCCCCTACATTCTGATGTACCATTTTGATGTAAAAATATTAGATGCTTATATCTACACTGGAACATGGAGGATCAAGAGAGAATATCTAAGTGATTTATTTAGGCAATGGGTGTTCTAACACTGACACAAGATATTTGTTTACTTCTTTGGTGGGAAGGACTAAATTCTGTGTTTTAAAAGCCATGATGTTGCTAATGGAGAAGGATTTAAAATACGCCCCTTGGCAATATGGTTGTTCCATAGAATAGAAATGCTTTTGGATTCAGTTCTGCAATTTATAAATTTATGATTCATTCTGGACAACAGTCCTTAAAAATTATGATATGTTGATGAATTCTGAATATTAGGCCAAATGCTTAGCTTCTCAAGCAATATTTTCCCAGTCTTCCCCTAGGCTTCATTAAGAAAAAGTTAAGATGGGTCTCAGAATCTGTTATTTCTTAGTAAACAATACACAGGAGTAGCAGACTTCAAAAGGACAGATTTTGTACCATATAACATGCTTCAGCTTCAGGGATAATTGACTGTGAGAGCAGACATGCTTGCACTGGTTTATATATTTTTGTTCTCTAGAACCTGGACATCAAATTATTTGCCATGTCTCCTTGGGAGCTGAAAGAAGTTGGGTCCAATTTATAGCTTTAAAGATCACTTCAGATGTTTGTAATTTGATTTATTCCTTCTTCTTTCCATATATCTATAAAAAAGCCACGTTTGAACAAAATTTAGCCTGTCAGTTGCAAGACAGAAACATGTAACTCTGAAGACAAAGAGCAGGTAAATGCTACAGTCTACCTTTTCTTGGGGGCAGAGGAAAGTGTTAGTATCTTTTCAAAATGGTTTGATTCACTTTGCCAAAAAAAAATTGTAGAAAAATAATTACATGGTATAATGACTTTGTAAGAATCTTTTCCCCTGCTTCCCCCCACTTTGGTAAAGCGGATTTCTACCCTATGGAAGGTCCTCTGTGCACACCCCTGCATGAGCGAGTGTTGCTGATGACACAAGAGACTGCTTGCTTTGTCTTTTCTTCATAAAAGCAATGCTTTGGACCTTTTTCCTCTTCTCAGCTGCACAAAACCTGTAGGAAAATAATTATCTTTAAGATTTCCATTGGGTTCAAAAGTTTACTAGGTGAAACACCAAAACAAGGTTAGGAAAGACAGATTCTGATGAAAAAAAACCCAACCCACACAACCTCCTTTTACTTCATATTAAGAAAACATTATACCAGAGAGAGCTTGTCTGAGGAAACTAAAATGAGCAAGGGTAGTTTAGGAGATTAACTACAGCACACAAATAACTTGGCCATTTTTTAAGCACAGCAAACAAGATGGTGAAGTCTTCCAAGTCCAAGCTCCCTGCTGTATTTCTGTAATTTCTGACCTGGACAGATGTACTGCTGATATTAAGCCTAAAACCATCATTTCTGAAGAGGTTAACAATTCAGCTCTAAGTATTTCACCCAAAGACAAAATTCACAGTGAAGGTCTCATCCTGGTGCTGGAATTTCTTCATGATTTCAAAACAGAATTATTTCAATTTATTTAAGTGCATATAAAGCCAATGAAACATAAAGCTATATTTTCTTGCATGACTTAAAACTAGCTTCACATTTTTATTCCAATTGAAACATTTCAAGCCACTGGAATGTATTGTAATCTGATTCGTTTGTGCATTTGGGATTAAAAATAGCTAAGATACTTATTTTTTTTTAATAGTCTTCTATACTGTAGAGCTAATTTTTTCCTCCTAATAAAAAGCTAATTAAACTCTGCTGGATACAGTTGGATTCATTTCATAATGCCGAACAGCACGTGAAGCACAACTCTGCCACAAAAACTTCAGTTCTCTCTGCTCATTTTTGGATGGGTTTGCCTTAGCAAGGGAAATTTCATCATGTGAAATGTGCAACAGAATGAATTCTGCACTCAGTCCTCCCCACTCTTCCCCATTCAGCCGCATTCATTTCAAAGTGTCCCCATTCCACAAGCAAGCTCCTTTCAAGGAAGCCAAACCTTCTGCTTTGACACAATCCCACTAGAGAACTGGGTGCTAAAATCTAGAGCTGCACTCTGATCTCATACAATTTGTTGCTGTAAAATATTCAAGATGCTCCCGAAAAACACTTGGCAGAGAAGAAGGAGACATTTCGTACCTCTGCCAGCTCCCAGGCTGATTCTCTGCCACTGACTCACAGAAAGACTCCCCGTTTAGGGAGGTGCAGCCCAAAGTCCATTCAATTTATGGCTGCTCTCAAAAGATGTCATGAAATATGCTTGACACATTTTGCAACCTGAATGCTCTACCTAAGGGTAAATAGCAACACAGCAACGAGTTTCATTGAATGCACCAATCCAGCTCTCCACTAGCATGTGTAAAAGACCTTTCTTCAGTGTGAAGTTCATCACCTAACAGAGCAAAAACTGAGGGGCCCCACTGCAGGCTCAGAGAAAGAAAATACATGCCTTATTTGACACCTATCAACATTAGAGTTATAATTGAAGTATCACTGTAGCCCAGTCACCAGTTGTTACTTACAGTCTGAATTTCATTTTTCACTCTCAGATCTCAAAGCAATTTACAAAGAGAAAGTCTTTATAAGAGATCAAGACATTTTACAGAGGAAACTGATGAACACAGATAATGCAAACAACATGAGCAAAATAGGCAGCTATATAGTGGGACAGTTCCGAGCAGCTGGTGAATCTCTGGAAGAGCAATATTATGTTCTAATAATTTTGAAACTAGAAGAAGGAATAAAGGAAAACAGAAGAAAGTTGTTTTGTTGTGGGTTTGTTTTGGTGTTGTTTTTTTTTCCCTCAGTAAACACATCACAGGTCAATGTGTGCTTTCAGTATCAAAAAAAAGAAAAAAGCATCATCTGGTTCTTCATCAGCTGTGGAGTACATACTCTACCAGTTACTGTCATTTCCTGACTCTTCAAAGGACTTAGTACTCCCTTATTCACCCCATCCAAAACAGAACAATAGGCCTGTAGAGACCAAAATTATTTAACTACATGGTACAGTTTCCTCAATAAAAAACAGCTGGTACTGCACAAAACAACAGCAGAGCTGTGGACTAGCATGCTGCTTGCAGTCCTGTGCTCTCAGCAGTAAGAACCATATTGCTTTATTTAAGCAGAATGAAATTCAGCATAAGCAATGAGATGAGAAAAATAGATAATCAAGACACAGTCCCTTGCAACCTTTTAGGCTTCTTTTGCTGAGTTTTAAATCCAGCATGAACAGTTGCACAGATTTAATTAGAAAATGCTAGAGAGAAGCTGACTCAAACTATTCTATGATTCTATGATAAAGCTTTTCAAGGTGTCTTCTTGGACAAAGGCCAGTCAAAAACTCTATTGTGTATAAACACCATAAATGCAAGTTTCATCACTTTTACAGAGCCAGACTAAGCATTTTATTTTCTTAAATCCTGTGATACAGACACCACTTTGTTTGTTCCAGCCTTAAATATAAGCTACTAACAAGATCTGATTAGAGCCCATTAATCTTATGAACACTTCCTGGCAAGCTATCTGAGCAAATATGAAAATAAAGGCTTCTTCTCTCTCATCTATTTGTTCACATCCTCAAGTATGGTAGATGGATCAGTTGGCTAGGAGACCCTAAACTAAATGACAGCTTGTGTGATCCAACCAATATTGGGATTTTTTCTTATATATTCCTTCTTCACAGAGGCGTTTCCACATTTCGGCTTTAAAACAACTGTAATGGGGGGAAAAGAATGTTCCAAATAGCTGAAGATTGGCAGAGAGAAGCACGGTGGGCTGGAAAAGGTTGTCTAAACCCTGAAGAGAAACATCAGTTTTTAATGGAAGACTAACGGAGGCCAAGCAAACTCATCTGGGACATGGAGATGAAAAACACAGGACAACTCGAGAAAAAGTGATGTCATCAAGGGGCCAGTTGAGATGTGCCAAGCATCTTTCTGAGGCCACAGGTGGTCATGAGATGAAAAAATCCAAATGACACCTGAAGGTCACTTATCCATGTTTCTGCAGCAAGAGAATTAATGCAAGGAGAGAATATTACAAGAATATTTTGTATGTGTAGCCACTTGGCCACTAATTATGGATGAGGCTATTGCTTCCAAAAACAGCTAGCTACAGTGCTCTGCTGTGGCTGGCAAAGGAGAGAGCTTGTTCTGCAGATGTAACGGTTGCAGCTTGGTATCATTATGTCAACACTTAGGGCTCCCCTGAGCAGAAAGCCAGCCTTCTGGTCATGAGAGATACTCCAGTTCTCTTCCCAGTAACTACAAGAAAACACCTCTCCTGTTGAGACCAGACTCTGACCTGGGTGGCTGCATTCCAGCTTCTGTGGGTAGCCTTGCCTCTGGTCCCTATTCATCCAAACCACCACAGTTTGGGACTCAGATTAAAGGTTTCAGTTTATCATCTCTGCTATGAGAGCTAGGTTTAGTTTGGTGTCACAAAACCTCACCAGTTCTGGCTTTGTTCTGCTAGGTCAGATATGGGATGGTGCATACCAGTGTTCCTTTATAACTAAACCTCGGTGGTTAGATGGGTAAGATGGTAAAATCCCAATTTTAGATAATTTCTGATTATAAAACGCAGATGAAACTGGCAATGGCCCTTTACCTTGAATTGTGCTATGTTTTTTGCTATTGAAGTGGTAGACCTTGTCAAAAAGACCTTGATGATCCCACATTTCTAATACTCTCAAATAGGAGCTTTATAGTCTCTGCTTTTTACACCAAGTTTACCAGGCCTTCCAAACAGCAGGGAGTATAATGATTGATTCCTTTGCTCATATGAAAAATACTTCAGTGACATATTCTTTGCAATTTGCTGCTATGTAGAAAATCCTGTTGCATTCTTATCTCTGAGTAAGATCACTCAGAAGAAACTCATCAACATTCAATTATCCATTAAAAATCAGATTTTATAATAGCATAGGCAAGAGCCAAGGGTCAGAATACAGGGGTAGTCAGCAGAATTATGCCACAAAGCTGTTCCCTCTTTAGAAAAGTTACTTTATTCAGTAAGATGCTTCCCAGCATATCCAGTGGAAAAGTTGTTTTGATCGTTTTCAACTAGTAGAGAAGTCATCTTTCTTGTGGCAGGCCCTCAGGACTTTGGTCAGCCACAGTTTTGCAACCAAAATTGTCCTATGGTTAGATGATATAAATACCAAGATTTAAAAAAGAAAAGCAGAGACGTGCTCTAGGAGCTCAGCTTGTTTTCTCTATAAAAATTCATCTAAACACAGTGCAGTTATTTCTAATACACAGAAGACAGATTTCAATAAATATAAATAGGAACTATCAACTTAGACCAAATGTTTTAAAAAATTGTTTCCTGGCAAAAGCTTGTCTGTTGTTCCCTCTGGCTTTTAAAAAAATACCTTCCCCTTCCCAGAGATAGTTTCTCTACCTCCTGACAGGTTCTTTCACAACACTGTTGACTTAGAGTACCGCAGAAATGCTTATAAATACTCAGAAGTGTTTATCATGTATGCACAGGTTTTCATCTTTAGGGTTCGACATGCTCAGCAAAGGAAGGAAGGAACAGATTTTCATCATCCATATGGGGAAGATTCTAATCACACAAAAGACTTCTATATCAAGAAAACAGCTTTTACTGCAGCTAGCTCGTATCTCCTCTGCTGAGCATCACTGCTTATGACAGCAGGCCTGTTTGCGTAGCAAGGCACTGTTTACCATGGGCAAGGGCACCACAGTCTAGCCAAGTGAAACTTGTCAAAGCCAACACAAGTCTGTAGCAAAGCCAAGAAGACAGATTCTGGCATCCATCCCTGGGTGGAGATTGGCAGCAAAAAAGCCCAGAGTCTAAGAAACGAGAACTTGGTGAATGGGCAATTGGCTGTTGAACTAAGACAGCAGTTAAATACAAAGAGAAGATTTGACTGTGATGTCCAGGGTGGGGAAATGAGATCTCGTTTTCCCACTGCAACAGAGATATTGAGTAGACTACAGTGAATATGAAAGGCAACAGCTTAAAAACTAAACTGAAATTATTTCCTCACATCTTCACTGCTTTTGTTTCTCTGCAGAGCCAGGTTTAATGAGTCTTTGCTCCTAGTTAGATTCCTGTTGAAGGAGTCAGGAACATAGATAAAGGCCTTTTTTAGCACAACTTCTTTACTTACAGAGGTCTTGTTTAAATGGGAAAGGAATAGTGAAAACTACCAGTATGTTTCTTCTAATAGAAATACTTTCTTAATGCCTCAGCTATTCACGCCAAGTGCACAGCTCTCTTTTGGTTTCCATCTCTGTTTAACATATCTGTTTATTATATCATTTATTATATCATATATTATATCATTTCCTTAGCTGCAGCAGCACCAGATTTTTCCCAGTACCGGGAAACTGAATAGGATAAAGTCCTTATCTTTAAGTCCAACCATTCTTTAGTGATAGACCTGGCTGAATTACAGCTAAGCTGGTACCAAAAAAAATACTTGGGTTATGATACAGAATTGTTCAGCCAGTGTACTTGGACAAGAACCATGCAGTCTCTATACATCCCATTGGTTCTACTTCACATTCTTTCATGCTTTTTTTTTTCTCCTACCAATGGCAGCAACTATAACCATTTTAACTTACCAAACTTGATATTCTTATCCACACTCCAGGAAGACACTGTCCTCCAAAGTCATCCAAAGTGAAAAAAGATAACTGCAAGAAGTATTTTTTAACTTCCATAGAATGCAAAGCATTGAGCTGCTGTAACATTGCTGTAGCTCAACAATTTGCTTATCACCAACAGGGACCAATATTTTTTCATGGAGTATTTGGAATGGAGTTGTCAAGACTAGTCACTGCAAGATAAAGAGGGACTCTAGACAATAAGCTGTGGTGATGGAATGATTCGTTTTATTCCAATACTCTGCTAAAACAAAGTTCATTGGATAGTCTAGTTCTCAGACAGCCTGGTGCTTGCTTCTCAGTCAAAAGTCTTCAGTTGTAGATTTTTATAAGAGGAGCCTTCTTCAGATAAAGTACAATGTCCCTAATGTTTGAGAGCCACTAGCTTGAAAGGTTAGAAGATAGAATACAGGGCAACCACACTGTGAACTAATGCTTTAGCAACACAGAACAGAGGAGGTAGCTCACCTCAGGCTACAGAGCAGGCATGTGCCAAATGAGCCTGCTGGAATTAAAATATGTCAGTTCACTATATAGACATGGGTAGGATTCAAGGCAGACCAAAATAACGCTGAAGTTATTAACACTAGCAATTGCTCTTTTTCTTCCTTTGTAAAATCGATAGGACTAACACAACAGTATCCCCACATCAGTGGGGTTTACCACAATTAAAGCACTAATGTCTGTAAGTGCTCATCTGCTGCGGAAATTATGTCTATTCTATGGCTAAATAATAACACATAGTAACTGCCCTGTACACTGACTAGCCATCCAGTGCCAGATGCTGGAGAGGACAAGAGATTGGTGCCAGACAAGGAGGGGTTTTGTTTCCTTGTGTAGTAATTTTTTCAGATCTGTCCTTTCCTGAGTCACGTCAGGCAAAGTTGAACCCAGTGATACATATGGAATTGAAAAGCTGTGGCCTTTGTCTCCATTTGTCTCAGGTTTGGCAGATTAATTTCACTAACCAACAGTACGTATATTCATTGGTGTTGTCTGCTGTTGACCATGGCAGTCAACCTGACTTCTTTATGCTCCTGTTTTGGAAACTTTCAAACAGGGATGAGGAAAGGAAGTTGACTCTCAATAAGCATTTTAAAAATCATTCCTGACACACCCCAAATAAACAGCAGAAAAATTATACTTTGCCTAAGTCTTCAAAGAGCTTTGATTTTGCTCCGATGTTATATGAAGGAACTTCATCATAACAGAAGTAGAATTAGTTTACATTCTTTCCTTTTTTTTTTTCCTAAGCCATTGGAAATATTAACACTGGCTCTGCCTGAGTAGCATTTAATGCCAATATTTCATCATTTGAGCCAAGTGTAATCCTTACTTTAAAAACAGGTTACAGCCTAAAATATGGCTTAGTGAAAGTGATATTGGGGTACTTTATGTTCACTCTTGTTTACCCCTCACAGAAAAGATAACGGTGGAGGAAATTTATTCTTATTTTTTTTAGCTGCTAGTGTTCTGGTATTAAAAATGCTGAAAATTCTACCAGAAGTAAACTAGAGAGATCAGTTAACAGCCTGATGAAGGCAACAAACAAGTACTAACTCATCTTCTTACAGCAGGAGTGGCGGGATGTCACTGAGAGAAGAAAACTTCTCAGTAGCATAATTTTCTTCTCATCATATCAAAACCTGCAAACACACATACCAAAACATCAAATTCTGTCAGTGCCATCCTCCCCAGTCAGCTGATGTTTAAAAGGATACCTTTCCATCAGCTTCAGAAGTGCTGCCTTTCACTTTTACCTGTAATCTTTCTTTTCCTGACAGAGGAAGTCAAGACAAGCAGCCTTCATCCTGTCTGCTGTTTGTTTCTGTATGCAAAGTACCTTGATAGCCATGTTAGGATTTTACCTGACTCCACAGTTTTACAAAGAAAAAGAGAACACGCAAGGCTTCAGATGACAGGACTGATCACTCACCGCCAAACTAAGAAGCAATGAAAAGATACGAGGCCTTTTTTCCTTTTACCACCGCCACACACACTCTTCCCCTGCAGAAAGCACACGAGACACAAACAGCCTCAGTGTAAGTGGGTTCAGGTAGAGGCTTTTATTTCATCAGTTGGTGAGATGAGGGCTACTTGCAAGTATTTGCAGATGGGCTGATCACCCCCAAAGATCATGGTAAAGAAGCAAAGAAAAAGGAAGTTAATGAAAATGAAAATGAAAATATTCGGTAGTGATGCTTCCTGAAATAACCTATTTACCTAAAAGAGCACTGATTAATATTTTTAAGCTAGCAGCAGCTAATTAAACAATTAAAGGTTGTGGATCTTGCCCTGAATATAGGGTCAGGTGCTGAAAGACTCTTTTGTAACTAAGGTAAACTCCTGTGGCTAGACAGCAAGCAAACTACATGCATGATCACAAGCCCTCAAAAAACAGTCCCACATAAAAGACTTTTAGAAAAGCAAAAATAACCTGGGGAGCCATTCAGTTTTCAAATCAAATGGGAACAAATTTTCTTGCTTTTGAACACTTTTTTCCCTGCCAATAGCAACAAGATGAAAACGAAAGGGCTCTTTAAACCAGTTATTTCAGATTTGCATAGTGCAGACCCACCATCCTAGGGGAGATCAAAAGCATGACTCCACACGATACTTCCTCCTCAAGGCAGCTGGAAAACAGAATGAGAAAAGCCAAGACCAAGTTACACAACTTGACAAAGAAAACTGAGGTCTTTTAAAATGACAGTCAGAAGGAGCCTATTTTGTCACTCAGTTTGGACGCAAGAGAGAAGAGAAAGAGAAGTGAACAACACCTGAACTCCTAAATGAATCAGTGCAATTACCCATGCCTTAGCACTCTGCTTAAAATGAGGACCTTGTAGGCAGATGCTGGGAAACATTCAACAAATACAAGTGTTGGGCTGGGATAACTGGGCACACTGCTGGTAAGAATGGAAAAGCAAGAAAAAGCAACTGTATTGGAAGGACTCACCTGTACACATGGGTGACAGCTACAGATGCCTTAGCACCCCATGACAGCAGGAATTAAGACTGTATAGGAAGTGATTTTTGGTTTGCATGAACAACTTCAAAGTATTTCCAATCTGAATAAGCTGTCAAAGGACCAAACTGCATTCATGCACTATAATTGTTACTAAAACATTTTCTATCTGAATCACCAAAACATTTCATTTTGGAAGTCATTTAGTACTTTAATGAGATCTTGAGAGTGCAGTCTTAAAAAAATGGGTATCTTGCTTACCTTTTCAAAAAGAAGTCATTTTGCATTTTAAAATAATATTTTATTTTGGCTTTTAAAATTGCATTTTGATTCAATTTTTCCTGTAAGTCAGGAACACTTGAAAGTGACTCAGCTCTTACAAGAACTTACGGGTTTTCCAGTGAGCCAGAACATTTAAACCAGGCCTGCTTTGAAGAGATGCTGTTCCCTCCCATCACCGTCATCCATACCACCCCTTTAACGAGACCATTCTCAGAGAAGAGGATATTCTCCTTTCTGCTTATGAAACATCCTACCAAAATAAAGGGTTCTAATACTAGCTGCTTCTAAAGAAGTACAGCCCTGCCTATCTCCAATTTGCTTATCTAAGCATGCCCTATGCTTTCTAGGACTATAAGCCCCAGTGGGGTAGGTACAGGCCTTCCTTATGTGCAGCTCACTGAACAGAGTTCTTTCTGCAGGGTCTTTTGTGCTGGACCTTGAAATCCTGTCCACTCTGCCCAAATGCTAATAACCCAATGCTGCTCTTTGGAGTTATCAGGGCTGTCCTTAAACAAAATCTCACTTCATTTTCCCTTTTTTTAGGCAGAAAGCCCGGAGCTAATTGGATGCATTCTCTCTTTATTTCAGTGACTAAATGTAGTGCTGATGCGTGCATATAATGTGGGAATCATGTTAATCACAGGCACACAGATTTCAAAGCCAAGAGTGCTGGTTGTGATGACCTAGTCTGATCCGCAGTACAACACCAGGCATAGAATTTCTGCCAGTGATTCCTGCCTCAAGCCCATGATTTTGCACCTCAGTTCCCATCTGTATAAACTGAGTTGCAGCTTCCAGACACAGGGTTTGTTATGCTTCTCTCTACTGCATAAAAGGTTTCTTTGTTCCCAGAAATCTTCTATCACACTAAAGTCTTGTGGGCTCTGACCAATCCACCTCTTCACCTTCTCTTTGCTAAAATGAATAGATTAAGCCTCTTACATCTCTACCTCCAAGGTAAGGTTTACAGGCTTTGAATTAGTCCATAGAAAGAGCATGTAGACCCACACTCAGTATCTCACAAAAATCTTGAAGATCGGAGGCTCCTGCAGTACAGGCTCTTCAAAGGCCACACAGTTAATCATTCAGAAGTTAGTCATTCAAGCCCTCCAGTTGGACCTACAGCCTTTGACTATTCCTTGAGCATGTGCATTTTTCAGTTCTGTCATCACCTGATATTTCACAGTTTATCCAATAGGATATCTCTGTGCACAAAGTAAGCTTTAAATGGATCTCAGCAGCTGCACATATCCAGAGCAAGAGCTCAGAAACTTCATACACACTCATAACAAACACAGAGTTTAAACCAAAAGCAGCAATCAGTAAGAAAGATTTAAGCAATTAGGGTCATGTGATCTTGGCTGTTCTGGTTTAGACTTGTAGACTTGTAGTTTGGTTTGTTACTGCCGCTTGGTCCTCTAAAAAGCAAGCTTGGCTGAAAGAGCTGCTCCCAGTACTTCCTATAACCCTGCTTGACCTGCCATACTTGTAGGCATGTCAAATGCCAGCTTCCCAAATGTGCTGTTCCTGTAGTTACTAGCAAAACCACATGTAATCCATGTCAAACTAGCCCTAATTTTCATGGTGAGATTCCCAGGTTTTGCAACAATCTGATGTTACAGAAATCTCAAGTAGTTCACAAATACTGAAAAGTACTAACGCTGTCAAGAGATTAATTACTGCAATTAATAAATAACGCAGAATCCCCTTTGCTCTAGTATCTTAGTATCTATCTTGAACAGATATATACTGATATATGCACACACAACTTCACTTTTTAAAATCCTCACACATAATTACATTGTAGAAGTTATTGATTTTAAGAGAACAAGTGAGATTTGGAAAGTTTTACAGAGATGCTTAAGAGCCAAGACCTTTAACATGTCTAAGACTCTAAGCGATCCATAAGAAGTGCATGGTATTACAGGGAAACCATCAACAAAACTGTTATCTAAATTGCTCTAAGAAAGCTAATGAGAATAAATTACAAGCATTTTTTTCAATGTTTTTAGGGTTTTTATGTGCCAATTTGAATCATGGTTTCCATATTTTTTTAATAAATTAAAAGGTTATTGATCCAAAACCCCTTTGCAATATGAAGCTGCTTTTATCTGTTTATATTTGCCATTTTTATATATGCAAAAACAGGAGCAGGAGGCAGAGGGAAGAGATTGACAAATGGAGCAAAAAAAGCAGTATGAAAATTTTTCACTTAAAAAAAATTCAAAAATTATTTTTTCAACATTTAAAAATTGCTGTTCTTTTTTTCATTTTATCACTGAAAATCCATCAGGTCTAAATACAGCAAAGCCATTCATTACTTGTTATTTTGGTCTATCTGCAGGCTCTGAAAATGTTTTAAGGTTATTTTCACAGACAGTAAGACTAGACATGTCTCTTTTTGTCTTTTATAAACGCTGGGAGTCTCAAGCCCTGTTCAGTGTTAATCAATGGTCTAAATTTTTGACATATATTTGGCACCATTAATATTTACTCAAAGTGTACCATTACTTTTTCCTTGCAAAAGTCTGAGACGCAGTCCATCGCCTGACTCCACACTGAGTGTGAGGTAATGCCTCTATCCATTGGTCAAGAAGAGACCTAGGAACCAGAGAGCTGGTTTTTCAGCAGAGTCGAGTCAGTGTTTTCATTTTCAACATGCTTTGCACTAAACATCACTAAAGCTCTTTCACTAATTCTGATCTTGTGATTTCTGCCATTGACAAGTAGAAGCAGAACCCAGCAGAGCAAAGTGATGTAGCATTAGGGTATTGTTTCAAAAGCAACATCTAACTGTGACGGCTGCTCCATTGTCTGGCTCTTTAAACCCAGCCTAGGATTTTCCTTATGGGACAGTGCTCCAGCAAAATAAATAAATGGGCTGCAGTCTAAACTCCAAAGCCTTCCATAAGATGTCATTGTGTTCCAGGCTCAGCAATAATAGGAGGGACATCACATTACAGCAGACATATCGTTCTGCAGTTTTGGAAAGCTCAAAGCTTGCCTTGTCTGCGATAACTTTGCACAGATACAAGATGGCTTGAGACAGCATGGTCTAAAATACAGCAGGGGAAAATGTCGTCAACATCCTACAGGCTAATTTAAATCCCAGTTTCTGCTTATTGCCTCATTGACTGCAAAGACTGAAAACAACATACTTGCATGACAGCTGGTAAGTACTTCAATGGTGGGGGAAACTCTAAGTGGAGGAGGAAGCGTCATAGAAGGGCTTGTACCTGTAGGGGACTCTAGAAAACAAAGAAAACAGAGTCCGTATGTCCAGGATGAAATGTGTTAAAAAGGGCTTAACTACCAAAAGGCACCTTCCCCACATTTTCTACACATCAGCCTCAGAACCAAACACTCCACCAAATCTTGACCATTGTACATACAAAATGGCATAACTCGGGCAGAAGCAGTTCAAGCCAAGAGGAACAGTCATCACTAACTACCAGATGCTCCCCCCTGACAATCTCTGTATAGGTCACTGGTCCAGACCCTCCATGACCTCCATATAACACCTACATACATTGAGGTATGGGGGCTGATATTTCCCTCATCTTCTTTACACCTTCTACCACTACCTCTGGCAGAAGTTGAATGAGATGAAGGCTTATATTAACTTTATCCTGTCCTGGAGATGAAGGTGGTGCCTGGAGGTCCTTCCCCTTACAGCAGGGAGGGCAGTGTGGTGGCCAGGAGTCAGGAGTAGACCTGAGCTGCTGCATTTGCCCACAGCCTCCCAGGGGTGGCACAATGTGGTTGTAACAAGGTGGACACAACACTGGAGCATGCACTGGCCGAGTCTCTGTGCTCTCTAATTTGCCACAATTCAACTCTCAGAAATGACCCTTAACTTCTGAATTGCCTCAGCTTGAGGATATTGGTTTTTTGAACAGGGAGGTTTTCCCAGAACTCAGCACACACCTCCCAGCTAGGCACTGCTCCCTTGAAGGGGCAATCACAGTGCCTGCTGGGCTAGAGCTCTCCCACAGGAGCTGCAAGCCCAGGACAGCCAGCATCCAGGACACTGGGAGGGTCATGGCCACAGTCCAAGGAGTGGGGAGCTGCCAGTGGGCCATGGGCTGGCTGCAGGCAGAGAGCAAGGAGGTCCTGGAGGGGGTTCCTGAGGGCTGCCAACTTGCCCACAGGAAACCTTAGTTGCATTTTCTGCTGGGTTGCATGATGATGTGTGGGCTGTAAATTTGGATGTCAGTGCTGGAGCAGCATGTGCTCCTCCTCATATACAGAGAGAACGGACTCAGCCCTTCTTCCTCATCAGGCACAGTAATGCCTCTGGAAAGTCAAGAGCAGGATGACTGTGGCTTGCTCAAAGGCAGAGTAGTAAAATAGGACACATGATATAAACTTGATTTCTGCTCCTTTTGACTCCAGCCTGTTTCAGGGTTGGGGACCGATCTCACACAGTCTTACAGAGTGCTGGTCCTGTCTCACTGGGCAGCTAACGTAGGTTAGCTGACACATGAGGTCTGGTTGCATTATATGTCTTTGGTCAATTCCTTTCAAAACAGCCTACACTACTTCAAAGACACAAAATCTAAAAAGTAGCACAGTGTATTCTTCCAAACTATGAGATCTTTATGGTGACTTGCTGCTTTCTGGTGAATACTTATATCAGATGTGTGCCTTGTGTAGCATTAGGTAAACAGCACGGCCACTTCAACTGAAACACACCATATCTTCCACATTGAGGTCCTTCCCTATCTTCCCTAGATTAAAGGTAATATTTCATCCAGCTCAATATGCCAAACATCCCGGTCTTGCTTTAATGCTTAACTGCAGCCACAGATAGAACTGAACTATTTGTGGAAGAGCAACTATTATTATTATTATTGTGTGTACTATTTCTCCTGTAGCATCCTTTGGGGTTCTAGTGACAGAAAAGAACCTTGCTATGATGGATGCCATGCAAAACCAGAGTTAAATGCTGAGCTTTCCTCCTCTAGAAACAAACAAACAAACAAACATATTCAAATTTGCTGTAACATAAACAGTCATAAAACAGGATCATTTGGGTCTACAGTCATCAAATGTTTTGATCTGAATGCCCCAATATGAAACAGCTCAAGAGGATGATACAGTAAACCACCTAAATTTGGGGGAGGGATAGGTGGGAGTTGGAGAAGATGAAAAGACAGATGCTTGCAAGCAGCAGAAACTAGTGAAGACTAAACAGAATTTGTATTGATGATGATACACAGAAGTGACTGTGGAAATGCAGTGAAATACTGGGATCCTGTTCCTCCAGTTTTCAACAATCCAGACCTCTCATGAACCTCCTAAGAGCAATAATTCTACAAGTCCCTAGGCAGCCATTGCTCAACTACCCTTAAAGCTGGAAAGAGTTTTGGATTCTTATCTTCTTTTATTACAGATCTAGCACAAGTCTTCGTTGCTGAACATAGGCTAATATCTTCTTGCCTTACCCCATCTTGACCTGTAGAACTGATCATTGTTCTATCTGTAACACCCTTAGAAGTGCCTGAAGACTATCATATTTCCCACCTCTGCTCCTGCCATGTTATCTTTCCTAGACTAAACAAAACCAATTCTCTCAGGCTCTATTCACAGTTCAAGTTTTCTAAGCCTCTTTATCACTCTTGTGCTCCAACAGTGCCTCTTTCATGTTCATCTACATCTTACTGACAGTGCAATACATCCAATAGAGAGGTTGTGGAATAGACTTACAAAGAAGGGAGAGCACTTGTACTGTAGGAAGTACTATAAATAGCAGCAGTAGAGTACTAGGAGTTATTTCATACTGCCAAAGATTGATTAGGTGAGACTGTTTTTTTTCCTACCTTTGTTTTCTTCTGGAATGGAAGTAGATGGAAGAGGCTGCAGCGGTGACGGTTTCATTGACTCATGCTTTCACAAAGAAATTAGCACTCTGGAAAGCAGCCAGTGACCTGTCAGTGGACAAGCTCGAGTGAAGGAACCTGCGGCTTATAAGCTTTAGTGGCACTTAAATGCTTTTGTCTGATGCTGATGATGAAGCAGCGTGATGATACCAGATCACTGGCACAAGTGCCCCTTCTAAAGCAAGGTGCATAGCAAAAAAGCATGTCCAACCTGTGCAAAGGAACACGGTGGAGAAGCTCTCCAAGCTGGTGTCTGCTGTGCCAACTCTGGAACAGGAGGCAGTACTGTTGTACCACACAACTTTGTAACAGAAAAACAAACAGAAACCCCTCCTCTGTCATGCCATCTTTTAGGTGCACAGAGGATGCTCCTTGTGCAGCTTTTCAGCCATATCTGGTCTAAGCCTGGTTTGTGTTTACTTGTAGCTGATAGGTTTGGAGAGTAGGGTGAATCAGAAAGGCTTCTTGCAGAACGGAGCCCCTGTGGCATGTTTATCAGCCAACCCAAAGCCCATCAAAATCCCTTTTTCTTCTGGGCTCCAAGATGAGTGTTTCGTTTACCAGTCTCACACAGTGGTGGACCTCAGCTACAGAATTAGCCTACTGCTCTCCCTGATACTCCCCTTCCAGAAAAATCACAGGGGTGCACCCAGCTCTTCCCCATTCTGCCATGGGAATTCACTGAGTCCCTCACTGGGGCATCTATTAGCATCAGCTTCCAGGAGCAAAGCCTCATTAGGGTTAGGGTTCTTCCACAGAAAGAAATCTTTCATAGAACAAGCTGGAAAAGTCCTGGAAATTGGGGAAGGAGGAGGGGAGAAAGGAAACAGTGTTTTTCCTCTAAGCCCTAAAGCAAAGTTTGAGACAGATTCTGTTTATTACTTGATTTTATTCAGCCTTTACTATGAGAAATAAGGAAGGGAAAAGCTACGATTGTCTGGAATAGGTTCAGATCCAAACTTTGCTGCTGAGAAAAGGAAAAATAGCCAGATCAGCCACATAAACAAACAGATAGCTAATTCCACCAATTCTTTACTTGGCCACATCACTCCTCACCTTGTACACCTCAATTGTGGCCTCACCCACTTCAGAGATTAGGCTGTGCTGCATCCCCGATACTCCCAGGAGCTCACAGACTGATTCTCTGCTCCCTTAATTCTTTAATCATTTTTACCAATGCCAAGAGTGAGTAGGAAAATAACAGGTCAAGAGCCTGAGCTTTAGCCAAAGGAAATCAGATAACTACCATCCATATTAGCAAGGGGCTCTTCCCTACTGCACACCACTTCATGGGATGAAATAGGGGGCAGAGAGCCCTGTGACTCTTCTCTAAGCCCACCTCAGTTTGTCTAGACATGTACTAGCACTTTCCTGAATGTCCCTTAACGTTATCTCTCAACAGCTTTTTTTCTCACTGACTCCTCTGCAGCTCCTGCCATCTCCAGCAGCATTTGTAAGAGGCCTTCTTGTACCTTCAGATCTTCACCCCACAAAAGACTCCTCAGGATTTCCTCCTCTGTGCATATGTGACACTGCTTTGATTTTACTGGGTGAGAATTCCAGAGCTATCATTTTTATGTGAGGGGGGGATTATCTGATACAACAGAGGCCTGCATGGTAAGCATCCCGTTGTGGCCCAGCCTCCACTGTTAACATAAATCCCTTAGAAGAGACTTTAAAAGAGAAGAGGAGCAGAGATTAACTTAAATCAGAACTTAAGTAATAATACCATCACAATATGTCTGTTCTTCTGGAATCTTGGTCTTAAGCATTTACAAATGGAAAATATGAGCATCCCTCTTGCATATTCTTTTTCCCAGTGCATTTTACCTGGCAGCTCAAAACCTTCTATCAGGAAGATAGCTGTAGATTTTCAGAGATCAGCTCAAAGCCTTCTGCTATAGCAATCATCTGCTGTTTGACCTACAGACAAACCAAAAGCCCTGGGAAGAACACCACCCTGGGTTTGAAGCTCCTTTAAAAAAACCAAGATCTGTGTGAGCACTATGAATATACATGTTACACCTAAAATACAGACAGGAGTTCAGGTCCTAACAGGAATTAAAACCCCAGCTGATACCATCCAGACACAACTGAAGTTCCAGCATGTACCCTCCTCACTGACCAAATGCAAGTCCAAGTTACAGCTCGGGTTAATGACGGGCCTTTCATTGAGGCTAGGGCTATAACACAGTAATTAACAGGTTAGACAGTCTGATGCATACACAGCTCTGGCAGTTCAGCTGGCCTGAGATAAGCAGGTGAGTGGTGGTAACGTCACCACCTGTCTGAGCCAGAAGGTGCCCCAGCCTAAAACCTAGGGAGGGATTGTAAGACTAAACTGAATTTGGTCTTCCTATACCACCCCATGCTCCTTACCCAGCTGGGGAACAAGTGTTTTCATGGGCATTTTTTGTGATCTGCAAGTTGAGAACATCTACATCTGCATTCATAACCTCTGAGTCAGCTTCAGGCACACATGGACCATGCACACACAGCCCACCCTGCTCTCCAGGGCTCTGGGATCACACATGCAATTCAGTCAGCCAAAACACATTGTGTTTATCTGCCTACATGAGCCAGTGCTCTGCTCCTGCCAACAGCCACTCTTGTTTGTTCTGTATCTGTCTGCTTTTCCTGGCACCCCATGTTGTAGCATCTAAGAGCCAGCAAGGCGCAAGTAGTTCAGGTGCCCAAAGAGCCAGTAGGTGGGTAATGGCTTTTGGTCAAGAGCCATGCTAAGACAGTGTTTAAAGGAAGGCTTGAAACTACAGAACTTCAAGTGTCCAGTCTCTAATTACAATGAATATAAATAAACTAAAAATCTCAAAAGGCAATATCCTTGGGCATTGCCAGAGTTCAGATCACACTGGGAGTTCAGGATTCACATTGTGACATATCCTAGGTGACAGGCTTTGCTTTTACTCACTTACTTTCCTCAGAAACGATCACTTGATGTTTTAGGGTAAACATCTGTCAGGAAACATATTATATCCTATAGAAACAGAAGGCGGAAACTAAGCTTTGTTCATGAAATGCTAAGAATGTATTTTTAATGACAGAGGCCTGGAGCAGTTTCCCATAGTTAGTTAGCAGGAGCATCTCAGGCTCTGGCAGACTGCTCAGTGCTCATAAATCTGCATGATTGTAAAGTGTTTCAGGGTCCCTTCAAAGGGACTGGACTAGAGGCAAATATAGCAGGATGCCCTCCATGTGGTAATCCCAGCCTCTGCATACCAGGAGGTACCAGAAATCTTAATGAGGAATCTACTCTCTGGAGACTTTTACTTCTAATCTACACTGAAGAGGAAGGAGGGGAGAGCAAATAAAGAAAAGTGCTCACGTTCTTTGACAGATCCAAAATGGACTTGCAGCTTCTTTGAAGTTCCCTCATTGCTGACCAACTGTGACCCAGTAGAAAAAAAGAAGTCAATATATTCTTCACTAGAAATAGGGCTAAGTTCCCAGGCAAATTTAAATACATCTCCACTGGTGTCACCCACACTTTCTTCAAGAGAGTCCCTCCAGTGCTGTATCAGGCAACATGGAAGGTAGGGTGTATTTTTCTGCCAGGGTATAGGACAGAGTCAGAGCTGGTATGTTCAAGATGCAGAGAGAGAGATCTGCTTCAGTAATATAGTCACCCTCAAACAGGCTCACAGCACTGGGAAGCTGTTTGAATAGGAGAGACAGCAGCAGCTGCCTGTACACCCAAAAGGGAAAGGTGAGCTTCATCTCCAGTAAGGTACCTCTGGGAAGAACTGCAGTTGTTCAGTGGGTTTGGTTTGTGGAAATCATAGAATCATAGAATTGTTAGGGTTGGAAAGGACCTTAAGATCATCTAGTTCCAACCCCCTGCCATGGGCAGGGACACCTCACACTAAATCATATCACCCAAGGCCTCGTCCAACCTGGTCTTGAACACTGCCAGGGATGGAGCATTCACAACCTCCCTGGGCAACCTATTCCAGTGCCTCACCACCCTAACAGGAAAGAATTTCCTCCTTATATCCAATCTAAACTTCCCCTGTTTGAGTTTTAACCCGTTACCCCTTGTCCTGTCACTACAGTCCCTAACGAAGAGTCCCTCCCCCATCCCTATAGGCCCCCTTCAGATACTGGAAGGCTGCTATGAGGTCTGCTTCCCATGAAGATGCAAACAGCCATATAGCAAATTTAAACCAATAGGTTTTCACTGGTTTACTTTTTCTTTCAAACCCTGGAGATGGTGTACAGAGGCCCTGATAAAACTCACTGCTCCACTGGTAGATGCCACAGCAGTAATTGAGAAACTTTTTGTTTGTTCAGGGTTTTTTTGCCCCTAGAGAAGAAGGCAGTACCAGTCATTGTCATTGCTGGCTATCCTTACAGCCCTCCAACACACCTCCTTTGCTTGCCTCCCACAAAGCCATGAAAACATTTTCTTATTCTCTGCTTGTGCTTTCAACAGATTGAAGATAAAATCGAGCAAACCAAGAATGATGAAAGAATAAGATGATTGAAACAATACTACTACAAGAGATAGCAGTACTTAGTAGCTCCTTCAAACCTTGTATCCAAGCATCTTAAGGCACTTCACACAGCCCCGACATTGTATGGTAAGTGCCATTTCCCTTTTCAAAGCAAGGGCCGCTAAGCCAGAGTGTGTAATGCAATCTGTTGACACCCAGATCTTTGCTTTAAACCAGAAATTGATCACTGTGGGAAAAAGATACCCCTGTCTGCATGTTAACACTGAGATAATTTAGTGTTCCAAAACAGGGATACTTCTATGAGAAATTTCATTTCCAAACTATTTAACACTTATTCGCGTTAAATTAGCTTTCACATATTTCTAGTATTAAAAGCACAAAGTGTTGGGTTTTTAACTTCCAGGTTATACACTTTACTCTTAAATACAAATTAAAACACATTCTATTCATCAGCTGTTATCGTTCATCCAGTGCTGGTCATAAGACCAGATGGTTTTGCTTTCTTGTTCTTGTGAGCTAACAAAACCTCTGTCTTTTGGGAATATGGTGCAGCACAGGGCAATCACAGTAATTTAAATATATTCAGTGAAATTCAAGAATGAAAAATCCTTATTCAAACCTTCTCTTGAAATAAACAGAGCAAAGCTTGCCGTTCAGCAAGGCCTTTTAGAACATACAAAAGAACATATGACTTTGATTCCATTCTAAAGTGTTTATTCAGAATACAGCCTGAGCACCAGAGCACACTAAAAGTCAAATGTTTTTATCTTTCATTCCTAAGAACTTGTCATAGTTCTGTCAGTGAAAGACCTTGGGACCATCCCATTGATTCAGCACACTGGAAAAGCTTCATATGAAGATCTATACCGGGTTAGACAATATGATCTACCTCTTTCTCCCTCCATTTCTGCTTTCACAAAATGAAAAAACTTCCGCTTTGTAGAGAGCTTTAAAAATTACAGAATTAAAAAAACAGATTGAAATGCAGTGAACCATCATCCAGATCATTTACCTGTATATATATTCTGATGCCAAAGGCAATGTTTACTGTAGATGCTTATCTTTCAGACAAAGGATTTATTTTTCAATCTTAGTTGAAGAAACTAATTGTCTAGTATATTGCATTTATACCAGATACAGACCTCAGAAACTGAACCTGAGCAACCCCAGTGAATCAGTGGCTTTAATTCTCATTATATTCATAATGGCAAGGCCCAGCTGGGAAAGGCAATCAGCTAACTTCTCACCAGCTGGCAACAATCAAGAACTAAGTGTGTGAAGTGAGTGAGTGCTTCACTTCAGACACTTGAATGAAGTAACGTTTTACAGTGCTAATGTAAATATAGTTCAATGGAGAGGATGCTGGCAGGAAGCCACAGCAAGGACATAAATTCATGATGCTGGAAGACCAGCTTGCTTGGCCTCCCGAAGTAGTTCACAAAGCAATCTCATATAAATAAACTTTTTACCCAGGTAGTAAACCAACAGAAAGGCTAGATTTTCTGTCAGATGTCATAATTTAACAGACGGCTCAGTTTCCTCCACAACTCACTCTTGTCCTGAAAAAGAGCAAGTAAACTAAAAGAGGTTCTCAGATATGTCTGAGTTGTTTCAGCTGGCCAGTTCAATTAAACAGAACACAAAGCAAACGAGAAGCTACTCCCTTCTTTCTCATTCTCACTTGCATCACTCAAGATGTTGATACTGTCCCAAATTAGGAGATTTGGGCTGTGAATATGTATCTTCAGTGGTTCCTCCAAAGAGAAAAAGCTCTCAAAATGTTCCTTCAAAGAGGAGCCACAGAATCGTCTTGGATTATCAGTTATCAGCATTCTGCAGCCTTCCCATTTGCCTCTTGCAATCTCTTCATAAATACGAAGCCTTATGAATGCTTGGGAATCCCTCTAGCACCTGGTTTGACTGACATAGGAAGAGCACTGAAGGTGGATGATGGCTGCAGGCATTTGTTCACACTGGCATCTGCAAAATGCAGGCATTTCTCACTGGCATCTGCAAATAGTCCAATGAAGGCAGTCTGAACCCAGTGAAAACACCACAGAGGTGTTTCACTTTTTTGCTCCTGGCAAATCAAGTCGCTGTATCTTCCATTGTCAGTAATGGGTTATGCCACAGATCCAGTGCTGACTCAGTGGAGGTCCTCACTGAGTTTACCTCACTGCTTGCAGGCTACTGTTGAACTCTGCCAGTTTCAAGAGATGTAGAGCTATCCCTTGCAAGCTTTCCATTTCCTTCTTCAATACCTGCTTCCAACAGCTTGAACCTGTGCAGTGGCTCATCACAAGTAGCTACTACATTTTTGTTCCCTCTCCTCCACAGTTCTGCTGATGTTTACAATTGGGGTATTTTTTTTAACATTATTTTAAACTTTGTTCTCTCCCAGGCCTTGAAATAAGCTGGAATCACAGGTTCCTCAAACCACTCTGCATTTAATTAGAGAATCGTTATCTCTGAAAAGCTATCTGTGGCCACCAAAGCTGCAGATTGTAACATAATGTACCTACAAATTCCTTATTCCTGTTCTGGTTCTCTCCTCTCTCATCTGAGGCCACAGAGCTCCATAGACATTGCCAGCACCCATCCCAGCATCTTACATATACCACAGCATTCCCTTGGGGAAAGCATTCCCTTGCACAACTGTCTGCACGATGTCCAGAAACCAGCGAAAACACAGAAAGTTGTTGCTGGACAGAGGACACTGGCAATGCAGCACACTATGCCTGCTCTGTAGGATGACACCTGCGATGCCTGAGCTCAAGAGGAAGGCTGTGGACACAGCACTTCCACTTACATCTGGAATTCACATGGCGCAGTACATAGCCCTTGTCCTCACCCCTGACTCTAATCCTCCTCTTGATCTATATAGCCTCCATAAGCAGCAATGCAGACTCCAAGGTGTGATTCAGTATGGATGCTTTTACCCCTAATATGATCCTGTATCTCTAGTATGATTTTTGAGTCTGCATTTGACTGAAGAAGGAGGACTGACTTTTAGATAAGAAAGAATGCCATGACTTACTAGCTTCCTTGGATACTTCATTAGAGGTGCCATCACAAGGGGCCTGGCTTTCCAAAAAACACTAGATTCCCAGTTTTAGCAGTCAAATATCTTTAATGTTTTCTGTACATAAATGAATGAATCATACATACCCAAGGCATTTCTGCAGTTTGAAGACCTGGTCCATACAAATATGAGCTCTTTCTGAAGTTAATTGTTTAGGCCAGCTCTCCAACATGCTCCTTCTCCTCTTCACATCTCTTCTAATTTGCTAACAGCTGGGACTCAAACTCTGCACTTGGAGGGTCAGTTTTCTCATGTCTGAAACTGTCATTGTCATATCAGACAATGTCATGCTAACAGTGGATGCTACAGGCATCCATTTAAGAAGTGACCACTGCAAAAGTGGAACTGAAATGGGCAACAAGCAGCAATGCAGTCATTCATAAGCAAGCTTAAATTCCATCCTCCCAGCTAGGAAAGGGGGAGAGAGGGAGGGAGTAAGGAGTCATCTCCCAGGGGAGAAGGGGAGAGCTGCCAACACATTCGGAAACAGTGGCATGTGTGGAGAGTTAGAACAGTTAGAGCTACTTTTAAAGCCAGAGAGAGAGGAAAACCTTCCTTGCCATGGCCAAGGTAGAAGACAAGGTGCTGAGAAGTGAAGGTTTAGTGGTGAGTTGCAATTTGTATCCTCCATTCTGCCATCAACTGCCAGTCCATCAGCCAGTGTATTTATGCTGTGGTAGGCAAGGCCCAGCTCTCAGTCCACTTTGACTGAGTGAGAGCCTAGAAGTTGTCATGTAGCTTTGAAGCATGATTTCTGCTCTCTCTGCTGCTTTCCTAGTATGATCTTGGATCTTCATTCTTTTGGGGTTTTCTTTTCTGTGCATAGCTGCCTGCCAGGCTTATTAAACTCTAAAAACTTTCCCTGACATTCGGGCTGTGTAGTCATTGCTATCCATGCAATACACTCAGTAACTGGGAGCGGGACACTTCTGGTTTTTCAACAGATGAAACCACAGCTAACACTGTAGCATTTTATGGAATGGAAAAACTGCATGAATGGGAATCCTCTCTCTTGTGGTTAAGGACAGGAAGGGCACAGATGAGGTGATGAGAGGCCCACAAGTAGCAGCAAAAAAAAAAAAAAAAAGGGTTAAAAAATGAATCACACATTCCAGGGTTCAAAATAGTGTCCTAAAAGTGGCTGCTTTTAACAGGACATCTGAACAGTATCTGAAGGGGGCCTATAGGGGTGCTGGGGAGGGACTCTTCATTAGGGACTGTAGTGATAGGACAAGGGGTAATGGGTTAAAACTTAAACAGGGGAAGTTTAGATTGGCTGTAAGGAGGAAGTTCTCTACTGTAAGGGTGGTGAGGCACTGGAATGGGTTGCTCAGGGAAGCTGTGAACGCTCCATCCCTGGCAGTGTTCAAGGCCAGGGTGGACAGAGCCTTGGATGACATGGTTTAGTGTGAGGTGTGCCTTCCCATGGCGGGGGGGCGGAACTAGATGATCTTAAGGTCCTTTCCAACCCTAACGATTCTATGATTCTATGATTCTGATGGCATTATGGGCACTTATACACCATGCATTTTACAATTAAAGTAATAGAACTTGTGTCACATCCTTAGGAAGCTTTTCAAGGTAATACACAAGAGTGGGTGATCATCCAAATGTTTGTTCATGTACTTTTTCTCCTTTCTGCGTCATCCATTGTTTCATGGACTAGAAGAGCTGGTAAGTGATAAACCTATTTTCAGGAACAGCACATCTGAGTCCATGTCCTGTGCAAACAGAAAAGGAACGGAAACTGACGTTCTTAAAGTCTATTCCCAACAGAAAGTGTGACGGATCAAGCCGCTAAAATTTCCTACACCTTTGTTTCTGTATTTGCAAGCTGTGACTGACATAAAGGCTGTCATGAGGCATAGGCTGTATTTCAAAAGTGCCTTGCAGAGGCTTGCATATTGCTAAATGTCAGCTTTTGGTTCTAGGATCTCCAATAGGAAATAGCAGACATAGACAACATTATTCTCTAAGATAGATCACAATGTGCGAAACAGCATAAAAAATCTCGCGTCGCCATAACAGCTCCTTTGTGAATGGCGCGACAGGGACTGAGACTTGTATTTATATGCGTCTGTACAGATCCACATATAAACACTGGCCTGAGATGGGTCAGTGAATGTACTAAATGAAGGGACCATGGCATTATTCTGCATTGTCCCATTTGATTCTAATAAAAACACATAGCAATGCTTAGCCACATGTATTTCTGACCTGCTAGATAATGTGTTATTACACTCGCTTCCGGGAATAACAGGAAGGGAACTTACCTTCTACAGAAGTGGATCTGTGGTCAGAGATTTTATGACTAAAGTAGGCTTACAGCACAAACAGGGCTTCTAGTTATCTCTGTATTCAGCCCTCATGAAGCTTCTGTCCAAACTACAGACTGCCTTCTAGAGGGCACCCAGTATTTAGCACAGGTGATGGAGAATTCCCCTGATCTGTATGTGTTCATTTCCCCCCCCGCCCCCCCCCCCCGGAACACATGGAGTGGAAAGTTTTTAAGTACCATTTTCTCCCTATGAGTAAGTTTGGCTTTTGCTGGGTGCTGCTGAGAGAAAAGCATACCCCTTAATCACGCAGTCCTCCAGCTGTACAGTCAGCTAGAGAGGGGGATGAGGGAAGAGTCTGTTTCAGATTAAGGAATTGTTCCAAAACTTTCTGTTCAATGCAAAAAACACAACACCAAATGTCTGTGCTGTGAAATGGCCAGAACCCTCCAAAAAGGATGAGATGGGAAGAATACAGTAGATGCGAAGTAACTTCGTGTTATGAACTGCCCTATAACAGCAAATGCAGAAAGAGTTAGAATGGTGATTAGAAAGGGTGAGAATTAAGTTACAAGTTTGCAGCACAATAATGAGGGCTTCACCATTCCTCAGAATTATTACATTTTTCAAACATAAGGTTTTCATTATTTATTTTTTTTTAAGTAGAGAGAAATAGTATTAGTTCCAAAGCAAAAAAATCCAGCAAAAATTCAACACTTTCCAAAATACTAAAGTTTGAAAAAGCATGGGGGAAAAACTATTTGTGACTTTCTAGACAGTTAAAGATTATAGAAGGAGGTTACGGGCTTTTCTGTGATCTGTATCATTCTTTTTTCCTCTCATTTGTCACAGAATTATAAATCTTGGAAGCTTGCTACGTAGCAGGCTCATCAAATGGGGAACTCATCAGTAACTTCTCAGCAAGTCTCCCATTTTAACAGGCCTCTGATTAAGGGAAGGGTATTTTAATTCAGTCTGAAAGAAGAGCACCAGTATAATTTACACACTATGTTTACTTGGGGGCTATTTTTCCATGAAACATAAATGGAAGTGGTTTTTTATTGATGTTGAAAGCAGAGGGACATTTGTATCTCATGAGTCCTCACAACGAGACCTGAAGCTGGGGTAGGACTGGGAGTGACAGCTCAACTTCAATACTGCCTAGGAACAGGTTATTGCTTCAGTGGACAATTTTCATCTAGAATAAACTAACAGCTGAGATCCTATGGACCTCATGCTGCTCTCATATCTGTTGGTCTAACTGTCACTGCTGCTAAACGCAAACATTTACTTTCCTTGCAAAACCACTGGCTTTTCAATTCAGTGAAAAAAATCAGACAAAAACAAGAGTTTGAATGCATTGGAGGCATCCATAAGTGTCACTAGATGGCATTGCAAAACAGTTACGGTATAGTTTAATGGCAAATCATAAGGCTGCTGTGTTACTGTGTAACTCCCTGGAAAACCTATTTATGTCCACATAGTCACTAAAACAGGCTTGGGTACCAGCTTCTATCTCTTCTATGCTAGTTTAACTTACATATGAATAGACTGAAAGAACCAATGCATAGAAATCATCAGTTTTCTTTTTCTACAACAGCCCTACATGCTGCTCCTGCAAGTGTAGTGACACATTCATACAAAGCTAATTCACTGAAAGCAGGGACAGTGGCAAAGTTAGGGCTGTTTCCACACACAGTATGGCTCAAACTTGGAACATCTGCCAGGCACATTTCTAGTGTCAAACAGACGATTTGTTCACTGCCTTCCCTTAAAGTCTGTGATGTAGCTGATTCTCTAAAACTTATACAGGGAGATGCTATGTCTATTAATATTTAAGATCAGCTCATTGAACCTTAACAGTTTAAAAAATAAAAGCAAGGAGTTAGCTTGCCACACTTCTGGGAGCTCTGGGAATCAAGCTGGTATCCCATCTCCCACTTCAACTGGACCTGTGCTGTCAGCTGAGGTTAGCTCCAAATTACCCTTGCCCTGCCACTTGCCTCCCCGGTCTGCCTTCAGTTACAGCTGCATAACTGCACTGGTGGCATTAGAATTGGCAGATATGAGAGGGAAAAACAATTCAGCCATGCCTTTACCATTTAGCTCACAAGTTTGCTGATGATGTGTGAGCCCAGCAGAGCCCAGCTTCTTCATGGAGAGCTGTGCCTACTCTGCAGGGCCAGAAGGCTCCTGTTTACATAGGGTCAAGTTATACCTAAAGCTCAGGTGGGTGTTTCCTAGTTTCCTTCTTTCTGCACAGGGTGTGTGTATGTATCCAATTCTCTCCAGGACTGGAATGACAGAATGAGATGGAGCATATGCAGAAGGCCAATACAGTCATCTAGGACTTATTCCCCTGCCAACAAGATACCCCCTACTGCTCTGCCCAGCTCAGATTTAAGTGATTTGGGCACCATGAGCTCTTGCCATCTCCCTTGGGGAGTTACTTGCAAAGTTTTAATATGTCTCCTCCTTAGCCTCAAAAGACTCGCCCTAGACTTGCCTTTTTCCAGTGATCCCATCACCCTAGCCTTCCCAGCCAAAAAAAAAATATCTCCTGCTCTCTGATTCTTCATAATACAGCCTGGTGGCTTCTCATTTGCCCAAGCTTAACATCTCTGCTTCCTTTACTATCTCCTCATAAGTCAGTCTCTCAGTCTCTCAATCACTTGTGCTATGCTTCTCAAAGAGAATTAAATCTCTCCCTCTATAAATAGTTCTGGTCGGTGTTCCAGTCGGCTGCTGATCTTTCCATTACCAAAACCTCTTGACATTTTATAGCCCACCGTCTGCTGTGCATGATGGCATGCAGATGTTAGTCATGCAGATGTTAGTCATGCAGATGTCAGACATTTTTGGATACCAGTACAGCAGCAAGAAAATATTTCTTCAGCACAAAAATCTGAGATCTTGCCTTAAATGAACTAAGTAATGAAAGGTTACTGCTGTGCTGGGTTCCCTTTGCTTCTTGCTGCTGATGAATAAAATCACATTTTGTCACATTTGAGGAAAAGATGCACTTTCTTTTCCTTCATATTGTTCCTTTAACATCCCTAAAACTTCCTCTTTGCTAAGATGCCTCCACACCACTGTCACTGAGTTAACTGACATAATTTTGGTCACTGGTGAGCTACCATAACAGCCTGGCACTCCTGCCTTCATTCTGTCATTGTCCCTTAAGCTCTTGCATCCATCTATCCACCTCTTGTCTTTAACAGAGATTATTATCTCCCTGAATAAGAGATTTTCTTGGTGTCCCAGATTTTTGATTGCAGGTACAATAGCATCCTGGTCACGGCCAAGCTACTAACAGCCACCATGGACAAAATCATAAACCCCTACTTCTTAAACAAATTCTTAGCATTTAACAAGAATAAGGTTTTGTCAAATGTAGTAGTATGTTTCTAAGGGTGAGATTAAGAACAAATATTCTTGGCATGTTAGTCACTGTTCCAGCACCAGACAACTATTAGCAATTGATACTTGCAGACAGCTGTCAAGAGGGGGAGCATTAGCAGAGGTGTGAAACCTCTACATTTCAGTAGGTATTTTTTTATAAATTGCAATGTTGTTAGTCCACAATAGGATTGGGTTGCTTTCTCTGTTGGTTTGGTTTGGTTGGCTTTTTTTTCCCCTCTGGTTAGCAACTATAATACTAGCAATACAAATGAAAGTCAGAGAATAGTCTGTGGAAAACAAATGAAAATGATGGGGTATCTGGTAATCTCCTTTGTATTCTGCAGAGATGTAACAGATCCCAAATGGTTTTGAAGACCATGGATATGAGGCCTCATGTTTCTGGTGATTAGAAAATCACTCAGCATGGGAGGTGAAGTGAGTTGGCTACTTTCTAAGTGTCTGCATTATGCAACCATTTGATATTAGTCACCTCTGTTGAAAGGACACTGGTGAAAACTAGAGGTCCAAATACAGTGGCATTTCCAACAGTAGATGTGCTGTACCAACTACTTTCACAGCTGAAGGTGGTATCAGTGTAAACTAGACTACCTCACTCCAACAGTGTGACCTTCTAAGATATCTGCAAGAAATAAGATATCTAAATTATGTTTCACTCATGTCTATATCTCTGTACATCATTTGGTACTTCAGACAATCTTTTCTTGGGAGATTGTGATTTTCAGTTCCTTGCTCTCTGTTTTGAGTGCATGGATGCACATATACACTCTCAAAATCTTTTATTTGACTAAACCATATCTGTTACATCTTGATTCTCTCAGTGCTGACACACATGAGCAAAGAAGCTTTAGCAGTTCTGGTCATTTGTGTGTTAAATTTTCATTGCTACTGGAAAAATCCCAGGTCACCTCCCCTCAGTGGAAGCAGGAGCTTGCTATAGTAATTATGGAAAAAATAACAACATCCAGACATGAAAACTTGGAGCAATTATTTCACCTGGGATCTCTTTCACAACATACTTGCTTTCTCGTTCCTTTCTCTCTCCTCTTGAATTTTTGGAAGGCTACGATCTCCCTAAAGTTTTCAGCTTAATTGTATCCTATAAATATGAGCAAAATCCAGGAGTCTTCACTGAAGACAGGAACTTTGCCATTGATTTCAAGCAGCTGGGTTCATATATCAGAAACACATGTGGCAGGTTTATATACAAAGCTGTCTTTAACATGAAGATAAGAAAGCAAATCCAGCAATGGAAATGTCAGTTCTTACTGTCTACTTCTCTGAAGAAAACTCTTATACAAATTTCCTTCTCTTTTTTGATCTTTTTGAAGATCATGAATTGTCAGGGAGATTTTACCACTGATATAACTCTAAGGTGAGGTCACAGGGGAATAGATACACTTTTCTTGGTCTTCCAGGGCTGCTCAGCACAGGCTTCCTGCCACTATTTCTCCTGTGACTCTGCCCATGCGTTGGACAGAAACATTGATAACATTGGACTACTTTGTCCCATGTATTTAGACAGAAGCTGCCTGGACTGGGAAGTCATACTCTAATCATACAGCATATACAGAGGTATCAAACTCACTGTTAAGTACTGCACTATAATAATACTAGTGCTTCTAGTACACAGGTACCAGCGTGCTTCATAAACAGCCGACAGCAATTACCTGTTGGAGAAGGGCTATTACAGTTTGTCTGTGAGTGCTTAAAATTGGGAATATGCATGGTCTCTGTACATTGTAAGGGAATCACGTCCAAAAAATAAACTTTGAAATGCTATATAATGTATAGTCTATCATATATACCATTTCAGATGTGAAATCTACAAGGGCATAATCCAAGAACAGCAGCAATATATTAATAAAACATGCTTTGACCACATTTTTTCTGGCAGATAGTACTTTTGCACTGTAGCCCAAAATATATAATGAAATCCAGATCTCACTAGTTGCTGGAATGTCCTTTGTCAATAACTGTGAAAAATGTTTCTCACCCTGCAGTACAAAACTGAGCTGTGGAATTTATGTGCATAAGTCCTTCCACCCTTAAAAAGTATTTTTTATGCTCAATGAAAACACTGACATTGATTGTGCATGGCAGAGATGACTCCCTACCTCTTCTGTATATCCTAATCCCTTCTGCACCAATTTTGTTTATGTGAATTTACTGCCTGTGAAGTGGACTATCTCAGCAACCTCAAACCCCCAGATTTTCTATTATTGTTTGATTAAAAATTAGTATTGGTATTACTGAACAGGAAAGAGATGTATATGTACATGCATATGTCTCTCAATGTGAGACAATGTGTAAGGGGCCAAGATCCTTTCTTATCCTTTGCTTTTTCTGCTAGGGAATCTATTAGGATTCAACTATATTGTTCATTTTTGGCCTGGTGGAAAGCTATCCACATGGCACCAGTTGAGGTTTGGTTCCAATCTGAGCTGAGACTGGGTCACAAACCTTAAAAAAAAAAAACAAAAAACCCTAGTTCCCAAACCTTTTGGACCAATGTCACAGCTCAAGACTTCTCACTCCAGTTTGCATCCACATGATGTGTTTTAGTTAAAAGCACCAGAGTAGTCAGCACTACTCTATTGCCAGCTATATTCACCATCATGTTGAATTGTGGGTTAAGAACCAGCTGCCCACATCATTCTGCACATACTTCTGCTTCAGAAGTAGCATAGGAAGGTCACTGGATGCATGTCCCTGTAGCCTGGTGGAATGATGAGACTAACCAGATTAGCTATTTGCTCCCTCTCCCAGGTGAGTAGGTTCACAGACACAGAAGGGAAACAAAGATTTTGCAAGGAAACAGGAAGAACAGTTTGCCAGCCAAACGGCATATTCAGAAGGCTGGCATGAGCCTTCCCAAAGCAAATGAAACCCCTTAAAGGAGGCTGTGGATCTTCACCTCACTTTAAATGACTCCACAGATTTTGACTCAATTTTCTAAATACTTGAGTTTAAACAGATACTTTCCCATTTCTTCTCTTCCAGTGTGCTTCTCCATGGTTTGGGTAATAGACACTGGTGCTGAAAACTAGCTCAAGGAAAGGCCTCAAGAGCCCTGGGCTTCCAGTCATTTGTACATTTTTATGGCTCCACTCCAGACCCCTGGCCTGTGGAGCACTTGCCAGTCAGAGCACCCACTGCAATGGGTTCCCCCCTCCTCTGCCTTCCACAAGGAAAAGACTCCAAAAGCATCTGGCAGAGTAGATCTAGCTCAGCCCAAAGGAGATGAGGGAGAGACACAGGCTGCCACTGAGCAAAACACAGAAGGGCCTATTCACACAAAGGAAAAAGAGTGACTCCACTGAAGATAAAATACTGTAATACACCTGGCAGTATATAAATAAAGCCAAAGGCTGTGAACGCCCGCAAGTGAGCATAAACAGCCTGACATAAGGGTGGTACGTTGTCTGCACACGATAATATTTCCAGCTGTCACTTTCAGACTTGAACTGTCTTCAGTCTGACCTGAAGCAAAGGGACGTAAACATTGAATTCTCATTCTACTTCAGCCTTTTGCCTTGCCTTGCCCTGCTTCCATAGAGCCATGTGAGCACCGAAGTGAGTTGAAACATCAGTATATGCTTAAGTGCTTTTCTGACTTAGAACCATCAGAGGATTTGAATCTTTTCCATTGACTAGTAATGAATGTTGAGAAAAGATTGTGTGCAGCCATGTAACTCGTAATTTTTTATATTCATCCCCAAAGCATTCTGACACGTAGTCACTGAGAGTAATCACTGAGCACAGCCTTAGTTTGGAAGGCTCTCTTCTTGCTGAACCGTAGCACAGTCTGGTTTTTAAACATGATCCTCCTCCATTCCTACCCCTTCAATTTCATAATCAAAACAAGTCTTTAAATAAAAAAACCCACACACACTTTTATTTTTTTTTTAAATTACAGGGTGCAAAAAGCCCCTTTGTAAGCCACAGTATTTTAGGACAGATAATGAGGCCCACAAATATGCAAGGAACAACCCCATTTGAATCAGTGGGCTCTGTTTTCTAGCTGAATCTCACTGAAGTTCCTCCTCAAAGGAACTCCTCTGCAGTGCAGAGGAGAGCTGAATCTTCCCTGGTCAGTGAATGAGCTGATTGTATTTCAGGACAATTTCTACTTGATCTTCTTCCAAGTGTGCAAAGCCATAAGTGATTGCATTTGGACAAAACAGTTACCAAAGAGATCAGACCTGGAAGCTCTGCATTAAGAAAGCAAGCCCTAGTATTTGTGCAAAGAGGGAAGTTGCATAAGCACCAGCTTAAATCTGCTTTGTATCACAAAGTGGGGCTGTGAGAGCCAGGAGAGAATTCCCCCTCTGTTCAGAAGGGCTTGACATCAGCTGGCAGTCCCCCAGACAAAGGAAGGGAGAGGGACAAAGAACGAATGCCAGAGAAAGGAGGTGGCGTGGATCAGTGTTCAGACCTAGCACAAAGCCCTCTGGTGCAGAGGTGCAAAAGTGAGATGAGAATCCATGCCCTTGCATCTGGTGAGTTCATTGCCACGGCCAAATTGATTTAGCTGTGCAGGCATGTGGTTCGTGAGAGGTAACTAACAACAACACTTCATGGAACAGTGTTGAACATCAGTATCATGAGATGTCAGTAGTACAGCTTCCCTGTGGGGTTATCTTGCTGTAAGAGAGGCCCCAGTCATTGACTGCAGCTAATGAACTCTCCGTTTCCCAACTATTTCTGTGACTGACAGCCTGTAACTATCCCAAGACTATTTTTGAATGCTATCTGTCAGCAGCTGTACCATTAAGAAATCATTTGCAGTACACGGCAATGGCTTTATCGCTTCCATTAGCTTGTGACTAGGCAACACTGTTTGCAAGGCCAGCAGATGGCAATCTTTGTATTCATACGTTCACATGTGTAACACTTTCACCTTAGTGTACATAACACCAGTTGCATTAGTCAGTTTGGGATAGAACTTGTGTCATGCCTGGCCAGAAGATGTTTTATTCTCCCTGCCTTATGTTTCCATTCCAGATGTCAACCAGATGTAGAACAAGAAATGGGTCTATGTGAGAGCCTTCCTCTCACCAGGAACGCTGTAAACCAGACAAGGAGAGGTGCTAAAATCAAGATCACCTTGAGCACAGGCCAATAATAATACCCAGACATCAGAATTTCGTCTCAAACATAGCCTGAACCTTTGGGTCTGCAACCCTGTCAGTATCCGAGAGGCTTAGCCTCAGTTTAAACAACCCAAATTTAAAGTTTGCAATATTTTTTAAAGCCTGAAGTGTCACATTGCACCACCAGGTTCTAAGCAACATTCCTGGAGACTTCTCAGAAAAACATATATTTAAAAAGTGAAGACTTAAATGAGGCCAACCTATTTATCAAAAGTGCCTTTCTATTTTAGGAGCTTGATTCCACTAACCAGGCATTGCTCTTTTTATTATGGGTCACTGCTTTTGCAAGCTTCTCTGTACTGACTCCTTTTCCTGCTTCCATCTAGGGGGCTGCAGGGCCGTTCCCCTGTTTACACAACTAGTTGTTATTTCCCCAGCTGCCGGCTGGGTTGTGACCCCAGTCATATCACTAATAATAGCCTCCTCCCCTCTTAGGAAAGCGAGGAGCCAGCAGGGTTCAAGAAACCTGTCCCTTCTCAGAGCATCAACAATGTCTGGCTTCACAGCACTCAGGCTCTGGTGCTCTCTACTCTAATCACCCCCCACCAGCATCAGCAGGGGAACCTACACCTGCTTATCTGGCTCCCAGCTTCCCAGAACTGTACAAAGTAGCTAATGCCAGTTATCCTAAGCTCCTTCCCTCCTTTCACCTTCCTTGTAAGCTCCCACACTCTGGAAGTCTATTTAAAAGGAGAGATCTTCCCACTTGCTCCTCCGGCTGTCTCCCTCTTGCTGCTGCCTTATTTCTCCAGGTTTTGCAGGACTGAGAAAGAATCCTAGTTCAGGAAGTAGCTGACTTTGCTGTTAATTCTTTAGCAGCTGAAACAGTGTAGTTGCATGCACACCCCTTCACACACTCGATGTGTAGAGTCTGACAGTCTGATACCTAAAGCAGAATATAGACTCACAGGCTGTCATCCTTAAAGATATATGTATTTTCCCTTTGTGGGCATAGCATTAACTCTCAATTCCTTATTAAAGCCGCTCTGACGGTTACAGGCTTTGTACGTTGCATTCCACCTTTCTCAAGTTGCTCATGTCAGTTCATTGGGCTATAGAATTCATTTCCATAAGCCTCCAGTGAGCTGCACTCTTCAGGGGTGGGGGCCTTTTTGATCTCAAATTTCCTACATAGATGTGTCCATAGGGATCTCATTCCATCCTTTTGCCATGACTTCCAGTCCACGAAGACGGTCTCTTAGAGCCTTGATTTGAAGACTAAGCAGCAGAAAACCACCACATTCTTGAGGAAATTATCCCAGAGGTTAACTGAGACCAATATGAAAAATTTCAAGCAATTGCAATTCCTCAAGTCTGCGTTTGTCAAGATTTAGTTCCTAATCTTTGGTTATCCTCCTGCCTTCCTCTGCTGGATTAAGAAGCAATTTACTGTCAGAACTTCTTTCCTGTGTAGGCATGAGGAGACCAATGTGTGGCTGTGCCGTCTACATAGTTATTTCCCCACCTCCATTTCAATAGGATCATATCCAGGCATCAACTTTTTGAAGACTTTGCAGTCCTTTTGAAAAGCCTTCTCATTGGGATGCTTTCCAATGAGAAATGGGACTTTCTCCTTGCTGCAATATCACATCGAAAGCTTGTTTCCATTGGCTTACATACTGTGACCTTTAAGCCACTTACAGAATAGCTGCCTTCTATGGTATTGTTCTTTATCTTATGCAAGGTTTGTGCATTTTTTTTTCTTCTTGCTTTATGACCTTGCATTGGCCCTTTAAAATATATGTTCAGGAGTCCCATGTTGGCTTGTATAAATTATTTACTTTCTATGAAATTCTGACGCCAAATATTTCCATCAGTCATTTCAAGTTTATTCCTCACCTCAGATAAAGATACCAACAAACATCAGCTTTGAGAATAATCCCTGTGGCCCCATGTCTTATTGTATGCTATACCCTCCCTACAGCTGCCTCACAATCTGTCATCTTCACTTATCCATCAGCCTTTAATACATTTAAGACAGGTTCTGTAGCATGTTACTTTCTTTAATCAGGTTGGGAGAGGAAAGCAAAGTCTTCACAGAAATTCCTTAGTGTATCTATAATTGGATAGGATAAACAGCAGAGCTAATATGGAAAACTGGTTTCTTCCTTTGCTGTCATGTACTGAGTGTGTTTTCTTTGGCTTCATTAGACTTGTGCAGACAAGTGATGTTTCGCCTCTGTGGTTTCAAATTATCATCAAAAAAAAAAAAAAGTCACTTAGTTCTGGGGTTTTTTTAATGAATTTACCCCAAATTAAATACTTGGCTTCAGCTTTGTAGGGTCACTACTTTGTTAGATCTTTGTAACAAAGCTGGAAATTTGGAAACATTGAAATGAAAAATTCATTTTGAATTACAGTTTCTTTAAAATGTCACAATGGAGAAGTGTAATGTTTAGAGACTTTTTTTTTTTTTTGTCAAGATTAATAAACCAGCAAACCTGACACTAATTTAAGTGAAAAATGTTCCCCATTGTGCTCTGCAGAACTCCAGCTTTGTGACCTTTGTGAGAGGTACAATCCTTCTGCCTCCCAGTGGATGTAGGATATGATACTCTGGGAGATACTGGGCATTTTTGCACTCATGTTAATGTGAGCACAGGCATTTAGCATCCTCCCCAACCTCCAGGGCAAACCCCTGGCCACAGAATGAAAACTGTGGACACACATTAGCAAAATCACTGCTAATGCTTATCAGCGCATTGGGCAACTTAATGCAAAAATGAAGCAAACAAGGAAAGAGAGAAAGAAAAGAAAGTTTTTTATCCTTGAAAAATTAATTGTAAGGGAAGTAGAAGGTACACCTTTCCCTCTCTCCTCCTCTCAACCTTGATAACTGAGGTCAAATCCAGTATGTTATCACAGATAATATCCAGTATGTTATAACAGCATCTCTGTAAATAAATGAAATACAGTACAAGTCTTATTAAGGTCTTGAATGTTTTCAGGTATTATCCACCAGCTACAATTAAGTGGTGTTTTACACTGACGGTGCATGACACACTGAAGCCAGTGTCAATCGTCTAAAGACCAGATGCTGGCAGCATAGCTGTGCCAGTTTACGTCAGCTCAATAGAACGGTGTCATTTACACCATGAAGAGAGCGCAAAGGACATGACCCTGTCTTTATCCATATCTCTGTAGGTAAGTTTGCACCTTTTCTCATTTTTCTTCCACTGGGAGTGCACATTCACAGGAAATACGTACAACTCTAATTTTAGTACAGTAATAAAACTCCTGATCTTTTTAAAACTTCAAATTAACAAAAAGCCATGCCCATATGATGTTTGCAGAAAAGACTATACTGACATACATGAAGACCTGCAAGAGAAATTGATTGCAAAGTGAAGAGAAATTGGATTTCACTGCAGAACGCCCAGAAAGCAAACAAGGAAAAGGGCAATAGGAGGCAGGAAAAATGGGGTTAGAAAATAATAACTCTTAAACATCAGTGCTGTTATCGGCAGTGATTCAGAAATGCACTTCTCAAAGGACTATTTTTTTATCCATACGGTGTTGGTTTAATGGGCGGAAAGAGAAAGCCGAGGCTGGGGAGCGTCAGGGAGCTGAGACGCATGAAGGAAAGGGTTAAGGCTGGAGTCACCCCCTCTGAAGTGCTCTGTGATGCTGTGCAGTGTTTCAGCTCCCAGAGCCTTCCTCCTCCCTCCCTGTGTAGAGTGGGGAGGAGGCGGGTTCTGCTGAGCTGTTAAATCCTGAGTGAAGTTTCCCCCATTTCCAGTGGCCACTGCTGTCTGAGGCTGGTTCGGGCAAGGGCTGGGGTTACCCTGACATTTCTGGGACCGCAGCCAGACAAGAAGGGAAAAAGACAAGCCATCTACCATTTGCTTTTGTGGAAGCGTGGAGAAAGGGGAAAGGGAAGCATTCTCTTTTTTTTCAGCATCACATTCCTCTGTTTTTCTTCAGCCTGGAAAATATATTAATGCTGGTGATTTCCTCTCTGGAAACAAAGGAGCTAAACGAGACTGAGGAAACAAGGAGTGGGAAGGAGGCTTGGGAAGTTTAAAAGAGAGAGACTCGGAGCACCCAGGAGTTACCGTTTCTTAATGAAATCCCTGCCTGTGTGGGTAACCAGTACAGCAAAAAGCCAGACTTGCAGGTAAATGGAGAAGCAAAGATCCCAAAGGAAATTTCCGCTAACCTCATCCCACTTCTCAAGAAGGTGAAGAAAAAAGGAAGTTATAAGATACACGGGGGAGACGGGCAGGCTCTGGGACCTGTTGGGCTGCGTAAAGATAAATCACAGCAGCAAAGCTGTATGGCACTGGTCTCCTTTTAAAGGAGAAAGACGTGAAACCTCGTCCCTGGAAGGGGAACTTCCCTGAGAGTGTAAGTCTCAAGTCAAATTCTTGGCTTTCTGCTCTATGTACCGGACCCTTTCTCTGTGCATGTTTGCATGAGTGTTGTGTGAAAGTGTGAGAGAGACAGAGAGAAGGATGCAGATCACAATGTCCTTTTGGATAGACAGAGTCATGTTACAGACAGATGATCTCATTTTTGCATAAAACAATCCATTTTGTGCATTTCCAAAAATAACTCTAAACTGTACAAAGCCACCAAGGCAGGACTGAGGTGTAATCAGCACTTTTAAATCACAAAATCTCGCTAGCCTATGCTTTGCTTTTTTCACCACTTGCGCAAGATGTCATCATACTGTTAACATCTAACTTTTTCTCTTTCTCCTCCTCCCCTCAAGCAGATTTCACAATGAACTGGAGGCCAGCTCTCAGCTTAGCCCTGCTGTGGGCAGCATGGCTAGTGTGCAGCTCCGAGAGGACAGAGAGGCTAGCGGAGGGAGGGAGCCACGGAGTTAGGAAAGTGCCCCTGGCTTACAAGGCTCCAAGCAGCCTCCTGAAAAGGTCTGGAGCACCCCTGAGGGATTCAAGTGCGAATCCCCGACACCCTGTCACCAAGAGGGATTCTTCAGGACCTCCAAACCCACCTGCCAATCTCCTGCAAGGGGAAGCACATTCCCAGGTCAGGGCCATGGGGACCAGAACGAGATGGGTACAGAGACTCACAGCTACAGCCAAATACTCCAAGTCTGGGATGATTAAGGATGAAGGGATATCCTCTGCCTCACAGTCACGGGTGGCACGCTTCCCTTCAGGGTCAAGTTCCCCCAACATCCTGGCCAGCTTTGCTGGGAAAAATCGGGTGTGGGTCATTTCTGCTCCCCATGCCTCTGAGGGCTACTACCGGCTCATGATGAGCCTGCTGAAAAACGATGTTTACTGTGAACTAGCCGAGAGGCACATCCAGCAGATTGTGTTGTTCCATGAAGAAGGGGAAGAAGGGGGAAAAGTCAGAAGGATAACCAATGAAGGAAAAATCCTGGAGCAGCCACTAGATCCTGCCCTCATCCCTAAGCTCATGAGCTTTCTGAAACTGGAGAAGGGGAAATTTGGCATGGTGCTGTTGAAGAAAACTCTGCAGGTGGAGGAAAGGTACCCTTATCCAGTCAGGTTAGAGGCCATGTATGAAGTCATTGATCAGAGCCCCATCAGAAAAATCGAGAAGATGAGGCAGAAAGGCTTCGTCCAGACTTGCAAAGCAGCAGGGGTAGAGGGACAAGTGGTTGAGGAAAGCAACAGTGGGGGCAGCACCCAGCCTACCCCTGGTGGTGGACATGTCCAGGTGTCAGCAAGGAAGGAGGAGCCAAGGAAGAGCAATAATCAGCCAACAAGGACCAAAATGGTGAGGAAACCAATGACAACCATAGTGGCCACTCCTCTGCCTACAGTAAGAACCACGACTCTCCCTCCCACCACCACAACTACCCGTGCCACCACCCGCGTAGTGACAACAGCAAGCCGGTCTACAACAACTACACCCCTCCCCACAACACAGAGGACCTGGACCACAAAGTCACATTCCACCACAGAGTACCACAGGCTTCCAGTAGCGCTAGATACCACCACACCTCAAGTCACAGCCTCTGAGGATTTCTACCCTCCTGTGTGGAAGGCAAACCGCAGGGACCGGCAGCGTGGCCACCTGGAGAAGCACCCGGCAGCCACACGGAAACCAAGCAAAGCTGCCCGCTATGACAGCTCCACTGAAGTCCCAACAGCTCCCTCAGTGCACTACACAAAGGCAAACGTGGGTAGATTTAAAGATAATCGAACTGACAGAAAGGACTATAACCACAGGGACCTGAATGTTACACCAGGGCAACACAAACCAACTAAGACTAAACCACCAAAAAAGAAGGCCCAAGAAAAGATATTGAACAATGAATATGAAGATAAATATGACCCAAGCAAGCCTTCTAGTTCCCATTTAGAAGAAGAGTTTACAGTGGGAAATATTCCCCCAAAGAAAGGAAAACAATCAAAGAAGCATGAGCGAATGGATAAACCTGAGAAGAAGAGGAAGAAGGACAGACCTGACAAGCTGCAGAAGAGTGATAAGCAGTCCAAGAAGGACAAAGCTGAGAAAAAGAGCAAGCAGGACAAAGACCGTAGCAAGAAGAACAAGAAGGGGAGCAGGACTGAGAATGAGGATTTCCCCAAGCCCAACAAGAAGCCTTTCCTACAGCCTCCCAGGAAATCAGTGACTGACCTCCTGGAATATTTTGAAGGCAAAAGGCGGCTCATTGTAAGTAACTAGTTCATCTGAATCTTATTACATAAATGAAATCATATCTCCCTCCTAGCAAGGATATGGGGAACAGAACACTTATAGTGGTTTTGTATTCTTCTGGATTTGTGCTTTCGTTTAGAAGGTAAAATTTCTAGACAAACAATTATTTCCAACAGGGAATGTTTTGCAGTCTCATGTTGGAAATCCTACATGCTGTATGAACTTCAGTCAATCAGGAATTTGGATAAAACCTCTTCCCAGTCACTTCCACGAGCAACCACATAGCCATCAGATTGTTTTGTTTCCAGTGGATATGTACATCTCAGATCTGTATAGTTATGATTGATAAAACAAGGGCCCAGTGTGGATTACATCCATTCTTTGCTTTGGGTTACTTACCAATGTTACCACATTTTGACAGTCCACATGTCCTGCCAGCTGGCATACCTGTTTTATATTGGTGCTGGTGTCCTAAAACTGGAAGCAAGCCAGATGGCTTGGCAGTACTAGAGCATGTCTGACCAAGGATATGCACGAAAGCATATGATGAGATGCCCTGAGGTAGGATTGTTTTATCTGCCGTTCTTCCTGATGGGAACTTGGCATTCAAATCTCCTAGACATCTTCAGAGGTCCTTTGCAAACTTCATTTTGGTTTGTTTTTTTCTCCTGCTGTTTTTATTAACTATAACACTATGGTACGTTTTCAAGTCTGAGAAACTCTGCATGGTCTGGAGTTATTTGTCCCAGGATTTAATAGTGTTATATGTTTTTCCAACAATTTACCTAAAACACCACTTCACCTGGGACTGGAAACCGCTTTAACTGACGTACCAATGTTTTTTCTGGCAGATGGCACATACCCTGAAAGGTACACTTTGAAGAACAGTTCTTTAAAAATATTATTGTGGGAGCTGGTTTCTTGCAATAATTCCACTGCCAGCTGGCCTGTTTCATAATTATTGTCCAACAGTTAGTGTCACAAATGTAGCTTTTACTTTTCATGCCCATATTCCAACACAAATAGCTAAGATTTCAACTACTGGGATTTAATTAATCATTCTGATGGTGATTCACAGTCCTGAGCAAAGGGCAACTTTCTTCTCCCCATCCCCACTCTTTCAGCTGTAGGGGATGTGCAGAGCTAGCAGTCATGTTGGAGAAGAGTAATCTCATTAGATTTTGCACATAATACCTGTAAGTTACTTGTTGACTAATACTTAGCCAAATCAAAAGCTCAGAGAGAGAAACTGCGCAGAAGTTTGGGATCTTTGAAATGTGGTCACATATCTCAACATTGTGGTTTCCAAGAATATGTGTAGCATCAGGACAAATAAAAACAAATTTCAAAAAGGAGCCAAAAGAGGAGTTCACAGATGTCAGGCTGCTAATTCACTGCAGCAGCACAGTCCTGGCAACTTAAAGGACAGTCTGAAATTTGAACCTTCTGGTATTAGGCTACCTCTCACCTGGATCTCCAAGAAAAGAATTGCACAATCACAGGTTGTCAGACCAAAACTCACCGAAGACAAATGATTATGCTATGCTGCACTTCATTTTTCCAGTATCTAATACCATCCTCAGCCTTCTTGCTCTAAGTTTCTTGAAGAGTAAGTTTTAGTCAGTTATTGGTGAAAGCAGTGACCTCTACTATTGCTTCACCACGCACAGCACATGTGGAAAACAACTTCTCAAGCTTCTTTGAATACACACACATGCCTGTTTTAATCCCTTCCTATCAAAATGTTCAGTTCACATAAGGTCACTCCTTTTAGCTAGATGAACTCTTGTCATTCATGAGTCTTCAAACTCCCTCTCTAGAGAATAAGCCCACACTGCTGCAGAAGTGGCTCCACCTGAATTATTCCCCATTGCTTTGCTTGTCTTTCAGACACTTCTTTAACAGACTGGCACCCAAGGGCATTGTTTCAGTCCTCTCCCAAAATTCTTTTGAGAGGAACGTGGGTTTTTAAGTCCTACACGTCATTAAGGACTTCAGAGTGCAGATTTCAGTGTGAATTCCAAACATCCAGAATTTTGAAGGCTATTCTGGGTCAAGTTCAATTAATGACAAATACAGGACCCAGCTACAGAAACTGAAAAAAAAGTTTGTGTTTTGAGTCCTGGAGCCCCACCTCTCTACAGTGGGGCTTTCACTGTGGTCTTGCTAGTGTTAAGAAGTTTTGGCTTAATGAATTTGGGCTCTTGGTTTACTTCTCTGTGGTGATGAAATGCTGACTAACAGTTCATATATGACTCTATTTATACCCACGTGCATATATATGCACATTCACATATACACATGTGCATGCGAATACAGATAGAGACAGTGTATATACTGCCTGTATTGAAACAGTCCTGGCACATGGTTTGATTTGAAGTTTGCTTTGCCTCTTAAATATTCCCTGCTTTGTTCTACAAGGTTTGATGTAGATCAGATTCAGACTTGACTGTGTGTTCCTGCTTATGGCATCTAAAACTAGGGAGGACAAAACAAAACAGTGGTCTGGTTTTGATCTGAGTCCTCAAATCCTTCTCATGATCCTTTTTTCATTTGAAACATTTCTATGCAATTTAAAAGCAACATGTTACATGCTATAGCCCAGAAATCAAATCCTCTTTGTGTCTGACTTTAATTCACCTTCACGTCCCGATGCTGTAGTCATGCCAGGGGGTCTTTGCATAAATGAGAGCGAGATCTTATAAGCCCAGAAATGCCTCTTACATTTCAGTACATTGATGAACTGGATTTTAAAGGACTATATCATAAAAACTACCCTCCAGGCCCTACAGACTTAAAGAAGGCAGCTACAAAAGGATTAAACCAGTTACAGAATAAAGCATAGGTTTGCAATTGAAGGATTCTGGTGATTATTTACGACCTTAAATCACAAAATTTGGATTTGGATTCCAACTCCCTTTGTGTTTGGGGAATCACTGGCAGTTGCTTGATTGTAGTTCACTGCTGCCAGTTAGGATGATTACATTGCTCGAGCAGAGGCATTCCTCTCCACCTCCTGCTGGATACTGCTGCAGCTGCCATGTTCCCAGTGCTCCCACCGTCAGTGAGCAGGGGCGATCCTAGATTCACGGAACCACTGAAAAGGCTGTGAGGGAAACCTGGCGTGATTGGCAGGGCAAGGGGTAACAGGAGAGGACAAGGGTTTCCGTAAAATTCAGTGCCATTCTTCTGCCAGTACTGCAGAGAGGCATGGGAGGAGTTAGTGCCACCAGCTGGCCATGCTTCCTAAAGCCTTCCTGTGGCTGGTTGAAGACCTTTGGGTCAGTCAGGCCTAAATGTACACTCCAGACGCACGCAAATAAATAAAATAAGGCTACAAAGCTGTCAACAGAGCTATGGTAAAGCCCGGTTTGCAGATAGCGACTAGTTCTCCCTCAGTAAAATAATCATCTGCTTCATTCCTTACACTAAACAAGCTCTTTTGTCTCTGCCACCAACCAGCTGATCACTACACCCAAGGCGGACAATACCATGTATGTACAGCAGCGAGATGAGTATCTGGAGAGCTTCTGCAAGATGGCAACAAGGAAGATCTCAGTCATCACAATTTTTGGCACCATGAACAACAGCAGCATGAAAATTGACCACTTCCAGCTAGGTTCTTTTGTTTTTTAATAATTTCTTTCCATCTTGTGGGCACAATACAGACAGCAAAGGGAGAAATCTCCCCAGCTTGGGTCAAGATCTAAGCAACATTATTTGCTGGGGTTCCGTTGTACTTTCACACCTATTCCTTCTCCTTCCATGCTAGCTACCTCCCTTTTGTATTTACATAAGTGTCTCTGGTATTTTCCATGTTCGGGCTTCCAGTGATGTAACTTGAGCACCTTTAGCTTTCTTTGTGGGAATTGTTAAAGCCAGTAAAACAGTGAAAAGGCAGAAAAACATGATGAGGGCATGGGACAAAAAGAAGAAATTAGGCTCAGGTCTACCAATATGTTGAATACCATCGTCACTATCTAACTAAATGGCTACCCTTTTATGATGCCCCCCCCGTCCTTGCTTTCACAAGACATCAGCCATGGATGGCTAGATACTGGCTAGCACAATTCAAAGAAACTCACTGTTGTCATGAAGGAGAGGAGACTGGGGGCAGGAAATGCTGCAGGGAACTGTTTAAGATTATATTCAAAACTTGGCCCAAATTAATTCTGGTTTGAAGTTCAATATCACTATCTCCCCACCCTGCCATATAACATTGTCTCTTGCTTTTGCACTCCTCATGAGATCATGGTAAAACTTCAGTTTTCGGGGGCATGCACTGGCTAAACCCAGTTCAAAGAGAAGCATGCCAGTTAGTACCCTTGCTGTGAGTTCCCTTCCTTCCCAGGATCAGCTTTCCTAGGCTTAAGAGGTAATTTTGCTATGTCCACAAAGTGAGCATCCTCCTCCACAGCAAGGGGAGGTCCAGGAGCATTTTCCCCTTTGTACTGGTATATAGATATTAATTTAGATGATTTCAACCATAGCCTTTAGGTAGGGACAACCTTACACATGTGCACCAGCGTACCTGATGTTACAAAGTTTACCATTTAAAGTCCTACTGCCTCTCTTTACCCATAAACCTAGATACCCATCAATGTGACTGCTTATTGCTGGCTATTTTAAAGAGGTTCATGTAATCGAAGCCAGAAGTTTTGGACTATAAATCAGACTATGCAGAATTTGCAAAGCAGCTCATTCAGCCATATTTAGTATCACCTTTTTACATACAGAATTCCCATACTGGGCATCTACCTCTCTTAGGCAGCCTTGAAACAACTGGCATCAATGTCCAGGTCCAGGGAAGCACCCATCTAAGCCAGTGAGAACCTTTTCTTTCATAACAGTAGGATTTGGGCAGACTTCAGTCCCAGTCCAGCAAACCACTTACACTTAGGTGTCTCTTGAATCATGTAAACAATGTCATTGCTGTCTGCATCTAAAAGGTTAACACTACCATGAATACTTCATGGGATGAAGGCATAGAAATAGTATAAAAGTTGCTACTTTTGCTTATAAGTCCATCTTTCCTCTGGAAGTTCACCTGGTTTTACCAGTCCCTGGGAAGAGATGTGCTCTGGAACAGAAAGCTCAGGACCATACCAGCTCCAGGGTATTTCAGGTCTGGCATACCACAGGCCAGAAAATCCCAGATTTATGCCTGGCTTCCAGCCTCACCTCTACTACACTCAGAGGGAGAGCACCTAGCGGGGATCAGGAGTCTTGTGTCCCTGAATGACAGCGAGTCACAAATCCTGCCAGACCATGCACCTTCCTGACAAATCTGCAGTGGCACAGGATTTTCCACTTCAAGCCAAGGTTATTCAAGGTCACTTTTTGTGTACCAAGATCCATCTGCCTGTCAGTGAACTGTTTAGGATTATATTTAGCTCCAATCTGGCTCATAAGCAGACATTCAGTGACATAGACCATACTCTTTCAGCCTGTTCCAAATTTAATCTACACCCAAACTTTCCCCAAACCACACAACTGTATATAACAACTGAATTCTCACAGGAGAAATTAACTTTTTGAAGAAAAGCAGGAGACTTAGAAGAGTACAAGTTAAACCTTACATGAAGTTCACCTTACCTTTTTTCAACAAAAAGCCAAATTCTGAGCTTTTAGAAAAGTTTAATATAAACATCTTTCTATTTACACACACACACACACACACACACCCTTCTCCTCTACCCTTCCTGCTTACACGACCTTTTCATGGCTCAATCTCCTTCAGCACCAGAGGCATCAAAAGCTCCTAAAAACCAATTTGTTCACAGTATTTATGCTGTGAGAAGCCTGAGCACCCTTCATGATGAGGTCTACTTGTAGTGATGCATCTTTGGACTAAAATACACATGACAACAATAGAAAAGTCCACAATTTCAAACACATTTAGAAGCAGTAAATAAAAGAGAGCTCATTAACACTGTTCAGCTAAGATTAGCTCATACTGAAAGCAAAGAACATTTCCCAGTTTCATATTGTAATGACACGAAAACTGAGTGTCACTGCAGAGGGCTTCACTTCACCCCAGGTTAGCCATGTGGTCTTTTCCCCAGCTCATGGGAACAGGGCTTTAGTCAGCTAAACACCAGCCCCAGGCTACACACTTTACAAAGTCAATACCTAATCCATCAGGCCACTGTACTGCTACAACAAACTGATGAACTTCTTTTTAGCCTTATCTGAATTATTTCTAAGGAGTAGCTCATCTTCCTAGCCTGTCTAGCTGCTAAAGAAGTATAAAGAAAAGTCTCTGTACTCTTTCAGTGACCTGTCTAGAAAAAGCAAAGAGAGTGAGGACTTTGCGGGTAGCAGCAGACAGTCTTGACTCCCACTGTTCTTCATGCTGATCATTATGCTCCTTCTTTATGAAGTGGAGGTCAGGGACAAGTAGTGAATTGAAAAGAGGCAATTAGATTAACTTATTTTCTATTTCTCCCTAGAAATAATTTCCAAGTTTGCAAGGCAGGCCAGCACTTGTGGCTTTCTTCTCTCCCATGACACATTTTTCAGGACTTGGACATGATGCACCCTGGTTCCAGGGGAAGCAAGGTACCTCAGTACCTCTACAGGCTTGTCTTATACAGGCTTCAAGTCTCTGTCTCCAGAGATCTTTTAGGTTTTTTTTTCCTCGGGTATTTCTGAATGTTTTCTTAGCGTAGAGCAGTAAGTACATACAAGTCACTCTCAAAAGTAAGTTTTTTCCTGTCAGGGTGCTAGAATAGGCAATGAACACCAGCAGGCTGATGTAGGAGAAGGAGTGCCACAGCAAGGTATACAGAGAAAGCTGAAGAGCTAGGACTGTAGTATTCAAGACACATTAAACAGTTTCTTGTTTCTTGCAGTTACTAAACCTCCCATGTAAATTTTTAAGACTGGCCAGGTTAGCTCTAGTATCCTGGCCAACCTAAGCTGTTCTAGCTATATTTTATTTGCCCAAATTCTCCATGCTGTTTCATTTGGATATGGTGCTTTCCAGCCCCTGTCCTGCATTGTTCCTATTTTCTGTTCCAGAAATGGTTGCATTTCAGGAGCTGGTGAAATGATTAGTACATGCATATACATGCATAAGAATATTGAAAACAAACAAACAAGGAAATCTAAAATATCTTTCCAGGAAAGAGCAGGCAACCTAGATCTTCTAAAATCAAGTAGAAACGTTGAATACTGACGTGCACATGCCCCAGGACAGACTGTTTCAGGAAATACTGGGACTGAAAACTGAACAGTTAAAAGCCGTAGCACCATATTGCTGTTTTTTTAATATCTTGCCTGTGCAGCTTGAAGAAGGCTTTTGGGAAATGAATTTTCCCCTTTCTTTCAAGGTGAAATTAAAGGCAGAGTGCTGTGTGATTCCATGATTACTTTCATTTCTCCTTTGTCTCACATTAAGATAATGAAAAGCCCATGAAAGTGATAGAGGATGAAGATCTTGTGGACCAGCAGCTCATCAGTGAGTTGAGGAAAGAGTATGGGATGACCTACAATGACTTCTTCATGGTGCTGACAGACACTGATATGAAGGTCAAGGTGAGGTTTTTAACTCTTTGGAAGAAAAGGCATTAGAAATACAGGAAAAAAAAGTGAAAAAAAAAGTAGGAAATTATACACTACAGGATTGCATGTGGGGGCACATAAGTGACTGATGCAGGACTTGGTTATTGCTGGAGGGCAAGAAAAAGGACAGTAAGAGAATTTTTGAGGAATTAGGTAGTTATCTTTGGTTTCTGCAATTAGGGGATTCCAGGAATTGTGGGTTTCTGCTAGCGTCTGATCTGACATCATAGGAGCAAGAGCTCCCACAGGCAGGGGTTTTATTATAGTACCTGGTATTCTAAAACACAGTTTGACTGCTCATCAGGATGACAGCATATAGCATATGGACAAATGCTCTTGTTAAATGGGTTTACAAAAGAGCATAATGACAATTTGTTGCCTGCAATGGCCTGGCCTTATCACATTGGGAAAATACTGAAAATATGTCATTTCCAAAGAGTACTCTGACTGCAAAACTAATGCTATTTTACATGGCTTCTAAGCTGCTTTAGGCCTTGTTACCTGTGTGTAAACAGGAATACTTGGATCTCTATATATACCACGATGCTGTGATACATGCAGAAAGACTCCCAATATGTGCATCCTTTCATCCATCTGTTCTTTTTTTTTTATAACAGCAATATTATGAAGTACCTATAGCAATGAAATCTGTGTTTGATTTGATCGACACCTTCCAGTCACGAATCAAAGACATGGAAAGACAGAAAAAAGAGGGCATTGTCTGCAAAGAAGATAAGAAGCAATCCCTTGAGAGCTTCTTATCCAGGTATTACCTTCTGTTCTTATCTGCTGCTAGTTCTAATGATTATTGTCTTATTGGAAAAATACCCATTCAACTATTTCTGTGATTTTTTAATATAGATTTCTCAGTACTTAGAGTGCTTAGCAAATGTAGAGATGTAGCCGTAGCCTGAATGCAGTCTTGTATAAAGCACTAGAAGTCACGATGTATGCTGTGTTTCCTGACTGCACATTCTTTGGACACTGATTTTCTGTACTTCAGTTCCCCCATAATGACATGGAGATAATAACATTGATTTGCACTAGAAGAGGAAACAAGGATTAATTCATAGATGTTAGCTCAGTGTTTTAAATGCATGAAACACAGTGTTTATGTGTTTCAATCATCAACCATCACAATCTCATTAATCCCATTCTAATCCTTTCCATGTAGCTCAAATCAGTAATTAATTCTCTGTAACTTCCTTCTTATCCTACTTGAGATAACAGTTGGTCTTTGCCAGTATTAGTAATGCATATTACCAAAGGTCTTGCGCAAGTCTTGCAAAATGTTTGAGAGACCTTCTGCAGAAAGACAGTTTTGCTTATGCAATTGCTATATGCTGTGTTACTGCTCTACCTGCAAGGCCTGAATTCCAGGCAATAAACATATCTGGACTGTGGGAATTCAGATCCACAGAAGGCCTGTGCAGCTATAGATCCCTCTATCACAAGATAATTTATGTGAAATTAGGGCTACTCATCACTCTAGGTTTTACTTACTGCATCCTCCTCACCTACTATCAGAATCCATGGGAATACACTGTTAATGTCAAATAGGGATAAATAACTGAGGCAGCGTGGATTACAACTTGGGGAGGAAAAAAGCAACAGGAAAATGAATAGGCTCTTGTTCATAAACATTTTAAAATTCACTGGCCATTTCAACAGAATAAACCTTTAAAGAGATCCACCCAACCCACCTCACCACCTCCTGTTTAGGTCTCAGCAATTCATCCTCAAGACCATCAAGAAGAACCACAGGTTAGGAACAGCTGACCAACACAAGAAAAAGCTTGTATGCTGGAAAGTGTCAGGCCCCAAATCCTTCTTTTCCTGGAATCAGCCCTAGTAATAAGCACACATTAGAAAAAAAGGCAGGAAAAATGCAGAATGTTGCATCTCTAAACACATCTGCAGCTGCACAGAATGCATTTGTCATCTGAGCAAGGAGCATCAGGCTTTAAATACTGGGTGGGCTTCACTAGCCATGTTAACTGGTCAGATTCCCAGCAAGATTCATTCCAACTTTGTCCAAGATTATGTTCCCAGCTGAAAAAGAGTCTTGGCATCATCTCCAGTGCTGCACATTGCGGAGGTCAGTTACAATAATGCAAATATTGTTCTTAACAAGTCTGGCTGGAGTGAAAGGAGACCATGAGAGCCAGAGGTGGCTTGAGTACTGTTTAAAAGCTACATGTATCGGAAGAAGATCCTTGAGTTTGAGAGGGGGAGTGCCCTCATAACACCAAGACACTGGCTGCACTACTCTCTGGGCTCACAAACAAGAATGGGATGCAAAATAGGTAAAAGAGAAAGAAAGAATGCACACAGAGAAGGGTCTGGCAGATCTGTCAGGACAGAATTGTTGGCCTGCGGCTTGTGATATCAGAAATAAGGCACAAATGTGTACATTAGTGTTGCTGAAATAACAGCTGTGAAAGACCAACTGAATAATTTTTCAGTAAGATGTAGCCCCTGACAAGCACACCAATTACAGGGATTGCCTGGTGCAGGAGGGTGAACAGCTTGAGTGGCTTTCAACCCTTCTCAGCTCTCTGCATCTCTGAAGGAGATACTCAAAAATCCATAAAGTGATTAAGAGCATCTTAAAACAGCTCACAGATATGATTCCATCCTGATTTATGCCCTGGAAAAGATATGATCCGCTGTTTACATTCTCAGTTATTATTTCATAGAATCACAGAATGGTTTGGGTTGGATAGGACCTTAAAGATCCAACCCCCCTGCCATGGGCAGGGAAATCTTCCACTAGACCAGTAGCCAGGTGCTTTTGCTATACAATATATCACAAGATAATTTTTTCCTTATTTTCAGAATAACAATATGAAATTTCCCCCATTTCCTCATGTCATGCATATGATTCTTAATGCTTCTCACTCCTATTCACATAACTGTATACATACACCTATGTCTCTTTGCTTTTCCTCTGGGGCAAGATTAAAATGTGGGAGCTTTGCTTTTCAAGGATTTACTTTTTTAATTATAAAAATACATGCAGTATCAGTCAGTCAACAAGACAAAAACATCAGCATCCCCCATTCTTTCGGCAGCTTCTGTGATATTGGGCAAGTTCACCATATTTTCTTCTTCTCCCAAATAGAGTAGAATTGACCCTTTGCATTAGCCTTTATTTTGAGATCTTCAATTGGTTCTGCAGAAAGGCAGGTTATTATTGTAACAAAGTAACATCTGCATCCATTTAAAAAATCATTTCCTGATACAAAAATATCCCTGCAGCTTTGCAAATTCCTATAAAACTGATTTATTCAGGTTTAGTGGAGAAGTACTTTTATTCAAAAAAGGAGTTGCTTGGAGAGAATTAAAAACCCCTGTAGTTAGAATTTTGCAAGGTTTCAAATGTCCTTATGTCAGTGACTTTCCTTGAGAGGACAAGGGAAAGCACTCCTTGGGCAAAAGTTTGGTTAGATGGGGTGTTCCATATTAAAGAAATAGCCAAGATTTTTCTTATTGCTAAATGCATACCTCATAAGGCCACAGGCTCACACAACCACACTCTTACAAACAAGCTCAGATTCAAAACCATGTTAGAGGTATTTTCAGCGAGTGTGGTGTAGAAGAAAAAGAGGTCAGTGAGTATTTACACAGAAGTATGTTATGTCTGAAATGAAGATACACCCTAATTCTCAGACAGGCCTTGGACTGCAAAGTAACTGTGCAGTTCCAGCAGGGGTGAATGACGTAAAAGGTCAATGTTTAGTGAGGAATTCTACAGGAATGTTTCTTTCCATTGAATATACACTTCTCAACATTATTGTAACTACTGAAGAGGTCTTTGAGCAAAGATCATAAGCTTTGCAGTGTTTCTTTGGTGAAGCAGCAGATGTTTGAGAGTTGTAAAATCCAAAATAGGCTTTATCCTCTCCCAGTGATGGACAGAACTGGGAAGATCTCCCATACAGCTGTTACTCAGAAGTTGTGACAGGAATGACATACTTCAGCCTACAGAGAACAAAAATGTTGACAGGACTCAGGTCACGTATTATCACTGTACACTGTCACACTCTCTCCTCCTTCCAGGTTCCGATGGAGAAGGAGGCTGGTGGTGATCTCTGCTCCCAGTGATGAGGATTGGGCTTATTCCCAGCAGCTTGCTGCTCTCAGTGGACAAGCCTGCAATTTTGGTGAGTCAAAAGAAATTACACTCTTGTTCCCCAAACCCACATCCTTCCTGGTGATGCAATAGGTTCCTTTGCTCAAGTCTGAATCTAGACAGTCTGAGGAGTCTGACAACTGAATAGCTTGCTGTAGGTATTCCACATCCAAATGGAAAACACTGTGCTAAGCAGGTAGTACAGCAAACCCCCTGAGACAGCTAAGACAGCTAAATTGTTCCCGGGAATCATTTGTGCGAGGCAGAAAAGGTTAGCACTCCAAAGCTTCCCTCCAGGCTTGCGCTTCAGGAGCTCAATGACGTTTTCTTTTCCTTAATGCACAAATTAACACGTAAGTACAATGCTTTGGGAAGGTCAGATTCTCTATACCCAGCTCAGAACCAGGTCAGGTTTCAGGGAGATGACGGCCATTAGGTTTTGTTCGGGTTTTTTTTTCCTCCTTCCTGCCTCATTGCCAAAACCTGTAAAAATATTATCCAACAAGGACACTCCCAGCCCCCTAAGTACTTAAGAGCCAACTACATAGTCAGTGGAGAGAGATGGAGTCTTCCAGGAGGCAATTAAAAGCAAGACCCAGAAATACTCTTCTGCCTTTCCATTAGAAAGCCCAGAGACCTACTCCTTAACTTAGGCTCCTGGCAACGCAAATCCCATAGAGGGCATGGATTTGACTCCTACAACAGAATGAAACAGCAGCTGTTTCAATACATTTCAGTTATGCCTGGAGATCTGCACAGTATCACTGCTTATTCATAACCACCCAGCTTTCATTCAGAGAATCAGCATCGTCTCACTTGGTAACTACTGAAGCAAACGGTGACATAGACCACCGCAAAATGCTTCCTGAAGAACGGAATGTAATTAAAACAGTTAATTCTCCTCACCTTTTGTTAGGGACAGCTTGAAGGAGAACCAGCAAGTTCCTGAAGCGTTTGTCCTCAATGGGTGTTATAACTAAGCATCTATCCTCCAAGTTGTAAAAACAGTTACATCAAAGATTTTGTAGATACAGACTCACGTTACACAAACAGTTTCTACAGCCCCCTAAGGCCTTTCTTCAAAGCAGTCCAAGCCTCTGCCCCAAACAAATGGAAGAAGTGAATGCCTGTCATAAGCCATTCCCCGCAGTCACGTAGAGTTTAGCTGTGATAGGTTACATTGCCCCTAAATACCTTGTTGCTGTGTAGACGACAAGTAAGAGCTTTGAACAAAACAGTGCAGAAACATTCTGAATTTGGGGAATGGCCTCTACAAATATAACAGTGTGCCTGCTGCTTGCATCCCTACCCCATCTCTGTTCTAGAACCACTACAAATGCTGTCGTCCTAGGGACACTAGCAACAGCTTTCATGCAACTGATAACCATATTTACTTGACACACTAGCTTATCCTCATGTTTGGGACAGGTGATGTGACTGGCAAAGATTTCACATAAATCACTAACTCTTCCTCCTAGAGGGCTGGCTGAGACTGGGTCCTAACTTAGCATACAGAGACCTGGCTGATTAAACTGAAATCTGCCACAGAGCAGAAAAACCTGGTCTGACCCCAAATCTCCTTCACTTCCTCCACAGGTCTGCGCCATATAACTATACTCAAATTGCTAGGACTTGGAGAAGATATTGGCGGTGTCTTAGAGTTGTATCCAATTAATGGTAAGTAACTGTTTCCAGTTTCCTCAGTACTCCCCACGAAGGACATTACATAGAGTTTCTTTGCTGTAATTTCTTTAGAGGGATTGGTATGAATATTTTTTTCTCTTTTGTTTCTTTCAAGAAAAAAGACAATACAAAAGCAAACAAAAAGCTTTCTTGGTGTTCCCGTGCTAAACATTATATAACTTATTCAGGACACAAAAGCCCAAATATCATTTCGAAGACATCTCACGTCTTTATCTTCCACCTAAATATACAATCCCAAGTACACTTCTCTGCCTGCCTTGCTGTCAAAGATGAAGAGATGTCTGTGCCTCTTACATGTGCAAGAGTTTGCAGGGCTAATAGAACACCAACTCAGCAGATCCTCTTATATGGGTCCCTCAGTCATCTTCATAGAATGGTTTAGACTGTAAAGGACCTTTTAAAGATGATATAGTTCAACTCTACTGTCATAGATAGTGACATCTTTCACTAGAAGAGGTTGCTCTAAGCCATGTCCAACCTGGCCTTGGAACACTTCCAGGGATGGGGCATACACTGCTTCTCTGGGCAACCTGTTCACATGTTGCACCACCTCCAACCTGGAAAACCTCTTCCTTATATCTGAATCTACCCTCTTTCAGTTTAAAACCATTACCCCTTGTCCTGTCTCTATTGGCCCTGATAAAGTCTTTCTCCATTTTTTTTTTTACAAGCCCCCTCTAAGTATTCCATTTGCTCTCTGCAGGCTACTTCAGGTACCTATTCTTAGGAGATCTCACTGTCAGGGTACATTTCAAATGCTACCACTTAAGCCCAACAACTGTCTCCATCAGTGAAAGAACAAAGTCAGCTGATTTATCCCATCCCCATTCTGACTGCTCTGTAACATGAAAGCGTGCTAATCTTTCTAGCTTGCTGGCCTCCTTCAGAGAGCTTCAACAAGTTTGTAAGACATGTGCCACTTTGTAAAAGTCCTACTGCCAAGACAGCTCTGTGTTTGTTGCCATTAAATGACCCAGCAAATTCATCCTGTAATTCTTCACACTATCACTATTTCTCATGATTTCTTTCACTGAGACTGTTTTTCATATATGCCTTATGCATTATGAGAACCAGGGACACAAACTCCATAGAAGCCAAGGAGGTGCATGTATGATGGGTGACAAAAAGGTGTGCTACACTTCAGCAGCTTCAGCCTACAGAATAAAGACAAGTTTACTAAACCTAATAAAGCGTTTAAAATACATCTTTAGTTTACACTGAAGCTGTTTCATTTTGGAAGCAGGAAATCCTGAACTTGTAAATGACAAAAATATTACATTGCCAACTATTGGCCTTCATCCTATCTCATGTTGCTAACAAACATCATCACTGCCTAAACAAAATATCAATGCTGGTTTTGTGATTACTTTCTAGGAAGCTCTACTGTAGACCGAGAAGATATCCCAGCTAATTTGGTGAAAGACATTAGAAATTATTTCCAAATTAGCCCAGAGTATTTCTCCATGCTTCTAGTTGGGAAAGATGGAAACGTCAAATCCTGGTATCCTTCTCCAATGTGGTCTATGGCAATTGTGTATGATCTGATTGATTCCATGCAGCTTCGTCGACAGGAAATGACAATTCAGCAATCGCTTGGCATGCAGTGCCCAGATGATGAGTATGGTGGGTATGGTTACCATAGCTATCACCAGGGATACCAGGAAGGTTACCAAGATGATTACCGTCACCACGGCAGTTACCACCATGGATATCCATACTGAAAAGTGCAACTTAGTCCCTGACTGCCCATGTCTGTTTTCTAATAGTTATTCAAGCAATTGGTGGCCACTTACAGAAAAGTCTTCCCAGGCTGCCTAGATATCCCTGCCTCGTTCTTCTACTGTTCAATCAAGGGACTTGTTTTCTCAAAAATGCAGAAGCCATTACAGTGAAGCAATTCAAACCAGTAGTATTGAAGCTTTAAACAGTAAATTAAACCTTTAAACAAAGGGCATCAGCAGGTGCTGTCTGTATTAAAACCAAACAAAAACCCACCACAACTCCAGTCCATGGACACTACTGTAGGGCAGAACACGAACTGTCCAACAGATTTTGCAATGCTTTTGTTAGTATTTTTTCTAAGGAGAAAAAAAAAAAAAAAAAGTGTATTTATTGGGAAGTGAGATTGCATTGTGCTCATGAAGAGAAGCAAAGAATCACACTTCAGGACTTTCCCAGAAAAGGAAAATATAAGAAGGAAGCATTTGGCAGGCTCTTTAATAATAGCAATAATAATAATAAAATCCTTTTGAAGTACCTTATCTAAAAAGACAGCATCCCTTCTGTGGTGCATTAGTATTGTAATTAGCTGACATTATCAATGAAAATGTGAATTTACAGCTATGGCAGGATTTGTTCTAATATAATTCAATGTAAAGTTCTTAACTACAAAGCTTGCTTTATGGCCATTTATTCTTTTAATTGGGATCCATGTTCTCTTAGGTCCTGCCCACTTGACAGTTAAATCGAAGGTAATGAGAGCTAAGTGAAAACACCAACTATAGCTAGCATTGTCTGAAATACAGAAAACTGAAAAGCAGTATTTTCATCAGAAAAATAGGAAACAAATTCTTATTCATGTATATTTTAAATGAGTTGTAACAAGATCTCTATAATAATGTTCTTAATTAAACTATTTCTCTAAATTTCAAATTTCCTTCTACCTCTTCATCTCATACCCTCCAGATGGAAAAAATATAGACTAACATATAGACTAAACATTTATAAAGCTATTTGGGAATAATTTAATCTGCTACTAAATCAGCACTATTCCTGCCACACTTGCTGAAACAGTTTTCTTCTCCCTTCTCATTGGAGAAGTGCCCTTTGGGCATCTGATCTGTTGCACCACCCTACTCCTACTGAAATCAGTGGTGGGAACAGCATGCATAGCCATGCTTTCAACACCATTTGGATTAGATTTCTAAACATTTAAGATCCGCATAAAGATTCAACCTTCATAGTAGCACAGTGGTCATTTCTGATGCTGAAGGCATGCCTGACCAGACATATTTCTTTCTATAATCTCTGACATGAGTGCACATGCTGCATATAGATACATGCGGCAGGGCATTCTTACTAGGCTTTGTCACCACAGCAGTAGCACAGGAATAGGGAGAAGCTACTGCTCTAAGCTGGTCAGACCATGCCCCACAGTTTTGAGTTTTAGCGTTTTCCTGATTTCATCCCCTACCCCCCCAGACAAAACCAGAACTGAGAAAAGAAACAAGCTCACTCAAACCCAGCTATTTCTCTAGAAACTTGGTCACAGAATGTCAGAAAAGCAGACAGATGTGAGGAGATCACAGGGCCTGACCAGTTGTTCCTTAGCTTTACAAACCTGGTCATTATATGGGGCAGGCTGCCCTCTGCACCACAAGGTCTACTCAACACAGGGTACAGCTCCTTACTTTCCTCAGGTGACTAGCTAAGTGGGTAAGCATTTGACAGAACCATTTTGATAGGGCTGCTGCCTGCAGAGAGCTTCCAAGCTCCCACTAACTACAGCTCTTCAGAGAAATTTAAAAAAACAAAACCAACCCCAACACCAGACAAAGAACCCCACAACAAAGAGGAACTAGAAAAAGAATTACAGAACTGAAAGATTTACAGAAGAAAATGGGAGGTACCATAGCTCAGTTTTAGAAAACAAGTGCTTATTTCACCAGTGTATTAAGGTCAACTGCCTAACTTTCTTTGCCTAAAGCAAAGCAGAGGAAAGTAAACCAGATGTTTAACAGCCACTCCTGTAGACAAAAAGAGAAACACCTTTAGGGTGTCTTCTTTCAGGTGTTCATTTCAACTTTTCTATAATCTTGTTTATAGTGAGAAGTCTTTAAATGAAAGCAAGCCCTTTTAACTCACACTACAAACCATGGAAACTAAATGTCCTGTGCTGAACAGGAGGAAGAGACAGTTAACTTACAAAAGGATTCAACACCTGATCCAAATTGCCTTTTATCCCCCAACCCTCCAGAAATCAAACTTAAGTTAGGCAAGTACCAAACCCAGTCTAGGCATTCAGTGGGAGCTGCATTAAAAAGACAACTCCAAACAAGTTGTCCACTTGTAAGGGAGGTTGGGATGGGCTCTTAAAGCAGAACATGCATTCAAATACTCACAGAATCTGGAAAATACTGTTCTATATTCCGGTGCTGATTCATGCCTTCATTATAAACTGGCTCAAAATTATCAAAAATTTTATGATTCTGATTTTGATTCAGCTATGATCCTGACTTTGCAACCTACTTTTCCTTATGGAAAACAAAAAAAAACCCAAAACCTAAAGGAACACCAAGCCAAAAAATCCTTTCAGCAGCAACATATAGTTTTCTAAAAGACTAAGGGCATTCAGGAGCTACAATATTCCAAATTCAGACTTCATTTCGCAAAACACAAATCAAATCCAAAGCACTGGCTCTGTCCCTGACAGACCCACTGAGATTAATGTCCTATTTCTACAGCCTTTAGTGAAGGCTGTAGAAATCACATTTAATTATACAGAAAAAAAAGATATAAAATCATATTTTTTTCTTATACAATTACAAATTATAAAGAAAATTATAAAGAAAAAAACCTTTTTCTTATGCATATTTATGAGATTTCATTCAGCTCCAAGATGGCTGTCTTCATCCACAGGCTTTCAAGCACCATGGCTCAGTCATAATACAGTTACAGAGTAGCTGAAATTAACCAAAATAAATATTGCTTTAATTAGCTTGTTCTAAACAAGAGAAACATGAACACATCTCTCTTCCTGAGAGGTTTTGTGAACTACTTCCTCAAACCTGGGGGGATGAACATAACATCCTCAGCAGCAATTAAGTTCAAACGTCTGTGAATCTGGGGCTCTAAATCACAGCTTAGAAAGAGCTCTCTGCCCAATGTATTCACTAAAGACTGTGTGCCAAACAAATGCTGCTCTCCAAAAGTCTCCTTGTAAACTTCCCTGTTGTTAGCTGAGGAGAAAATAGTAAGCTTACCAACATGGAGTAGGTCAACAATCATACAGTAGAAATACTTAAGTGGGATTCACATGATCTATTTGAAACATGTAACTATAGAATAGCCCCCCTTGCTAACTAGGGCTGATGCCCAACTGACAATTGTTTACAGCCACCTCCTAACAAATCTGTACACACAAAATTCAACTATTGCCATGTATAGCACAGCTGCACAGAACTGCAGTTATACTACTTTTGGGTTACTTTACACACTTTTATTATTGCTAAGTTGATGCAAATCATCACCCATGTTTAGACAGCACTTAACATTCCTGTTGCTTCAAAGGGGATATACAATTCTCCTCCATTATTAAAAGAAACCTGCCTGGCCAATCCAATAGAATTCCTCTGAGATCTCCAACCTGAAGACAACAGAAAGATTTCTACATGTTAGACAGGACCAACTCTACAGTGCAAACTAAATGCTTGGATCAACAGTGCAATCTTTGTGCAATCTAAGACTTCAGCAAATAAGCAAGACAGCATTGGTGAAACTTGTAGAGGGGAAAATCATTAAGCAGGACAAGAGTGGAGAGAACTAAGTGCACTTTATAAAATCTGCAGATCAGTCATTTCCATATCTCATTTCTCTTAATGCAGATATTTCAGGCAGAAAGGTCAAACATACAATTTTTAAGACATTCATCTCTGTTCTGATGCTCTGCCACTAGAGGTATGAGGCTGATTTCTATGTTTTGACTTAACACAAAGCTCTCTGGAAAAGTTCAGATAGAAAGATACTGTTCATGTAAATCCAAAGCAATATAAAGCTAACAGTACTTCCACTCTTCTTGGAAATACCTTCTTAAGTTGGTAGCTATGATCAAAAAAGACAATGAACTTAGGGAGGTGCATATTGCGAAGCTGTATGTAATGGGAAAAAAAAAAAAAAAGAAAATGTCTTACTGCAACTAAGTCCTTAACAGTTTGAGTATTTTTTTTATTTATTTTTTGTGTGTGTTGGAGATTTCATAAACAAACGAAAACCATGTTTCTGGAATTTACATAGAAATATGCTTTCTTGTTCATTCTGTACAGACGTAAACAACTAGGATTCCTTTTGTTGAAATCGCCCACTGCAAAAGCACGACGAGATCAGCTGTAAAAAAATTTTCAACTACAACAACAATTTCACTTTGTACAGTTATTCTTAATATATAATAGAAAAAGTCAATACTCCCAGAAAAAAAAAAAAAGTAGAAATGAGAATAACAACTTTAGATTTTATAACTTGACAGTCATTTCCCACATATAGAAACAGGCTACACCTCCTGATGGATCAATAAGAGGAGGTATGTTAATTAATATAGCTATGAGTCATCAATACAATATACATAAGTAAGATGTTATACACGGAGCCTGGAAATAGGATGGCAGAGGGGAACAAAGGCAGGACTGTCTCCAGTCCACAGAGAAATGCATCACTAAATGATTACTATACACTGTGGTATGAGGCTTTGACACTGAACTCATTGCTTATCTTTTGAAGAATTCTTTTCACAGTATCTTTCAACTATGAAATATGCATTTTTGAAGGGAGAAAATTATAAACCAGCAGCTTTTTCACTGTTCTGAGAAAAGAGTCTTTAGGAACATACCAAGAATCTCTTATCTGCATCCCAGTTCGCTTTGCTCTTTTAAAGTTCTCTGAATTATTTGGAACCTCTTTTTCATCTCACTCAAAATGCAATCCAGCAGACACACCTCAACAGTGATTCTGAGACCACTATGCCTGGCACTCTGCAGAATGACTTCTCTCTCTGCAAAATAATGCAGTCTGACAGGGTAGTGCAACACTAAATGATACTATCACATGCACTCTCTTGCTCAGTGCTCCAGATGTTGAAAAGCATCACTGTAGCTGCATAATATTAAGTTTTCAGATAGTCAGCTCTGTGCAAACTAATGCCTCTACACATAGCCTTTCTAAACAGAAAAAAGAGACCCCATGATGCTTTTATACTGTATAACACATTTTTGCTTTATTCAAGCTCTTTCAAAGTTAGGCCACATAAGCTGCATGTAAAACTTCTATAAAGGCATTGCAGATTTCCATTTCCCCAGACACTGGGAGACAGGCACACAAGGATCTCACGCTGAAATGTGAGAACCAGTGGCTGAAGTCAGTGAAATCTATTCTGCTCTCAGTCACATCAGAGAAAATCAGAAAGAAAGGACTCCACAGGAGTCAGTACAGTTACACTGATATAAAGACAGGAATAAAGACAGAATTAAGACCATTCAAACTCAAATCACACTCTAGAGATCTGCATTTTTGACAGATCAACACACCCTTAACCCAAATTATTCAATTTTATATTGAATAAAATATTATACATCCTGAAGTGAAAGTTTGATGAGATTGGTTCAGAGGGGCTCTTTTACTCAGCTAGGGATATATCAATCTGAATTGCAAAAATACAATAAATCAGCCAATATGCCTCAGTATTTATGAGGTTACTAGTAACATCTTCAGTCCTGAAAAGAAAACTTACTGGAGAATTTGTATACTGGAAGATACAGCAGAAACATTAATCAATGCTTGTATCACTGCTGCAAGGCGGAGAACAGTTTTATCTCTGTTTTGCTAACCAAGGAATTCATACAGGAAGTTGCAGTGACTCAGGACAGTTAACCAAAGTTGTGAAAGATATACAGTTAAGAGTCCAGGACTGCCTTCCATAATATAGCATGTCACCCAGACCACCGAGTCCAGGGTGTAGGTCTCTTCTTGTTTGCATCAGTTATAGATTTTGTTTCTTTCAGCAGATTTTGAAGCTCTAATTTACATGCATAGGAAGAGACAATACAATGCTCCATATATACGGCTTGAATGTTTTCCTCATTCATCTCTGATACCCAGCTGCAAAACAGTTTCAATTGCAAGTGGGGAAAAATGACCCTTCTCTGTGTTAATGAAATGTTAAAATTCTTTCACTATGAGTAATAGAACTCCTCTGAGCCAGCCTAATGCTAGAGGGAATCTTCATCTGTATCGATGTCACTGCTTGGTTTGTTCAACCTCTCAAATTCTTCTCCATCCTACAGGAACCAGAAGCAAAGGAAAAAAATGTAAGCAAAACTTATCTTACTATTAACATCAACAAAAACAAACAAACAAACAAAACCAACCCAACCAACCAAACACAAAAAAAATCCAAACCAAACAAAAAAACCCACACAAAACCAAAGTTTATTTTGAAGACATCACTTATATAACATCAAAACCCTGTAATTTAAATCTCTTACCAGTGTGTTATAATCTTGCTCTGGAAAAATATCCCTGTATCTTTAAAGCAGCTTGTAGCCCATTCCTTTAACAGGAAGCTTGCGCACACAGTACTGCTTGTTTTCACCACAGCTGCTCAGTTTTAAGTGCTAAAATAGATAACTTCTGGTATACCAGAAATATATGACAGTGTTATTTATTACTTGTTATACAACAACCTAAGAAGGGACTTTGTGGAATATCTGGAAAACACCTCTTCCAAATTGAATATTTCTTAGAGTTAAATGGAGACAGCACCCCCTGCTGGTTTCAACGTGCATTACAGAACACATCTGTGCAAGCAAACTCGAGTACAGAAACATTAACCCTTCCCCTTTAGACTGACCGCTCAGCTTAGCTGAATGACCTACCTACGAGCATGCCCTTCCTGCCATGTTCTAGTTAACTACACGACTATTCAAATTCGGACAAAAGCCACTAATGGGCCTGGAGGAAATTTTTTTTTTTCCCCCTTATGAAACAAGTGTTAAAACTCTGTATTTATAGATTACCTTTTTGTCTTCAAATACCATTGATTGTTCAGGTAGAAAGAATCTTAACATCAAATATATTAACTTCTTCATTATTTGTGCTCAGTTGCCAAGACTTATCAGTTCTACTTATGTACAATTATTTCCCAGGCATCAATTTCAATTTCTGAATGCCCAAGGCCAGTGAAATATTTGTTTCTAAAGGTTTCAAGAGAGTATTTGTACAAAGCTAAAGTTGCTCACAAGACAAAGTAGGAAAGCTATGCTTACCTAGGGTTCACGCACTGAAAAAGATGAATACGCAAAGCAAGACCCAGTCAATTTAAAAGATTTTAAGAAATACTGAGGAGTTTTGGTGTTTGACTTGAGGGATGAGTCCAGTAACATGAAAAATGAATCTTCCAAACATACCATAGCATAAATTGAGGTGAAACAAAAGAGGAGCCAGGGAAGACAAGAACTGAAAAGCCTTACCCCGCTTGACCTCTCCCATGCATCTCCTTTGATATGTTTGCCCCTTTCCCGCAGAGTAGCATATTCCAGGCCTCTTGGTTTACTGGCATTATAGATGAATATGGAGAGAAGTACTACAGGAGCTTCCAAAAAGAACTCCAGAGAAGGCCTGAAGTCAAAGATGATAAAAGAGACGGTGGTAATGATGACAGTGGTGATCTGAGCAGTCATAACATGGAACATGTTGTCTCGGAACTTCAAGATGAAGGCTACAGACAGTCCCAGGAAAGCTGTGACAAATATGAGAGCCACTGAGAAGATGTTGTGCCCATAAAAGAAGCCACAATTCCCTATCTGCTTCCTGTCCTTATTCTGCAGTCCCAGCATAAGCCCATTGAACAGCACCCCAAAGGCATAGAGTTTGCTGTTCTGCGTGAAGATGCTTTCAGCAAGCTGATCCCCATCTTTCAAGATCTTTTCATTGTAGATGTTAGCCAGGGCAGAAATGAAACACTGCACCAGAATAAGCAGATGACCCAAACTGAGGCGAAGAGGTTTCAATGCTCCTGCCATGGTACTGGTGACATTCCAATGGAAGCTGGGAAGGAAACTTGGTGTTACGCAGTTGCTCTTTTCCAGGCATGCTTCCTCAGGTCGAGCATAGAGGAGGCAGTGGTTAGATGGACTAAAAAACATACTATGATGGAATCCATGTGCGGCCAAGCTTTGCTGATGGCCTCCAGTTCCTAGAGTCAGGGCAACGATGGACAGGAATAAAATCACCAGAGATGCCCATTGTACCCAAGAGATTTTTCGCCTAGGAGTAGACAAAAAAAGCCACCAACTTTAGAAACACACTGGCATAAATTGTCAGGAGAACAAACTCTATAAAACACATAAAAGACATCATGCCACAGATAAGGAGACAGAGACATGAGCAAAGATAAATCTTGGCTTTCCAGACTTCACAGTTAAATGCCAAAAGGCAGCACGCTTTATTACAGCAAGGGGGGCCCAGCCTGGCAATCACAGAAATACAAATGGACTGTTCTGTAGAGATAATTTAAGGAAAGTATTTCAAGATCGTGTTAGTTCTAGATACTGACTGCCTGACAACTTAAAAGCAACTGTTGTCTCTGTGGGAAAACAGATCTGATAGAAAAAAAAGTAATCACAAAAATTCAAATAATTATCCGCTTTCTCTGGTAAACTTTTACTACATTTCACTTTTCCCACATGATTATGTGCCCTTTTCTATTATTTTATGATGATACATGATATAAATCTATGAATATAATTTATAACACTGTAGGACTATTTATATTATTTTTCACTCAAGCAATGACAGTTTATCTTGGGGAAAATAGGGAATTTTGAAAATTAAGTAAACTGTGATATCACAAGAAATATCAAAGTAAACAACTGAGAAAAAGCATTTCAAGTCAGACTGTCAGACACTGTTTTGGTATATTAACGCTTGTAGAAAAGGCATCTTTCTTCCACATCCAACACAAATGAGTTTTTGAGTGTTATTATCCATTTCCCTGTCTTTTCTGAACCTAAATCACACCATAAAGTACCCAAATCAGGTGAAGTGGCACACATAGGACAGAGTCTAGCTTTTGTCGGATGAACAATGAAGAAAGAATACATAAATACTTCTTAAACATACTAAGCTAACATATAAATGGAAGTACCCAAACCTTAATTCTGACCATCCAACAACTACCTAATCAATGGTTCAGCTGTCTCTTATTACAGTTGACCAAATGTGCAGAGATATGTAGGAACTCCTAATAAGCTACCATTTCCTATGCCTTCAGAAAACACCTTTGTAGAAAACAAAGCCAACTCTCCAAGTTGGTATAGTCACAAGCAATTGAATAACTGTTCCCCATTAGATGAAAAGAAAGAATGTAGCTTAACTTCTTCATGAAGGCTGGGAAGATATAAAATTTCTTTCACTTTCATAAATACTACTTACTTTAGCACTATCCTGAAGAGAAGAGCTGTTGTTATAATGACAAAATTTGAAAAGAGTACAGCCATTGCCTAGAAAGAGAAGAAAGGGAACAAATTTATACTCCAGACATAGTGTGAACATCAAAAGTCCACCAACTTCAAGTGTTCACCTTTCTGCCAGGTAAAAAGCATCATCCTGGTACTTACCTTACATCTATACTCAAGTGGCAGAATAACACTTCCCTAAAATGACATTGAAGCACCATTTTAAAATCTCAAGCAAACCACAGAGACCAAGTTCCACTGAAAGTGGGGAAAGCTGTACTGAAACAAATGTATGAGGAAACCAATCCAGCAGAAAACTTACTTAACAAAACGGTTTAGTTTTCAGCCGGATCAGATCCCCAGCCAGGCTGATCAGTCAGGTGCAAAACCAGCTATGCCAGTAGAAAGGAGGAAGTTCCTCCAAAAAGAAAGTAAGAAAAGAATAGGGGAAGACAATGCTGCTGCTGGCTGTGGTGCCAGCTTGCAGCATTCATGAAATCCCAGACTTGGACAAGGCACTTACAGGAAATAAACTTCTTGCATGTTAAGTGCATTTGTTGCATTGTTTGTCAAAGGTAAGGAGGTTCAGCTTGAATTTTCAAGACTGCAACTGTACTAGAGAAATCACCTGTTTCAAACCAGAACTGAAAACAACTCTAAAGCTCCTCATTTGGAAATAGCTGTACAATTATGACAGTGCCTTATTCCATAGCTATAATCCCAAACTGCAATCTCCTTGTGGCAAGGACTGTCTTTTTAGTCTCTATATTAGACACTCTACACTGGGACACTGGACCAAGAAGAGGCTCTTTTAGGCAGTGCAGTTACCATTAAAGATCAGAATCTATCAACACCAGTAGGGAAAAAAAGTTCTTTTTGGGGGTGAAGGCGTTTCCCAAATTGTGCTATTCAGGACTGCCCTGTGTAGTCAGTACGCACACAAAAAAATCCAGGCATCTGAACTAATTCCTCTAATTCAGCCTTCAGATCACTTTTTAAGACAATTTTACACAAAACCATATATGGTTTCAGAAGTGTAAGACACAGACACTGTCTTGAACTTCCTCATCTGCATTTCCACATTCCTGATTCCACAATAACAGAGCCTTTTTCATTTACTAGAGGAAAACCACAGATCCTTTTCCTGTTACCTTAGTTCCAGTCTGTTCCAAGGTACTCTCTGCTGAATAAAAAAAAATCTCATGAAACAAACAACACAGGGTCACAAGTAAGCTGAAGACTGACATGAGACATCTGCCTAAGACACAGCAGCTTAATTTTCCTTTTTGCAAGATTACAACAGAATAAATATTTATGGAACAAGAAAAATATTGCATAAAGAAGTGAATCTGGCAGAAACAACTCTGGAAAAAAAGAGGCTTGATGCAAAATGTACAAGTGTTCCATAGTACTCTGGTTTTGCTTTACAGTCAAACCCCCACATCCAACAGCTTTGGTAACATAATATGATCAAAATCTGTAGTAGGATAGTTACAAGGAATTAATTTTGAGTTGCTTTGTTCTCTGAGGCCTCAAGGGACCTTTGTCATAGATGAGAAGGAGCAAGAAAAAATTTACCAAATATCACCATACCACAAACTTACATGCTACAAACAGAATCTCTGAAAATCTCTTATCACTAGGAAATGTTACCTGCTAAAGAGTATCCATAGTTGTTAGAGCTGAAGCTTACAAACAAAAAAATTTAAAAAAATTGCCCCAAAGCAACTTCATACTTCAAGCAACTGTCACCCAGGTGCTAATTAGTTGGAAGCCTAGTAAGTTTTTAAAGTCACATGAAACCAAGTTCAGCGCAGTATGGCCTCCTTTCAAGCACCTTGCCTCTACCTTTTCACTTTGTCTTGTACACTGCCAAGGTGTTCTATCTTATCTACGATCTTACAGGTATTTAGTTGGTCTTTTAATACTTGTTTACCATGATTATGCACAATTACAGCTAACCCTCATAGAACATACCCATTTAAAAGATACAAGATGCTAAGAGTTCTAAAAAAGAGAAATCTTCGAGCACATGCTCTGAGGGGAGAGAAACAAGGTGTGCGCATCAGGGGAGGAGTGGGGGTGTAAAATCTAAAAGCCATCCATACTGCAAAAGATGTATAACCTTTGCATAAAAAAGCAATAGTGTTCATGTAACCTTCTGAACATCAGGCTTTGTTATTACTAACATTATAACTGAATTTCCTTCCTAAAATAAAAAAAAAAAAAAAAACCCAACAGAAAACATACCAAATGCCAAATCCAAAACCAACACCAAAACCACATCACCAACAAAAAAAAACAAAAAACAAACATTGCCAAAACCCATACACAACAAACCACAGAACCAAGCACTGGGTATGTTATTTTAAGATATCTAAGTCTTGATTTAAATTACATTTTTGCAGCCAAGTCTTATTGTAGACTCTGCCCTGTTCATGACACAAATGTACACCTAAAAGAACAATATTTTAAGGAGAAGTTCTGACAGAAAAGGAACAGAAATATTTATACATATTTTTAATGTTAAACAGAGGCTGCCATAATACCTTATAGCAAGCACTAACATCTGTTTCTAACTTCAAACATAGATATGGAATGAAAATAAAGAAAAGCACAAAACCTGTACTATTTCCTGAACATATGTAGATTTATCCAAAAGGATGAATGTAGCTAGAGGAAAGTACCAATTAAGTTTTGTGTTTAAACATAATTTTTGCATTTGTTTGTTAGTTAAGAGTCAGTTTGCCTCCTCCACTCCTCACTTCCTGTTACACTTACTCTATTTGTGGGATTTACATTTACTCATTTCTCTTTGGAGTCATTGAGGAAAGAAAACAAGTAATTATGTGAAGTCATATATATAAACTAGTAGAAGCTGCACAGAAAAGTGCAGCTCAAATATAAGCAAGATGAGCAAACACATTGAAAGAGAAATACAGAGCTGAAGAAACCAAATGAGTGAAAGCATAGAAAACCTGCCTAGTACTTAAGCAATTCAGTCTATTTCTAAATCATTTCAAATGGAGAAAATACACGGAGACTCCTCTACTGAGAGACCAGGCAAAGCAGATAGCCGTTTAATTTCCTCTGTCTCCAAGGCAGCCATACTGAAAGCCTACCAGCGCACTTTTGGGTCCTTGAAGTACCCTCTCCTGCCATAGTATGTGCCAAGGATGCACAGAGCCTCTAGGCCAGTCACAATGTAGTGCTTCTGTCACTCCTTCCTATTCAGGCTGATGTCAGCCTTCAGTACAGTCAGCTGCTGGGATCCCCCTGTCACTCTAGAAACACAAATGGATTCCTCCCCTTCATAGCTCGATAACATTAGGGTACGCTGTGTAACTAGAACATTACATTTCTGTGGGTCCAACATGCCAGGTGATCTGATCCACACAGTCCAGTAAACCCAGCTGTCCCTCTTCTAGTCCCCACCTCCTTCTTGAAAAAATGGATTATACTTCTTTTCAACAGGACCAGGAGTAAGATCAGCCTTTCCACTCTCTCTGGAGAACTGCTCACTGGAGACTGGAGCAGCAACTTTCCTGGAAGAACTCCCACTTGTGATGTTTTTTCCTTGCAATTCATATACCTGTGCCTCTAGAGTCAACGCAAATTTTCCATCCCAATTCCTCATGTCCTTTCTGTGGCACCACAGGTAAAACCACAGGGTACCCATGGGTGTGTACCTTCTATATTCTCCCTCTCGAGCAAAAGAATGCTTGCTGTTAATAGATGAAATACTGGTCCATACAGATAGAGAATAGGACGTATCTTCTTTGAATCACTGGAACTCCCAGGACAGCTTTTCCACAGCTGAGAAACAAGTCCTTTGGGAGGACGAGAGATTTTCTTTGTATTGCCAGAGATGGTGAACCATTTCATCCACCACTGTGGCATCTCATCTCTCTAGGTCATTACTATCAAGTTGGCATACAACAATGGTGCGCTCCATACATATTTCCACAACATGAGTCATGTGCATTGAACTTTGGATCTGTGGGTAACTGTGCATTGTTCAAGTCATAATAAATCATCTCTAGCACAGCCAATTCTCTCAGATACTGGATACTTCTCTACATTGCCTTCCAATTGCCTGGGTGACATCTAATATCTTCCTTGAAGAGTTACCATTCCTTGACACTTCACAGGAACCGCCTCCAGAGGCTGAGAACTTGTGACCCACTCCCAGTTGCCTTCTCAATTCTCCCTTCCCTAGAAAGTGACCCCAGATGATTGGCTTACCTACCCTCTAGTTCCAGGCTACTAGCCCTGTTATCCCAGGGAGCAGCGAGGTGATAATGTGCTCACCGGGATGACAGCTGAAATCTTTTTGCAAATTGCACAGCTCAATCGGGGATAGTGATCAAGTGGTTACTTCTTGTTCCACTCACTCCTCCTGTAATTGTGGTGGCCCTGCTTCATCCTCCTTTACTGAATGAGCTGACTTCCTTGTCCATTTCTTCTTGTGTATAGGGACAACTGATGCCAGCACACATTGGTCCTCTGGTTCAGCTGCATCAGCCATTGCCAGGATTGGAGTAGCACAAATAGCTGCTTAACCCTAAAGAAGACCTGAACCACATTCATGGCTCCTAGCAATAGGGCCATGCCGATCTGAGCATCCCAAGTATAATAAAAATTTTCAGAATTCTCAAATGTTTTCGTAATTGGCCTGGAGGAGGAGGTGAAGATGTGGAGAGATGTCTTTTTCATAGGTTGGCTCTCCAAGGAGAAAAGGTAAAAGGTATAATTATTAATAGTTTCCAACAGATTACTCCCAAAGTACAGAGGTGATAACAATGCTGGGTACACATACCAGCTCAGTTTCACAACCAGGAATTCTATCATATCATAAACCAATATTACAAAGTACAGCAAAATGGTAACTTTAGCCCGGCCCCCAAAGGTGATAAACAGCACAGCAGGGAACATGTACAGCAAGTGAGGAGTTACGCAACACAACCCTGAGAACAAGCACAACAACCCTGACAGCAAATAAACCAACATTGTGACTAGCGACTATTAAATCAATACAATGAATGCTTATAACAAATTTCTTATAGCATGCTCTGGTCAGATCTGTCATTATCTCAATACTTTGGTGCCACTCTGGACACTAAAAATGATTGTCATGGTTTAAACCCAGTGGGCTGCTAAGTACTACATAGCCACCTGCTCACTCCCTACCTCTGGTGGGATGGGGAGGAGAACTGGAAACGTAAAACCCGTGGGTTGAGGTAAGAACAGTTTAATAATTGAAATAAAGTTGACAACAATAATAACAACAACAATCATCATCATCAAAAAAAAAAAGAGAGAGAAATAAAACCCAAGAAAGACATAAAACCCAAGAAAGACAAGTGACGCACAGTGCAATTGCTCACCACTGGTGCCCACTCCGTACCTCCCAGCCAACGTCCCCCAGTTTATATATAGGGCATGACGTGCTGTGGTACAGAATACCTCTTTGGCTAGTTTGGGTCAGGTGTCCTGTCTCTGCTCCCTCCTTGCTTCTTGTGTCCCTCCTCACTGGCAGACCATGGGAAACTGAAAAGTCCTTGACTTAGGGTAAGCACTACTTAGCAACAACTAAACCATCTGTGTGTTATCAACACAGTTATCAACACTGTCCTCAGACTAAAGCCAAAATACAGCACTGTACCAGCTACTAGGAAAAATTAACTCTATCCCAGCCAAAATCAGGACAAAGCTGTACAACACTGACCAGTGGGCAAGAGAATAAGGTCTCCTTGGTAAGGTAACAAGATCATTCTTCTACCTGCAAATCTTGCCTTGCCGGTATTACAACTGTTGATAGTCTAAAGGCAATTTTACCTACCACTAAGACATCGGAAGATATTTTATTCATTATATGTATACTTACTGGCTGGAGGTAGGACAGTACGTAGAAGACAATCAAGTTATCCAAAAAGTAGAGAAAGGCAGGAATTGACCATTTCATGGAATTACAAAAATTCTTCCAGGAAAGACAGTCAAAGGGATGATCCAAACAACCCTCTGAAAGGAAATCAGCAAGAAAATAATCTTATTATCAAAAGTCCATTCCCATGTAACAGAATAGGTACCACTGTTCTATTTTCAGGAACACTGCTGGACTGAAAAAAAAAACAAACCTAAGATACTACAGCCCTCTGGCAACACAGAGGACAGATCCAGGGCAGAAGACACAGCCAGAGCAGCAATCCTGTGCCTACAGATCTCCTTGCTTCGACATAGAAAACATCAAGGAACCTGTTACCCCCATCAGAGTGTTTGTCTACTGGGAGAAAAAATCCAATTACCAACCATTCTTTGAGGATCAAAAAGCAACCCAAAGCCCCCACACAACAGTGACATCATCACTGGGTATGATTTCCTGATGATCATCCATCAAATCTAGAAATGAAACAATGACACAGACAGTGAATCTGTTCATACAGCACCAAAAAGGCAGTCAGTAATGTCAGAAATACAAAATAAACCAGAATTCAGTATCTGTAGCACACAGGACATGATCTGGGTAAAAACAGAACATATAGGAAAAAGGAAGAAAGGACAAGGCACAAAGTATGACATTTACTTAGGTATTCAGAACACACACTTTAGGATGAAGACTGTGATAAACTTAAGAGCTGGTGACAGAAGTACTTTGTTAGCAAAGATTTAAGACTACACAATGTTATTTAATCCTCCTCTGAACCACCAACACATTGAGTTCAGAAAAACTCAGGCATCTGGAAGGAAAAAAACCCAAACAAACAGAAAATGTATAATCAACAGTAGCCAATGATGGCAAACACTGACTGTACTAAATGGTGGAAGTAAAAATTTCCTCAGCTTGCTAGAGCCATGACTGTTAGATGGAGAAGTCGATAAAAATAACAGTTCAGTTTAACAGAAGTCTCCAGTGCTTGACACCCTCTTCCAATTTAAACATGTTTCTTACCATTTTGAAATGCTACAAGCTTAAGCTCTTGTTCTTTTTACATCAAGACAGAAAAGCCAAGAAAGAAAAAGAAAAATAGCCTGCAATGTCAAACCAGTAGCTACTGAGGCCCAACACTGATTTTTCTGAAGAGCAGCCCTAAGATTTGTCTTCACAGCAAAGCCACCTTGAATTATAACATTGGGATGTTGCTTCTGACTCAAATACCACTACACACACAAAGCCTCTTCAGTGGAAGAGTCGTTTAAATAAAAGTGGTCAGAAGAACAGAATAAAGGCCAATTCTTGGGTTAGTGCAGTTTTTAAGCTTCTCTTCAGTCTATTTTGTGAACAGTGACTATTATCCTAGCATATACTGTGTTAAAATTGAGAGAATGTGAAGACCCTGTCTTCATTACACTTTCTAATTCAACTTATCTGCCCCCATTTCAGCCACCATGCATACAACTGAAGAACACCTGAATTTACAGCATGAAGTTATAAAAGCAAAGTTTTGTTGCAACTCTGCACGGAAGACACAATTCCAGAGAACCTTACTAGCAGGACCTACTCCATACTACAAGTGAATATACCATTAAAAAAAAAAAAAAGAAAAAAAGAAAAAAGAGAAAGTACTACAGCAAATCTTAGAAAGTCAACACATTTGAGTTATTTCAGACACAGGTACTTACCTTTTTTCTTAACCCATAGTGCCAATACCAAACACAGGACCAATTTTACTACTTCAGAACATATGTTCACTGTTGTAGGAAGATAATCATATTTGTTATCTGTGGGATTCAGCAAATCAGAGAGTACACAATCAGATTCTGTCTCCTGTGTTTATAATTAGAGCAAGAAACTATTTTAATCCCTCAGGTCAGAATTTTAGCCACTTTCCATAAACGCAAAAGGCTCTATCAGCACTTTCATTATAAATATTCCAATTTTTATGATATACAGCTTCCTGAACTGCCTCCTTTCTGGGTTGAAATCTTTCCTCATTTGGTCCCACTTTACAGAATTTTTAGGGAGAACTCAAGAGCATCCTTTTTTTCTTTTTTTTTTTAATTAGGAATATTTTCCCCAAATGACAATATACTATTATTTTCTCCTGGCAAAAAATGGCTTTTCAGGAGGGAGGACACAACTTTCTTCTAGGCCTGTATCTTTTCTTTGTTAGCATATTTTGCTAATACTTGGCGGAAGGAGCACCAGTAATTCTAGGCAGCTACAGCACACCCACTCTGATACCACTTTTCTCCAAAGCCTGTTGCAAAACAAATATTTCAGTCAAGACACATACCATTACTATTGCTTATACAACAATTTAGCCTTTGAAAATCAGCTATAAAATAATTCACTGCCTCATCTTTTAAGGGTGAATCACCACATGGATCATACACTTTGCAACCCAAGTTATCACTATATGCTAGACCAGAGATTTTCCAGTACAGAAATACATGTCACTACTTATACAATTGAATGTTTATCCCAAGAACTCTGCAGGTGGAAAAGTAGGCTTCTGAGTGTTCCTTTTACCCCAAATGTCAACTCCTTATTTGAGGTACATCGTGTTTATTGCCCAACAGCACCTTCATTGGCAGAATACTTCATCAGGAGGATTCGACTTGAGCCCAGTGCAATAAACACGCCTCCAAGCAGAAAAGTATAGATGGTTGTCTTGGAGCAAAACACAACTCGATTACAGCACTTCATTCTGCTGTCTCACTGTCAATATCCTTTGGATGACAAAATGAAAATACACTGTAAATAGTACTTCCAGAAACTGATTAAACCAGGTGAAATGTATTTTGCTTCTTTGTGTTATTTTACACAAAGATGTTTACATCACAAGCTATAATCTCAGTCTGCAGTTATCTTTTTCCTTTTTATCAAAAAAAAAAAAAAAAAGAGAGAGTGAAAGATATGCTATAAGGAGCAGCAAAAGGGGGATAAGCAATGAACACAGAATATTCAGAAGGTGGCACAGGAGGCCAGTCTGTCAGAAGATTGCATCTATGGAATACTGATTACCTATGAGGAACAAACAGGCGACAGGTTTATTTTCCTTTAAGATTTTTAAAAATATTGTTCCAAATTCCAGCAAGGGAGTGTTTTACAGCTATTCAGCGAGAGCAACACCTCAGAGAAGATCTGGCACTTACTCAGCACCGGCTTGTAGCCAGGAGGACGGGAGGTATACGGATGGCTGCACGCAGAGCCTCAGCTGTGCCTGCCGCTGGTTCCCCGTCTCTAGCGTTACCGTTACTCGGCCGACCCGTTAGCGGATCTCCAGGTCTGACAAACCGACTCGCAGACGGCCAGCATCGGGCCCTCTGCCGGGTGAAGAGGCCTGAGGGGAGCCCCTTCGGGCCGGCTGCGGGCAGGATGTTCGTTAACAGCAGCCACGGCTCGCGCCGTTTCACCTCAGGGAGCAGGGGCCAGGGGCGGCAGGGAGAGCGGCTTCAAAGCAGACCCCCCCGCAGTGTCAGCGCTGCGCGCCGCCGGGGACATACGGAGCGAACACTCACCTCGCAACGGCGGCGAGAAAGCGGCCAGCAAGCGCCGCCGACCGCACCCCCCCCCCCCCCGCTGAAGGACCACTCGCCTGGCTTTGCGGACCGCCGGCTGCCACGTCGCTGCCTCAGGTCGGCACACGGCTGCAGCCAGGAGCGGGGCCGCAGCCGCGTGGGACGAGCCGGGTTCTGAGGCCGGGGCAGCGGGGGCAGCGGGGTCAGCAGAGGCGGCAGCAGCGGCCGGTGCTCAGCCGCCGCGGTCGCAGCACACACCGGCTCCCCTTCACCCGCGCTGCTCGCCCGCCGCGCCCATCGCCAGCTGCCTCAGCCGCACTCACAGCCAGCAAGCACCTCAGCGGCCCGCACCAAGCTCTCCCGCAACCCAGCGCGTTGCCCGGCTCCCGCCCTGCTCCACCGGCCTCACCTGGCAAGGCCAGGCGGTGTCCTCCCTCTCACGCAGGCGGCGCACTCCCCTCGCCTGCTCACCCGCCCCGCGCGGGAGCGCGCACCTCATTCTCTTTGACAATCGGCCCTCCCGGCTGCGTGACGGCGAGGAACCGCGCTCCTCCCCCCGCCATTGCGGGACACGCGTGCGCGCCAAGAGCCATGGCCCCTCTCCTCCCTCCGGACCTTCCCGCCGCGCGCACGCACGCGCCGGGGGGCGGGCTTGTTGCGGCGGACCAGGGCCCGCTACGGCGCAGGCCCATCACCGCCGGGCCGTGCCGTGCCGGGCGCGACGAGGTGCTGAGCGTCGGTGTGTCGTCAACGTGTGTGCGACGCGGGGAGAGTGCCGCCGCCAAGAAGCTTGTTGACCGAGGGGCGGGGGAGGTGGTTGTCCTCCTCCTGCTCTCGGGGCCCGCCGGCAGCATGCAGAACGTCATCAACACGGTGAAGGGGAAGGCCCTGGAGGTGGCCGAGTACCTCACCCCTGTGCTCAAGGTGCCGGTCCGTGCGGGAGCGGGGTGAAGTGAGGGGAGGTTTTGGAGCTGTTAAGGGTGGAGGATGCGCCTGCTTTTTTAAAGCAGGGTGGCCCGCGGAGCCGCGAGCCTCCGGTCGCGGGTGGCTGTAGAGTTGTCCTGCTTCCCTCACCTCTGCCTGGGGTGTCACCCGCAGTGCGGCCGCTCGCGGGTTCTTATGGCGCAGGCATTGCTTTGCCGCCCCAGTAGGACGCGAGGAGCGCCCGACCGCTCCGGGAGTCGCTTCGCCTTCCCGGAAGGCGCTCGGCGGCTGCGGTTTCGCTTGTCCCGGCCTGAAGAACTCTGGTTGCAGCGGCTTTATGCAACCGGCGGAGCGCCTCAGAGGGCGCCGTGCTCCTTCAGGCCTCGGGAGAGATTGTGCAGGGGCAGCCTTGCGGCTTCAGAGCCACCGACTCTCGTCTTGCGCTGTGCCATACAGGATGGAGGGAACCTGAGTGGGAGCTCCCATTCCATTAGGGGTGGGAGCATTCGCTGGAGAGGTGCGGACCTTCGAAGGCCAGGTATTGCTGGACCTATTGCTGGAGAAATAACTTACTTATTGCTGTTCTCTATTAAATTGGCTAAGCTTTCATAGAACCATAGAGTGGTTTGGGTTCAGAGGACCTTAAGATCATCTAGTTTTGACCCCCCTGCCATGGGCATGGACGCCTTCCACTAGATCAGGTTGCTCAAAGTCCCCTTGGCCTTGAACACTGCCAGGGTTGGGGCATTCGCTTTGGGCAGCCTGTGCCAGTTGCTCACCACCCTCACAGTAAAGAACTTCTGCCTTGTGTCTGACCTGAACTTCCCCTGTTTAAACCCATTATCTCTTGTCCTGTTGCTACAGTCCCTGATGAGGAGTCCCTCTCCAGCATCCTTTATAAGCCCTCTTCAGATACTGGAAGGCTGCTATGAGGTCTCCACGCAGCTTCTCTTCTCCAGGCTGAACAGCCCCTATTTTCTCACCCTGCCTTCGTATGGGAGGTGCTCCAGCCCCCTTGTCATCCTCATGTCCCTCCTCTGGACTTGCTCCAACAGCTCCATGTCCTTCCTATGCTGAGGACACCAGAACTGCACACAGTACTCCAGGTGGGGTCTCACGAGAGCAGAGTAGAGGGGCAGGATCACCTCCTTTGACCTACTGGTCATGCTTCTTTTGATAAAGGATACTTAACTGATTGTGCTTTTCTGCAGTTCTTAGACTACATCCCATCTTCTGTCTCCTATTTACAAATACTTCTTTACATAAAAGTCAACTTTGTGAATGCCTGACTTGTCAGCAGTTCCTTCACCACTGATTTTCACATCTCCCCATGTTTTTTGAAAAACTACTTTTGCTGTAATTGTTTATGATAGCAGCTTCTACCTGTGGTTTTACGGCATGATCTTTTAGGTGCTTTGTACTCTGCAGCTTAGATCTTTGTGCAGAAGACATGATACTTAATAATTAATTGAACTTGCCCCTCTGTGGTATGTTGCCTGCATAGTGGACCTTTCTACAGTTACCCACCAATGTGACGTATTACAGACTGCAGTTCTGGCATGGAAAAGTGAAGTGACTTGTTTACCATGGTACAGTTGCTGTTGCACAGCTGGTGTAGTGGTAGAGGATTTCTTGTGCCCAGATGTACTACTGGGAGGAGGCAGCAGTAAAACCCCCTACAAATGGAAAGATATAACAGTGTACATGTTCCATTTACAAGGGGTTGAAATAAATACTCCAACTTGGTAACTTTGAAAGAAACTATACCTGTGTATCTCACTAGCTTACATACCAACAGAATGTAGAGATGAAAAACTGAACTGTTTATCCTTAGGGCATGGAGGATGGATATTTTACATATTTTCCATATGTAATTCCAGAAACCAAGCTTATGCATGTTGCCTACTCCTTATAGTGTATTTTGAAATTAAACAGTAAGTTGTCTCCACTGTGCTGTTGCATAATGTGTTATTGAGAATTCTCAGTTTTATAGCAATCCAAATTGCTAAATTAGGGCTGTTTGAGTTTCTTTGGTTTCTGTTAACTAGTGCGTATTGGTGCTTGTACAACTGCTCTTTTGCTTATCTTAATACTGTTCTTAAAGGTGTTATCTTTAGAAATGAGGGAGAAAGGAAACAGGTTTGCTGTGTGCTCATTTCTTTTTACATAGTGCAGGTGATAGTACGCACCGGGGTGAAGCATAAAGAATAAACGAATTAAGCAGTGATTGGCATTAAAATGATTTCCCAATGATTAAATAAGGTGAAGTTGTAGTGGAAAGTGAGGTGCTTTGCAGTTGCTGCTTTTAGTTTAAAAAAAAAATAAAAAAAAAAATCACAAGTTCTTTAAGGCAAGAAGTTATTCAGTAATTGATGACAGAAGAACTTGAAAAGTCAACTATGCTATGGTTGACATTACTTCTTTTTCAAAAGCCATTCTTAGATAGCTCTAATGCTGGGGAGCACTAAGTTTCTTTGATGATTGTGACTCTTCTGAAGAAAAAAAAACAAACCAAACAGAAGTCTGAAACAAAATATTCTAGATTTGAATATGCTAAAAAAAGCCTTATCCTTAAACTTCATAAATATCACCTTTAATGCAAAGGTACTTAATTTCTCCATGTAGAGCTAAATTATATTGCTCATTGTTGTCTATTCCTCATCCATAAAAAAAATCATGGCAATGTGAGAAAATCTGAACTGTTTCCATAGAGTGCATAATGAAGGCACCACAAAAATGAATATATAAAAAAAAGTTAGTAACGAAGTCTTTCTACGCAACTTTTCCCACCACAGATAAAAGTTGGTTTGGTCGTTCATTTATTGACCTTTCTTAACTGCAAAGCCTCATACTGGTCCATTGTAGTGCTGTTCAGCACCTAGAACAGTCCCAAAGTCCTGTTTCTGAGAATCACTGATTCTGACTCGTTTTCTGTCTCTCACTGGCAAATGTAGTACTGAATTCTGGGGGAGATTTTCTCCAGTTTTGATATATTAATTGGCTGCAGCAAAAAAAAAAAAATAAAATTAATGTGTGATCTTTTTTCATAATATCCCACATTCTGTAAAAAGTAATTTTGTTGAGCCATACATCAGAGGATATGGAAGTAGGCTGGCTGTCAGCCCTGACAGAGAGCTGCTTGGTCTCCAAGCTGATTAACAGATATCCATGGACAGTGCTAGTTCCAAGGCAGGACTTGATGATCTTAAAGGTCTTTTCTGACCTGGTTGATTCTATGATTCTCTGTTTGTCTTACCAGTAAAGTGGGGTACTTCAATTTGTCAGCAGTTCTCAAAATTTCTAAACTTTTTTTATTGCAGGAGTCAAAGTTCAAAGAAACTGGAGTAATCACACCTGAAGAAGTAAGTATTTAGAAACTTTGAAATATATTTGGGACGTAATGATAAATTTTAGTCAAAAGGACTGTATTTATCTCAAAAGTTCATGTCTTTACCAATTAATTACTGGTTTTTGAAACAGTTTCCACAAAGTGAAAGTTCTAAATGGCCTTTTTACTGTCCAGATGAAATAGAGCAACAAAATTCCTGTTAGATGACATTTGACATCTGAATATGGAATGCTTTTTTCCTATATTATGTCACAAGAAGCTTGTAAAGAAGCTCGTGATGGGTCAACAGCTCCATTTGTCACAGGAGTTCTGGACTCAAGCAGGAGTATATTGATTTTAGAAGTCTTTCCCATAAGCAGTTCAGAAGGGAGCTTGTATCTTGAAAGCTGTCTTTTGCTTACCTCACTTTTGTTTCCTTCGAAGGCTCTGGCTAAATCATTACAAATGCTTGTCCACACCAAGTATCCAATGATTACTATTTTTTCCCTCCTTTTCTCTATAGCTTACTCCAGGCTGGTTGTATTTTGGCTTGCTGCTAAGCAGTAGTAGTTTTTTAAGGAGTCTTCTGTGAAGAGAAAAAAAGAGGATTTTTCTCTTTTTGTCTAGACTGGTAAGAACACTGATTGTACAGTGCTATTTTGACTTCGCCATTCTACTTTTTCTCATACTAAAGTGTTACTGTTCTGAAAATACATTGTCTTCACAGAGGTTTAAGAAAATTATGTTAAAACTGTTAGGTAGAATGAAAGAGAAATGAGGTAAAATGTACAAATGTGAAGATGAGATGGAAAAAGATGGAACAAATGGTGACTGATGCAGGTACATAATGTGAACAGAAGCATTTTTCCTAACTTTGGTACCTATAGCATATTCCTGCTGTGTTGCATGGCAAGCAAGCAAGCAAGCTCAGAAAAACAGGCTTAGCAGCATGATGTTCTGCTGTTTGGATAACCATATGTGTGTGTTAGTGCATATAGATCTTTCTATGTTGTATATTACACAATAATAGATTTACAATTTATATTATCTGTGAACCAAATATAACAGAGAAAGTCTAGACAAATGTTCTACTAATGCTGAATCCCTTCTTGATCATGGGAGAGATATTTGTAGTAGTGCTGAAGGAAAAGGGTCTTTCTATAGAACTTAGCAAGAACCACATTATGTTACATTAAATAGTTTGCAGCATTTAAACATCCTTAAGAATGTGAATAGTGTGTATTCTCTGTATAAAGTTAGATTCTGATAGGAAGAAGAAATTGAATCCTTCAAAGAAGTAGTAAAGGGAAACAGTTCTACAGCAGGGTTAATTTTTTGTTAAATTTAGGTGAGACTGAAGAGTGGATCTACTGATTGTCCCTTTGACAGTCTTTCTTTTCTGATGATTTTGGTCTTTATATAGTAATGATTGCTAAAGAAGGATTCAAAGCGTTGATGTTGCTAGGATATTGTCTTCAAATGACTTTGAATTTCTTGGGTAATGAATCTCAATTCAACTGTATTTTAGTCTGAGATGCTGTTGTATAGACTTTGTGGGATTCCTGTGGCTTGCCTCAGAAGATGAATCAGTTAGGAATAAGGCTAAAAGATGACTCATTATTCAAACTCAGCAATTGCTCCCTCTTTTTATATACTTTTGTGCTTGATTTAATTGCAATGAATTCTTGCCTATTCTTACTAGTTAATACCTCAGAAAGATAACATCTGTTTTAATTTTATATGTAAGTACAGGCAAATCTTAAAAATCATTCTTTCCAGGAGTAGAAGTAAGATGTCCTGAAATTGATGTCTTTTGCAATATTGGTTCAGGCATGAGATAGCATTAGTGCTTGAGAAATAGAAACCACCTAGGTAATTCTGCTGCCTAAGCTGAAGAATATGCAAATGACATTTCAATTACAGTTCTAGGGTTTTGCATCTATTAGAACCACAAAGAATACTTCAATGTTTTTTTCATCTTGAGGAATATTTTGTAACATTGCTGCCAGTTGGTTCCAGTTCCTTGAACAGAGAATTCTAAATAATTCTGGAATTTCATATGTTGTTTATTACTGTGTAAAGGCTAATGAGTTTTAAAGTTTTGATGTGTATTGGGAGGGATTGCTGTTTTCTTAGAAGATTTTACTTCTGCTGGAGACTTCCGTTGGAAAATGGATGAAAGGAAGCACTTTTGCAGGGATTGAGTCTGCTAATCCGTATGCAGTGCGTGTTGCAGTGTTTTCTACTGTGCTAATATGCCTCGCTTTGGAGGACATGGTGAGAAAATGGCTGACACACCACTACAACAGCTTCTGGTTAACTAAAAGTGTGTTGTTATAAACTGGCATTTTAAGACAAGAAAGCAACTGTAGCAATGGGTGTTCCTCTCATTTTCAAAAGTAGCTGGTGCAAAAGACCACACAAGTAGCTTTTCATAGGTGCAGGCCTGCCTTTCTCAATATATGCATACAAAAAGAAGCCAGTGTGTTAGACTTTGCTGGGTGAATTTGAGTTCATATGCAAGCCTAGCATAAGTTTTGCAATATCACTCTGAAGTAATTATAAAATTTTATAATTTTATTATGTAATTTTATAAAATCCTTTGCTGTGACATTAAGCACAAGTAGATTGAAGATTTTTTTAAAACCTATTTCTTCAGAACAAAGTTATACATAAGGTTTTTCAAGGTATGGTTATCCTTATTCAGTTAATGCCAGTGGTGAACTATTACAGTGATGGTCATTACTTAAAATGCATACTGTTTATACTCTGTTGCAGTTCTTTCACCAATACAATGAATTAATGTCAGTCTCACTTTTCTTCTTGCTGCAAAATTGTTTTAAACAATTTTAAACAATTAAAAATTTTTTTTTTCTACATTAAGCTCTTCATTGTCTTTGCAAAACTTTGAAGAGTGGCAAATAAAAACATATTCTTCATCATAAAGTAAACAATGTTACTGGGTCTAGAAACTTTTTTGCTTGTTTCCAGAGTGGTAGGTTATACCACAGCTTTTTAAACTATCTGAATTTGCTGTTATGCTTAGCATGTTTCCTTACGCTGAAGTCAATTTAGTCTTTGGGTTTTCATGGTTATCTGAGAAATTGAGTTAAAATAAAGCATCAAACTGATCTAAACAATTGCTAGTTACACAGTTAATCTGTCAAAGGAATGTGCAACTGAAATACTAATATTGAGGAAAATTGGAGATTGTTTCTTTAGGCTCTATTTAACAGGGCTGTTTTTTTTCTGGCCTTAACAGTTTGTCGCAGCTGGAGATCACTTAGTTCACCACTGTCCTACTTGGCAATGGTAAGTAAAATTAAAAGAATTTTAGAAAGTTAGTGTCCCTGCTATGCTTTGATGTGCTTCCATTGAATGCAACTATACAGTTGTCTCATTTCATAACAATACGTGGACTCTTTCAGTAGAATTTTTGCTGGTTTTATGATAAAGCTGTCTTTAAGTCAGGCAGGAGTTACTTATTGCTGTGTATAGGAGTAGTTGAGATGAGGATTTGTTTGGGGATTTTTTGTTTTCCTAAGGTTTTAGAGGAAATAAGCCGATACATACTTGAATGCTTTCAGTGCTTAGCTGCGGTAGCAGCATGTCTCCCTGAGCTTGTCTTGGTGATTAGTGATCAAAAAGTAAAGGCCACGTGCACCTAAGTAGTTACAATTAGTATATTTTAACAAGCGTTTATTAATTGATTATGTTCAAGTTGGCCCACATCAGATCACTTTGAGCAGTGCTTGCCCTTGGAAATTCCTTATCTTTCATACACAGTAAGGGTGCAAATAGGGTGATTCCTCATGTTCTACTGATGTCTTGCATTATAAAACTGAATCAGTTAGTGCCTACATAAGCATTGTCTGTGCAGTTGATATCATCAAGCTTCTTGGCTCTGTACTGGGCCATGAATTGCTGAAGGAGGAATTATTATGCTTTAATCATTGTTTCTTGACCTTTTTACCATCTCCTTCAGAGAAAACATGATATTGAGTCTGGCCTATGTGCCAGCAGTTTAGATCAGGCTATTTAGAATGTTGGTCTTAGTTTAAACCAAAAACCACTGAAGGTGAAAGCAAATGCTTCAGTAATGTGAACTTGGCAAAGGTTACTTGAGCTCTAATGACTATGGGCAGGTTTTATATTTATAGAGGTCTATTTCTTGCTTTTTCTGAAGTTGCTTTCTTCAGATATTTGGATCTCTGTTGTTGATGATCTTAGCAAATTTTGTATAGACTAGATTGTTCCATCAACCCATCATTCCTTGGCCATCTTAAAGTGAAATTAGGTTTTGAAGCAGAAAATAATTTTGATCCAAGGTTCCATAGTTTAGGGGTGGCCAACTTTTTTGATCCCTCACTTACCTCAAAGTCTCTGTGTAGGGAAGAGTAAAGTCATAGCAAACAGATTCTGAGAATAAGTGAAGAAGAGTATATAAAATGTTCCTGATATGCAGTGAAAATAGAAGGGTTCTTTTGTTTGCAGATCATCAAATTCTCAACCTTTTATGGTGCACTTCATTTTACAGGGCTTCAGGAGAAGAACTAAAAGTCAAGGCTTATCTGCCAACAGACAAACAGTTTTTGGTAACTAAAAATGGTAAGGCTGGAGTTTAAATGTAAGTGTTCTTAGGTTTGATAGCATGGTTGACTGTGCTATCAACTCTACTGGTTGTATTGACAGGGGAAGCAAATAATCTTGCATTTTGAATGCTTTGGCTTTGCAGTATTAAAACAGCTTTTCCTGCACATCTAAAGTCTTTTCTGTAGACCAGTTGTTAGCAGGGCTTTACACTAGTAATACAGCTGGCCTTGATGAAGTAGAAATGTAGTTTAAGCACAAAACTCCTCGTGTGTCTTTCTCCTGTCCTTCAACTCATATTCCATGTCTAAAAGGACGTTGTTTATTTTCCTCTTTCAGAAAACTCAGATTATTGAAATGTTCCCAAAATGTTTTTCATGGTGACACTGATGCTTCTTGTTCAGATACATAATTACTGTCACTATTCCTGTCAATAACAACAAAATACAATTTTAAATAAAATTTTGATCGGCTTCAATGCTATGTATATAGAATACATGTGGTGACTTCATCTTTAATGGAAAAGACAGCTAACAAGCATGTGGAAATAATTTTCTCAAAAGATCTCAAGTCAAAATGTGTCAAAGATAATTCCATTAAATGAACCTTTAGTTTGAAGAACAGCCTGAGGAGATTTTTACCTGCAACGGATTGTATTTTGTGCTTGGCTTTCACTTGCTGGCTTTTGGAGTCTTACAGTGTGCTGTCATTTGAAATTGCTTACAGTAGTGTTGGATGCTTTCCTAAGGTGGTCCTGATGGCTGGATGACCAAGTAATCAACTTTGTTTCTCTTCCCCCTGCCACTTTTTCCTCCTTTCCCTTCCTCCCCCTCTCCCTTCCTGTACTTCCAGGACCCTAATTGATCTGATCCTTCTATTTTGAAACACATTTCAAAATTTTGAAACACATTTCAAAATAATGTGTTTCCTGCTGATGTTGACACATTGGCCTAACACTCGAGTAAAAGTGGTGGGCTATGTATTGAGGCAGGGAGCCATCCTACAGATCTCATTTGAAAGTCTTTGGGATACTTCATTGTGACTTTCACACGCCTGTTCTCCCTTTCTGAAAGGTCTAAGAACAATTTACAAGTTCTGCACTTCATGCAGCAGTGGAGTTACAACTCCCCCCCCTTTAGTCTAATAGGAGCATTTCTTAGATTGTATTTGTTTATGATGATGGAAAATGTCTGTTTTGCCTTAATCAGATCTGCATTTTCTCTTTGACTGTGTTCTGAAAACTTTTATAAATCTGAACTCATATGGCTCTGTAATGCATATAACTGAAGTTATTTAGAATAACATGAATTCTAACCTTTTCTAAACTTGTATGTGTTAATTTATAATTAAACATACCTAATATATAAACAGGTGTTGCAAACGTTTAGCAGAATTGTAAAGACAAATCAGTTCAGTAAACTGATGCTAATCCAGGCAAAATTATACTCAAGATAGAGGTTGCTTAGCAATATGAAGAAAACTAATAGGTTGTCTCTAGTTGTTAGCAAATGAGAAGTTAATTATTTTCTAGTTCGTAAGAATTTTGATGAATGTGCTCTGATGGGTTACAGAAGAATGAACTTTTAAGTGTTGTACTGTATATGAAATAAAATGTGGTACAGCACATCAATGTAATTTTAAGTTCATGCTTTTGCATTTGAAATACAACTTAAGGATTCCTTAAATAAGGATATATGAGAGACATTTCAGAAATCCCTGTAGGATAATTTCTACTCCAGTCTGGTTTTGTACAGGAATGACTGCACTCATTTTGTTTTGCAATTCTTTTGCAGTGCCATGTTACAAAAGGTGTAAGCAGATGGAGTACTCGGATGAGCAGGAAGCAATTATAGAAGAAGATGATGGTGATGGGGGATGGGTAGACACTTTTCACAATGCAGGTATTCAGCCTTCCTTCAGGCTTTGCATTTGGTAATCTGAAGTATTTTCAGTTTCCATTACTAGAAAGTAAAGTCTTTCTTGAATATGTTATGCTTCCAGCCACCCACTTGATTGGTACATGACTGCTCAATATTCTCTTATAAATGACCTGTGTAGTCATGTGTAGACACATTCCTTTGTAAGATCTGTGAAGAGAATGCTGGTTTAAACTATTTGTTTGATCAATATGCAAATTTATTTATTTTTTTTTTTAAGATTGCTTGTGAAACACATCAAGATCTTTATCTTAATGATGACCTCAACTGACTTAATTATTTCAGTGTTTCCCATTTTGTGTCAGAGCAGAATCTTACTATGCATCCCAAACAGTACTGGGTGAAAGCAGCAGTAAAACTAGAAAGCTAATGGGAAGGAACTGAAGAGTTGATACTATGATTTGGGATGGTTTTAAACTCCAGTTCCTTGCTTCCAAGATGTTTAGAAATACTCATAAATGCATGCCTTGCTCATGAAGTTGGGTTCTGTAATTGTGCGATGCCTATCCTGTGAATGCCTATCCTGAACTCACTTCTATGAAAGTTCATTAAAATGAAAATTACTTTGCAGTGTTCCATCAACAAAACCTGAATGATGTGTGAGAACTGTGCTGTTGTGCTCTGTGTTACTGGTATGGTTTATGCATGTCCAGCACCAAGCATGCTACCAATATCAAATACACAGCCTTTGAAGTATCAAAATTGTTGTGAGATGTAACTTGAAAAGATCATACGCTGCTTTCTGAAATCTTGGCAGCCTTTTTCTATACTGTAATAAAGAAAAAAGCTTTCATAACACAAACCTCTTGTTCAATTAACAGGTATAGTGGGTGCAACAGAAGCAGTTAAGGAGATCACACTAGACAGTAAGGTATTGTCGTGGTTTAAACATGGTTCTAAATTTTCCTCTTGCTTTATTACAGGTAATAGAAGTCTTACCTGCAGCAATCTAATACTGCCCATGAAAGATTAAATTATACTTTGTCACTAGATGTGTTACAGATACATAGTGACTTTCAGAGCCCATGATTTGAGTCAAAGCATGTGCATCTCCTTCTGAGAGATGTTTACTGAGGCAGTGTTCTTTTTGGAATTCCTTTAGCCAGTATGCTCTTGTGCCAGGCATCTGCTCATTGAAAATGAAGGTACTGCTTTTTCACAAGTCAGTAACATCTGGGTGGAAGGAATACCTAAAGATGATCACTATTTCTGCAAAACACAGTACTTGTAGGATCTCATTGTAATTCGTAGCTGCTGTTGTGTGTTACTAATTGAATTTCACTTCTGGTATGTTGTATGTCAAAAAACTTGCTTATTGTACAGCTTGGATCACAGGTCCAGTCCAGAAGGACAACTCTCTGCTTATGTTCTATTTGCTGAAGCACTTCACAACTTAGTTTCTTACTGGTTTTGATGTTTTGGTTTTCTAATGAGGAAACCTGCTACCTGATACTTAGCAATTGGAGCAGCTTTCATGAAACCCATGTAAATCGAGACCTCCCCCTTCTGAATTTCATTAGGGTTGTCTCTTGGGTTCAGATGCTGTGCATAGGCCCACACTCCCTAAAAGAAAAAGTTGGCTGAGGGCTTGGGCTAGGACATACAAAATCGTAATCTGTAGATTAGTCGTAGCTGTTCAGTCATTGCCTTTCGTTTAAGATGGGTGGGTTTTTGAAAACGGTTACAGGCTGTTTAATCTCTCTTATTTTTCTTTGCTTAGCAATTAACTCATTCCAGGTTACAAAGTCAAATGAGAACTTTGAAAATGGATTTTTAATGTCATATTAGGACTTTGAAACAGATTGGTTGATAAGCAAATATTTGAGTTCAGTATAGTCCTTAATATTGCAGAAATTATTTTTCTGTTTCAGTGTATGTGCTGGGGCTGTAAGGCTGTGTAAATGCAGTGTCATTAAAGCAGTATTTTCAATTTAAATTATAAAGGAAATTATAAATACAGCAGATCATTCAGCATCTTGTGAAGATGATGATGATGAAGATGAAGGAGAAGCTGCAGACATGGAAGGTATTTCCTTAAATCGGGTGGGACATGATTTATGTCAGGCCTTTGACTACAGCAGTACACTCTAAGAAAACACTACTCTTTCTTTTCATAGAATACATGCTGAAAAATTCAGCAGAAACGTGCTCTTAATCATCTTTTGTATGGTCTTATTGATGCATGTTTACTCTTACCTTGTGTGCAAAAACATGCATGAATGTTTTTGACCTGGAAATTAATTTGAGTAGCAGAACAGAGCCAAGCAAGTGTAAATTATGGATTTAATACAGCTTCCTTCCACTTCATATCCACACTTAACTGCAATCTGCCTACTTAAAACCACTTGAGGATTGCTAATCATGTACTTACTATAGTCTTGATCAAATTTGTATTAAAAAAGGTATAGTCTGGTTTGGGGTTTCAGAAGTTTACCTGTATTAAACATCTTTAGATACATGTAGAATGTTTTAAAGGAGTTGTTTATGAATGAGAAATATGATGACTAGCTACAAGCTGAACACAGAATTTTATGGGTCTTCTTTTCAGAGTATGAAGAGAGTGGGCTATTGGAGACAGATGATGTGAGTGAACAGTTCTCTATCTTGTCTGTTGCAATGCTTATTACCAATATGAGCACAAGCAAAGTAAAAATAATGGTAACGCAAATGGATTATATAACAAGCTTGTTATGAGCAGTGGGATTACTGAGCTTGGTTTCCTGTGGATTTGTCTCCTGCCATCCTATTGCAGTAACCTTAACTCTTAAGTCCTCAACGATTTAGATCACAGTCATTTTGTGATTTTTTTTTTATTTTTTTTTTTTTTTTTCTGATCCTTTTCACTCTACTTACACACAATGCTGTACTCGCAAGACGTAAAAATACACAATAATTCTTGAGGCTTATGTGTGGAAGATGAGTGGCTTACAGGTTCGATAGATTATGCTGATACATCAGACTGTCATGAGAGGAAAAAAAGAGTGTTGTTGTTCTTGGTGTTCCACTAAGGTCTTCATAAATGCATAAACTGAGACCTCTGCCTTCTGAATTTCATTGGAATTGTCCCTTGGGTTCAAAAGTTACTGGTGAAAGAAGGCGGGGGGGGGGATGTGACAATGTAATTGCATTTGTAGTTGCAAATTAGACCTTTCTTAAAAAATCCTCACCAAAACCAAAAAGTACTTGGTGGGAGACAAACTGATCCAACTAATTTAAAGATAAAAACAAAACCTAAAAGCCTATGGATTTTTTTTTTTAATGCTTGCTTAAGAACATTAATTTCTGCTTTAGAGCTTTATATAACTACTTAGGATGAGAAAGGAGGAAATCCAAACAAGACTATACTAATGTCATTTTTCCCTTGAACCAGGCAACACTTGACACAAGACAGATCGTAGAAGCTAACAAGGCTAAAGTTGATGTTGGAGGGGAAGATGCTATTCTACAGACTAGAACTTACGACCTCTACATCACTTACGACAAATATTACCAAACTCCAAGACTCTGGTTATTTGGATATGATGAGGTATAGGTCTGTCGGGTTTTTATCACGTCTGTAAAATTAGACTTATGGTATCAAATAGCAATGCTTTTTTTTTTTTTCTTATTCACAGTAAAAATTGAAATGAAAAAATAGTGACAAAATCATTATATAGTCAGGGTTGCAGACAGGACTTAGGATACTTGCTGGAAGTAGGAATAATTTCACTTGAAATTGTACTTGGTGATGGAGCATTTAGAAGGAAGCAAATCATGCTCTGTCACTTGACTGAGTTAGCTCTGTAGAGGTAGTAATAGCCCTAGTAAACTCAGTCAAATAAGCAAGTAGGTATTTTCATGATCTTCAGAGGGAGGGGATTAGATAAATCACTCTCCCTTTCATGACTAAGTTTCTTGAGTTAAAGTTGGTTAGGGCTTACAGCTCAAATACCTAGATGGGAACCTAAGTGGGAACCATTGAGATGGTTCTCAAAATGTATTGACTTTACCATTCATACAGTTTATTAAAAACTAAATTTGTTTAGTACTATTCTACACCATATGGATCTTAAGACACTTGGTTCTTTCCTTCAGACCTGTTTTATATTAGATGCTTATAATTTATGGTGCTTGATCTGTTAATGATGTTAAAATTGCTAAGAAGGAGCAAAAGACTCTTTGCTAGTAATGGTTTTGTTCTGTTCCGTTTTCCTATATAGCAGCGGCAGCCTTTAACAGTAGAGCATATGTATGAAGATATTAGTCAAGATCATGTCAAGAAAACGGTAACCATTGAAAACCATCCTCATCTTCCTCCACCTCCCATGTGCTCAGTTCACCCCTGCAGGTAAGTCTTTGTTTCAGGTCTGATTCAGTATGTAGATAAAAGGCACTTCACTGGTCTTGTTGTGGATTTGGTTCAGGTTTTCTGGATGCTTCCGCAGTTGGCTGCTGTAGTGGTGTGTCAACTTCTGAGGTAGTATGAAAAGAAGATCTTGGTGATTCCAGTGCTTACTGCTGCGAGTATATTCTGCAGTTATAACTGTCTCCTCTTGCGCAGCTTACTTTTCCTCCACTTCCCTATGGACTCCAGAAGATGGCAGACTACTAGAACTCTATAAAAGGAATTTCTTCTATACTTTATTTGCTGCTATTTTTGTGAGGGTAAAATTATAATGTATACTTTGGGAGCAGAAAAAGCTATTTGAACATGAAATACCTCTTTATTTTGTAATATCTGCCTCTTGCTCCCCTAGAAGTCCCTGAAATTTTATACAGATAGAGGTGCTCTAATTGCTGTGCTGAAATGCTTGTTGAACACAAGTGCAAAACTCACGTGTGCTTTTAGGCTTTTTTCTGTTTCATTTGCCACATTTCTCACCCAAGACGTAGGGAGTCTGTAGTTCAACTACCTGCAGCGGTATTTTTTTCCTAGGTCTTTGAAAAGTGCCTGTCATGTTATATGTAAAATCCTTTTAGGTGTCTTAATGATACAGAGCCAATATCTTAAATGGTGTAACTCCTCAGCTTCTTGATAGCGTGAAGTTCTTAAGAGATAAGAGTTTTGGCTTCTATCTCTTTTTAAGAAGAGAGACACTCTTTGTAGTCTTACATAGGTTAATAATAATAAAAAAAGGTCCAAATTGCCACTTTAAGTCTTGTAATTTCTTTTGACTTAAAGAAACACCTTTGGGATTTGTGTCAGTAGCTGAGGTGTCAAATAATCAGCTTTTTCACAAGTTTATGGTAGTTTTTGCATACTCAAGACATTCTTGTTTCTGGTTTAGGAATTACTCGATCGTAAAATTACTCTTGGTAAGGGTATACTATTCTTTAGCGAGAGAGCAAGGGAACTTTGCACCAAGGAGTTTATTGCTACCTTTGGTGGTCTTATGAGGATGAGTATTCATGGACTTTGTCAGTGTGTGTCTCTTGATTCTTCCAGTTCATAGTTCTTTACTGCTTTACAGCAGTCTTTGCTTTCACCAAGTAGTCAGGCTTGTATCTGGACAATCTGAGCAGAGAAGCCATTGTACAACTGGGAAATAGCTTTTTTTCACAGTTAGTGGACTTACAGAAAATCTAAAAGTGGTAAGTTTTATTGTTGGCCTTTAAATCATCAAGTTTAAGTCTACACTAATACAGTACAATTTCCACACCCGTGGAAATGTCAGTCTCAGAGCTAGAAAAAAAAAACACAACAAAAGAATAGAACAGATAACAGCATAATGCCTCTGCTAATATGTGGTACCACCTGCATGTTGAATACTGCAGTACAGCTCTGGTCATCTGTTCTGTAATCTGTGAGGTGAAGGAAGACTAAAACTGGAAAAGATACAGAGGGATTATCCAGGATAACTGAGGTTATCCTTTTTTCCCATAAGAAATGATTGAATAACCTGGGACCCTTCAGCTTTAGAAAAGGCAGCTGAGGAGGTTGTTACAATTTCAGTGACCATCATTATGAATGCCACAGAAAGTGAAGTAATGAGTGTTCTTTTGTTTTTTTTTTTTTCTTTTTAGTAGTAAACTGGTGACATTGAATGCATGTGACATGGTGGCATGTTCAAAGCCAGAAAAAGGATTAAATTCTGCACACAGCACATATTTAAACTAAGTATTTATTTAAGCAATATGATGTTAATGAAAGAAAAGTTTGTCAACAGTTGTCACAAGGGAAGTTACTAGAATGCTTCAGAATTAGAAAGTCCCTAGGTTGTACACTACTGGAAACTAGTACTTTGGAGGAAGCATTACTAGGTGCTTGCTCTGGTCTCTTTCTTGTGTACATACTCTAAGACAATAAGGAGGACACGGTTTGGTCTAGAAGGTATTATTGTACCTTATATTAATATACCAGTCTTAATATGTAAACCTGTTGGTGACTTTGAGTGTCTCATTGTTTGCTGTCTGCATTGTTCTGGGCAGAAAAATGGATGCAGCATTTTGTTTTTGAACGAGTGTCGGCATGTATCTAGAGAGACTTAACAGACTGACTAGGAACATGATTTATAGAAGAAAAGGAGAGAAAAAAAGCCTGAAGCCAAGGCTTGATTTAGTGATTGCTGGAAGTCCTGCTAATAAATCAGTTGAAAGAAGCTCATGTAGTGGATGCAGGCTGGGAAGATGTTCAGAAGAATCAGAGATGACCAGATATTTGGGTGTGGCTGACTAGGTAGGCCTGTGGGTTTTATAATGGGCTGTGGCTGCAATGTAACCTGTTTAATTTTGCAAACACCTCTGTAGAGTAAGAACTTATCTAATACTAGACTGTGAATCTGGATTGAGAGTCTTCGTGGATGAGAGCTCTGTGTGCATGTGTCGCTTTCCTTCACTTCAGACAGTGAAGTGCCAGTGTCTTTGTTATGTAGTCCACATCTACACTTGAAGAAATGGTTTGCATTGTGAGACTTGTTCCATCGTGAGGCTTGTTTCCAAGCCTGAAAGAGGTGTAGATATTGTGGTGAGACAGACTTGTTGGTAGCCTTAAATGTGGAGGAAATTGTCTAGTGCTTCTCAAAAAGCAGACTGACTGGCAACTGCTTAACATTGGAAAGGTTTGAAAAGGTCATCTTGATACTGTGAAGAAAGAGGCCAACAGTATATCTAAAATGGAGGATTTAAGTATGTTCTCTTACTCTCTAAGGTGAGCTATTTTGTTAAATTGTTAGGCTAATAGCTAAGAAGGTCTGGGCTTCTGAGGTGAAAAATAGTAAGCAAAAATGTTGGTTTGTTCTTAATTTAGCTAGGAAATACCACTGCTTAGCTCTGCTGCTATTGCTTCCATGCATGTCACAAGAATTGTGTAATGTCGGATATTTAGATGGTCCTAAACTTGGTTGTTTCTTGTGACGTGTACATCACTGTGTCATGCGTCAGAAAGGAAACAAACAGCAGTTGCGTGCCACCATCAGCTGCTCGAGATCGCTCCCATTTTGAGTAGTTGAAACTGTTCATCTTGCAGCTCTGCTGTAAGTTGTAGTTCCTGTCAGCATTTTTATGGTACTGGGAGGAACACAGTCAACTTCCTCATTAATTCATGCAAACTGGCTTAATTGCAATTCTCAACTTTTTTTTCATGCGGGTATTATGAAGGGACTGTCAAACTAGTTAACTACTGAACACATTTACATTTAGATCTGAATTACTTGCACTACTTCCAAGCACTTATTTTCCTCTCTTTCAGAATAAATGGCAACAGGTTTCTGGACTTTTTTTAGTTCTTACGTACTCTCAATATCTGCAGGGAAGTGACTAGAAGCAGCTGCAAGGATCAGCAAATTGTAGATCTTGAGGCTAACTGATTGTTACGGATACTGAGTGTCTTGCCTGATGATAACATTTGTGGGTTATCCACACCTGTCTTAGTGTGTTTGTGCAGTTACAGACACTTAATTGAAATAATAGGGAACTTTTTTTTCTTGAAAATATGCTGTCCTAAAATGTCTTACACTTTACTCTCTTTAATGGAAGCTTGATAGTTGTTATTCACTGCACTGAAAGTCCTCTGGAAGGCCTTTTATCTCTATGAATTGCAAGGGGTTGAGAGGGACAGGAAAACTGATTCATTTCTGGTGGTGTTTTTTTTCCTCATATGTCAGGAAGGCTTCTATTTTTTACTTTTCTGATGGTATGTATTTCCCTTCCAGCTGATATTCAGTGTCAGTATGTCAGGTGTGCTGAACTCCATGTGAAGTTGTTAAATATTTTGACTGACAACTTTGGTCTGTTGCAAAGCAGTAAAGGGGTTCTTCAGCAGGAAAGCGGACATTCTTGATGAGAGCATAAAAGGTCATCTAATCAGTCTCAGAAATCAGTTTCTTTCTGTTAAAGAAACTTATTGTTAAACCCTTAATATATGGTTTTAATTCTGTGTATCTCAATTTATTTTCAGTAGTAACAGCAATATTTCTGACTTAGAACATGAATAAGTCCATTACATTACTTGAACCACATCAAGAGTTAGTTGATTAGTTGGTTATGCCAGAAAGTAAATTAGGTGAGTTTAACAGATGTTTTAAATGTCTGATCTATTTGATAGCTCAAGCAATCTACAGACAGGTCCTGGAACAAGCATTTTAGTCATCTGAAGTTAAGAGTTATTTCTGGGGGATTTTTTTTTTTTTTTAACTTCTGAATAAAAGAGAGATTTCTAGACAGCAGGATAATTTAGATAACGTTTCTTCCAAAGTCATCTCATTTCTTTCCATTGGGAGGTATACATACTTTATATTAATTCCTCAAAATATTCTTACAGAAGGAAATTGAAACAGGAAACAAACATTTGAAAGTTTATAAAGCACCTGCAAATCTTTTCATGAGTGTGACAGTAAGAATGACCAATATTGTGGCCATTATGGAATTCCAAATATCTAACGTCCTTAGAAAATTAAAAAGAGCAAATGTCATGCAGTTGTATGAATTTGAGCCAGTATCCTGTTAAAGACTTCTAATAGCTTGTAGGGTGGCCTGTGCCAGTACAAAAAATAGTCCACTGTTATGGGTAAGGTGGAAGCTTGACAGTCCAGGTTCCTATATAGAAGCAGCTGGCTATGGCACCCGATACATGGCATGTGTGCTGCAGGTTCATTATGAAGATCCAGAATTGGAATCAGCTGTGGGGGTCAAAGACCAACAGCACAGCAAATGACAGATGCTGACCTTTAGTATTTCCCCAGACTTGCATGTTCCTGTTCACAGCGTGTCCTGGTAACTTCGCAACAGCTTCCTTCCTTGTGTTTGCAGCCACTGGCAAGATGATTAACTTTGGAGGTAACTACTAAATGCCAGTTACTGGTCAGCTATTTAGATTTGCATAATGGTATCAAAGCGTGGTCAGAAAGTTATGCAACCTTGTCCTCAGTAGAATCATAGATTGTTTTGGGATTGGTATGTTAAACTACTGCTGTTAACTAGCTTGCAGTGTTGCATAGGTGGATATCCATAGCCCTATATGATGTCACTGATAAAGATTGCTACGGAATTGTGAATTTAAAACCAAGTTGAAGTCTAGAGAAAAGTAAGATGAGTTGTACAACTTGGGATCTTGTGTTAAATATGTAAATAAAACATCAATTAACCACACAGTAGTTCTCCCTTTTGATGTTCATCCTTTGGTTTATGGGACATAATAAATACCCTGAACACCAGACCATTACTTCTGAATTGTAATTGGTCATTAAAAGATTTAAATTCTTCATCACTGGAGATATTCAAGACCAGACAAAGTTCTGAGCAACCTGTTCTGATTTACTGCTCATCAAGCAAGGAGGATTGGACTAGATGATGACCAGTCTCTTCCAACCTTAGCTGTTCTGTGATTCTGTGTTATATTCCCAGGAACAGCTTTGTACAAAAATGTCATGTGGTTCAGTTTTACAATATCATTTTTTATGTTTTACAGTAATGGAGTTGCAAGAGAGAAGCTTACTTAGAAACTGTTGATCTGCCATAGAACCCAAGTTACCGCCAGAGAAAGTTTCCATACCCTGTCAGTCTCAGAGCAACAATTCTGAATTTATGCAGATTTAGCTTAGCCTGCCTCTCCTAGGAAACTACAAATTGTTTAAATGTTCGATACCTCCTAAGCTCTACAAATTTAAGAGTACAGCAGAGCCAGCTAAATAAGTTGCAGCAATTTCTAGGTATCTTCTTCAGAGGTCATTTGGGAACTTCTGGTGACTTGCTGCTGGTGAGGATTACCTGCTAGGGGCATACCTGGTGGCTTCTTTGGTATTTAGCAATTAAAAATAGCACTAGTAACAAGCAATATATATTTGCTATTGTGGCACTCCATCTACATTGTAGCATAGAACATTTTTCATTTTCCTTGTGAATGTAGAGAGTTGGCGAATAACTTTACATTCATTGTGTAATACTACCTTTCAGTTACTGTTGGGATTTTTTCGTCAGCAAACTGAAAGGTTCCTCTTGCTGCTTCTGAAGCTAGCAGTCCAAAACTATTTAACTTGCACAAAACCTAATCTTACTGAGATGAAGAGAAGCTTACTTTTTCCTTAAAATATTTCCACTGTTTCTTATCTTTTTCAGGCATGCAGAAGTCATGAAGAAAATCATTGAGACTGTTGCAGAAGGTGGGGGAGAACTTGGAGTTCACATGTATCCTTTTTCATTACTACATGATATTTTCAAAGATTTCTTGTATTTAAGGAGCTGTTATCTCAAGGTTCCTAAACTGGAATGCAGTTGTGTGTGAAAGCAGTAAACGACTGCTTGTGGTAGCACTTACTAAAGTTCTGGGATTAATTCCTTTGTGCAAACAAGCTCTGTTAATCAGTTCTCAGAAAGTAGGTGGAATTGAAGGGACAGAATTGAGCCCTTGTTTTTAGGGGTGTGAAGCTGTGAGTATAAAACTGAGTATGAAACTATGATCCCAGGGGAGGATGAAGCTGGAGGTTCACAGACTCCAGCCAGAGTATAATCAGTCCTCTTGGTACAGCAGCTTCTGTATTAGATTTGAATCTGAAATTCATTTCTGAAAGATGTCGAGGTCCCATTGTTCTCTACTCTATATGTGAGCAATATGTTGGTAACAACATTCAGCTGACAAAAAAGCAATAGAAAGTCTACTGAAATGATTCTTGATATTGAATGCCTCACAATTAGAATTTTCTTTTGCAAGTTGACTGATCTTGGTTATGCTTTGTAGTAATTGATCCCACGTTTTCTGACTAAAGAAACCTCCATGTTAGGAGAAAATGAAGTGTGTACTTTCAAAATGATGTTGCTGCTGTAAGGCAGGCAAGGGGGCATTACTGTGCAGCTGCGGGCCCCGAACCAATAATATTCTCTTTAGCTGTATGAGTTGAGACTTGCTCAATTTGTGCAGCAAGCAGCTGAAACTGAACTGGAAAATAACTTTTCTATCAAGGTAGTTCAAGTCTTCTACTCCTTAGTAGTTAGAAATAACTTATTTTCAAGATTTTTGGTTACTTTTTCTGCTATTGCTTAGCAAATTGAGATTTTTTTTTTTTAACAGCCAATTCTTCCCTGGTCTGTGTTTGTCAAGAAATGGTCCATGAGACTGACATGCGAAAATAGTAGGGGTTACATATGTCCAGTACTTAACTGTTGGCTGAAAGTAGTGATTTATTTTAGTTTTTACTTTGCTGTCTGCCTCAGTCCTAAGTGGACAAACACTTCATTTTGTAATTACTGCGTATACCCCACACTGCAGATTCAGGCCCAACATACGTTTGAAGGTAACATACACAAGGGAGATTAGGAAAGTCTCCTCTACAAAGGCAGACTTCTTAGTTTAGCAAAGCTATCTCTCCACTTTCCCTCATTGACAGGTAAGATTTATTTCAAAAGACAATTCAGAACAGGAACCTATTTCTTTTTCTGAGACACTGAGATGCTGAGGAGGAGCTTGCTTTCCCTACAGCTACACAAAGGTAGCTAGGGATTAGCCTTCCTAGATTTAACTCACCTTGACGTTTGTTAATTACAAACGTGAAGTGTGTAAGTGGGATTGTAAATGTTTGTGTACTGTTTTCTAAGATCTATTGAATATAACTCCTGGTTCTCTGCTTCAACTTAAAACAGGAAAGTCTGTTATGTTTGGGCAAGCATCAGATGTCATTACCAGAGTTCTGCTGTATTAATTTCCCAGTCTCTTAACATTGTAATTGCTAGGTGTTATTTTCCTACCAGCAAGAAATAGTGTTGAGCAGACCATTGAAAGTGACTTTTTCTTTCTTTTACAGGATTTCTATCTATTGCATGTTTTCCTTAACAAGAAACTCAGGTACCTTCTTATTTTCTTGAAATTTGTACAGGCAGTCATTCCAACGATAGAATATGACTACACAAGGCACTTTACAATGTAACTAAAATAAGAAGTGTCTCCTCTAATTATCAGATCCTTTTTTAAATAACCCATCCATGTGACTTATACAACATTATACATAATTTCTGTAACTAACCTTTTATCAAGTTGATGCATTAAAATAAAATGTTCCATTACCAGCCTTTTTAATAAAAATCTTTGTGTGTAATATAAATAAATCACTTTCATTCCTATACAGACACTGCAGTAAGTGGTGGGATTTTTTTTCTCCATAATTCCTTCAATTTGCTTTCAACAGAAGACTGGTTTTTGTCTACATGAGAAGCTAAAATCTACTTTCCTAGTAGAAGCCTAATGCTTTTGGCTTTATTGTTGATTCCTGAAAATGTAAAGATTTTATTATTATTTTTTTATCCCAATTAAATTAACTTGAGAATTATGTGGGTTTTTCCCTAGTTAATGAATGGTTATGATTCCTCTAGCTGGAGGGGGATTTAGAAAGCTGAAAGAATATAAGTGATCATCTTGTAGGAAAGTTTAACTAGTATAGCTGTAACTAACCAATCTCTAAAAAGTGATTTAGATTTACACTTCAACAAGAGTAGTGTTTTGGGTTGGAATCTTTGTGGAGACAAAGGAGTAATATTATTAGTATGTAGTCTGTTCATCTTGTAATAAAGGCAAAAGCAGTCTTATTGACAGAATTGCATCTTTTGGGTAAAGAGAGAAGATTGCTATGGTAAAGCAAGGTTCAGTCTTGATTACTTTCCTGCCTCAGCTACACTAGCTGGTAGTCCAATAGCATAATTTCCTTTTGGGGGTAAATATACATGGAGTTGTTTATGAATTCAGATTATTGCAGATGCATCCAGGCTTTAGCAGCTGCTTTCTGCCCTGTAAAAACGTCAGTTTTTCATTGATGAAAATGTGAGGAAAGGACCATCATATATATATATGTGTGTGTGTGTGTATTTATATTTATTAGGTTCACTTAAACTCTCTTTAGCTTTCAGGTCTCCCAAACTTCCATCTTGCATTCTGCAAGGTAATCCAAAATTGAGAGTCTGCAAGTGACTGAATTTACTGTTGGGTGGGAAGGTTGGTTCCTGTCCTGACACAGCTGGTCCCCATCTTGACTTTCCTCTGTACCATGCTCTTACATGACAGACTGTGTACTATGCTTAAACTGGCTTTCCTCTCTTGATATCTATCTTCACTTCCTCTTTCTTAGACAATATCTTAAGCAATGTCTATGTAAGTGAAGAGTAATGCAGCTGAAACCTGTTAAAGCTTAACCACACCCACTGAGTCATGCCATAGGATTTTCCCTATCAGACTAATCTCCAGGATGTTTTGGTCTTTTGGTAACAAAGGAAGTAGCTGTACTCCACCCAACAAACAGGGGAGTTGGAGGGGAGCAAAAACAGATTATGACCTAAAATAACCTGCACTGATGCATATTTTTTCCTTTGCTCTGTCAGAATCTTTTGAAATATCATTCTTCCTAAAAGTTGTCTATCCTCTTTTAGGAAGATTAATTAGTCTTTCACTGGTATCTGGTATGTTAACAAATACCACATTTTAGTTTGCCAGGCTGTTGATAGAAGTATGTGGCATGATATGTGTATATATTTTTTTAACTACAAACTGATAAAGGCCTTTTTCTCTGACCCTAGCAGGAAAACAGGAGCAGCAGAGCTGAAGAGAACTTGCTAGCAGCTTCTATCAGCACCATGATATTTAATGTATTATGGCATTTGTAACACAGAAATATCTAGTATTACAAAACCTGATGCTTGGTGACTAATATGTGCAGCTCTGCTTGGCTGGATATCAAAGTGGCTTTACTGTGGCAAGCAAATTTGAGCTGGGTGCACTTGCAGCAGTTGTAACATATACTAATCCTATTCTGTATTAAAAATTCCTGTTAGAAGTGAAGATTGCTGCTCTGGGAACTGCTATAAACGTATGCATTAATTGTCTCAATTTTGCCACTACATCAAAATAGCTCTTGAGAATATATGCTCTGCTGGAGTCCCTTTCCTGCTATGCATCTTACAGTTCTTGTGGCTCTTTATTTGCTTTCTGCATCTCTATCTCTGGGTCTTGGGCACTGACTACATTCTAATTTACAGGTGCTGCGTGCAGCGAAGACATGGGTGAAATTACTATTCTACTGAATCTGAACCAAAGTTACAGGGAATGGGTTACGATGCAAAGGGAGTAACCTTACAGAGATTTTAAAATAATGATCATGTCAAACTTAAGATACCTAGTCTTCAATTTACATGAAATACTTTTAAAATACAAACAAAAAAAAAAAAGACCCTCTTTCAATAAAAATAAACATAGGAAAGTACAGCAGTAACTTCCAAGCAATATCTGTATTTGGCCTTCTAAAAGTCTAATCAAAGTCTAAATTATAAATAATGTAGGGTGGAAATAGTGTTAAAGAATGAGGGCAATTTCAACTTTGGCCTGCTGTGGCTTCATTTTTAGGTGTGGGAAAGTGGAGCTTGTTTAGCCAGCTTGCAAACAAGCAGCCTGGTCCATGACTAGAGAGCTAGAATGTCATGAGTTTGTCTAGGTGTTGTAAAGGCTGTAGGGACACCTGCATTTTAGTCTTACCATGAATAAAAGCTTACTGATTTCATTTTTCTTCCTGAAACATACCTATCTGCTGCCCTACTGGAAAATAACCTTCTCTGCTAGTAACTTGTAAAGATTATTCTAAGTCTACTTTTTTAAAATAAAAAAAAAAAACAATAACAAACAAACATGGGTGTAGAAACCATATGAAGGAAGAAAAAGTTAATTAATCCATGACATTATACCTAATGTTGGAAGTAGGTATCTATGCGACTTGATAAGAGGCTCTCTTTTTTTGATAATCCACTTTCAGTTCCAGCAGGGATTTATGATAAAAATATGGAAGTCTTCCTAGCTGCAGACTCTTGTGATCCTCTACCACCTGGTTAATATCGTGTTGCGGGCGCTGATAGTCTTACTACTGTTATTCTCTACAGAAAGCAAGCCACGTTGAATATACTGCTAGACTGACCTAGCACGAGGGCAGCTGGTCTGATTTAGCATGTCCATTTCAAGTCTGGGCAAATAAATATATCTCTTTATAAAGCAGACAAACTGAAACGGAGTGAACACAGGCGTAGTGTAGAGTATGAGCAAAATTCTTTGTGGACGCTAACTGAAAATTTTCTGGCAAAAATTAAACACACAGTGGGGGGTGGAGTGGAGAGGGGGAAGGCTTATTTTGGGTCAGGCCAAAATTTTGAGTCAGATATTATTAATGTAGCTTTTGAAGAGAGGAAGCTGGTGTGTTCTCCTCTCCTTCTGTTCCTTAAAATGAATTCAGACCAGTGGTCTTTAGACAAATTTGTTAAAGCACTGAAATTCAGTTTTATAATATTTAGAAAATTGCTTTCTTTTTATTCCTGAAACTGTTTATTGAATTCAGCATTTCTGTGCAAATAGTTTTAGGTCCTACTAAATAATTGGTTTTGGCAAATGTATTGACAGGAGAAACACCGAGTTCAAGCCAAGGACGCTTGCTTTTCTCCTAAGAAAAGCCAAGAGGTTTAAAACATGTGAATATGTTTAGGTTTAAATCAACATGATTATGCATCTTCTGAAGCCTTTAGTACCAAAGCAGTCTGAAATGCTGTTCTACATTCTTACTGCCTTGTAGCATATACATGACCACACAAGTTACAGAGCCTGCTTTCCTTTAACAGCTTTGCAGAATGTGTTCTTGTATGAGCTGTCATCAAGTACAAAGTGCGTATATGTATTCCTTTCGAGTAAGTTCTTGTCTGAAAGAAAGTCTAAGTTTTCCTGCCATCTTTTCTTTTTGCCCGCTTCTGTGGTTTTCAACATAGTGTATCTATTTTAAACTTAGAACATGAGCCATTTCAAATTAACCTTTCTTGGCTTTAGTGCCCTTTTGCAGAAGTGAAGATATTTATCTGGTGGCTTCTGTTCCAAGTTGTGCCTGGAAGGTCTGGTAAGTGTCCCCTCTGTCTTTTACCTACTTCAGAACCATGTGTTCGCTGCTGATCAATAATTAACTCCTTGTTTGCCTATGAAATCCTTTTGACCTGCACTAAGCAAAGTACGCTTGTTGGACATGGTGCATTGATTTGTGTGTTTGAGAAAGATCTGTGCTAGGGCATTATTAGCAACCAATTCAGTAATTGTTTTACAACTCTTCTCAATACTAGTTCCCTCTCAGTCAGTCACTGTAATACAATTGTTAAACCTGATGGCAACCATCAGGATATGGATGCCTGATACTATTCAGGATAGTGTTTGTGATGAAAGGGAACCAAATTTGTTCTGGGTCCTAATCTGTAATTTGCAGACAGCTGCAAATCACCACTTTACAGCTCTTTTTTTAAACTGTTGTCTGTTTTTGATTGCTTAAACTCAGCCAAAGCTATTCAGGGTAAAAACCTGGCAATGATAGATAGTTTTAAAGGTCAGCCTTGGAGCAGTAGTCTGAAATATATTCTTTTAGTATGTTCTCGCATGTAGCATGATACATGTAGGAATCAGGACCATAATTACTGGGTGTCAGGACAGGCAGTAATCTTCCCCAGTTAGAAGATGAAGACCTAGACCTGGTTTTAGTGTTACAAAGTGTTGCTTATGATTCTTTTTCCATGCTTCATTTTCATTTGGCATTTTAATATCGGTAGTACATCCCAAAGCTCCTACTTTGTTTTGGGAATGACATTGTTCATTGTGCTGCAGAGATTGTTTTGCCAGTATGGACTAGACTCATGCTCCTCCATGCATGGCTTTTGCCCACAAGATCGTTTGATGTTGCTGGTGACCAGATGTAATCAAATGTACATTTGAACATGTGGGAAAGCAATGAAGATAAAATACGAAATTTGCAGCATGTGCAGTGTTGTGAGGATGATGATCATGGCTAAATTTGTGAATAGACAATAAAGTTAGATTGTCTTGGAAAACTTCAGCCTGAAGAATGTATTCTGTAATCACTTGTCAAGTGACTAGTAGCGATAGCTTGCAGGCAATCAGTGCCAACTAAAATATTATGTGTATGTATTAGACTTTCACCATGTCAGAGGATATAATTGCAGATATTGGCAATTAATGGTCAGATGGAAGGGAGCAAGGTCTTTGGATTATTAATACTATTTTTCAAAACACAGTGAAACTTCCCATAGTTTGGAGGATTCAGTGTTGTGCAATAGCTTAAAGAAAAGAAGACAAAAAAAAAAATAACAATACACATGCAAAAAAAAAACCCCACAAACCCACAAAACACCACCAACAAAAAAAACCCCAACCACAAACAAAAAACACACCACTGCCCGCAGGCTGACCCAGATAAATTCAGGCAGCTCCATCTCATATTGTTCCTTCATTTCAGGAAGAGGACAAAATAAGGGAGTAGCCAATATTGGACTTCTTGTTCTTAATGCATTAAGGAAGGGTGATACATGCTAATCAGTATAGCTTTATGCAAAGTATGTCTAGTTTAATTTTATGCTCTTCTTTAAAACAGTCAGTATTATCAGCCACACTTACAAAAGTAATTTCACTGATGTAATGCGTTTTGATTCATTTTACCATTTGAATGGTACTGTGTGACTCACCTACTAAGAAATCTCAAAAATTCAGCCTTCAAATTCATCGATATGGATAAAAGAGAAGTAACTGATGTCAGCTTTGCTCACAGTCACAAAGCAGGGGGTTTCAGCAGGTATTCTGGGTATTAACTTTTATCCTGCAATATTTTAGCCTTTTATTACAGGGAAGAAGTAAGCATTAAAAACCTACCTATAATGGAAAATTCAAACACTTAGTTAATTCAACAGAATCACAGAAAAACTTTTCTCAAGTGTATTTTAGTTTCATCTCCGCAGCCAGTCACATAGGAATACAAAAAGGTCTTCAGATCCCTATATGGGAAGGAGCTTTAGGAACAGCATTGTAAAGCCCAGTGGGTAGAGGTTGGACACAAACACAAATCAATTTCTGTTCTGATAGAGATGTATGATATTTTCTGTATGCTTCTGTATGAATTTGAAGACCTGGAAATGAGACAAGCTAAATTAAAATTGAAGATGGTTTATGCTTAACAGAGTGGGCCAGGAACTTCAGCACCAGCTGCTTAATGTCAGTTGTGGATCAAAGGAAGGAATTGTCCATCTGCCCAGAGATTTCTTTCATGAAATCTAGACTATAGGCATTTTCACAGCATCTGTCAAACTCTGAAGCACCAGCATTGAAATAGATCCTGAGCCAGATTGGGACCACAGTAAAAAATGAGGCAAACATAAATTTTACTTTAAAATTATTGAGGTAGTTTATTAAGGATTATGGTGAGTTGTTTAAAACAATAATTCATTAGTAATGAAATACTATTGGACTTTATTTACCTAAGATTTTCTCTTCAGTATCAGTGCATGCATTCTGGTCCAACTTAATTGTTGCTGGATTCTTGGGTTTACATCCATTTCATATATAATGTGTCAAAGTGGCTCACGGAAACAAGTGATTAACTCCATATACATACAAAAGGTGATAATTAAAGTTCAGTATGCTGCCTTGAAGCTCCTCCATGATGTCTGTAGTCTTATGCTGTCCAAGTGATCACAATTGTTTATTGAAAAAGTTGTGAACTTTTATCCAGGAAGAAATACGTAGGGATATTTGCTTTTCCAGTAATCCCCGTGTACAGGAAACACTCTCAACAATTTTCTTGTTGTTTTGACAAACTTCTCAACACTGGCAAAACCAGGGAAACATTTTTGGTGATACAGTTGACACTGGTAATTAGCTCATCAAAAGATATTTTCCTAATAATTTCTTTTTGGATAAATGTCAACAGATTCTAATCAAGACTACATTAGATGGGTTCTCACTACGGGCAGGTCTTCAGGCTGACCTATTAGCTTCCACTGAGAAGTCTGTTCATTATCCATTACCTGAGGTACTTAAGAGTGTAGTGGGAACCAAACAAGCTGATGCCGTGTTTGAAAGAGTTACTTACTATTACAAGTATGCAGTATAAGGTGAGCTGAACTAGATTTAGTTCTACATCCATTTCTAGTCCTCACACCTAATCTCTCAACGTTTTGCTTTCTAAGTGGGAATCACTTATTAGGAGATGCAGCATCTAACTGGGAAATTTCCATCACTGCCAGCCATGCCAGGTTTCTGTTTTCTTGGAAGATAGAAAATATGCCCCTCTTCTTCCAAACCGTGCAAGTCAAACATCCTCTAATTGTAAGTGATTGCTTCTGCCTCTGATATCCTGCTGCTTCAGTAGACAATGACTCAACCACAGCCTGTAGTGGGGCTGAAGCTGCTTCTTCTTGGTGCTTGTCTCTCACTGAAGATTGTGTGGAGGAGGGGAAGGAAGGTAGTTTAAACAGTTTATCTCTACTGGATCCTGGTCAGTAAGGGAGAGGCAGAGGTGAAGAGCAATGACCTGAACATAGCAAATGCTGTTACCCTGTTGCATCACAAATATTTCATTTCTAAGGGGAAGTTAGAAGCAGCAACAGCAATAAAAGCAGTGGTTTCTGCCTTGTCTTCCAGACCAGCATCAACAGGCATCTGTACCATGACACTCCACTGCATGTGCCTTTTTCTCTTCCTTCTGCTTGGTTCATGGTGGCCAGACTCAGAGAAGCATGTGGTGGGAGCAGTGAAGGTCAGGGAGCACTATATAGCTGCTCAGATCACTAGCTGGAGCTACAAACCGGAACCTGAGGAAAAGTCCAGGTAACAAAGTACAGGACAATGACGATGAAACTAGCCCTCTCTTGTGACTGAAAGTATTTTCTGCCATCTCCTGTGGGATTCTAGAGCCCAGGAGGACTTTAGAGCCTGATCTGTTGACTTCAGAGAAACTTGTGTGACTTTAAACAGCATTATTTGGGCTGGAGCCAGTGAAGTATTAAAAGCTCCTTTTTACTTTTCATTAGTGGATAGAATTGCTTTTATGTATTCAGAGCACTTTTGTAAAGTATCTTCCAGGGCTTGCTGTGTCATCTTTTTTGTGGGTTGATGTGTGTTTTGGGTTGTTCTGTTTTTTATTTTTTATGTAATTGTTTTAGGCATATAGATTTTGACCAATGTTAAGTTGAGCCATGGTTTGATGAGATTTCGAGAGCTTTCAGACTTTAGAGTTTGCTGAAGGAATAAATATGTTCCACTGTGGATACTATCACTTTCACTTAAACCAGAGCCCAATGAACTTTGGAACTAGCTATGTTGTTTCTGAGTTGCTCAGTAGTTTTTGTGGAATGGCTATCCTGAGTTCTGCTGGTAAAGTGTGTAGGATCAGGCATTGCTGAACTTAAGTATTTTTTTTCCAGGCACCATTGCGGAATGTCCAGCCTACATGCATATGCCAATCAAGCATATAAATATCTTACTTGTATTGCCACTATTATCATTAAGATTGTAAACACTGCAAGTGCAATGCTACAGATGATGGAACTTGATGTAATTTAGAAATCTGTTTAAATTAGGCTTCATTTTTATGCTGTGGTCACTGTAGTTACCATACATAGCTTTTATTTGTCCATGAAGTGGCATGAAATGATACAAATTACTTGTTCTACTACACTGAAGAGTGTATTTGGGAACTATTGGATTTTTGTATATTAGTGGATGGCTTGTTCATTATGGTTCAGTTTGTGTTTTTTATTTTTATTTTTAATATGTATTGCATTTCTGGATGTTACAGAAAGAACATTTCCAATTCAGATTTAGACTTTCTATCCTTTTTTCAACACTTAATTAAAATGAAGTTTCTGTGATTTCTAAAACTCCACTTGGAAGTTTAATACAAATTATAAAAGCATAATGTCAAACAGGCAAGACAGAAGAAAATATGTTTTAATGTGAAGGCAAATGCCATTTAAGTGTTGACCTGGGCACGTGAATTTAGTAGTTAGAACTTCATTCTCATCTGCACTGGATGCATCGATACAAGCATCAGCTGCTGTTTCATTAAACATCACATTGTGTATAGACTGTTGAAACTCTTGATTAGGGTTTTTCATACACAGTGCCTATTGAGATAGCTCTCTTAAGTATTGAGAGTAAGTCACATCCTAAATGGGTCTGATGAACTTTGTAGAACATACAGAAATTCAACTCAAAACCAACCACACAACGGGGAAAAAAGCCAAAAACAAGCAACAAAAAAAAACAAACAACAACCCACCCTCAAACAAAGATCCCCAAGCCACAAAGCTGCTCGCTGCGGCAGCTGGCTATGTAACTTGCTCTGATTTCAGTAGTAGCTGAACATCTAAATACAGTGTAGAAATCTGGTACTTTGCTGCATTGGTTCTAAATAACTGAAGCTGAAAAGAAAATGGGTTCTTCCTGAACTATTTCCTTAATTTTCCAGTCATACAGGCTAGAAGAAGACACTTCTAGAGTCAGTTGTCTTATCTGTGTAAAGATTTGCTACCACATGCAAGTGGTATTTATAAGACACTTAAGAGCAAAATGAAAATGTATTGTCTGTGCTTGCAGCGTTTCTGCTGCTGTTCCCAAAAGTTATGTAATTAGACCTGCTTGTGTAGCCTGAGATTTCCAAAGTGTTAGTGTTAGCAAGCTACACGCTTTGTTCCTTCTAGCTATACAATTGGCGCTGATGATCAATTTCCTCTTCCACCCCATAGTCTTATGGCATGTTCTGTTGAACATTGTCACATTAGGGCAACAGTTGTCAATGAAGTTTGTGAATTGGGGCCTTCTTAAAGAGTAGAACTAAATTTCATCAGTGTCTTTAAAGAGAGGGGAATGAATTGGTACATGAGCTGATTCTGCCCGACTTCTGGTGTCAGTGTTGCAGAGGGATTTACAAAAGACCCCTATAAAAAGAGGTCTCCCCCTTATGGGCCCTGGATGTCACTGAAGCAAGTTCGCTGTGTTATTTCTGCCCATCCTCTCTGTGCTTGAGCAGCCCATCAGCTCCCTACTGTCAAATGTGCCTGAGGGGGCATTGCAAAAAAGCAAGTGGGATTACTGTTGGATTCAGTCATCATACATACTGTAAGAAATCAGCCAATAAATGAGAAAGGCTATTATCCCTCCAGCACTCTTCTCATCATAATTTCCATTCTAGTAGTACTGTGTGCTGTTTTCCTTCTGCTTGCCTAAATATTTTCTAGGGAAGTGGTGTATGGTCTGCTTGCAGTGTTTCTCAAGAAGCAATTTTCTGACTTGCTGTGAGATTTGTAGTTGTCAGGGAACAGTGTTGTGCTTGCCTTCAAGGTCATTGCTGCAACAGGAACTTGCTGTTAATGCTGTTGTAGAATCTTTGTGGTGATTTTTAAAGTTCAGGCATGAGGATGAGTAAATAGAAATCCAATTTCTTTCACTGTGTTTTGGCAGATGCTTTTTAGGTTAAGATGTCATGGTCAAGACATCTTTGTGTCTTAAATGGACAAAACAAAGACATCTTCAGAATCAAAAGGACCTATAGAAACCATCAGCAAAATCAGGGGTAAAGTGTGCTAGGTACTGTAATCGAATGTCCATTGTGAAGTGGCTTACCTCGTTAACATCATAGATTGAGTAGAGTAAGAAAGAAAGGGGAAGACACTACAAAGAGTCGGACTGTGTGCCTTGCCTTCAGCAAAACATGCAAGTGATTAAATTTGATTCCAGGATTTGTTTTCTGAGATAAGCTATTAAACAGCAATGGGAGTCTTTGTCCTTTTAATTCCTTTTTTTTTTTTTAACTCTTTGGTTTCAGATTAGAACATTCAGATCCAGTGTTTAAGAAAATTTCTTACAGAGAATATGAAGTGGATTTTAAGAAAGAAAAGCCAGGAAAGAAATTTGCAGGTAAACAGGAAGGAAATGTCTGAGTATGTTTGTTGCTTGTTATAAAGCCGGTTACAAGCTTGTATTTTTGTGTTCACTGTTTTTCACATAAACCAAGTAGGCACAGGGGATGAGGTCACTGCAGTGCACCAGGCTTTCAAAGGACATAGAGAGGTTGGATTTTCAGAGGCTCAGTGCTATCTGCAAATTAATTGCATGATACAAAGTTGCTCCCTTTGTTTTCAGCATGCATTTGGGCAGGTATGGCACAGTCACAGTGGTGACACTAGAAATTCCCATGGAGTGAGCGTAAGGCCTAAGGCTAAACATTTTCTGATGAGTTGTTGGAAAGGAAAAGAAAAACTGTAAGGTTGGGTGTGAAAGATGTCCCCTTGACTTTGCATCTGTTACTGCTTGAAGATACTTTAAGTGGTTGGAGGCAAGTTCTTCTACTTATGCCCTACATAAATATAGTACTTGTGTTCTGGTACTTATGCAGAGTACTTATATAGTGTTTCTGTGTTTGCTATTAATAGATAATATAACTTCAGATACTAGATGTTCAGATTTCGGTTTCAAAGTAAATGTGTGTGTGTGTGTGTATGTGTATGTGTGTGAGGCTGGTTACAAGTTACCCTGAAAGACCTAATCTGTGATCTGATTCCTTCCAGTTTTGTTCTCCGGTGTTACCTGAAACTGCTTTTTTCTTTTCAGAGAAAGAAAGTTACTAAATGGTTTACAAGAAAAGAGGCAAATAAGATGAACGTTGTTTTAGCGTATCTCTTCCATTGCTTATTTTTGCAACATGGGGATAAAAGACCCTCTTGAAGCCTTTAGCAGGCAATGCCTCAATAAATTTGCAGCATGGAATTTTTATTACTTTAGGTAACACGGGTTTTGAAAGATCTTTTTGTTCTGTGACCTCTGGCACTGAGACTGCTACTCAAATGTTCTTGAATGCCTTTCCCTGAATTCTTAAACTATAAAATGTCTGCCTTCTGAAACTGTTAGTTGTGTGTGAATGATTCCTAGAAATTCCCAGTGAAGCTCAACATGAGCCTTTTGATAAATTTGTTGTATCTGGAAATAATTATTTATTTTTTTTTTTTTTTTTTACATCTACCATTTTCCTGTGATTTCTAAGTGCTCTTTGCCAGATACACAATTTATAACATTCCTGACTGTAAGTCTGCAGGTTTTAAATCCCCACATGCCTTTTTAAGCATAAATCTTCATTGCAGTGATACATTCTCTGCCAGTATTAATTTAGCAACTTGTACTTTGAGAGTTCATGTTCCCTCACTGGGAGGAGAAAACTTTGAATTTCACTAAACACACTGTTTTGCTTACATTTTCTTTATCATGAATAACTACAGGACTTCTGGGACCAACTCTGCATGCTGAAGTGGGAGATACTTTAGTAGTTCATCTTAAGAATATGGCTGACAAGCCGGTCAGTATTCATCCCCAAGGCATAGTGTACAGCAAAAATGCAGAAGGTAAATACTAGAAAAAAAATTGTGTTTTGTTCATTTACATTCAGACTACTACATGAAATATTGAGAAGGGCCCAGACCAGTGTTTGAGGATATGTGTAACACAAGTGTCTGTTGATCCTGGATTAAAACTTCACCTGTTGTTAGCTCCTTTCTTGTTCATCAGTGTAACACCAGAAATACGAGTTTCATCTGACATGCACAGTCTCCTGACCAACTGCCTGTGTTCACAGAATCGCAGAGTGGTTAAGGTTGGAAGGCACCTCTGGAGGTCATGTGGTCCAACCCCCATGTAACTGCAAAATACTCTTTTTCCGGACATGAAAACTCTTAAATACAGGTCTAAAAAAAAAAACAAACCCACAACTTTTCCAAATCCCTTGCAATAGCTTACATCAGGGCATTATTGATAAAGGCAGGTAACAGTGCTGATCATGTTGTTCTGATACTCAGCATTTCATTCTCAGCTTTGTGGTGTTTTGCTCCTGAAACCCTCATGAAACTAGCAGAAAGAGATCATAAACTGTGACCAAATTGACTAGCACAGAGTGAGCTTTCACATACTTCCTAGATTGCCCTGCCCTGGGTGCTGAGCTGGAGCGCTGACCTACAGTTCACAAATTTATTAAAGGCTTTGTTGTGTTGGTACAAAAAAAAGTTTTGTAACATGGAGTTGAACAGAACATCTTATTGCAAGGGATAAGCAGTTCAGTTTGACTATCTTTATAATAAAAGGCACACTATAATGTGCCTTCTGCACCTAGGATTCTGTCTCACCTTTGTCATATTCCTGATTTGTTGGATATGGTAGGTATACATACGAGCCACTACTGCCGCCTGGATGCTCAATGCACAAAAGGTCTGAGGCAGCAAGGCAATGCTAGTCTGCCCAATGGTTTTATGAACTGGTTGTCAGAGAATATTCCAGGTGCTTTAATTGCTCTTTGTCTTCATGCCACTCTACTGACTGTTTTCTTGGCAGGCTCCCTGTATGATGACCGAACATCATCTGTAGAAAAACGAGATGATGTTGTGCTTCCAGGCCAGGTCTACACATATGTGTGGGATATAACAGAAGAAGTTGGTCCAAGAGAAGCTGACCTTCCTTGTCTTACTTATGCATATTATTCTCATGAGAACATGGCAATGGATTTTAACTCTGGTCTGATTGGGGCACTGCTTATCTGTAAGAAAGGTAATGAAATGCTTTAAGCCTACTATAAAGTAGCATAGTTTCATTTCTTAATAAGGTTGTATGATAATGGGGAAGATATATTATTTTCCTTTCCACATCTTTACATGCACTGTACAGTAAATGTTTTTTAACATTTCTTTTTGATGTTAAAGTTTTTAAATGCCAGCTTTCATGCAGATCCATCCTAGATTTATAGAATGGACAGAGAGTGCTACTGTTAGATACGTTTGCCTGACCTGGTCGCATTTTCACTTGCTTTACTGCTAAATACATGGCCTTAAATTTCTTGCCCTAGAGCCTCTCATAAATAAGAATGATTACATTAACGATAACTGCTTCCACTGCCAGTGTCTCTTCGCAAGTAGAATAATCAACAAGCTCCCAAATTTTTAGTTCATGCAGTTCAGGACAACATCTGTTTTAGTCCTGGACTGTGTATTGAAAGTAGCAAATGGAAGTTTTTGATGTGAGCAGTCTACAGAAAGAACCAGTAAAATGGCACTTGTTCTGTGTGGCATGTCCAGGATTAATTATAATTGTTGATAGAAATCACATCTGTATCACAAACTCAACTAGATGTTTCTTATAACTGATCTAGTTCAGCAGTATTTGTCAAAGTTTATGTAAACATTGTTTGCTGAGTGGTTGGCTTTATTCATTTTAAAGGAGCTGATGACCTCAGTATAGCTTGAAAAGGCAGTGTTTGCTCTGTAGGTGACTGTGCCATCATCCTTCTCCTTGCCTCGCAGTCTCAAAAGACTGACCAGTATCTGATCGTGGACAGACAGCTGTTTTAACACTCCCATTCATTAAGGCAATCCCTACAACATATTGCCAGAATAGTCTTGAGACAATTCGCTGCATGGTGTTTAATCTCCTCTGGAATATTACAGACTTTTGATTTCATGATTACCCAATCCAAAAGTATGTTCAGAAATAAAATTACTTTATAAGCATCATTAATGTCTTGTTTTGGTCAGGTACAGCCAGTGCATACTAACAGGTGAAGCAAGCTCATTAGATACGTATTGATGCAACTACATTGATATGTAAACTGCTTTATTTAAGCTTCAAACCAAGACCTGTTGTTTCTTCATCATAGGAAGCCTAAATGAGGATGGGTCACAGAAACTTTTCGATAAGGAGTATGTACTCATGTTTGGTGTGTTTGATGAAAACAAGAGTTGGCAAAAATCAGCTTCACTCAAGTACACAATTAATGGCTATACTGATGGAACATTACCAGGTACTATTCAGGCTAATGTGAAAGGAAACTAACATTGATGAAGACTGAGTATTACCTTTTGCTTTTTGTGCAAGGGAACAGGAATGTGGAGGCATGGATTACAGCCTTTTTTAGAACATGTCTGTAAGCATCGAAACCCTAGAAGAGAAACTGTGCTGCTGGAAGGAAGTCATTGCTGATAAGAACAACAAGATTATGTCTAAGAAGAGTTCTGCACAAAGAACAGGGTTACTAACTATAAAAACATAAATGCCTCCCTTTTTTACTCAGCTGATGGGGAAAGAGTGATGTGTTTAAGTGAACTGCTGGTTTTACAGCATTTAGAACATACTAAGTGAAGAACTTCCTGGAAGTGGAAAGTCAGTTACCTTGTGGGAAGACTAGGAAGGTTGTAATGGGCTACACCTGGGTCAGAGCAATCCCAGGAACAGCTACAGGTTGGGCAGAGAAGAGATTCAGAGCAGCCCTGCAGAGAAGGACTTGGGGGTGTTGGTTGATGAGAAAATGAACATGAGCCAGCTTCAGTGTGCACTCGCAGCCCAGAAAGCCAACCGTATCCTGGGATGCATCAAAAGAAGCATGCCCAGCAGGTCGAAGGAGGTGATCCTGCACCTCTCTTGTGAGACCTCACTTGGAGCATTGTGTGCAGTTCTGGTGTCCCCAACATAAAAAGGACATGGAACTGTTGGAACAAGTCCAGAGAAGGGCCACGAGGATGATCGGGACTGGAGCACCTCCCGTATGAAGATGGGCTGAGAAAGCTGGGGCTGTTCAGCCTGGAGAAGAGAAGGCTGCGTGGAGACCTCATAACAGCCTTCCAGTATCTGAAGGGGGCCTGTAGGGATGCTGGGGAGGGACTCTTCATTAGGGACTGTAGTGACAGGACAAGGGGTAACGGGTTAAAACTTAAACGGGAAGTTTAGACTGGATATAAGGAAGAAGTCCTTTCCTGTTAGGGTGGTGAAGCACTGGAATGGGTTGCCCAAGGAAGTTGTGAATGCTCCATCCCTGGCAGTGTTCAAGGCCAGGTTGGACAGAGCCTTGGGTATGATGGTTTAGTGTGAGGTGTCCCTGCCCACGGCAGGGGAGTTGGAACTAGATGATCTTAATGTCCTTTCCAACCCCAACTATTCTATTGAGTCTGTTCTTTCACTAGTGTCTTCCCCTAGTTCTCCCAAGCAGCTACTTTCACATCTCTATCCAGTCCATTGAGCAAATACAAAAGACTGTTTTAAGTCCCTTTCCTTCCTCTCCCCTTTCTCCTCCTCTTTTTTGTAAATAAGGACAGCTTTCCAAATAAATCAGCTTTCCAAAATAAACTTTTGGTGTTTTTCCTTCTTTCCCACCTCACTATAACTGAGGTTGTCATTTGCATATAAGATTTAAACACCTATCTTCCACTGACGTAGAGGATTTTGGTATCTGTTCCGTTGGCAAGCTTCTGAAACTTCCTCTTGTTACAAACACTCAGGAGTCAGATATTTATTTTTTAATATTTTGAGCAAAGCCTCAGTATAGACCTAGTATGCATAGGAAACTTGCATGATTTGTCTGTGTTCTGAATCGTACTCTGGTGTCTCTTTCAGATCTGGAAGCTTGTGCATATGACAACGTTAGCTTGCATTTGATAGGAATGAGTTCCAAGCCAGAAATTTTCTCCATTCATATCAATGGCCAGTCCATGGAGCAAAGACAACGACGAGTTTCTAATGTTAACCTACTGGGAGGAGCATCAACCACAGTAAACATGACAGTGACTGAGGAAGGAAGGTGGCTCATATCTTCTCTTGTCCAGAAGCACCTGCAAGGCAAGGGAACATCTATTTATGAGGCAACTGTGGAGTTGTCCTTCTCTTCTTTATGTCCCAATTGGCTTCTGCTGTTTTGCAATGGTACCGTTACTGCGTTTCAGATGGTGGTTATTTCGCTCAGAAACCACTGGAGACCAGGACGTTCTGTTGGAATGAAGAGTGCATAATGAACTAAAAGGCACTTTTATCTGCTGCTTTATTGCTGTGTGCAGATCACAGAGCAATAGTGAATCAGTACTCCTGTGTCTTAAGTCTCTCTGAGCTGTTATAAAATGATTAAGGAACCACCTGTTCCTGGGGAACAGCTGAGGGCCACTCAATGGGTTGAAAATGTTTTGCTGTTCATCATTTGAAAGTGGGTATCCCTCGGCAGTGACCAGAATTCTGTTTTAAAGCATGAGAGAAATGTCTCTTACAAGAGCTGGAAGGCATGTCTTGGCGGGGGGGGGGGAACCCAAACAGGGTAGGAGGGAATAGCTTTCTCTCTATTGAGCTGATATTTTTAAAGAGGGCTAGTTGAGATAGTTTCTCTATTCCATTTGATTCCTATGGGATCCTTGGAAGGCTTACATCTTATATATAGTCTAAATGGATTCAGCCCTTTCAAACCTGAAAAGATGGTAATCAGGTGAACAAACACATGCTGACAGCCTTACTTAGCTAAAGAAAAGAGAAATGAGTTGAAGTGGTAAGAGTTCATAAAATGGAAAATCACTGTGGTACCGTTTCTTCCCAATCAGCTGGAATGCATGGTTACCTCACTGTAAGAGATTGTGGGGACAAAGAGGTGAAGAAGAGTCGTCTCTCCTATAAAGAACGTCTTATGGTCAACAGCTGGGAATATTTCATTGCTGCAGAAGAAGTTACTTGGGATTATGCCCCAAATATTCCAGACAGCCTTGACAGGTAAAATAGTACTTTTCTAACATATTACAGAATGTTAACATGAAATCACAGTATAATTCAGGTTGGACAGGGCCTCTGGGGACCCAACAGCAAAGTGGCACAGGGCCCATATTCAGTCAAGTTTTCATTGTCTCCAATGGTGGGGACTCCTCAATTTCTCTGGGCACCTTTGTAACCTCAGAGTGAAAAAGTTTTTGCTTTTACCTGATCAGACTTACAATGTTGTACATTGTGTCCATTGTGTCTTATCTCTTCACTATGCAACTCTGAGAAGAATCTGGTTCTGTTTTCTCTATAATCCCCTATTTGATAGTTGAAGATAAAAAGAAGATGCCCCATTAGCTGTGTCTTTGTACGACTGAATAAGCTGAGATTTTGCTCCTATGTCATCTGTTGTTGCTTCTCGATCACTTTGGTGGCCCTCCACCAGGCTCTCACCACACTGTCAATGGCTTTCTTTCCTGAAGAGCCCAAAAGTGGACACCTTCTTTTGCCTCTAATGGGGAGCCCAAAAGAAGAAAATGACTTATGGAATGCCTTAAGTAGCATACAAGCCTGGTTCCTAAATTACTTTTAAATGTGAATTCTGCTGAAAGAAACAATCCTTAAGAGAAAGGCAAAGAGAGGGAGGGAATATTCCTGGAGAATTAAAGTTTTTAAAGTTCAGTACAATAAATTGTTTAGGGAACAGAAGAAAGAGAGGTGTCTATAAATAATCTCTGCATGACACCTGTGTCAATGTAGTAAAAGTCATAATAAATAAGCATATTGGGCTGTTTTGTTTGATGTGAGGAATTCTGTAACATACATGAGGTCATAGAATCATAGAATGGTTAGGCTTGGAAACATAATGCTGCCAGTGCACTGTAAGGTTAAATTTGCAATTTCACTTCCCCACTGCAAGAGCGCTAGTAACTTTACAATCTGATGTTCATAAGAACCTTTAAGGATTTAAGCAGAACAAGACAAATGTCTTACCCTGTATGGAGTTACAGTTTCATATATCTCCATAGAATATAGCATTCACATAACACTTTAAGTAGTCCTTCTTCTTTGGCATGATCTTTGCTCTTGGACTGCATAGAGCAAGCTTTTATATCTTTCTCTGCTAATTTCATGGCATTACTTAACCACCTCAGTGCTTCTTTGTTCAAAGTTAGAGTTTATCCCTGTTCAGTAACTTCTTTTGAAATGCAAGTGACCAGAACAACTGTGTTACTCTGTGTTACTTCCTGGTAAATATCCTGGTATTGCTATCAGCATTAACAATTCTTATGTTTTTAAACCTAAGTAAGTGTAGCACTGCTTATTGTATGGTGCTTGACTGGGATTAACGTTAGCTGTTCCTGTCTCTCCTAGAGTCTTTACTCCTGTAAGCAAATTGTTTATTTTTTCTGTGCTCAACTATGCCATTTTTAAAGGAGAGCAGTGATTTCTGCTATCTAATCTTGAAAATGTAGCTGCTGCTTCAGTTTGTTTCTTTCTTGCATGTATGCCCAATTAAATGAAATGTAAACTCTGATACTAATTGACCCTGATACTAGAACAGAAATAATGTTCCAAGCAACTTCTTACCTAGTTTAGGTTAGAATTTGGGGTAAAGAGCATTAGGTTAGTTTAGGGTTTGAGTTTTTTTTCACACAATGAGGTTTCTGCCAGTTGCTTGAGTACTAATTCTGTATCCCAGTAGATGTCACTACTCAAGTTTTGTTGATCATTTGTCTTTTTCTTTATTTTTAAGACACTATAAAGCACAGCACTTGGACAACTTCTCAAATCTCATAGGTAAAAAGTACAAAAAGGCTATTTTTAGGCAATATACTGATGCCAGCTTCACTAAACGTCTGGAAAATCCTCGCCCCAAGGAAACTGGAATCTTGGGCCCTATTATCAGAGCTCAGCTCCATGACAACGTCAAAGTAAGTAAAAAATTCAGAGTTTATTTATACTATAGCGTAATTTTCTGTTGGGCAGAGATACAAAAGAACTACTTTGATTTGTTTGGGGTTTTTTTTGTCAAAAAATATAGCTGATGTTATAAATATTGGCCCTGTTAAAAGGTATGATCACAAGTGGTGGTGTTTAGCTTAAATTTTTCAGCATTCCCTCTATAGGTTCCTAATGGTACTTCATTTTACAAAATAAACATACTTCATTAACACTCTTTGTAAAACATATTTATATGTTGGCATTGATCTAAATGGAAAAAATTTGAACATGAGCCCAAGCTTCCTGGGCCTCTCATTCCTTATGTTGTTATTTTTTTCTGCCTGTTTTAGACAGTGGTACTCAGTTTTCATCCTTAAATGTTCTTTCGTGGAGTTATGAAATGAAACACCCTCTGTCACATCCACTTGTCTTTCTGTTGTCACTTAATGATGCATCGCAAAGTTTCATGACCTTTTATTGCTACCATGAATCTGTGACTGAATTTGAGTTTAGCATGTTTGGGGTTTTTTTTGGTTTTTTTTTCCTGGTTTCATCAGGAATAGGCAGGACATTTTGCCTTTTCCTCTCATATCCCTGTAGGTCTTGGAATCTGAGAAAAGATTTGCTTTTAAATCTGTTTCAATATGGGAGACAACAAATTTAAAGTTCGTAAGAACTTTAATCAGTGACTTCATATTCCCTGAGGTAATGTGTGTCTCGTAGCTGGAGAAATGAGTGTTCTTTTTAGATTTTCCAGAGACCAGGTGTAAGAAGCTGAACTTTACTCAATAGGCTCTACAAAACCCAGCATCAGGGTATCAACAGCATTTAGACTGTGGGTTTTATGTAATCAGACAATATTGAAGACATCCCTTTGCTTTTCCAGCACTTTCTGAGCTGAAATCAGGAAAATTCTGCTGTAGTTGAAGCTTTTGTCATGTATTCTGGCAAGGATTTGCTGAATACTAAATTCATTTTTGCCTGTCAATATAGGTTGTGTTCAAAAATAAGGCCAGTCGACCCTACAGCATTTACTTCCATGGTGTGACACTTTCAAAGAATGCAGAAGGAGCTAATTATCCTCTGGATCCTACAAGTAAGGAATTTGTGAATTACATTTCGCATACCATTAACTGTTGTGCAGGGTTTCATTGATTTGAAGAGAAGAGATTCAAAGCAGCCCTGCGGAGAAGGACTTGGGGTGCTGGTTGATGAGAAAATGAGCATGAGCAGGCAGTGTGCGCTTGCAGCCCAGAAAGCCAACTGTATCCTGGGCTGCATCAAAAGGAGCGTGACCAGCAGGTCGAAGGAGGTGATCCTGCCCCTCTACTCTGCTCTTGTGAGACCTCACTTGGAGTATTGTGTGCAGTTCTGGTGTCCTCAACATAAAAAGGACATGGAACTGTTGGAACAAGTCCAGAGGAGGGCCACGAGGATGATCAGGGGACTGGAGCACCTCCCATATGAAGACAGGCTGAGAAAGTTGTGTCTGTTCAGCCTGGAGAAGAGAAGGCTGCGTGGAGACCTCATAGCAGCCTTCCAGTATCTGAAGGGGGCCTATAGGGATGCTGGAGAGGGACTCTTCATTAGGGACTGTAGTGATAGGACAAGGGGTAATGGGTTAAAACTTAAACAGGGGAAGTTTAGATTGGATATAAGGAGGAAATTCTTTCCTGTTAGGGTGGTGAAGCACTGGAATGGATTGCCCAGGGAGGTTGTGAATGCTCCATCCCTGGCAGTGTTCAAGACCAGGTTGGACGAGGCCTTGGGTGATATGATTTAGCATAGGGTGTCCCTGCCCATGGCAGGGGGTTGGAACTTGATGATCTTAAGGTCCTTTCCAACCCTAACGATTCTATGATTCTATGCTGTGGCTAAGCATGCGTGTGACTAGGAGACCTCAGTTCTGTGCTCTGCCTCTGCTGACCTGTTGTGTTGCCTTATAGAGAAAACAAGTATTGTCTGCAAACTATAGACAAATACCCTTTTTTTGTGTCTTAGTTTTCTGTTCTTGTTTGTGATTTTGGAGAGAGAGACAAAAGTTCATGCTGAACAGGAGTTACCTCAGAGGTAGCTTAAAAAGGTGTGACATCACCAATTTCATTAAAAGGTGCAGCCTGATGTTATATAAAGATCTGGCTCTAATTTTGTATCATTACTGTTCTTCCTTATTTTCCCTTAGGCAATGACACCCAGAGAAGAGGAGTTGAACCAGGGAATACATACATTTACGAATGGAAAATTGCTAAAACAGACCAACCCACTGCACAGGATGCACAATGTATTACAAGGCTGTATCATAGTGCTGTAGATATTGAGAGAGATATAGCCTCTGGACTGATTGGCCCACTTCTGATTTGTAAAAGTGAAGCACTGAATCAGAAGGGTGTGCAGGTAACATGTTTGGCAACCTCTTATAGATAGATTTTACTCTAGTAATAATGTTGGACCTTCAGTGAGTTTGGGTTTGCCCCCCTTAGAGAACTGTCATGTAGAGAGCAATTACACCAACAGGATCCTAAAGAAATTACTTGAAGAAACAGTCCTCTAACTGTCCACAGCAGTAGAGGAATTATTTTCTGATTTTCTTAGCAAGAGCAGCATTTCAACAAAAGGTCAACCTGACTCGAAAGTCTGTTTCTAGACTTGATTATAAACTTTGCTGCTGCTATTATATCTTTGCACTGTAAAGATATTCAGATATGAGCTGGTGTCTATCTGTAACAGTTATAACTCACACTGGCAATCTCAGTGATCACTGAACCCAGAGCAACCCAAATAGCATGGGAAAGTTCTTGGAGAGTGGTTTTCTTTCCCATCCATTGAAATCTTGTATGGCAAAGCATTGTGACCTTGAAGTCTTGACTCTATGCTTAGCCTTTGGATCACACTTACCACAATTGTAGTGAAGCTTATATTGCTTATATAGTAAGTAAGAAAGATAGTAGGATTGAATCCGTACATGCCTCTGCGCATAAAATGCATTAACTGATGTGTCAATTTTCTTTTTCAGAAAAAGGCAGATGGGGAGCAGCAGGCAGTGTTTGCTGTGTTTAATGAAAATAAGAGCTGGTACATAGAGGATAACATCAAGGACTACTGCAGCAACCCCGCCAGCATTAAAAGGGATGATCCCAAGTTCTATAACTCAAACATAATGCACAGTGAGTGGCATGTCAAGCTGAATATTGCGAAAGCTCATGTGAACATGAGCATTCAGTGATTGCTTGTTCTCAGGTGTAGTACAATCAGGGAATTCTCCAAAGTCATTGAACTTCTAACCATCCCAGGTGGCACTGTACAGAAATATGCAATATTTTAGGGACCAGGCTGGCTCTGGACCCTGAAACAAAGGCAAAGGTTATTTAACTTTCACATAGTACCCTGCTGCCTTAGAGATACTATTTCCAGAGCTAGAATAAACCATCAAGGCTGTTGTGGTTTCAGCCCTGTGTCAGTCTCTTTCCAGATGCAAATGTGAGTCCAGTTCAGTGGACTGACATGAAAGAACAGCAGGTTAGAAGTCTTATTCTGAAAATATTGAGACCATTTTTATTTCACTTTTCTTTTAGCAATAAATGGCTATGTGTCTGACAGCAGTGAAATCCTTGGATTTTGCCAAGATAGTGTGGTTCAGTGGCACTTCTCCAGTGCTGGCACTCATGATGAGCTTGTCTCTGTTCGCCTTTCTGGGCACTCTTTTTTGTATCAAGGAAAATATGAAGATGTGTTGAACCTTTTCCCAATGAGTGGAGAATCGGTCACAGTGGAAATGGACAATGTTGGTAAGCGGTAAACTACAGTGTTTGATGCCTTTTCTAAGACATTTTTTTAATCCCCTGTCTATAGGGACTTATCTAAATAGGAATGAAAGCCTTTCAGGTAAACACAGTGCTGGAAAATGTTGAATCATTCCCAAAAGCAGTTGATGTGTATGGAGTTTTGTTGGCTACACAGATTTAGCACATGGCATAATTGTATTCTATACTGAGGTGTTTTTTGTAGAGGCTTTTTTCACTTCACAGCTAGTATTGGGGCTAACAGTGATCTTTTCAAGGCAATTCTAAGATTGTTCATGGAAACAATCAGTACCAACTCCACTGTGTGATGCCCATACTTGCCACATACTTGTCCATCCTGAATTAGGTAAAATAGGCCAAGACTGCCAAATTATGCTAATCATGATTGGACAAATAGAGTACCCCTCACCTTGTGGTCATTTAGCAGTAGCAAAGTCTGCCTGACTGAATCACATCAGTGGCCTATTGGTATACATCGTCTCAGTGTCTAACTAGGATTAATATTGTATCTTGAAAAGGTGACACTAGAACCCATGTAGTCTACACTTAAGGAGTTACCTGCAAAAGGACAGAGATTCATCCTCATTGAAGGCTATGAGTTAAATTCCACAGGGTTGAGGTATCTTCATCCTATTTAAAATATCCTTTTTTTTCTTTTTTTTTTCTTTTGTATATTTAAATAATGAATTCTTTATGTCCTCAAAGCATGTTTTTGGTGATCATACTGCATCAAGACCTTGTAAGTTATAAATGTATGTTAAGTGTTTTATGTTGTTTAAGACTAAGGAATCATAAACGTTCCATCTGACTTACAGAAAATTATGAGGTCTACCTTTGCTTGATTTTTGGTATGCAATCTTTTCTTTCCGTCTAGGGCATGTTTCGTTTTATAAATTTGCTGTTGGAAGCTATGCGAGTCACTTCAAACCCTGATAAACACTGAAAAATCATATGGGACCTTTTTAATGAAAAAGGCTGTTTTTCTCAAGCTCTGTTAATTCTGTCTATTCAGTCATTTCTGCTAGTGCCAAAAGCAAGCTGTAATGAGCAAAGAATTTAATTTGATGCTGTTTAGGGAAACAGATTGTACTTTGTTCTCTGCAGACCCTAGTTTCAAATAGAGAACTTATCTTTTGACTAGGTTTTGAAGGAATTATTAAAACCTTTAGGTTAATCTAAGATGCCAGGGATTGGCATTTTAATGTTTTGTGTCCAGATTGAAAATTCAAATTACTTTATTCTTTTAAAGATCATTCTTTGTGCATTTAAAAGCTTTTAAAATACTGTGTTTGTCAACAGTGCCCCAGAACATATTTGTTCTGTTCAGAATGCTCTGTGTGGCAATGTATTCAACACTAAGGGCAGGGCAAAATGAACATTTTCACTCAGAAGATCCCACTCTTAGATCTAGATATAAACATAGGATCCTTTACATTGTTTCTCTCTTTTTCACATGCGTCTCTTTAATGGGTTATGTTTGAACTCAGATCCTAGGTACAGCTTAATCTGTGAAGCTCTCCAGCTCTTAGATGTATGTATTTATATGTGCTATTATTTATTTACATTTATTAATTCCTTTTCATAGCAGTTAGAGCTAATGGAAATCTCAGTTGAGGATTAGGACTCTGCTATAGCAGGTGCTGTAGAAACTAACCCAGCAACTTGCTACTTACATGGTAGGCAATATCCTCTCATAACTACTTGTGTATTAGAAAACCACTTTTATTTCAATTGCAGGTACTTGGCTTTTAGCATCCTGGGGTAGCCCAGAGATGAGTAAAGGCATGAGGCTGAGATTCAGAGATGCCAGATGTGACAATGAGGAAGATGACATGTTTGATGTTATGGATTTCACTTACACCAAGACTGATAAAAAGGCTGTTTCCACCTCAGTTGAGGATGATGTGCAAGAAGAAGAAACTGATAAGGAAGATTTGGATTATCAGGATTACCTGGCTTCCTTTTACTCCATCCGAAGCTTAAGGAAAGCAACAGCCAATGAAGAAACCCAAAACCTTACAGCACTGGCCTGGGAGCAGTATGAAGGCACTGATGCCATGAGTTCTGAGGTGGCAGCTGGCTCAGGTCTGACAGCTCTATATAGTAGTGAATCCACAAGTACCTCTGAGTTCTCAGAAACTCTTATCACTCCTCTTCCCCTAATTGAGGCTGAAACATTCCAGTCAAATCACACATCAGTCAAAGCAGAAGAGGATTTATTTTTGGCTGGCACAAGTGATGGGAAGGCTGACTTGGTATTTGAGAATAGAAGCCAAAGCAATTATGAAATAGATCACAGTAATAACATGGCTGCAGATGAGCTCTCGCTGAGCAATGGGGAAGGCCAAATGAATGTTGCAGAAGAGTTTCCAAGTGATGGGAATCACAGCAAATTTTTTTCAGAAAAGAATCAAGAAGACCGCACAGGAACAGAAAATTATAACATTAACAGTAAAAGGAAAAGGCGAAACTTGCTGGCCATCAAGTTTTACTCTGTCCAGAAGATGACTGCCCTTCTGAATCATGTACGAAATAAAAATGTCTCATTTTTTGACAAGACAAGTATACCTCATTCTGCGCATAATGCAGAGAACACATCTGAGATAGTGGGAGCTGGCCAACTTCCAAGTGATTATGATGATGAACTGGAAGAAGAAACCAAGGTGGAAAATGCCATGCAAGATGTTAACTTGACACTTGGTTTGGACCTCATTGTAGATGGGTCTAATGCATCCAACCTCTCTGAACCCAAGCTATCCAAAGATAAACAAGCAGACACTTCTTTAGGCAATATAAGGCCTAATTCCAGCCCTGCTTTAGTGAAGAACTTACTAGAAGCATCATTGCCCAGGTCTGGGAAATATTTATCTAAAACAACAAATGAGGAATGGAATTTGGTGTCTGCAAAGGGGAGTCTGGGATTTGAGGCAAATTTAGATAAATCTGTGGGTGGTAAGTTAAATCGTCATGGCAGGAATGTTACAGCATTCATAAGTAAGAAGCATATGAAGAAGTTTCAGGGGTTCTTGCATCTAACAGGAGAAAACCAGAAAGGGAGCCACATGCACCCAGCTCTGAAAGGAAGGGAGGAGAACAAGAATGATACTTCGAGTACCTCTGGAACCTTTATCAAGATCCGAAGGAAAAAAAAGGAATATCCAAAAGTGAACCACTTGATGAGCCCAAGGAGTAAAAAGCCCCCCCAAACCATCAATTCTATGGCAGAGTATGGCCGTACATTGTTTCTGGGCGAGACCAACCACACGACACTGCCATGTTGCACTAACACTACAGAGGCACCCAGTGAGGCCAACCATACACATCTGAGCAAAGCCAAGCACGAAGAGTCACAAAATTACACACTCACCCCACGGCAGTTTAAGCCATCGATCACGATTGGGCTTCCCCAAGAAAATGGAGAATACGAATATGTTATGGAAGGATATTACAGCGAGGAAACATCAGGTAGTGAATATGAGTATCATTATGTGACCTTTGATGACCCATACATGACAGACCCAAAAGTGAATATCAATGAACAACGTAACCCAGACAACATTGCTGAACATTACCTGCGTAGCAAAGGGAACGAGAGGAGATACTATATTGCAGCTGAAGAGGTCTGCTGGAACTATGCAGGATACAAGAAGAGGTTTGGCTAAATTATTTGCTTTTATTTTGCATGCCACCCTGATACATGCTAGCAGATTGTTGATTCGCATGCTGATATACTTAAGGGTAACATGATTCCCAGTTGCAGAGAGGCTGGGGCTCCCCTAGAATGTCATAGAGAGAGGTTACTATAATCAAGAGAAACACAATTAAGAACCCTTTTCTATGCTCAGAGCTCTAGATAGATCTCTCCATTGAGGTTCATCCTCAGCCAGTGTGAGTTGGATAGTTCCATCAAAATTAACAGAGCCCATGGCATATACTTTCTCAGTGTGCTGAAGAGCAGAAAAACAGCCTTTTTTTCCTACTAGATTACTTTGGTTAAGTTTCTGTTGTTTTTCAGAATTGATAATAGGGTGAGGTTTATAGGGAATGATAATATGTTTTATCAGAATAATAGCATTTTGGTGCTTCTGTTTAAGATCTGCAGTATGGTTAGAATGCCTAAAAGCTTACTTTTTCTTACCAGCTTTGTGTGGCAATATGCAGATATAATCAAAGGCAAAATGTGTTTCTGTTAGCTTTCCAGAGAAGGTATGTCTGTGTGACAGTAGGGCATAGGTGGTAGGCTCTCTACACTCCAACCTAAGCCCTGATTCAGATTGTTAAGGCTAGTTGTAAAAAAGGAAAACAGCGCTCAGGTGGGGTTTGAAAGATTAGAGGTTTTGGTCAGTGATAGCTGACCAAAGCTTCAAAGGATCTCCTGTACAACTGTAGAACTAGAATTGCTTAAACATTGCAAGTCACGATTTTCAGAATCATCTGGCATTTATTTGTGTGTTTATTCTTTATATTCTAAAATGTTCCTGCTGTATGAGTTCTCAGGTTTCATCAAAGCTAGTATTACTGATTCACTGTGTGGGTTTTTAATTGGGGATTTCCTTTCAGTACAATGATGAATGACAAACCCTGTAAAGATGGCACCACATATAAGGTGATTTTCCAAAGCTATACAGACAGTACCTTTACGACACTTCAGGATGAAGACGAGTATAATGAACACCTTGGCATCCTGGGGCCAGTTATCCGGACTGAAGTGGACGATGTTATCCTAGTAGGTCAATGTTTTGAACATGTGTGCAGCATAAGATTCTTGTGGTGATTATACAGTGTGACATAGAATGGGTCTAAAAATCCCACACATTTTTAAAAGATGATGGTTGGGGAAACAGTTTTCAAAGCTAGAAACACTAATGTGAACACAAAAACACAGTAGTGTGTTGCTTTGAAACACATCCTTGTTCTCTCCTCTCCATAGTAAATTCTGTTTTTTTTCTGTTTCCTAACAGTAGATACTGACTTACGAGTCTAATGTAAAATGAGATTTAAGTTCAATGTTAAAAAATTATTATTTTTTAAACCCAGATTGCACTGAACATATGAAAAGGGAGCTTCTTAATTTTTTAAAGAAATTAATAAATCTGTATTAAGGATTAATATATTTATCCAAAAGGTATACTTTTCTCTGAAAAACCTTTGCTGTAGATGGGTTGGTTAGTTCTAATACAAACAACAAGGATAGAGAGGAACTGTATTGCTGGTGATAGAGTGGTATATTTGCATTAGGCAGCACCTTGCTGTAGAGCTTCCCTTCTCTTACCCCTTCTTCAGTCAGTCTTCCAAAACAGATGGATGGGCTTAGATGGGGAGAGTAGATCTCTCTACTTTCTGCTTATTTCAGTAGGAGTAGTGCACAACAGGAACACATTGAGCTACATTAAAAAACATTTCTCTTAGAAGAAGGAGGCTATTTTAGCTTGGGAGCATCATTCTGTAAGGAGAGGTAAATATGTAATCTCCTTATCATTGTGCTTCTCTGGGACAAGTGAAATGCACTGATTTCAGTGGGAGTGATACATACAGAAGTCTGGTGTTACTATTTTGTGCTGTCCTTTAGTGCAGCTGCAACAAAGCTCACAAGGTAGAAACTCTCCATCTCCCTGCTTGCTGTAATTAAGCGTATCCACCTGTAAAGGGCAACAATGAAAGTCCTAAGAACATAGACTCTGGAAGACAGGGAGTTAGATTCATGCTTTCTACTTTTTAATTGACTACCTCCATCGAAGAGGGTGGCTCTGCATGGAGACGACAGATGCTATCCCTGCCAGCTTTGCTATGCACAATGTAACCTGTAATCACTTTACAAACCTTGACCATGGTTTAAGGTCATGGGAATCTATTGTGTGGGGACTTTGTTTTAGGCCTGCATTTGCTGAAGAGAATCTATTTCTTCCTTTCTTTGGTTTGTTGTTTTTTTTTTGTTTGGTTTTTTTTTTTTTTTTGGTGTGGGGGGGGTGTTTTTGGTTTTGTTTTTAGGTTCATTTTAAGAATCTGGCATCCAGACCATATTCTCTCCATGCTCATGGACTCTTCTATGAAAAGTCATCTGAGGGAAGCATTTATGACGATGAATCTCCTGCCTGGTTTAAGGAGGATGACCAAGTCCAGCCAAATAACAGCTATATATACGTATGGTATGCAAACAGGCGATCGGGACCTGTGCAGTCAGGAGCAGCTTGTCGGTCCTGGATCTACTACTCTGATTTAAATATGGTAAGGAAATCAAAATAGAAGTGGTAGTGTTGCTGGGGATGATCACAGAATCACAGAAACATTTGTGTTGGAAAGGATCACTGGAGAACATCTAGTCCACCCACCCCCAACTCAAGCAGAGTCAGATAGAGTAGGTTTCCAAGACCACATCCAGTCAAGTTTTAAGTATCTCCAAATGATACTGCTGTATAGCTGTAGAACACATTTTGGTTATCTGGCATTTTGGGCCTTATGTTCCCATCTGACATTTAATCTCTTATACTCAGTTAAAAGAGGATATAAGCTGTTGAAAAATTCAAATTGTGGAGCTTATTGGTAGATTGAGCCACAGGAAAGTAAAGATACAACGCAACAACAATTCTGACCTCTGCTTTAAATTTTTAGGGTCTGATGCATTTCTACAGAATTCTGTGTTTTCTTGACATCTTTTGGGAAATCCACTCTTAGATCTTATATGAGTTCATTACCTTCTAGGAGAAAGATATTCACTCTGGTTTGATTGGGCCAATACTGGTTTGTCAAAAAGGAACCTTCAGTATGTCAAACAACAGCAAAACATCGACCCGAGACTTTTTCTTGCTTTTTATGGTCTTTGATGAAGAGAAAAGCTGGTACTTTGACAAACATTCTAGAAGTCCGTGTACTGAGAAGACCCAGGAAGGGCAGCAGTGCCACAAATTCTATGGTACTTATTTAATTTTGCCAAGTATTCAGTTTGTTGTGGTAGAAGGAAAGGTGTTGGGGGAGGTATCTCAGCTCACTGTGTCTTTGAACATGCATAAATCTTACATGTTAATTATGTGAATGGGGTCATTTTTGTTGTTGTTCTTCATTATACCCATAATAGTCATAGTCTCATATGTAAAGATTAGCATTGACTGGAAATTTGTTATTACGATAAAGAAAGGTCATACTAGACTGAAACTTCCAACAGAAAACTACTCTCTGGTACACACCTACATCTATCCCCCATATTTAAAAAGAAAAAAAGAAAACCAAAAGACCCTCTTTTTAGGAAGAAGTTAATGCCCTGAAACCTTTTTGCAATAAATTTAAAAATACTACCCTAATTTGACAAATCACATAGTTCTACTGAGGAATTTAAAGCAGCCATAAGACAGCTCTTCATATACCTCTCTGTGGATGCAGAGATTTCAGACATGTAGACTTGAATAAGTGGCTGACTGTTCAAGGCAACCATTTTTTTCTTTTGAAGGTCGGTAACAAAACTATGTTTCTGTCTTTGAAAATCTGATGTTTGTGTGCTGTAAGTGATCATGTTTGAAAAAGGCATGTTGAGAAGAGGAATCTGCCTTTTCCCAAATGCTTTACTTCATTAAATATTTTACTCATTTTGATAACTACATTCTAGCACTTTGAGACCTGTTTTGTGAGCAGTTTTCCTTATCAACAATGTTATTTGATTTTCAGCCATTAATGGGATTACCTACAATTTGCAAGGTTTGAGGATGTATGAAGGTGAACTGGTCCGATGGCATTTGCTGAATATGGGTGGGCCAAAAGACATTCATGTTGTTAATTTTCATGGACAGACCTTCATAGAACAAGGAAAGCCACAGCATCAGCTTGGTACATACATGCTCCTTCCAGGTAAGTATCAGAGCAGAATAAGTTCTAAGGGGTGATCATTGCAGCCTGTTGTCTTCATACCAGTATAAAGGTGGACAGAAGTTGCTGTTGAGCACAGTAAGAAAGAGTTTGAGAGTGCTACTGGTTCATTTGCCTACAATGGTGAGAAGGAAAATCATCGCTTTGCACCTTGCTTAACAAGGAAATAAAGGTAACGTTGTACTTTAAAACTGGAAAGATGAGTGAAGTTACAGGCAAAACTTAAGTGCTTGGACAAATGTTGTCTTTTCAGATGAGAAGGGATATATATGGAAAATGAATATACAAAAAGCAATGAGGGCACATACTGTGCTTTCTAAAAACTGCAGTAAATAGTCTAAACCGTATCTGCTTTCTGCTCAATCCTTGGCACTCCTGTGATATGCAAAAAGTGAGGCGAGGGCCCATACATCTGATTCTCCCACATCTACTTTTGGCTTCTTTCATCTATCCTTTACATTGCTTGAAGAACTCAACACACTGGGGCAGCAGGAGTAAGAACTACAATCAGCACCAAATTAACATCCCTCCATTATGTAATAAACTTAATAGCACTGTCCATTACCTGGCTCAGCACTGAACTTAATGTGCAGGTACCTGCTGTTACGTACAGGCATCCAAGATTTTCTATTTTGCACCAGCAGCAAAGATTAGGTTTTGATCTGGTCACTTAATTCTAAACTCTGTCTCCAGCTGTGACCTGCTTGCTAAGAAAGGAATTACTGAGATGCTGGTAGCTATTGCTCTCTGTAATGTGTAGCAGGAAATTTAATTTTTTTAAGTCACAGGATGATATTTGCTTTACAATCCAGCCTTGCTAACATCAACCTTATGATGCTAATGTTTCTGACATGTTTCTCTTCCATTTTTTCTAGGCTCATTTAGAACAATCGAAATGAAACCGCAGAGACCTGGCTGGTGGCTTTTAGACACTGAAGTGGGGGAATATCAGCAAGCAGGAATGCAGGCATCCTATTTGGTTATAGAAAAAGGTACTGAACTAAGGAGGTTTTTTGACTGGGGAGAGTCAAGCTATAAAGTCATCTCTACCCTTTCAGTATTACTAAAAATAAATTTGGGAGGTTGTTCTGCAAAAAAATAAAGCAGATTGTCTGTGCATTCAGGAGGGTGTGAATTGGTTACTGTAGATTTGTGGTAGAAGAAAAAATGTGTTTAACCTCTACCATAGTAGCTCTGAAGTATTTAGCATACAATGTTTATTCCTTTAGCATACTGGCTTTGAATTTGAGATCCCCCCTCAGTGACCAGTGGATTAATCTGTTGAGAGAAATTGCAGAGGTGAATTTGGCCTTCTCTGGGAAGAGAGTGGTGATGTTACATTGTTACTAAGAATTGTTCTGAGTGATGATGTTTGAGAAGATTCCACTAGAATGTATGTTGGAATTTCCCTCCTGTTTAACAACAAACCTACTGTGCTCTCTTTAGAGTGCAAGATTCCAATGGGTCTAGCAAGTGGTGTCATACTCGATTCACAAATTGATGCTTCACATCATATAGGTGAGTTAATGCTTGAAAAGGTCTGGGCATGCTCCTGAATGTGCATAGCAAAGTATTGCAGTTCCAAATCCTTTTGGCATCTCATGATAGGTGTTACAAGATCAGTTCAGCAGTTAATCCACTGTCAGGTTTAAAAGCTCTCCAGTGCTGTAAGCAGAGACTGAGAGCTGTCTGAAGTAGCCCTCATCATTGTAATCTAACAGTGTCGCAGGTCTACTGTCAGTATCGCAAGCTTGAGAGCTGGGGAGTCCTCTGTCTATGGCCTGCTGGATGACCTGGAACAACCCCAGCTCTGTCTTTTTGTCCTTTGGCTTCCCTGTTTGAAAATGAACACCAAGTATTCAAAAAGCTTTTGGTATGAGGCGTGAAAGGACAAAGTATACTTGGTATGAAAGATTTGGGAACCTGGCATCCCTCCAGAGCAATGACAGAGTCTTTAATTTACCAAGTATTTTCCTGGTAGAGAAGTGGGATCATTTGGTAGAGAAACTGACAGAATTTTACATGGACAGGGGCAAATCAAGGTGTACAGGTTACACATACATGCAGCAACACACATCCTTTCCCTTGAAATAACAGATTATTTATTTTGGAAAATGTGGGGGTTTTTTGTGTTTTTTTTTGTGTTTAATTTCTTCATTTCCTACCACAGTGTTATAAAGGCTTGAAAACTCTGTTGTCATATATATTCCATATCAGTTGTTAACATGGAAACCTCATTATGCAGAGAGGAGCTGTCCTCCATGAATGTAGAGCACATTGTGTCTGATAACTACTGGTTGCCAGCACTTGATTAGCAGACTCTAGACCCCAGTTCCAAAGCAGCAGACAGTGCGCTACAAAAAATGCTGTTATTTTTCAAGTCATTCTGCCAATTATAAAACTTCACAGTTGACTTGGTTGGTTAGTTGGTTGATGGGTTTGTTTTGCTTTCTCCCCCAAGACAGACTGGAAAAGAAGTGAAGCACGCGATAGCAGGTTGCAACCTTAATTTATTTACTCATCCTTTATTCCTGTTTTCTGTCTTAGACTATTGGGCACCAAAGTTAGCCCGATTAAACAATTCTGGAACGTACAATGCTTGGAGCACTGTAGTGAAAAAAGAAGAACTTGCTTGGATCCAGGTATGGTTGGTTCAGCAAGTGCTTGACCGTAATCGAGTTGTGATTTTCCTACAACTTATTATAGAAGGTCAAGATGTTCTTGCTCTCTCTGAGAAGACTGCTGGGGAAAACTGAAAAGATCTAGCAAGTTTGAATGGTGATGCCATGAACTGTCTACCTCCCCTGGAGTAACACAGTCTCTACTGCGTTGAAGTCATTGACTGGACTATCATAATTTAGACTGTAACCATTTTGTAGGCAAATTGAGTCATTCTTTCTACTACTTTTCCCGCCCTCTCTCTACCTGATAGTGCATATTTATATGTATGTGTGTGTTGGGTGATCATTTAAAGTGCAATACACTCAAGCATTGCTTCAGATAGCTTGGGGGGGTTTAGGGTTTCTTGGGGTTTTTTTTTGGTTGATCGGTTGAGATGCTTCTGTGTCCAACTTGACACAGCACAGTGTGGCTTCATAGGGAAATTACGCTTATAATTATGGCTTCAAGCACCATATCATTGTCACGTCATTCCATAATTTTTTTTCCATCACAATCACTTTTGCAGCAGATAGCAAATTTGCACCCAAATTTAGGTGATTTCTTAGAAATCTCATTAAAATTGGGAGTTTGGAGAGGAGAAAGACTCAAACTAGTGTTGCAGTGTAAGTTAAACAGGTGGCTGTTGTGTTTGCCTTGCTAACATTTGATGTGCTAGCAAGTTAGTAGAGGTGAAGTCGGGAGACCTGAGGTCTAACTGGAAATAATGCTGGGAGGAGAGAGAATTTGATTGGGGGCATGGTAGTGAGAAGCTGAGTTACTGCAGTAAAGTATGCAGCGATATGGAAGACATACCCCAGAGAATGAGTTTCACTGCTGACAGGCACACCCTGCTGATTTGTTGTTAAGTGCTTGGATGTGGTATCAGCAGCAATGGTAGCTTTTCTGCACTTCAGAATGTCTTTTATCAGCCTGGGTATCCAAAACTAGAGGCAGCTCATGAGAATGCAAGTCTTTAATTTCTTTATACTCCTTTTGTCTATCTGTAAAATGAGGCTAAAAGAGTTCTGCCTGTCACAGATATTTTTGAGGTGCCTTCGTGGTGCTGTGCTGAACAGTATAAACGGGCCTCCAACATGAAATGCACACACAGACAAATACTCAAATTATAGGAGAGTGAGACAGCATTGATTTGGAATTTGGCATCTGGTTGTTATTCCTCCCGAGAGTGTTAGTGTTGTGGATGTTAAAATGCAGGGCACAAAGCCAACATGTATATGACAAAGAATGAAATGGATATTGCTTGCATTATTGGTTTTGAAACACTGTTTGCTGTTCCTAGGTGGACTTTCAAAGACAAGTTCTGTTAACTGGGATACAGACACAAGGAGCCAAGCAGTTTTTAAAGTCCTTGTATGTCCAGAAGTTCTTCATTGTTTACAGCAAAGACAAACGGAAGTGGAGTACTTTCAAAGGAGACAGCTCACCAGCACAAAAGGTCTGTATGTGCCACAGGGGTTGTGATAACCTAGATAGCATCACTGGGTGATACAGTGAGGTAACAGTTTAATTTTATGTTAAGAGATAGGAGAAAAAAAATTATGGCTTTCAGAGATGTAATAACACAGCTTGAAGCTGCAAAGGGCAGTGAACAATCTAATAAAATTCAGGCCAGAAGACCTGTAAGGTGGGGAATCTCATAGACTAGTGTTTATTGTGGCCCTATGACCTTGACTGTGTAGAGTCTGGCTTTTTTACAAGTATCTCTCCGTACTTTTATTTCCTAAGTCCATGTCAGCTTTTTTGATGCAAGCAGGAAGCTGAACTAAAAATCAGGTTGTATGTCATTTGGGATTAGATCTTCCCTGTTGTCCCTCCCTTTCTGCTGTCACAACAGCGGAATGTTAAGCTGTCTGAATTGTCTGCAGAAGGCCTCTGTCATAAGTGTCATACCTTGAAAGAGGTTCATTTTATGCCCAACTGCTCCAACCATGCTTATTACAGCTCCCTTCGGTTTCTTCTCCCTGAAGTTTCTATGGTACAACTCTCAAACTGAAAACCTGTTCTCTCTTATCTCTCCCCTCATTACTTACATCTTACTACTGACTTATGTAGTACATAGAAATAGGTTGCTTATTTGAACTGAGGCTTTCAGGCACTTTCAAATATGCTAAGATAGAATCATGAAGTATTCCAAGTTGCCCTTCAGCACAGGGCACTCCATCACTGTGGATGGGGCTAACAGTGTAAAAGACTACTTTTGTATCAGGGCAGGCTTGCAGCATCCAAGGTTGTGATTGCACTAAATTAACTATGTATGGACTTTCTTCTTTTTTTTATTTTTTTTTTTAATTTTTCTTTAACAGATTTTTGAAGGTAATTCTGATGCCTATGGCGTGAAAGAGAACATCTTTGATCCCCCTATTATTGCTAGGTACATCAGAGTTTACCCAACTGAGGCCTACAACAGGCCTACTCTCCGCATGGAGCTTCTGGGCTGTGAAGTAGATGGTAAGAATGGGTCACATGCTTCCTTTCTGGCAATTTTTTTACCTAATATCTTAAATGAAGCTAAAATTGTGGGTGTTCTCAGTTCCAGCGTTGTTGCTTAGGCAGTGGCTACTTGGATGAACTGAAGATAACATGGTGTTTCTCTTAACAGGTTGCTCTTTGCCACTTGGAATGGAAAACAGAGAGATCAAGAATACCCAGATAACAGCCTCGTCTGTTAAGACATCCTGGTTTAACACATGGGGGCCTTCACTTGCTCGGCTCAATCAGGAAGGAATGATGAATGCCTGGCGAGCAAAGGTAACGGTGAAAAATAGGGATGACAGCAAGACAGCTACAGTTACTAAATTTGTACTGCCTGTGTGCTCATGTGCTTCCTGCACGTTGTGGCCAGTGCCAGGCATGTTAGGATTATTTCACAACCATCCCTTGGGAAGAAGCCCCTTCAACAATTCCAGTGGCAAATTTCCAGCAAGAGCCATGAAGTCATCTTTTCAGATGGATATTGTTCTCTGGGCCTCAGCCTGCAGCACTTCCCTGCAGAAACAGTCCTTTTAATGTCCGGATATGAATACAACTTGAATATTTGGCTTGAAGGGATTAAAGAAACCTTTCTGGGTGCCATATAGGTAGTGCACCTTAATGGATCTGGGGGCAGATGACCTTCAGTAAGGCATGTGAGCATCTGAGTCTTCAAAATGGAGCTGCATTTCTTTAGGAAGCACCTTGGATGCTTCACAAAGATTTGTTGTAAGATACCAGTTTTATAAGCATTTGATATCGTGTATTACATTTTAATACTGGAGATAAATCTGTGTTATTTTTTGTTATGTATTGGAAATTAATGTGGAAATCTTAAGACACCAAGACATTACCTGCAGTGAAGAATTTAATTGTATGGGCCACAAAGAATGGTTGTGACTTTTGCCTCAACTTTACTCTTGTGCACTTCTTTGATACAGTTTTGATGCAGTTTTAACAATCTTTAAGCAGGATTTTTCATTTAGGCAAATACGGACATAAGACGTGTTTGCTAATAGACAACTCTTTTTATGAATTATAGTTGAACAACAACCAACAGTGGCTGCAAATTGATCTCCTCACAGTTAAGAAGATAACTGCAATCACTACCCAGGGGGTCAAGTACATGGCTGCTGAAAACTTTGTGAAAACCTATATTATCCTATACAGCGACCAAGGCTCAGAGTGGAAATCCTATACGGATGGTTCAAGCTCAGTGGCAAAGGTATTCTCAGCTCTGGCAACTGTATTATTGCTTGCATTTAGATGCTGAGCACAGTCAAGGCTCAAAGGCAGAGTACGCTAAAGAGCTGAAGAGAAATTCTCAGAAGCTTTTATAATGCTAGGGATCTGGGGTTACTGCAAATAATGTCATAATATCCATCTGATTTTAGTCATGGTAATTAATACTAGTAACAGGGAAGAATGCCAAATCTGTAGAGTATGAAGTCAACATTGTGATAAAAGGAACTAGTATTATTTGTAAAGGAGAACATTTAATTTGAATGAACAGCAGATTTCCTGGGGCCTCTTTTCAGCTGTTTTATTTCTGCCTTGATTTTATAAATTAAATTCATGTTAGTGAGCAGTTTTGCTGTACAGAGCTGGACAGCTCCAGCTGTTGACAAAGCGGACACAGTACTACGTCGTTGCTCATATCACTTTACTCACTAACCTAACCCGCAAGGGCTATTGACGCAGTAAAATAAGGGAAGATTGGTTTGTTTTAGTTCAGGCAAGTTAGAATGGAAAATGTGGTGTGGATGGAAACAGAGGCTGTTTAATTGATTCAGACTCAGATATTGCTGGTCTGAACTAAATTTCAACTAGCATTTTAGGAAGAGGCTAGATGTGGTTTCATGTAAAATCAGAAACGAGTTGGTCCATGTTCCCTGGATGGTTAATGCAACAGCTTGGAACCATTTTAAAATGAAAAAGCAGGTTTGGGTTTTGCTTTGATGTTTGTTTGGTTTTTTTTGGTTTGGTTTTGTTTTTTTTTCTTTTTTAAGTGCTGCCTTTTAACTAATTTTGTGTTTGTTAATCTTCAGGTTTTCTTGGGTAATGAAAACAGCAACGGGCATGTCAAACATTTCTTTAACCCACCCATCCTATCCAGGTTTATCCGCATTGTTCCAAGAACGTGGTATAGTGGTATTGCCCTTCGTGTAGAACTCTATGGCTGCGATTTTGGTGGGGGTCTGACTGTGAAAAAGGACTGACGGTTCTGGGAGCTCTTAACCCTTCAGGAATCATCATGCAGAATGAGGCTTTTTAAAACCCTTAAAGCAATCATACTGGATGTGTGCTTCCTCAAAGGACATTAATGTTTTGCCAGCAGGAATTATGAGAGACTTCTCTGGCAGAATTTTTGTTCCTACAAATACACACTTTGGAAAACCATTTCTTTTCTCTGGGAAGAAACAACAGTCCCTTCTCATTTGTATTATCATTTCTTCATTATAACACGCTCTGTTTTACCTTTTACTTAAAAGTTCTAAATCCCTAGGGATGGAGACTCTGGCCTTAATCCTGAGCCCTGATTAACTTCATTTTGTAATGCTTCTGCAGCAGAGAGGAGGAATAGAAAGCTTACAGCAGTTGGATGTTCTCTGTACATAGGGCTGAGAGAGAAAACTAGTGCAGATATGGAGCTGTGGTGCTGCATTCCAGCAATGTGTTGGTAAGAAATGATTGTAGAGGTGGCCTCACCTCCACATCTTTCATCTACACTGCCCCAACAGTAGAATGCATCCCAGCCTTGAGGTGTGTGCAGGCCCTTGGAGAATATGGTTCACATTACTGATTTGTTTCTTGCATACCCAGGCACGCCTGAAATGCTGTGGATTTCATGTAATTCGTCTTTAGTGCCCTTGCAAGGGGAAGGGGAGACGGCGGTATCTTTCTTTCCTGGAAACAGGAAGGGAAGTGATTTAACCTGGCAGGTCATGGAATGACAACAGTAGAACCAGTGAGGATCCAGAGCTCCTGACACTGTCCCATGCAAACTTTTAGACCATGGGGTGGGGGAGCTCCCTCCAATAGGATACATTGAGAACTGTAGCTGCTCAGTGAGAATACCACCTGGTAGTGGCAGAGGAGGGTTGGATGAAGCTGGGTAATGGCAACACCTGCACCTTCTTTACCATTTAGCTATAACAGTGTTTTCAGTAATAGAACTACTCTTGTGCGTGGAGCACACATGGATTTTTTTCCAGGGTGGCTACATCTAGTTAAAATATATACACACAGTCTATGAACTCATTATTCCAGCAAGTTTTGGCTGAGCTTTCAGTAGTGTTTATGGCTTTCATCCTGTAAATTTTTTAGTTGCAGAACTTCCACTTACCACACTGGGTACCATTCAGCAGGGTGGATTTTTCAGAGACGTTTGTCTTTGAACCTCATATGGTTTTATCCAGGTTAGTTCAGTAGTTTTTCAATTCTTGTATCTTACAGACCATGCATTTCAAAAGGAAGGCACAGAACCAGAGTGAAAAAAGTATAAAAGCTAAACAAATATTTTCTTTTTTTTTTTTAATTATGTTGCAAACTCTTTCACTGGTAAATAAAGATAATATTGTAGCATGGAAAACATGGACATTGGATATTTGCCTTGACAGTGCTCTTTGGCAGTAATTAGTGAAATTCTGCATTATGAGAGTAAAATTTTCAGCTCCATGGGAATTTTCAGAGCTAATCAGGATTTCTTTCAATGGTAGAACTTTATAGAACTTGCTTCATATTAAAATATCAGTTTGTTAATATTCTGTAATGGTCCTTACTTTATTTTTATTTGATGCAGCCATGAAATAGCACTACAAGTCATGTTCACTGTAAAAATAAAACGTGTAAACTTTGGAGTCAGGTTTTACCCCAGAATGCAGATAAGAAAAGCTTGCTAACTTTTCAGCAGGACCAGGATTTTGTACAATAAACCATCCATGTTTAAGAAGGCCATGATCTTAAAGGCTCTAAGTAATGAGTTCTTTATTTATGTAGGATTCTATGTGAAATTAGACAAATGCAAAGTTGATTGCAGGAGCATGACTCGATACATCTGTATTGATTTTACAAATTGGAGATTCTCCTACTTCTTGCTATAATGGATAGGGCTGTGGTTAGCTGTCCCAGTTGTCTCCCTTCGTCATCCTCTTGTCCAGCCCCAGCCTAATCACTGGCAGGGCACAGAGGGAAAATGGCCTTGACCCTGTGCAAACCCTGTTCAGTAACAGCTAAAACACTCATGTATTGTCAACACTGGTTTAGTCATAAATCCAAAACACAGCACTCTGTGGGTTGCTAGAATGAAAATTAAGCCTGTAACACTGGTGTTCCAGTATAGCAGCACAGGAGCAGCAGCAGTGCCTGGGCCCTGTGCCAGCCCAGGCATGTGGCCATTGCTATTAACAAAATGTTCCCTGGCACAGTGGAGTAAGATAGTATGTGCTACAACAAACAGCAAAAGTCCAAAGCAGCCACTAACGAGCACCAAACTCCAATAGCCAGAAAGGCAAGCAAGCATAGGACCCTGCCTCTTAACAACAGCTATAAATTCTACATAGCACATTGTCATCACATGTTAGTACCTCGACATCCTCTTGCCCCATGTTGAATACCATAAAGGACTGTGGTGGGTTGACACAGCTGGCAACAAAGGCTCCACTCAGGCACTTGCTTGCTCCTGAGGGACCAAGTGCCTGAGTGCTGGCAGCTCGGGGGAGAGAACTGGAAGGGCAAAAGCAAAGAAAACTTTGGGTTGATAGAAAGGCAGTTCAGTACGTGGAGCTGTCATGGTTTAAACTCAGTCAGCCACGCAGCTGCTCTCTCACTCCCCCCCCTTCTTCCCCCTCACTCCCAGAGGGACGGGGAGGAGAATCGAAAGAATGTAACTCCCACGGGTTGAGATAAGACCAGTCCAGTAACTAAGGTATAACACAAATCACTACTGCTGCCACCAATAATAATAATGATAAGGGAAATAACATGGGGAGACAATACAACCGCTCACCACCCACCGACCGATACCCAGCCTGACCGAGCAGTGATCCTGGAACCCTTCTGGATAACTGCCCCCAGTTTATATAGCAGGCATGACGTGCTGTGGTATGGAATACCCCTTTGGCTAGTTTGGGTCAGGTGTCCTGTCTCTGCTTCCTCCCAGCTTCCCCTCCTCCCTGGCAGAGCAAGAGACTCAGAAAGTCTTTGGTCAGAGTAAACATTACTGAGCAGCAACTAAAATCATCGGTGTTATCAGTGCTGTTCCCAGGCTGGAAGTCAAAACTACAGCGCTGCACCAGCTACTAAGAAGAAGGAGAAAAATGACTGCTACTGCTGAACCCAGGACAGGAGCAAAGCAGAATAAGGAGTTTATTCACCACTTTCCACCAGCAGGCAGATGTTCAGCCGCTTCCTGGTAAGCAGGTCCTAGGCACACCTGATTTTGGAAGACAAACAACGTAACTTTGAACATCTGTCCTTCTTCCTCCTTTCCCTCAGCCTTTTTCACTGAGCATGATCTCATGTGGTCTGGGATATTCCTGGGGTCAGCTGTCCTGGCTGTGTCCTCTCCCAGCCTCTTGTGCACCCCCAGCCTGCTCACTGGCGGGGCAGGATGAGAAAAAGACCAGACCTTGATGCTGTGCAAACACTTCTCAGCAATAGCTAAAGCACTGGTGTGTTATCAACAGTTTTAGTCACAAATCCAAAGCACGGCACTATACAGGCTCCTGTGAAGAAATTAACTCTGTCACAGCCAGAACAGGCACACAACACACAACGTATTTCCAAATGCAACTGGGGAAGGAGGAGGAGGAATTCTTGGTCCATGTTTACAGCAAGGAAGATGTGAAAACATATCTCTGCTGGATCTGCCAGACATGTTTAATGAGCCTGCAGGTGACTAGAAAACAAAGAACTTCTATCAACTTGTGAAGCAGCCAGCTTAGATTGAATCTACCAAGGCTTGTGGAAATCTGTAGTTAAAACAGTCAGTCCTGCACATCCTTTTACACAATGTGGGATGAAATCCTGTGTATGAGAGCGCAACAAGAATTCCTGCAGTTTTTTTCAAAGTGAAGAGCAAAGGTGCATGTAACAGCATGAAGGTTAGCAAACACCAGCTCTTTTGGACTGAGGAAGAGATGTGGTGCCAAAGTTCAGAGTGTTCCTGTCTGGCCAGTAGTTTCTTCACTCACAAATCTGGGTGGATGCCTTCACACTGGCTTTTTGATCCGGAGGTCCAAAGTTAACTGGTTTTAGCTTCGAACAGTGTTGTAAAGGAGTTGCTGCCCGCTAATGCTCATTCCAGCTTCTGGAGGCTTCAGGGTGCCCAAAGCTGACCAGCTGCAGATGACAATTAGCATATGGCTGCCTGCACATGAAGTCTTCATGCTTTACTCAAGAGGTGCCACTGTTTCCTTTGCTTTCCAGAGGTGGTGGCTGTACTCCTTCATGCAGAAGCTGTGAAACTGGTTGTGTCTGCACTTGGATTGGAAAGGATGTGGAAGTACACGTAAAGACAGTTGAGCAGCTCTAGTTACTGACAGCAGCACCACAGTAGTGTCTTCAGACCCTGAAATGTTAGTCCAGTATTCAGACAGGTTTGTACACACTGCCCTGTAAAGTCTAAAGGTGATTCAGGCAGGCCTATATGAATCAGTAAGCATCACTCTTACTTAAACTGTAAAACTAACCTCTGTTTTTGCCAGGTTTTCTGCTGGTAGTTCCAACCATAATGCCTGTAGCTGGAAGCTGAGCCAACTCACCTTCACTAAGGTTTTCAGAAATTGCAAACTGGGTGATACTCTCCACACCACAGGCACAGCAAAGGATAATGGAGACATAAAGCAGCGTATTACCCATGGCTTAAAGTGAATGGAGATCATGTTTCTGTGTTCACTCTATCAGAAGCCTAAGCTGTGCATCAACATAAATGCAAAGGTGAACCTGGAGTACTTTGCGTATTAGGCACATCAGTGAGCATGCATGGCAAAAGTATACCCATGTGAAGTGCCAGGAGAACTCTAAAGCATTAAGTGGAAATCTGACAAATGCCCAACCTTTTGAGCCACCCACCCAGCACCCCTGAAATGGCCATCAACACTTGCAGATTGATCAGAATTTTAGGACTGCTAAGGGGCAAAAAGAGAGCTTGCAACTTCATAAATACTCAATTAAGTGCTCAAGAGGTGCCTTTTATGATGAGAAAAGTTTTTTGGGGGCATATACTTGAGGGAGGAAGGTGAAAGCTGTGCCCATACCCCTACATGTGCTAGGGAAAACCGGTTATTAACAGGTTACTATTTAGAGCCATAGAAATGAGATGCAATGTTGTCCTGGGGTGACCAACTGATGTTTTATATAAGTAAATCGTTCCACTTAATCAGTGTTAAATATTCCTCCTCTTGCTCTCACTCCTGTGTTTTGCTTTGTTATGTTTATTCGTGCTAGCTGTACATCATAACCAGTTTATCCACCTGCACTTTCCTATCATTACTGTGCCCCGTTCTCCATTTGTTTGTTACACCCAGTATGTGCATCATGCATAAGTACAATAATCTCCTCCAGGTAGCGACTTCACCTTCTTGAATGTTTGTACAGTGCCCTCCTTAACAGGCCATGGGAACATTCTCAGGGATCATGGGAACATTCTCAGGGATCATGGGCACATCTGTTACACAATCCCAAGTCATTCAGAACAACCTATGTGCTTCTCATTTAATAAAAATAAGGGATATGTTTCTTCTAAGTCTACTTGATCCACTGCTTGCTTTTCTTTGTAACACCACTATTGTACTGTTATGCACTTCCCATGAAAATTCGTCCAACAGAGTCCCTATCTGTCACAGACTTAAGCGACTTTTCCATTTCTTCCCATGTAGCTGACTGCAAAATCTTTTGAAAATGTTATGTTCCTAATGGAAATGTATAGTGCTCTACAACGTGATCCATCTTAGACCAAGAGTTAGTCTGATACCCTGTGGCAAGTGATTCCACAAATGCCTTATTTCCAGCAGCTGTGTGCTTCCGCCTGCATTGTGCCAGATGCAGAGCCTGCCATGGTGTGCAGGGCATAAGGGAAGTTCTCTGCCAGAGGCCTTCAACAGCAACCTGTCTCCTACAGATTCCCATACTTTGGAGAGATGGCTGCTCTTTGTCCTAAGGTCTATGCAGGTCTTAGCCTGGATTTTACTCTGGCTCCTCTGTTAGCTGTGTTCCAGTAAACTGCAATGCTGCTTTCTTCCCCCCATGCACAGCTTTCAGGACATACTTGGTTTACCAGTCTTGTTGAACGCAAGATCTAGCACGTATGGAAGTAGAGGTGATGAAGGCAGTGCCACGTAGCAGTTCAAGGCACGAACTACAGATAAAAATAATGAAGTTTGAGCAAAATTAAAAAAATGAACTTGTGCTGAACTAGAGTACCAAAGTATCTTGGACTTCCAGATTGTGCATAGTAAGACAGAAGCAGAAAATATGTTCTGTCCATGCTACAGAGAACAGCTGTTGCATTCTTTTATCAAGGGACCTTTTCTTAAGGACAAGGACACTTGATCAGATTATAGCAATGTATTTATGACAAGGACTGCTGACCCTCCCTTCACCTCTCTAAAATATAAAATTACAACTTACCCCTGAGAGTTTTCTTGCTCTCAAAAAGCTGGAATGGCTCCAAAAGCCAAGTTGTGGCATTCAAAGAATATCCTAGCAGAACTTATACATCTTTATTTTTTGAAGAAGGAAAGGAATTTTAAAGGAATTAAGAAGAAGGAATCAAGAAGCTGAGTCAATTCTGTTGTCCTTAAGGCTTTTTTTAAAACAGTGATTACTGTTTGAGGTCCTGATATGGGAAAACACTCCTTGATCCACTGGTTTTGATGCCAGGAAATTGCATGCTCAGTGCTTGCAGGACAGGGCTATCCACTTGAATTCAGGCTCGTATTTACTCAACATGTAACATCTGTCTGGACAAAGTCTGGAACTAACAAACACTTGGAGAACAGGAAGAAATGGAAATAAAGGCATACTATCTGAACAAAGGAATCAATGCTGGAGCTTTTAAATCAACCCTTCATGGCTATATAAGATTTGTAAGTCTTCTGTTCAGAGTCTCTAAATTACTAAAGGATCAGCCACAGGGGAACAAGAAGACACAGACCTTACAGGCTGTATCCAATCTTCTGTTCTTACAGATGGCTACAATCTATAGGCTTTGTTGTAATCTAGTCATGCTTAATTTCAGAAATATTTTGGCTCTTCTTGTTCTTGCTACTCCTGTTTCATTCCAACATCTATACTAGTTAATAGTCTACTTCCCAAAATGAATTAGAATGGCCAAAATCATAAAAACAAATTAATCAGTTGCTGCCTTTTCTCACATTTATGTGTCTTTGTTCCTCCTGTGCTTAGCAAAAGAGAAATCTGGTCTAATCCTTTCTTCTGGAGAGTTTCTGAAGTACTGGTACCATCACAGTGCTCTCACATACTGAGAGAGCTCCCTGAAGAACAGCTTCCTGAGTGTGTAGAAAGTTTTTAATCTACAGAAGCTTTCTCCAAACAACTTGGCATGATTTAAGAGAACTTTTCTTGCACATATATGTGAGGATGGAGGCACGGACCCAGAGGTAGAGTGCAAGCTGGATCCTTTATTGCAAAGATTACACTATATCTATATGCTTCCAAGCAATTAGCCAAGCACATCTGTGTTTGCCTTGTGGTTACATCAGGTGAAAGGTCTATCTGATTTTCCTATCGACATCCTCTTTCCAGTTCCGACGTCCTTGCTCCTTGCCAGTTCCAACATCTTCCAAGTACCAGTCAGGGACGGGTCACTCTTAATTGCCAGCTGCAGTTTCTCCTTCCCATGATCTCTGACAGTTTCGATACATTCCACCCCCCACACATATACTTTATAAATTCCTCCACAATAAACTGCAGGCCAGAACTGGTTAACAATACTGCCCTCTGGTGCACTGTTGGGCAAAACCTATTAGAACTTATGGTATGGATAAGATGTGATCTTAAAATGTTGACTCCAAGACTGATGTGTTCATTTAGATGAGTTGCTTGGATCTCATAATGAATCAAGCGTCTTCTATAGGGGTGATTCCACCCTAGATTTGGACAAAAGGGATTCTTAGTCATTAGTACTAAGGAAGGCAGCAACAGTGCCCTGCTGAAGGGCTTGGCATGATCGTTTTTTTCCAAAGTGCCAGCACCAGTTTCTGAGATTGAGCTGAAAATCTGAAGAGTTCTGGGCAAATACAAGCAGATTTCAGAAGTCCTTTGTGCAACAGAGGAGCAGGAAAACACAGCCGGCATGTCCCCTCTGCAGTTAGAAAGCCTTATAGTGTACAACAGCCCTGAGTGGTACAAAGGTGAGGCTTCTGATAAGGAGGTTGTTTGAGGAAACTCATAAGCTCTGAAGGCAGTCCTGAGTGGTGGAGTAACCCAGCGGAGAAGGGTTTTGCCCAATACTACTGCATAAGCTATGCTGTTGTGTAAAATGTTATTCATTGGAAATGTTCAGGAGATGTAGAAGCCTGAGTTGTGTCTGTAAAGAGCAGCCACCACACAGTGCATCCATGCTGCAGCATCAATCAGTTCAGATCACGTGTACAACAAGGGGTACCTCTGTGTTGGGCTTGCACTGACTGTTACGGTCTTGAAAGATTTGATAATTATTTCCATGTAATATTATTTATGTAGAAGTGTTCAGAGTACCAGCAACCACTCACACTGCTTAAATCTTTCTGGTAAGAGAAAGTAGCTCCATCCTGTGTGGAAGGTTGTGATTTTCAAAACACTCTTCACATCGCCTGTCTGGGATGCTAGATATGAACAAACACATAGTTTGGGAATGAAAGCAGTCATTTTTTAATGCTAACATAAATTGTAATAGCTGGTTATTTTGGGTTTGGAATTAAAAGTTGAAGGGTAGGAATTTTTACCTATTCCTCTATCTTTGTTTCAAACTTTCTATTACTCCTTTTTTCCACTGAACAAGATGTATGCTTGTTCAGAGAGAAAAGGAGCAGGTAAGGTTAGGGTACGCATCAGATCCTGAAAGTTGTGGGAGCTGCTGCTCCTAGGCAGGGCACGCCATGGGGACTCCCTCCTCCCAGCTCTGCTGGGTGTGAACTGATGACCCAGATTGGTAAAACAATGCACTGTACCTCATGCTAGTAGGCCACAGACTTTTACTGCCTGCTTCTGAGCCACATGCCAGCAGAACAGAGGGACTGCTAAGAGCTAAGTGAAAGGGCACTGTGTGATTCTGTTCACTTCACAGAGACGGAGGCGAGGGGAGCCGCGGGGGAGCGGCCCCGGGAGCCGGCGGCTGCTGAAGCGGCCCGGGAGAGCGGCCCCGGGCACCAAGCGGCGGCGGGAGCGGGGCCGGAGGCCGCGAGGGGACGGCTGCCGGTGGAGGAGGTCGGGGCGGTCGAGGAGCGGAAGGAGGCGGCTGCAGAGCAGCAGGAGAAGGCGGCGGCAAATACAGGATGGAAGTAAGATATGATATAATGAAACTGTGGGATCTGAGCCACTTCAATCTTAGCCGCTTTATCCACTTGTTGGTTGTTCTGGTGTTCCTCAGTGGCCCGACTCTTGGGTACATGGGCATCTACATGACGTGCCTTCACCAAGGACATAGTACCACTAACAGTGGATGAAATGGTTCATAAACTCCGAGGCCTTTTAATGCTGTTGAGACTTGTTTGCTGATCGTGATGGGAATCACCATGCTACAGTAGCCCTTGGACCTGTCTGGACCGGGCCAGATGTAAAAAATGTGCTGTACACTGCAGCTGGGGAGAACGGTCCTACCTGGAGCCTCTGGCAGAAAGCTCCAGGGGAGACTCGAGGTCGACCCCTCGGCTTTTGGAGTCGGGGATACAAGGACGATGTTATGAGTTGTTCGGCCAAGTGAACTACTATAGACAAAGGCATCCAGTCTCTGAGGGAATCAGCCATCGTAGAGATGATCTAACCATTTACAATGAGTGTGAAACGTGCTGCAATTAAACAAGCCAAGTGGTTAAAGCCTCTTTGGTATGGAGGATGATGGTTGAAGTATAAATAAGGGGAGGGCAAGAAGGGGGGGAAGTGAGTGAACAAGCTGTCTGACTGGGTTTGCATATGATGACGGTACATTCCGAAATCTTTGCCCTCTGGCCAGTCCATGATGACTTCTAGAATGCCTGGACGACAAGTTGCAGAAACTTGTCAGGCTCCATCTCTTGTAACAGTCCTCCAGCAGCAGGGCGGGACGGACGTGGCCATGGACTTGTACCTGGCCGTCCAGCTGCTCTTCACCGTCCTGGCTGTCTGGGGTCAAACGAGGGGGAGGGCAAGAAGGGACAGAGAATACGATACCACCGGCCAAGAAACGAGTCCCACCCGGAAGGACATGGGCTAAACCAAACCAGACAACTCATTCACTCACTTCCCCTCCCTTCTTGCCCTCCCCCTCGTCCCCTCCAGGAGTAGGGGGGAGGGCAAGAAGGGAGGGGAAGTAAGTGACCGAGTTGTCTGGTTTGGTTTAAACCACGACACCATGGCAACTTGTTTATCATCATCATCGTTTTGGCTCATTTCACTCTAACCATGCTATTTTAAGAGATCATCAATTCCTTGTAAATGGCTGCGGTGGATGACAAAGTGTTAACAGGAGCTGACTCTTCTATTTAGAGTTTTGCTCGAAGCTAAAGTGTGGTGAAAAGGCAATTGTTGGGGTTTATTATTATTTCTAATAAAACTGCAAACAAAAAAGAACATGGAGATGCTGAGGAGCAATGTCCTGAGAAAAACTGAAAGACAATTTTGCTAGACGCAGAACACAGCCAGAAAGCAGCAGACCACTGATGTCAGATGATACAGGACCAAAATGTTTAGCTGTGTTCTACAGACAGCTGAGTAATCCTATGGCCCTAATCCCCTTTGTAGCTTTGTTTATTAAGCTGTGATGACAGAGACTGTAATAAAATTCTGCAGTTGAAAGAATCTGTTCTGGGGCTGAGAGGAGCCTGCTCTTGCTCTCCCAAGTGTGTATTAGCCAGATGCCTTCTGGACACTCTTGTTTCCTTGAGCATTGACCCCAGCTTGGCAGAAGGATCTGCCACTGTTCATGCAAGTGGAAGGCCTGACCCCTGGTGTGAACCTTCTGTCGCATCAGCCCGTTTGGAGAACAAGCTGTAGGAAAAGAGAAGAAAGCCCAGAAGGAAGCTCTTGCAGTGGCAGGAACGTGGTGGAGCAGGTGGAAAGAAAGTGTGGGATAGATCGAGTAGCAGAACAGCAAATAGTTTAGAGAAGGGTTGGCAAAGTGTTAGATTACTTTTAATGTAATAATAATGTGTTAGATTACTTTTAACGTAATACTTTTAATGTAAAATAAAATTTTCCCTTCTTATCTAAGATTTCTTCTGGCTGGGCAACAAGGGACAGATTGTATTAAACCAGCTCTTATCTCGCTGAAGGGAAGCAAGCAGCAGAGGTCAGCAGCACAAGGAATTTGGATCTGGAACGGACGAACAGGCATAGCTCAGCAGGCAAAGGAGCTCTTTGTGAGCTGGCTTTCTGGAAAGGACTGTACCTGTCCCGGGGGAAGGGCGACGTGAGCAACTCGAAGGTGGAGGTGTGCGCTGCCGCGGGGACCTCCGCCGCGACTGCAGCTGTGACACGCTGCGCGTGTTCCTTCCCCGCGCGCACAGCAGGGTGCCACCCTAGCTCTCCGGCGCCAGTTCTGAACATGCCTGGTGACTCGCACGCCACCCGGACCCCATCCTGGAGAGCCCCTGCCCGCTTACACAGCCCCTGCTCCGGCTGGGACCCCGCTCCCGGCTGCCCTCCTCACGCCGCGGCACCACCACCCGCCCTGGCACGCCCCGCCCCCAGCGCGCCCCTGCTCCAATCCCGCCACAGCCTGACCCACCACCCCGGCATCCCATTGGTAGGCCTTCCGATGGCAGGCACTGTAGCCCAATCAGAGGGCAGAACGGAGTGCCTCCGGCGGATGGTGCGGAGCTGCTGGAGGTGGTTTGTGGCGGCGGGAGGTGATCCAGGACGGGTCCGCTCCCGACACCCACTACCGGCCCTCCTGGCCCCGGGACCGCGTCCGGCCCAGCCCCTGCCCAGCCCCCTGCCCCTGCCCCTGTCCGGCATGGCGGGGCCGCGTGGGGGCCGGCCGGCTCGGCGCTCTGCCCGGGCCGGCAGCACCAGCAGCGGCGGCGGTGGGTGCTGCTGGGCGCTGCCCACGGGGCTGCTGTGCGCCTACGGCTTCTTCTGCAACGTGCGGCCCTCCGAGCCTTTCCTCACCCCGTACCTGCTGGGGCCGCGCAAAAACCTCTCCGAGACCCAGGTACTGCGGCTTCGGGTACCCCTGCCCGGGTGTCCGTGTTTGCGTCTTCCCGCGCAGGACGTGGGTGCAGGGGGTGACCGCCGTCTTTTCCCCCCACCAGGTGTTCAACAAGATTTACCCTGTGTGGACTTACTCCTACCTGGCGCTGCTGTTCCCGGTGTTCCTGGCCACGGACTACTTGCGGTACAAGCCTGTGGTCCTGCTGCAGGGCCTGAGCCTCATCGTCACCTGGTTCATGCTGCTGTACGCACAGGGGCTGAGGGCCATCCAGTTACTCGAGTTCTTCTACGGGATGGGGACTGCCACCGACATCGCCTATTACTCCTACATCTACAGCATCGTCGATATCAACCTGTACCAGAAGGTCACCAGCTACTGCCGGAGTGCCACCCTAGTAGGCTACACGGTGGGCTCTGTGTCCGGGCAAGTCCTTGTGTCAGTGGCAGGATGGCCCCTCTTCAGCTTGAACGTTATCTCCTTAACCAGCATATCCATTGCCTTTGGCACAGCGTGGTTTCTGCCAATGCCGCAGAAAAGCCTTTTCTTTCACCATGTCCCAAGTCAGCAGCTCAGTTGGGAAATGAAGGTCATGGACTGTAAAAATGGATCGGCTGTCCAAGATCATCCCCATGTGCAGAGGGCACCCGGCTGGGAGGATGAGACTAAAGTTCCCTTAAACGGTGAAGGTCATTCGGCCGAGAAACAGGCAAGTTGTGCCCTGCGTTTGCATAAGCAGAAGATACAGTACCGTTGCGGTAGTCATGCATGCGGACATCCATGTATATATATATATATGCATGCATATGTGCATATATGTACCCAGCAGTAGAGATGTAATATCCAACAGCAGAAAGTATCCCTTTGCTTATCCCATGTCATTATTTATAGCACAGGAAGATTTATTCCTGGTTTCCTTTTGCTGATTGAGCATGGTAGGCTGCTCCTTAGTTTTTCTAAAGTTTGTTCTGTCTATTTTAAAGCTGTGATTGAAATTCTCTGGGCACCAAATTGCTACTCAACAGTACAAAGCAAGGGACATATCTGGGGCACTAAAAATAGTGTCAATGTCCAAATTCTCTGTGTGCTTCTGTGACTTGCAGAAAAGAGGCAATTCTTCCTGCACTCCCCTTCAGAAAACACTTGTTACTTTAACTGTTGTGCAATAACCTGTGTAGTAATTAGGTTTTGTCTTAGGATCCTGGAAGTAAACTTGGTTGGGAAGGAAACCGCAGTAGTCCTTGAGAACACATAGAGGCTGCCACTGATTAGCTACATACAGAATATGGATAAAGTTTAGGAGACACCTCTGCATGATAACAGCTTAATGCAGCCTGCTAGAGCGCCGAGGTAGTGCCCCAACTTGTGGCTTTTGTGGGCTGTGTAACCTCTAACAAAGTCACTTGTATGGAAACAAGCATGCAGGCGTCCTTGTTTGGTAGCAGGACGTGTTGGATCCCATAGCATGACAGGAGAGCAGCATGACAGGAGAGCAGCCTCCAGTTTTGAGGCCCAGTGCATGTGGTAATTGCTTGCTGGGCAGGTCTCTGCCTCCCTGCCATGCTGTTCCAGGTAATGGGTATGTATGGAGATCCTGTCACTGCAGGGGGGATTCAGGGCCCTGGGGAGAGGTCAGTCTTTCTCCCCAGTCAGGAGGAGGTTGTGCTTGTTCTGAGAACAAGCCAGGAGCTAAGTGTGGCTGTTGGTTTAATCAGCTAATGGATACTGCACTTGGTAACCCCAGTTAGCTAGGTCAGGGGAAGCAGCATCTGGGGGGCTGCTTTCAGCTTCTTCCAGCTACAGCTTGGAATTAAAGGTATTAACATTCCAGGGACTTAATCCTGCCCCATCAGCACAATCTTGTGTGAGCAAAAATATTTTTAACCATGTTTATACTTGTATTATGAAGGGTATTTGTTAAGAAAACTCTGTGCTGATAATGAGTAAGGTATATTAATGTAACTTATCCATCCCTTTTGTTTATCTTATTCTTATCCTGTGAGAGCACACTAATGGGGAAAACTTTAAAACAGGAGCAAGTACACTTGCATAACTCTCAAGTTGAGTTATACCAGGTGCTAAAAGCTGAGAAACACCGGTGTGTGATGATAGTCCTTCTTACTGAGGTAACAGCAACCATAATTCACCACCATAAATGAATGGCTGCATGAATAATTGAACCACCACTGCAACCACTCCAACCACTGCTGGGGGAGCGATGGGCCTTCCTGGCTTACCAGGCACATGGCTTGGGCTGACTGTGCCAAATCAGGTTTTGCAGTGTATGTGACAGTTGCCTTCCCTGGTTTTCCTGTGCCTAAACTTGAGCTCCATGTGAAATTTTCCATTTGGGAGTTCCATTGCTAAAGTCACATTGCCACAAGGTGACCTCTTCCCACATTGTTCTATTGGGCTTTGGAGGAATGGCATCCACATGCAGAGCAAGCGTTTTGCCATTGGCAAAGCACCGGTGGGACTGTGTGGTCTTTATTAAAGATGCTTGAAAGTCAGTGATGCTTTGACGGGTGGAAAAAAGGGAGTTCAGGACAGAGTAAGGCTATGGTCTTTGGGGGTTTTAGTAGAAAACTTAAAATCAGTTTTATTGCTCAAGGAGAATAGTCTTTTCTAGGCACACACATGATTCCCCAGAGAAGGGCTGTAGTGCCGAGAGCCCAGTGTTGCTGCTGCTGTCCAGAAACTGGATGTGCAACAGCACAGTGTGCAATAGCTCGGTCCTGTGACAGGGCTGTATGTTTCCCTGCATGGAATTCAAGTGACAGATGCTGGGCGGGCCCTGGAGACTGCACAGTCTCACATGAATTAACCACTGCTCTTACACAAGAAGGGTTTTGCCTGCCTGTAAAGACTTGGTTAGCATGTGTATGCAGCAAATGTAATCAGCAGCTCTGTCTATAAAGTGAATACATGCTCGTTTGTTTCCTCTGCTGCTGTCTGCACAAAGCAGTTAGGAACACGACTGTAACAGCCTGTATGTAAAAAGCAGTTTTCATCGGTGTCATCCCCTGTTGCTAGAACTCATCTATTTTCAAACTTTTTTCAAACCGGTTTGTGGGCCTGTCCCCTTTTATGCTCTTTCTAGAAAGACTGGGAGGGGAAAGCTTTTTTTTTCTCTCATGCCATTCATCAGAGCACTTGTGTATGCAGGAGCTCCATTTGCAATAGCGATGTCTCATGGAAGTGGCTTCTGTTTCTCTTCAAACCCCCAGGAACATCTCTCACCTTCTCAAAGTCTTGGTGAACATCAACGGGGGTAGAGTGTGACAAAATGAGATTGCTTCTTTGAATATTTATAATGCCTGAATGCTAGTACTAAAGAAAATATACTTATTTCTGGGGAAATACACTCATCTAGTAGCTTTCATGTTCTCAGTGTTACCAAATTTGGTTGAATTTGGATCAGGACTTAAAAGTGTGAGTGTTGTTATTTTGCCTTTATGATTTGAACGACTGGCTTCTGATCCTGTCTTGTCGAACTGGATATCATGTCCTGTTCTGTATCTCTTCCATCTGGTACCCTTCAGTTGCTCATGTGGTACTAGATACATGTGTATCTAGTAGTTACTGCTCTGTGCTTGAGAAGGCTGGAGATTGAGTGGTGCTTGGGACTGAACCCTTCCTCCTGATGTAAAAGGGGATGGCTTCTGAGACCATGGGATGGAAAAGCATTTTATTCATTACTCTGTAGAGGTTTGTGTCCAAGAGCAGTACTGTCAGTCACTAGTGATCAGACCACTTGAATGGGGCAATTTTGTGGAGCAGTGTCAAGTATTTATAAATAAAGACTAACATTTCTTTCCTTTTCCTTCTCCAGTCTGTGCAGGAGCAGAAAGTAGACATTATAAAGGTGCTCAAAGATCTTTGGGAGGACTTTCTGCAGTGCTACTCCTCTCAGACCATGCTTTGCTGGTCCGTGTGGTGGGCTCTATCCACCTGTGGCTACTTCCAGGTCATCAACTATGCTCAGGGCCTGTGGGAGATGGTGCTGCCTTCTCATAGCACAGAGATCTACAACGGTGCCGTGGAGGCAGCCTCAACGCTGCTAGGTAAGCTTCTGATGTAACTCCTCCTCTGCTGTGAGAAATGCCTTGTGTCAATCAAGGTCAGGAGAGCATGGTTTGGAAGTGTCTTGTGTTTCCCCAAGTATGTAGGAGAGGCAACCCTGGCATTTGGGGTGAGTCTTCTCTGACTTGCACAGGTATGGTGCTCAGTGTTGAGTTAGTTGCTGTATGCAGCTCTAATTCTTGTAATCCAGTACATAGATGTTTAAAGGAGCCTCCCAAGTCAGCCTTCATTCTGAAATATTTGGCAAAAGGCTCCAGGCACGTGGCTCACTGTATATCCTTGGCTATTACAGTGGCAGTGGGGTTGTGCTTGTTTTAACCACTCAGTCAAAGCAAGGGTCTGATGGGCTTATTCCTTTTTTTCCTCTGCCAGCATAGGAAAGATGTGAAGGTTTCCTGTACACACAGCATGCAGTGAGCCACATTTAGTCATTTCAGCACTGTTAAGCAGAAAAGGTATTAAGATGAAAGAAGTTGCTTGACTTGAAAGGGACAAGGTAGGTCAGTCAACACAAACATTTGTTTATTAAGTTGTTTAATACAATTCCATTACCAGAATTAGGACAATACCTTTATAGAGGCTTTCTAAGTGTTGCTGCAGTATGTTCCTTTTCTTTGATGGAGTCATCATTCCACCACCTGCTGTGGATGTCACCTACTTGGGAGCAAAGAGAACAAAGCATACAAAGAAGGAAGGCATTCTTGGGCATGCTAAGCCCCCTCTTGGAATTAAGTGGGATGCTGGCTGTTCTACAGTTCTGAGAGCTGCTCTGCCACCCATTGTTAGTGGGTTTGAAACTCTTGGCAACTTGATTCTGAAGGCTTTGGCTATTAAATTGGTTTTCGTGTGCTAAACCTGCAGTTTAGTAGCGTGCAGCCGTACACTGATCCTCCACTGTAGCATGATGCTGTCACTCTTATTTCTTGTTTGATTTGCCTTCCTCTACCATCCTGCCGTGGCCCCAGGAAAGGCAAGAATCAGTGTCAAGAGAAAGATGCCCCATAGTGTAGCCAAATGTCAGACTGGGAGATAAATAAATAAATGTAGTATTCTTCAAATCTTATTACAAACATCTTTGATATTATGTTTTTGGGTTTTTTTAAAAGCCTGTGAAAAATGGACCTATTGTTCAAAAAGCTGCTAAACTTATGTAAACTAAACTCATGTAAAACTGAAGATTTTGCTTTCCCATTTTGATTTTTGTCCTCTAGTATCATTATTATAAATATATAAAAATAATTTATATAAATATAAATTATTATAATATATTATTATTATAAATAATACTATAAATTATAATATAGAATCATATTTTTGAAAGCAGGTTAGCCTCTGTCCCTGAACTGCTCAAAAGACAGAACCAAAAAAATCCTTCTGGCTGACACATTGCTTCAAAAAAGTGAAGTTTAATGAAGTAATAATCACAACTAAAAGCCTGAAATGTGTAACGGGAGGGACCTGTTAAAGACAAGCATTCAGTGACCAGACTTCCGAGGCACGAGTTCAAATGCTCTAACTTTTGATTTCCAGTTTGAATTTATTAATGAGCAGTTTATTTTTCTCTCATGTCATGCCAAGATTGTATTTTAGCGCAAAAATCTTTGCTCTGCTCCAAAGCAGCCAAGTTTTCTAGTTGTTCTTTGGTAAAGTTAAGCTCTTCTTACACTTTGTCATCTTACTAGCCCCTCTTTGCACCAAACCAGGTTTGAGTTGAGTTCTTGTTTTTTAAGGTGGATGACCAGAGCCGCACTCAGATTTATTCAGCGAGGCCTCAGACTCATAGAAGGACATACTGTTCACTCTTCTCCCTTTACTAGAAATGCTTTTCCTGGTGTATTTCAGATCTGATTTGCCATTTTCATGGTGTAGGTGTCTAATTGCAGGACATAGTTGGTCCATCTTGTCATAATTAGGTGTTAGGTAATATAACCTTGAAACGCAGGGGGAGTGCAACTTCATGAGTTGCCATGAGATCCCCAGATGGGAATATACCTGTTCCCAAATTTCAGAATTGCTGAGATAGTAGAAAGAAGGCTCTAGACTCAGCTTCTTTTTGCATCTTAGGGTTTTGCTGCTAGGGGAGCCAGACTTTTAAGGAGCAGAATGTTAATTGGGTAGTGTTACAGCAGATACTGGAATGAAGAGTTTAGTGGTGGGAAATAAATTACTTTCCCTTGGCATAGCTACCTTCTTCACCAGTCTGCAAGGTGGATGTGACAGGGTTGCAGGCTTGTACATGCTGATGGTCTATAAGGAGTCTTTGTGTGCTTGGAGGATTTCTAAGATAGCAGGCTAGCTATGGGCTACAAAGAGCTTAGATGCTGCACTGTAGCACTTCTGTACAGTGGTCAAATGCTGAATACAGTCCTGTTTTTCAGATATCTTCTGTAAATCTTCCTTTGTCAGTGTGATGTTTGTCTAGTTTGCTGTGTACAGCAACGTTGTTACACTCTTGATTGCTCTTTGGCTTGTTTGCAGAACAAGGCCTACTTCAAATGGGAATTTTCTTGTAGTGTGTATTTGGGCTTCTCAGTAGGTACAGCTGTGATAGTGCATGAATCACACCTTGTCTGCTCATTCGTTCGCACACTGACTGAAACATCACACACTTTCCATCTTGTGATCCATCTTCTCTCCCTGTTGTAGTTTAGACCCAGACGATAACTCAGCACCATGCAGTCATTCACTCAGCCCCCTTCCCTCCCCAGCGTGGCATGGGGAGGAAAATCAAAAGGATGTAAAACCTGCAGGTTGAGATAAGAATAGTTTCCCAATTGACAATGCAGCTACATTCAGGCACAAAGGACTGAGTGGCAGTGGTCTGAGTCCGGGGGCTGTTGTGCTTTGGAAGCCAGAGAGGAGACTTCAGAGGCTGTCGGCATTGACCTCTGTTTTTTGTTTTGTTTTGTTTTTTAACTTTCCTGTGCCTGTAAAACTGAATGGGAGTTTACAGCAGGATTCCAGGTAAGGGAGAGGTTAGGAAGGAGAGCCACTAAGGTGTTTAGCTATTAGGGCTTCACAGCTCCTAATGTTACTGTAAAAGTCAGATAACTCTCTCAGACTCAATTTGGAGTGGTGGCCATTGTGTAAACTGGATTTTGGGGAAAAGTGGCCTGTGAACAGCACAATTAATTCTAATACTTTGTTACAACTGATGTTACTTTTGAGACAAGAAGGAAAGTGCAATGGAGTAGCTTGTGTGGAAATGCTATTCACTTTGAAAAATCATCTGGAATGGCAAAAGGATTATAGTTTTAATCTTGCACTCCAGGACCTGTTAGTATTGTCCTTGAAGAAAGACAGCAAAATTCAGTTAAACGCTGTTGCTCTTTGCGCAGCATGAGACAGTTATGCACTAAACTTTTGAGGAATGCAGAGGAGGATTTGGATTTGATGGTAGCCCCCTCAGAGAAGGGGTGTTGTGAATAATGGGGCTGAAGGTGCTGACATTGAGAATGAAGCACAAGCACAGGCACAAGAGATGTTAGAGGGGCCTGAAGGATTTAGTCCTATAGCATGGCAAACTAGGGGAAAACAAGGGGAAACTCTGATTGCACCTTTAAGACAAGCTGTGGGCAGTGATGGTCTGATCACAATAAAGACTCCCTTTACCATTGAGATTTGAGTATTTGGAAAGAAGTCATGGGTAATTATGCATCATGTTTTTGAGGGTGTTGACAGGAATATGATTATTCATATGGCTTGGACTGCATTAGAGCAACCAATAACGGCAGGCACACTGGCAGGTATAGTAAATCTTCATATACCCACTGCTGATCCTGACTGGGACCCTAATAGGGACCAGGATAGGCAAGCTTTGAAACAATATCAGAGTTAGATTTTATTCAATATTCAGAATGCGGTCACCAAGGCAGTGAACTGGTCTAAGCTATATGAAGTAAAGCAAGATACAAATTAATCACCCTCTGGATTCGTGGAAAGATTAAAAGAGGCAATGCGTTAATATACTACTATTGATCTGGGCTCGAAACCCTCCCCAACAGAGCCCCTGGCTACAGTTAGGTTAGGGAATAAGATAAAATTTCTTGTAGAAACAGAAGCTACTTATTCTGTTATAAATACTTATAAAGGGTAATGAAGCAAACAAACAGCTTCAGTCATTGGTGCCACAGGGTGGACAGGAACCTGGCCTTTCTTTCAACCTTTAAATTTTAAAACTGGCAATCAGATGTTGACCCATTAATTTCTTTACATGCTTGAGTGCCCCGTGCTGTTATTGGATAGAGATATACTGAGTAAATTAGGTTTAAAGAAAGAAAATTCAGATACATATTCCTGATGAAAAGGCCATGGAGGCCCAAGTTTTTAAATGTTATAAAGAAGTGTGAACCTTGTTTACCATGCTAAGAGACCCCCACCTGGAACAACAAAGGCAATCGTCCAGGACACTATTGGTAAGTTGTCTTTACATAATTGCCACAGCATAACAGGCTCAGGTGTGTGTGTATATATACATATATATATATATATATATACCTACACCCCAGGTATACACATATATATATGTGTACACCTATATATATATTGGTGCTAATAGATATGTTTTCTGGTTGGCTGCGGGCTTTCCCTTGTTGCACCAATATGGCTTGTGATTGAATCAAATAATACCCTGATGTCATGTACCAGCAGGCTTGTCCTCAGACAGAGGTCTGCAGTTTGTTGCAGTAGTTAGGAAGGTGAGAGAGTGTTTGGGAATCAAGTGGAATCTGCATACCCTATATAGACCTCAGGCTAATGGGAAAATGGAACGTATGAATCAGACACTCAAGTTACAATTAAGTAAAATATGTCAAGAAACTTCTTTAACTTGGTTACAAGCCCTACCAATTGCTTTGTTAAGGATATGAATACAGCCAAGAAGGAATCATGTGAGTCCATATGAACTGATGTATGGGTGGCCTTACCAACTGCCTTTTGTTCCTAGTGATATGTCTTTGCAGGGAAAAAACTTGTTTGTGATCGTTATAGTTTATGTCTGTACCCTTGCATGTATCATGATTCAGTTTTGTAGTTGCTGGTCACAATGGTGTATTAGAATCAAATATGGGTAATGGGTGTAGAATGAGACTTACAGGATATATGTATATCCCTAAGTCTCAAAGGGGGGCAATGTAGGCCTAAATTGTAGGTTTAAACTAACAATAGTGTGTGTGTCTTTAAGCTAACATAGTAGAATACAGCAAACTGTTCTAACTTGCTAAGATGTAGCAAGAAAGGAATGTTCAGCTGACAGAGGAAGGAACATCTCAGGACTGATAACAACTAAGGAGACAGTAAATAAGACCAAGGATGTCAGCCTTCAAGATAGCAGAGTAGTGCCTGATTTGGAGTGAGACTGGGAACAGAACAGAAGCAAGGACATACGAACTGCTAACTCAGCCCTAGGAGCTCGCAAGCATGCACAGGCACTGAGGTCGTTCGGTAAACGCAGTGAGGAAGACTGCGACCACCAGAGACCTCAACTCAGCAAGAAAGCGCATGCTTAATTAGGATGCAAACATTATAGTTAGTTCCTGGCGATCTCATTAATATGTAAATCATTTCCTGGAAAAGCTGTAAATGCACATGAGTATGCTAAATACAGAGCTGCTGCTAGCAAGTAACAGGTGTCCTCACCTTTGCGAAACTATTTGCATATGCGCCCTGCGCTGCAATAAAGAATGCTGGCTTCCTAAAACTCCAAATTGAGTCTTAGGTTCTTGAACAGACTTTCAGGGTAGCACTAATACATTGTCTCCGAACTGCTCTAGTTGCAGTTACTAACAGCTGTGTTTTCCTTCCCCTCACAGGAGCTGTTGCAGTTTTTGTTGTGGGTCACATAAAAATGTCTTGGGCAATGTGGGGTGAAGTGGCACTTGCCCTGTTCTCCTTTCTTATTGCTGCTGCTGTATATATCATGGACACTGTTCGTAACATCTGGGTGTGCTATGCATCCTATGTTGTCTTCAGAATTATCTACATGCTGCTAATCACGACAGCAACGTGAGTATCTTTTTAATGCAGATTGCTCTCAAGCTTACAGTTGGCTTGAAAGCTGGCATATTTTCTGTGTAATTAAGAGTCTCACCTACCAGGAATTTGGAAAGGGAAATCTGTTGTGATTCAGGTCGGAAACTGAGGCGTGGAGATACATTTGGCTGGCAGTCTGCTCAAGCTTTAAAGACTTATGATACTAAAGTTGCTACTGCTAAATGTGAGATGGTGCTGCTCGACAGGGGAATGTTTTTCATAAACATGGCTGGAGTGAAATCTTAACAATGAGAAGAGAACAGTGCTTTGCCTGTGCTGAAGTGTCAACTTTCTCTAACTGGTGAGGAGGAAAACTTCAATGTCACTCTGGGGAGGAAAACACAGTTGTTGAACTACACATGCATAATTGCCAGAAGACAGCCCAAGCACAATACGAAGATTGATGCTGAAACTGGTTACTGCAAAACGAGTGCTGGTTATAAGGAAGTAGGAGGCTATGGACTATACTGCAGTAGGCTAGTGCTTTGAGACTGCCACCAGCTCTCTGGGATCAGAGCACATTTTTCTTCTCTGCTAGCCAGACCCTTTAGCTACAATGGACAAGAGGGCTGCTTCAGTAAGACTGAAACCCACAGACTCCCAAAGGGATTAGTTTTTGGGGTTTTTGGGGTGTTTTTTTAAGCTTTTTCCTGTGTCTGTGGGTCTCTTTTAGCTTCTGTGCTAGTGTGTTATGATCCTACTTAGAAAAGTACACTGTCAATGCAAGGTAATTTAGCTGTGGAAAATACTGGACCAGTTTGTGTAATGTTTCAGGTTGCATAGTTCTCTTGTACAGAGATGTTCCTCCCATTCTTGTATTTCCCTGCTTTTTCCCTGTCCTTACATTTCCAGTCATCCCTTTCTTTTCAGGTTCCAGATTGCTACGAATCTCAGTGTGGAGCGGTATGCCCTGGTATTTGGAGTCAACACTTTCATTGCCTTAGCACTTCAGACTCTGCTCACTTTGATTGTTGTAGATGCCCGTGGGCTTGGGCTGGACATCTTCACCCAGGTATGATGGACTCTTTTAGCTTTACTGGTGGGAGGGAGGGAGGTAAACTAAACTGCAAAACTTCTTGACTACCTTTTTTTGGTCAGAAATATTTACAGATTCCTGGTATTTTAGAAGAGGAAGGGAGCTCATGTAACAAATCTGATAACTGCTTGGTTTAACTGCTTTTTTATTTTCTTTCCCCTTCTCTGCAGTTCATGATTTATGCCTCTTACTTTGCGGCCATCTCCCTGGTGTTCTTGGGCAGTGGCATATACAGTATTATAAGAGCTTACAGAAGACAAGAGCAGATGCATAGCAGATCTCCTGAAAGCCAGCAGAGCACCAGGTGAAGACTCTTGGTGGCTACATATGAAGATCTAGGTCTGGTTTTTAATCTTTGCCTTTTCTTCCAAGGCAGTCATCTGAATGGTATTTCATCTATATTTATACTATATTAGTACCACATTTTAGAAGGTAAATGTATTAGCTCTTACGTAAGTAAGAACAAATATCTTCTTTCTAAAATGCCTTTTGTTCTTCTGTTGCATCTATGGGATGTGCAGCAAAGAACAGTAAGTTCTCTCAAAGAGTGAAAGCCTTGGGAGGTTTTAATCTAAGGCTGTGCATCTGGAAGCTGCCATTGAAAAAGCAGCTTCATGATTGTCTAGTCAGCTGCTGCTCTCTGTCACTGAGGTGCTGCTGTGGGGTAGAAGTGGGGGCACACTAACAGACCTCTCTGTGGAGAGCCCCAGCCCCGGAGCATGAGCTGGCATTGGGCCTGTACTCTGCAGCGTAGCTCTTGCTGTGGCTGTCCCATGGTGCTGGGTGCTCTGTTTTGAGGACTAGTACACTTATGTTTTTGCATATGCATATTCTTCCTTGAGTTAGTTATACTGTTCCTGTCTGTCACCCTAGCTGCCAGAGCTGATCATGGTGCTTCCTCAAAAACTTAACAGTCCCAGGGTAATATGTGACATTGGTGAATTGGCTATCAGGAACGCTGCTTGTGCCTCTGCCCCAGGGACTGTAAAGCTGGAGGGGAAGCTTAAGGGGAGTTTAAGTAGGCAAAAAACTAATCCAAGGCTCCCTTGACATTTTTGCCTCTGGCCTTTAGAACCACAGATTCTTGTGGTTACAGGAGTCACTGCCTCATTACCCTGGAGGCTGAGCTGTTCAAACGGGATGTGGCACTGAGAGGGAAGGTGACTTGCTGGGTTTTAAGCTCTTCTTTATGACACTGGAGAATTGTAACTCTGGTGACTAAATACACACCTTCAGTTATGATAGTTACCTGGATGACTGCCTGGGGCTTTGAAAAATGCTAATTTCTGGGGTTTATGCCTTATTTTAAAATGCCTTTGTGCTTCTTGTGCGTCACTGTCCACTAGTTCTACCTCTTTTTTTCCACCTAAGCAGGACTATGAATGTTTGGAGTGGGCAGTTCCTTTATTTTGTCTAAGCAATTTGGAACTTGCCTCATACCTGGTTTTTAAAACTAATTTATTTTTTCCAAATTCCTTTATCACTGGGAACGAGTTGCACAGAGTTGTCCTGGGCTTGGGCACCTGGATACTCAGGCACCATGACCAGCACAGCAACAGATACCTCTAGTATAGTGTAGAAATGCCCTGTGGAATGTCCCTGTTGCTGTTCAGGACATGGCAAGTTTACGTGTAAAGGATAACTGGCAAAGGAGAAGATGCAGTGCAGTGTGCTTCTCTCCATACCTTCTCTCTGTGTGCTGCTTAGACCTTTTTTCAGTCAGAGCCCAAAGAAGCAGCTTTGGTTCATCGATTGCTTTAAATGCCATGGAGACTTCACAGCATTGGGGTTGGGAAGGTGTTTCACCCCTGGCTGGGACAGGTACAGCCTTTCTTAACACTTCTGTGAGCCTCAGCCTTTACCATGCAAGGTGCATGATTAATATGGTTAGAATGTGCTGCTTGGGGTCTGGGGAGCCCTTTCAGGCCTGCTGCTTAGGGGAACCCACTCCCCAGAGCTTCCCCCTGTTTGCAGCCTGCCTCCTAAAGCAACCCTCTAAAGAAGGGTTTGGCTGTACTGGCATTTACACCTGTAAGCATAACTGCCTTATCCTGAAATTGAAACTTGAAGCCACCCATGTATATATTCCTTTCTTTACCATTTTTTGTTTTTAAAATAAAATTTGAAATTCTAGCTGATGAGCTGTCCTGGGAAGGGACAGTATGTGCATATCCTGTCCTTTGAGTTCCTTGGCCTGATGGCAGTTGCAGCAAGGCACGAGGAATGGGTATGCAGCACTCGTGTCAAGTGACCAAAAGAAGCAGCTCAATTTTAATCAAGTTTTTCATACAGAGAACAAAACTCTTTAAAGGCAACTCAAAAATTAACTAATGAACTACAGCAATAACAGTGATTTTTCTACCAAAGTAATGAAACTGGCAACTTCAATAGAGAGGCATGTTGTGCTGCGTATGTCTTCAGGCCTGTTAATGTATGGAAGCCACACCTGCACATTGTTCAGGTTCCTGTGCTGTTGCTGTGGTGATGAGGTGACTACAGAGCCTGACTGGAGCTTTACACAGTTACTGATGCCTACAAAATACTGTAAACATGTTGGCATTGTTGGTTTCTAATTGTTTAACTATTTTTATTAAATAAAATTATCCTGACGTACCCTGTGTAGCCAGTGTTTGTTTTGTGTTTTGATACCTTGCTAATCCACAGTGCTGCTGCTGCAGGTTGGTCTGAGCACTGTTGTTACAAAGAGTTAAAAATAATACAGGTGAAAACATGCAAAAAGAAGCAAGTTTTCAAGAAGCTGATAGTTGCAGGCTGGCTTGTGTAGGTTTGCAGAACTCTGTGCAAGTGTCCTTCATTAAGGATCCTTAATTGCTGAGCAGTTCAGAAATACTCCATAGTTCTAGTGCAGACTGGTCCAGTGAGGGTGAAGATCGCTCACTGATGCAGACTGACTGTAAGCGACAGCAGGTGTAGGTTTGCTGTGTAGGAGGACCTTTCTATTTATGTTGACCCAATTACAAAATTGAGGCTTTCAGGAAGAAATGTTGTAAACTCTTGATCCTGGCACACCTGCACTGCCTTGGAAAGCACTCCCTGTCTTGTGCTTCTAGAAGAGATGGCATGTACAGGCTGGGTTGGATGGCAAAGCGGTCTCTGAATTTCTACTGCCAGTTTGATGTAGTTTGGTGTGGGTAGTAGTACAGCATGCCCTCTGCACAACACCAAAACCAAGAGAAAATGGGTAGTCTGGGCAGGAAGGGGCACCTTTCTTACATGTGTTTCCTTGAGTGCCTTACTACTGAGGCAGGAGGGATAGGACTGTCAGCATGTCAGGCTTACTTTGAATTTCATTCATCTGCCTTCCCTGGGCGAATGCAGGAGTTGACAACTGCACAGTTGACAACTGTGCAGAGATGAGCTTCTTTGAGAGGGTGGAGAATTAAACTCTCTGCTTGCGTACAACAGGAAGGTAACCAGTAGTTCATACAGGCATAGCATTACCCTTCAAGGCAGAGTCATGTCTCTGGTGCTGGTGAAAGGTGCTGTGACAAGAATCCTGAGGCTGCTCTTGCCTGCAAACACAGCAGGTCCATGTGAACAAGCAATCTTCCTTGCTCCTCCCATTGCATCCTCCCGCACCGTGTACAACTGAGAGATCTGAAAAGGGACACCCAGCTGCTGTCAAGAGGCTTGATGGAGATGAGGTAAAGACTACCCACAGGTCTGGGGTGTCTGCCTGGGATGCTGTGACTGTTTCTTTGTTGCAGTTGATGCTGGGGGTTGCTGGAGGTGAGTGTTACCACTGAATCTTGCGTGTCCTGCACCAGGCTTGCTATGAGGCTGTTAAGATGTGGTATAGTTCTTGGGCTTTAGAATCATTGTTGGGGGGCAGGCCAGGTGCTGGGTTTGTTCTGTCCAAAAGGTGAGGAATAGAGTTGACAGGGGCTGCTGTTTCAGGAGCAATATTCACTGCTGTCCTTCTGGAATAGCACTGGTTGTGACAGCCCACCAAGGCATGGCAGGGTTACACTGAACTGTGCTGTGGCTGCCTGCGTGTGTGAAACAGCCAGCAGTGCTCTCAGTGTAAAGGAAGGGGTCTGCACAAGTGATTTCGTTATCTTCTTTATTGGTGTGACCGTAGCCAAGTAACTGGGAAGGAAAGAGGGACTTTGGTTACGGCAGGGGAAGGAGACTGGGAGCTCTGGACCTTATTCTCAGCGACTCTTCAGAGTCAACTGTTTCTTATACAACACACAAAAGGGTGCTTGTTTAACATTGCTCTGGTGTTATGCAGCCTTTCTCTGTCAAACGTACTCGCTGTGCATGAATCAGTGTTCCTTGAACACAGTGTCTAATGCATTAGTGACACTGAAAAGAGCAAGCAACATGCTGGGACCTGTCCTTGGAGCCCTGTGTTGCTTGGCCTGTCCTTGGAGACCTGCATTGCCTAGCTGTTGTTTCCACTGTGTTTTTTCGTTACCATGTTCTGTAGCTCACTCACAGATGAGAACATCTGAAAATCTAAATTTAATGACATATGGGTTAATGAATGCATGCATGAATTTAGGCTGACCTTAAAATATCATTGATCTTCCAACAGTGGGATCTAATCCTGATTCGTAATCAATTGAATAAAGCATCTCTTGTGAATGAAAGGGGTAGCACTGGCTAGTAAGTTGAAGGACAGTCTTACAATAAAAGCAGAGCAAAAAGCTTTGGTATTGTGCCCAGTTCTCTTTTAGTCTGCTGTGAATTTACCAAAGCCACCCATCTGTGAAATGTAGAATATCAGAAGTCCAGCATATTGTCTTCAAGAGCGGGATAACTGCATGACCCTGGGTAAGGTCAGTGGTTGAAGTTTTTCCAGGTACAGCAGGAACCATTGCCAAGCAGGTACCTGAGTGTTAGCTCAGGTAGGTATCAGAAGCCCTTCCTGGTATCTCTATCTATTCCTTTCAGCACACTGAAAACAACGTTAGAAACCGTTTCTCACTGTATGGTGTAGGATTAGCAGAAACTACAGGGTCATGGAGTCCAATCTCCTTCGTGTCATGTGGCTTATGATGACAGATGTCTTCAGAGACCTCCTGAACCCTGCCCTGAAGGGGTTTAGATTTTCTACCCTGCGTGACTTTGAATGAAAGGGTAACTCTACCTGCACTACTCTGACAACTACTCAGTTGTCAAAGCCCTGGCTAAATTTCTTCATGCCTGTTTTCTGCCCAGATTTTCTTTCATTAGCATTAACCCTTCAGTGCAGGGGCTGTGTTGCCCTCTGAGCTGCGTGGCCTTCTGGTGCACTTGCAGACTGTCATCCCTCACTTTGCTGGGGCGCGGTGTATTCAAACTGGGGGCTGCAGCTGTATGAGGGTCCGGGTGAGGGCTGCCATGTTAGTGTTGCCAGAGAGCCACCTCCTTCCACCCTGGGGGGTAACCCATGGTGGGCCTGAGGTGTGAGGAGGGTCATGGCCCAAAACACAGTGCTAGAGAGCACTGCACAACACCGCACGAGCCTTGGTCACCCCATATAGCTGCCGGCAGCGGGGCTGCTTCCCCTTGCAAGGAGCTGCCCTCACTAGGCTGAGGGGCCCCTTGTACACTGGGAGGTTTATACCTTGGTCTTGTGCTGGTGCTAAGGGTGGGGGTTTGGGTGAGCTGAGAGTTGGAAATGGCTTATTTTTTTCTAACAAGCAAGGGTACCTGCTTCCCCTTGAACTACACTGAGGGGGGTCGAGCCAGTGGCTCTCTGGTAACTGGTGACAACACCAACAACCATGTTTATCGGGAGCCTTCTCAGAAGAGATCAGCGTGTTTAACCAGCTGTTCCAATACCACTATCCCTTCTATGGGGCCGGGCAGCACAGTCCTGCCCCTGCACAGCCCTGACCAGCTGCAGCAATGGCAGCTGGGGGCTGGTGCTACCACAGCCAGTGTTTTGCAGAAGGGCCTTTGCCACATGGCGAGCCCTGCGTGGGCTCCAGGGCGAGTAACACAGCTTGTTGTGGGGCCTGCTAACCACAGGGGCACGCAGCACAACAACCTGTGGGGTGTTTGCTCCTTCACAGTGGTGGCTGCGATATGCCACCTTCCCCTGCAGCTCTGCTGAGGAGCCTGAGGCCTCCGATGGGTTTTGGTGGCTTTTTTCCAGAAGGTAATTAATTCGGGGTGCTTTTCCTGGTGTGGGATTTTGGGGTTGGTTTTTTGTTGTTTGTTTTTTCTTTCTTTCTTCTTTTCACATTTAGAGCTCCAGGAGCAATGCTTGATGAATGCAGAGTGGTGTCTCTTTGTACTTGCGGTACTGTATTAACAAAAGCTCAAAGTTTGACACTGATAGTTTTTGGTTTGATCAGATCGCTGCTCACCAGCCGGAGCGTGAATAATACAATGCAGAAACTGCCGGCACCCGGGCTGCTCCCAGGTGCTCGGACACGGAGATGGTGGGAGGGACGCACGCATACACATACACGTACACATACACATACACGTACACATACACGTACACGTACACATACACATACACACGTACACATACACGTACACGTACACATACACATACACACGTACACATACACATACACACGTACACATACACATACACGTACACGTACACATACACATACACATACACGTACACATACACGTACACGTACACATACACGTACACGTACACATACACATACACACGTACACATACACGTACACGTACACATACACGTACACATACACGTACACATACACATACACACGTACACATACACATACACATACACGTACACATACACATACATGTACACATACACGTACACGTACACATACACGTACACATACACGTACACATACACATACACGTACACATACACATACACGTACACATACACATACACATACACACGTGCATACAGATACGCACATCTATGCATGCACATACACTTACACACACAAAGCGGGGCGCGGCGCGGCGCGGGGCCCGTCTCCACGGTAACGGGGCGGCGGTGCCGCCTCGGGAGGGCGTTCTTGCTCGGCGCCGGGTCGGCTCTTCCTCCGGCGGCAGGGCAAAGGTGCGGGCGGGTTTGGTCCTCGGGGGCCACCATCGGCGGTGCCCGTTGCTGCGAGAAGGTGAGCTGAGCTGAGCTGGGCTGAGCTGCTGCCATAGCAACGCCGCCGGGCGCACCGACGGGGCGGGCCGGGCCGGGCCTTCAGCGGGCGGTGGAGGTGGCTCGCCCCCGGGCCGGGGTGGGGACAGCGGCGGGACACGGACAGGCCGCAGTGTCGGGGGAGCAGGTAATGCCGGGGAGGCTCATGGCGGCCCCGCCGTGGGAGGTGCACATGGCCGGCCCTCACGCGTTACAACCCGGCGAAGGGCTGCTTCGCCTGCTTGCTTGTGTCGGTGGTCATCACGGTGAGTCGCTGCCGAAGGTTGTCAGTCGCAGCAGAAGGCGCTCCCAGTGATACGCGGAGCCGGGTGCTTTTGGGCCTTCCCCACCAAAACGGAGTTGGGTTCGGGTTTATGAGTCTGTATAAACGTGTATTTTGGTACAAAGGGGCAAAATAACAAAGCACCATCACTGTGTCCCCCTTGTAACTGCGCCTAGCCTGTGGCTGAATATACCCATGTAGAGGTGTTACTGAGCTTTGCAGAACAGTCACACACCCAGTTAGAATTGAAACAGTGAAAATGAAGACTTGAGATTTTCTGCACGCTTTTGGTCCCGCTTAAAGCTGAAGCCCTTTAATCCTTACTTCATTGGAATCTAAATAGAATAGGACCTGATTCAGGATTTTCTGAAACAAGGTCATTAACTTGAAATTCTCTTCAGCTGTGACTACTTTATGTTACAATAAAAGAAGCTGATTTTTATGCTGTTCCCCTTTATTATACATATCCTAAATATATTGAACAATTTTCAGTATTTGCATTGTCACTGAATGAACATGTTTTGTTAATGGCACAATTCAGCTTTCTAGCTTTTGTGCCTGTTGGCCATCATGATGAAGTTAAAGAGAAATGGTTCTTTTGTGCTGAATACGTACTAGAGCAGGGTAATCTCCATTAAGACCCCAGGTACATGTCCACCCAAGCCCAGGTGAAGGAAGGGGCATTTCCCGGCAAAAATCATGACCTGTTTGAACAAAATTTAAACTTGGAGAAATGTAGCGTGATTAATTGAATAATGGTCGTGGCAAGTGGTGACTAAAAAGAAGGGAATTAGGAGCAAAATTTTCCAGATTTTCTTGGACAAAATGTGGATCAAAAAGAGAAGAGTTTTGTAAAGTTTCTAAATGAAGTTTGCAACAGAAGTGCCCAGCTTGATTGCCATTTTTTTTCTCTTTTAAGCAAATCTTGGCTAAAGTTTGAGGTTCAAAAGAGCAGCATTCTTGACAAGCATGAAAGTTTTAAGAAGCAGAGCTGGTGTTCCTGAGCCTAAATGAGAATTTAGGAGATGCTCATCAGAACATAACAGCTTGAAGGAATTTAAGCAGCATCATCTGGATGGAAGGATTTTTACAAAATGTATTACAAAATCTGAGCAGGTTGGGAAGTCCAGGTCTTGTCTGGAAGGGCAGGTTGTTAACACATGTAGCTGTCTTGCTGTTTCAATCCAGGGTCAGAGCTAACTCAAACATCTTGTATTGTGTTGCAATATGTTAATGCATATAACATGATCTTCTAGTATGTGGTGTGTGACACAGATTTGTCCTACTAGAGACACTTAGAAGTGACACCTTCCAGCCTACAGCAGAGAGTACAAAAAGAATAGGAAATTTTGAATAATCAATGTTTCCTTGTTTTGTATTGTTTTTGTAAACATTAATAAACAAATTAGGAAAGGAATGATGAGTGGCTAAAGCTGTAAAAAGGGCAGAATCATCTCAGCTGATGTGTGTCTCTACATCAGCTTTTAACCCTTTTGTGTATTAGATGGAGACATATGCTTTCTGTTGAGTGAACCCCTGAGCCCAGGGGTTTCAGGCAGTCAGCCTGGAGTCCTGAGTACCAGCACTGAAGCAGTCCTTCAGGAGCTGTTGACACCTATGTGCTATGCAGTCCAAAGATTGTTTAAAATATTCAATCCTTATAGTGGCTTGTCTCCAGTTTTGTCATGGTTGTGACTATATCCATCCTGATTAACTGGTAAATGAGAATTTTCCATTGTTGTCTTCCTCATAAATTCAAACCAGAACTGAATCCTTTTCCCAGTATTCTCAATTGGTGTCTGTGTAACTTTTCTTTACCCCTAATACTAGTGGAGCTAATAGGTTTGAAAGATAGCTCCTTGTAAACATTCAGCCACTCTAGTAGAAGTTTCTGGCAAGAGTACAATCAATGAATGTCTTCTCATTTTAATATGTCATTATGAGAAGCTTTTTGGTGATTTGATCTACAGTAAGGCATAGCATGGATCTTCTAGGACTTGTGCATTTCACATTTTTGCATTGTGACTTTAAACAAGTTGAGACTTCTTTAAAGGAAAATGGGCCAGGCAAATATAAGACAATGTAAAACGTACCTGGGAGCAATGAAAGCTCTTAGTAATCTTAACTACGTTTGTACTTTTTATGTTTTACCAAACATAAAATAGCAGTCTCTTTGTCCAAGCATAAGACTGACAGTCAAGAGATCATGAGTTCTCGTTTTACCTCTCAGAGACTTACTGCAAGACATCGAGTTAAGTCACTTTGGTTTGCTTTGACTCAAATTTTCACCTAGTAGTTGGACCTGGAAAGGCCAAAACCATTCATGTTTATAAACCATTAGTGATCTGTAGTCCTGGGGTTCTGTGGCATGGTCCAGCATGGTTGTATTGATACTGCTCACAAGTTTGATGTGAGTGCCATAAGAGATATTGATGTCCTATATTTGCGTGTCACCAGAGTTTTAAAACAACTCTTTCCTGCTCTCTTTTTTATAGTGTTACTCTAACACATCACCAAAATGAGTGAAAATGAAGACCAAGGAGATCCAACGAATATGGGTGATTTAACAGGAGGCGTAGAATATGAGGATGATTTTGAAAAAGACCTTGAATGGCTAATTAATGAGGAAGAAGAAGATGAAGAAGAAGAAAACCTTGATGAAAGAGAGGTAGTTGTTAAATTAAATGCTAAATTATATGCTAGTTATTTAGGATACAAAGTTGAGTAATATTTGAAATCATAAGCATAAAATTGAATATGGCTTGAAATGTGTAGGTACATTCACTGGATTTTGACAGAGAAAGTTATTTGGGTTATAGTGAAAACCAGTTCAGTGAACTGGTTAGTTTGGTTATAATTGCTTTAAACCAGAAAATTCAGTATTCCTTGAAAAGAATATGCTTATTTCAGAAGTACTTTTGGATTCCTTTTCGTGTTTGTGCAACACACATTCTGTTTTTGTGGTGTCACTGATCACTGTGCAAGCCATGCTTAGTTAAATTTTGTGCATGGAGGGACTGCAAGAAGGTTGTTAATGTCAAAAAAGCTATTAGTTATGACATGCACTATTTGACAGCCTGTTTTAGAGTTAGGGTCATTAGTAGTGCTCTTCTCTCTCACTATTTCTTTTCTCTTTCTCTGGTACTGTTCTTTGTTGGGAGAATAGTTGTTTAATTTTTGTTTTTAGAATCCTGAAGCACGAATTGTTAAAGGTGAGGATAGCTTTGAGGAAGACAATGAGGAAATGGAAGAAAATCCAGATCAGCTTTCAGAAGCAGATGTAAATGTGAAAGTGAGACCCTCCAATGAAGAAAGTTTGGAATCCAGATCTGATGTTAAACAGGGGGATCATGTATCTGATACTGATAGTGAAAGCTCTATCCAGGAATCCAAGCTGGAAAACCAGCAGGAACTGGATGAGGAAGAGGATGAAGAACTAAAGCGTTACATCTTGGAAAAGATTGAACAAGCCAACAAATTGCTGGAGAATCAGGGTCCTGTGGATCAGAACAGAGAACGGAAATTAAAATTTAAGGATAAGTTGGTGGATCTTGAAGTTCCTGCTCTAGAAGATGTTGAAATTTGTAAAACTGACTTTGCAAAAGGAGATGATGTTTCAAATAGGCTGTCTCAGTTGTGTATATCTAAGGAAACGGGACAGGAAAGCACATCGCTTTCTCCACATGCTGACAAGAACAATGAAAAGAAGGATGGTGAAATCTTAGTGGAAAAAGATGGGAAGTTTGAACTCTTAAGTTTACATGATATTGAAAGCCAGGGCATTTTGCCCCCAATAAGTGTTTCTTTTACTGATATTGAAACTCAACACATGTCTCCAAAATCTTCACCCTGTAGTCCTCCTGGTGCTGCTTCTCAAATGAAGAAAGTACCTCCAGAAGGACCAGGAGCACATACTTTTTCTCCTGGTGGAGATGACTGTGTGTTTTTCCCAAAGCCTCCATCTAACCCGAAGCATCGTCCAAATTCTGCCATCAGTGCTTCAAGAGGTCTGGGAAAACAGAAGACTCCACAGAGGGTGCAGTCTGCCAGCATGCCTGTGAGAAGCTCCACTTACTGTCTTTCTCCCAGACAAAAAGAATTGCGGAAACAGTTAGAACAAAGGAAGGAAAAACTGAAGAAAGAGGTAAAGATACAGAGGCAATAAATAGATCACAGTGACTATCCTGTTCCCATGCTTCACAGAAACCACATATTCAGGGCATTTCCTCCATTTTTCCATTGTAAAAGAGGCAACAAGAGTAATACTAACAAGATTATTACTGTTATTATTGTTGCTGTTATTATTCTCTGGAGTTTGTAAGGAATCTATCAAAAGTCTTTTCCTTAGGTGAAAAGAAAAACCCCACAGAGTGGCATAGGATCATGTCTTGCTCACAAGAGAAATTAAGTATTTATTTACTACATCCTCCATAAATAGGCCTTCTGCTATATTGTACTTACTGCTTTTGCTTATTGACTCTCTTTCTACCTAGGTTCCATTTCATGCCCACTGTTTACTGTGACATATCCCATGGTATCACATCTCCACGGATTACACTGCAGTGCAGGAAGTTAACATTAACCAAAGTAATGCAGGTGCACATTTGGGTGCTCATGAAGTATGTAATAGGCAATTATCATATGGGAGAGTGTTCAGTCATAAAATGAGATCTTCACAAGAGAATGACCCTGAGAACTACAAACAAAGAGCAGTGTGTTTAACATGTATGGGAGATAGAGCTGACTTCAAAAGTGGTATGCCTTATGCCTGCAATAAGATGTGTGCAGGTGAAGTCACATTGACTAATAATATAACTGGATACTTTCCTTCCTGTAAAGGTTTTGCATAGGTGAGCGTTGTAGTAAGTTTTCTCAATGAGTTTGTGGCAAAGTAGGTTTTTTTCCCCTTTCTCTGTTAATTAATACTACTTTTCCTTCTTATTTGCTTTTACCTGGGCACTACAGAGACGACAAAAAGAAGACAATATTGCCAGTAGTGAGATTATTCTTCTTGTATCTATAAAGGGCAATAATTTTAAAAAAACAAGTTAGAAAATCAAGTCAGTATCTTATGTATTGCTGGGAAAAAACCTCCACCTTTTTAGATCTTTCTCAGTGCCTTATTCAGAAAAACATATGTAATAGAGCCAGCCTTTGACAGCTGTAACAGGAACCTCATAAATCTTTACCAAGTATTTTAAAATCTTATTTTTCTTCACTTTGCATTATGATGATACAATTACTTAAGAGTAGCTTGCTATGTATGTTGCTCTGTAAAAAAGAGCATGAAGCAGCTACCATTTTTCTGTGCCATGATGTTCTAAGTAATCTGGCTCAGTAGCTTCAAAGGTTGCTTTCTGTCATGTGTGGAAATGAGCCTAGCCTGGTTTATTTGAGGCTGAGGCTTAGCTCAGTAACAAGGGGTATGAAATGAGAAGAGTTACTGATGGGTTTGCTTTGTACCACAAGACTGGATCTCTTGACACCATACTCTGCATATTTAAAGTAAAAGGTAGTGTCATAGAGATAGGGAAGGTTATTTTTCTAACAGTATGTGCTAAATCTCTTCCTCTGCTGGCTGACTTATGAAAAGGTAAGAATGTATTACGTTATTTCTTCATTTTTGAATGGAGTTCTTCCATTCAGTGATGGATTTCACGGGCATGAAACATTTCTTTACATTAATGAAATCCATCCGCTTCATTTTGGTGGAGTTTCTTTCATTTCAGTAAATTTCAAATTACAAGTTTGAAGGCTAGTGTGAAAGTAGATGGGAGGAATATCATCTATTTGCAAGAAGAACAGGTTTCTATGAGTCTTGAAATGAGTGGGGATTGTAGCTTTTTTATCAAAGAAAGAGAGTTACACTCTAGTAAAATGTCCTAACCAGCTTCCTGAAGTGCAGTCTGAAAACCTTTCTCCTCCTTGTAGATACTTGTAATTGGCTAAAATGTGATTAATAATAATAATAAAAACTTTTCTCAGTTTTGTAAAAATCAGTTCATTTTGTAAACTTGAAAAAAGTGTTAAGCTATTAATACTCTGTAAGTAAATACATTACAATGTCATGTCCAGAAAAAGCCCCATATTTGTAAGGTAGTATTCTGTAGTCCATAGGTAGTTAAATATCCTTTAGGGTTTAGTGTACCCACCTGTCAAGACTGGAAACTGCATTCATTTTCAAAATGCATCAGTTGAAACTGATTTTAAGCCAATCAGAGCTATTGGACAGGCTTAATTTTAAAAGTCTTTACCCAGTGCTATTAAGAGATGTCTGTGAGTTGAGATGTGTCATGGAAATAGAGGTAATCACAGAAAGGGTTATCTGAATGTATCATGAATGTATCAAAGGTATCTGAATGTAACATGAACCACAGAAGTGGTCAAACTCTTTTCTTCCTAGAAGTAGTATCAATTATGATGTAATCTTTGCTTATTCCAGTTTCATCAGTATTTTTGTGTCTCTCATATAATTCAGATGGCTTATTTATTGTCTATGAAGGCCTTTGAAGATTGATTCTCTTAAAAACTAAGTTTATTAACTCTTCATTCCATTTAAGGAAGAAGAAAAGAAAAGGGAACAAGAAGAACAGAAGAGAAGAGATAATGAGATGGTTTTTAAAGCTTGGTTACAGAAGAAGAAAGAGCAAGTGCAAGAAGAAAAGCGGATTCGTCGTGCAAAGGAGCTAGAAGACTTGAACAGCAGGGTAAGATCTCCCTAAAATAGAACTGGGAGCTGTAGTGCTCTTGTTAAATAGGAAAATTAGATTCTAAGCCTTAGAATCTGTTCTTCGCTAAGCATATGCAAATACACAGTGATAGGAAGCGTTTTTATTACATTGATTTCGGTGATGAGCTAGATTGACTTGCATGTTTAGGATTGTTCTGCTTGGCAGAGTGGCTTGCATCATAGAAGCTGCATATATGAATTCCATAGCTATAAAATCACAGGAGACGGATGCTCCTTTTTATTGGGAGAATGACTTGATTGAACCCTGCAGTGAACAACCAGCCAGAAAACCCTTTGAAGTGCATTCCTTACCTTTTGGCAAGCAGTTAATGCACATGACCTGACCAAAGCCTGAAGATGCTGTCTTCTAAAGTTCCTCTGCCTTGCAGCAATGGGCTTGAAAAGCTAAATTCAGTATTTTTTTAAAACATACAGCTTTGAATGGTTGTTCATGTGAATATTCCATGCCAGGTTAGCGTATGATTTAGTTTGGTTCTAAAGTATGTTTTGTGGATGGGAGATACCAGCAGAGTTCAAAAAATTGTTATAATGTGATTATAAGTCATTTAATGATAAGCCTTGTGTGTATATGTCTTTTTCTTTTTTTTTTTTTTTAATAGGAGAAGGACAGGAATCCAGAAGAAGCCTTCAAGTTATGGCTTAAAAAAAAGCACCAAGAGCACATGAAAGAAAAACAGTTAGAAATGTTGAGGCGCCAAGCTGAGGGAATTGCCTTTTTTCCGAGAACAGAGGAATGCAACAGAGCCTTTAAAGAGTGAGTAGGGTCATTCCTAGGGAATAGTATTTGTAAGTTTTGTAGTCTATCAGGCTAAAAGCATAGTTATTTTATCGTACATCTTTACTGCTGAAGTCCTCATTGTTTTGGTTTGGGGCTTTTTTTATGGATATGCCCTCATAAACTTAAACCCCAGCAAAAATGCATCAATTTCTTGTTGTTTGTTCAGTGTTGTGAAATTACTTGTCAGAGCCTGAGCTGAAATAGTGAATTACTTCTGCTGAAAAAGGGAGATACTTCTCCCCTGCCTGTCAGGCTCAGGTTGATTCAGCTCTTTAAACAAGCAGAAAGATAATCCAATAGAGTGTTTTTTAACTCCCTCAAGTTTGTGAGTTGAATTAGCTCAACAACAAGGGGGAGGCAAAGGTGGGTGGCAGAAGCTGGAGAATGGGATGGAGAAATAGTACTTTTAGACTGGCTCAGCCATGACACCTGTGTTTATCCTCGAGGGCAAGGTGACTCTAGTTAAGTGGGGGCAAGTCTCCTTCAAATGGATGACATAAAACTTTGAATTGCAACTGTCAGTATTTCTAGACCTCCTTCTCTCTCCCCAGATGGCTAAAAAGAAAAAGAGAAGAAAAACGAGCAGAAGAACTAGCTGCTAAAGAGAGAGTGAGGCAGCTTAGACTAGAAGCCAGAAGAGCAAAACAGCTGCAGAACATCCACTGTATTAATTCAGAGCCAAAATCCTTTCGCTTCACAAATCATTACAGTTGAAAGTTTGATGTAAGAACAGAGTTCTTGGTGGCAGTCTTTTAATTTTTATGGCTTGAGTTTTTGCTCTTTACAGCTACTTTTTGTGGTGTGTTTAAAGCTTCAAACAAGGTTAAAAATTACCTTCACTAACAACAATTTTACTACCTATTTATTTGTAATTTTGTTGAAAAGGCCTGCTTTTATATATAACTAACTCAGGGATTTTATTGGTTTGCTCAAGTCTTAACGAGTATGAGATCTACATACGAGGGTGGCAAATACACATTCCTGTCATTAAAAAGCACTTTATACTCAACTCCACCATGAATTCCTGGATGCAGGCTATTATGTAAAATGTTGACTTTTTGCTGGATTAATATTGCTGTTTGCTGCTGCTTGTGATGAAGACTGTACAAGGTGTTACGTTGTTGGAAAATGCTGCTTCTCGTACCACTTTCTATTGAGCTGTTGACCAGTTAATTCTGGCCAGACCGGAGGACTATTTCATTTTAGTTTAGGGAAAGTGGCCATTGAAGGCTAACACATGTGTGACCGTGCGACAGTCTTTGAAACTTATTTCTGAGTCATAGTTAGTAATTTTCTATCCCATTAAGTGATTGTGTGAATTATGACCTTTACCAGCTACCTTCAAGGTAGCTGGATCATTTGTATATGTGTCCATGTTTGCTAAATTAATTATAATAAATTATACCACCTTACCCAGATCAATTGTGAACTCTTCTCAGAGAGTGCTGAGGTCAATCATGAAATCATGAAGTTAATGGAAGATGAGGAGCAACTGTCCAACATATTTCATGATCTGTCATTGTTCTTCCACTTTTGCACATTTAAAGTGTTTTCTGGAAGTTTTGTAACAGGAAGTAGTGTAGTAGATGGCAAAGCAAATTTGCCATGAGTATTTTTCTCTTCGCATTCTGGAGATAGTTGCAGGCATATTGAAAGAGTACTGATGGCACTGTGGTGCAGCTTTTGCTAGCATAGGTAAAGGACATGGTTGTGAAATGGAAATTTGACATGCTACTGAGAAAGGCAAGCAACAGATGCCTTCCTGTACCTTCCCCTGACACCAAGGACAAAAAGTGCTTCTTGTGTCTGGCAAATGCAGAGGTGAAGTCTGCAAAGGTTCACGGTATCTCCCTAATTGTAAGGAGCTACAAAAGAAGTGTTTCTTGGTTCACTACCTCAGACCAGTAGAATTAAGGGTTTTACAGTTAAACGTCATGTAGTTCTTTTTATGCTGCAGGGAAAACAAGGTCAGAAATACAGTTATATTAAATCCAAGATTGCAACTTTAAAGCAAAGAAAGTTTATTGTAGTTTTCTTCATGCAAATCAAAGCATGGCCAGCAACAGCAAGAACTTAACTTACAGATTCTGATAACAGTATGAGATTCAAAGAAAAACTGGGTGAAAGCTACCATTTCAAAACCCTTTCCCTAAATTAGATGGCTACAGGATATAGATTTGGGAATGAAACTAAGAAATTAAAATGCATACTTGCATCTTTCTTCTTTACATCTGCAGCTTAAAGAGGTTTCTTTAGATTTAGCAGATCATCTGCTGAAACTTCTCTTCAAACCTACATCAAGATTATAAAACCATATATGTAAAAAAAAATACTTTCTTTTACCAGTGCTTGTGCAAACTTCGTGCTTATCTTCAACTCCCCAGAAAGCCCATGAAGACATTGGGCAAGAACTGAGTTCTAATATTAGGTCAGGTCTCAAGACTGTGTACTAAAGGAAGTATATTAGTCTGTCTTTGCTGAGGATCAGCTACTCAACAGCTTCATTCTAGAAGCTGAGATAGATGGAAAACCATTATTTTAGCCTTATGGAAACACAAGAATAACCTCATCCCAAACAGGTTTCCAGAATCCATTTAAAAACAGTTACTGTTTATATATTACAGCTAGAGTTCATTCAAGTTCTTTCCCTTCTTGCCAGGGCTGCAACACTACATATGCTCTTACTTTCAGAGCTTAGAGCTATGAAAATTCATTGCACGTTTTCCTTTTGATTTCTGAAAAGGCTGAACATAGACTTGGTGCCAGTTCATCACCTTGGCTAAGATTAAAAAAAAAAAAATGCATGGAGCTGACAATTTTCCATTGCACCTTCCCCCCTTCCCTTAGCATAATCTATCAGCACTTCATTTACTTTGGTACAGTTAGGCTTTTGTCTCCCTCTAAACAGAAATTCATTGAGATTTGCTAATAAGACTGTAAACCTTAAATGGTCAAGGGCATCTCTATGCTCTACAAATCAGACCAGTGTAACATTTTTGGTCTTGCCTTTGTAGAAGAAAAGAAGTAGCTTTCCAGACTGAAAAGTAGTGGCAGTATCCCAGAGGCTAAGGAAATACTGTCAGTACCTAGCTTCAAGTAGTAAGAAACTGCATCATTTCCAATGTTAAACCCACCCATTATGGAAAGAAATAGGAAAAAGGAAAGTCTGCTGAACATCAACTAGTGTAATTCTTCAGAAGAGTGCATGTGCGGTTGCATTGCCTATGTTTTTAAAGGACTATCAGCTCTCCTTGACAGTGATTGCAACAATTGAAAGTTACATCTTCATATCTTGTGTATGGGTGAAACCTTCCAATATTCTTCTTTGTGGAAAGGAAGGAGGATGGAGAAGTCTCAGAAAAAGAAACTTCTGTCGATGTTTCGGCACGTGCAGCTGGATCCAGTACCCGTAGCACCTAAGGATGGAAAAATTGAGACTGACAATATATCTATTAAGTTTCATGGGTTTTATCCTTCTTTACCAGCTAGGAAAGATTTCCCAAAAGCAATTTTTCATTTCTTTCCAAGTTGAAAACTGAATATCCATCTTTCCAGACCCTCAATATACAGACATTAGGTAGTGTTTATAAATTAGTAATATTCATCAGAAATCCAAGCTATAATTTTAAAGAGAATTAAAAAAAAAAAATCTAATTTCTTTTAGCAGAGTTGAGCAAAACTAGGCAAGAGCAACACAGATCGGTAGGCACTGTGAGCCTCCTGCTGCTCAACCATTACTCAGTTGCTTCCAGACTAAACTCTTAGTCTAGTTTTCTATTTAAGCATCAAGCTTCTTGTGGTGAAACCTTGTCTTGAAAGATAATCACATAGCTTCTTTCTGTGTTTCCATCCACTCTTAACAGAACTGATTTGTAGGGCAACAAACTATTGCTGAAGTGTTATGTGTTATTCCTACCTGAATATCTTCTCCCGCTAAGTTTTTAGACTCAGATAAGTATTTTTGATTGGCTTCCTCCTGACACACTGACTCTAAACTAATTCTGACCCAATCATTTTTAGTGCTAGGAACAGAGAAGGAAACAGTACGTATCATTATATTATGTATGTTGTTCTGCTTATTGTTCCAGGTTTGGTTGGTTGGTTTTGGGGTGTATCTTTTTTTTTTTTGGGGGGGGGGAGGCAACATCTCTATTCAGTAAGTTTCCCCTGCATATAGTTTTTTAAAAAGATAAGATATGAAGTATTTAACACAAGGAAAGAAGACTCTGTGTTGAAAGAAGACTCTGATTTCTTTCTGGAAAGAAGACTCTGTGTTGACAGACTGAGATGTATGAAGAGTTCTTACCATTTCAGCCATTTTCTCAGCAGGGGTACTGCAGAACTCTACAGATGTTGAAGTCTTCTTTGGACTGTTAGTGCCAACATTTCCAAGAAGACGTGAGCTTACAGCTTTGGCTAGCTTACAATTCACAGCCGCTAGCTCTGTCGTAGTGTAAGATTGGGCACTAGGATAGTATGTCTGTTGTCTCCCCCACTGAAGACAAACCATCAGTTCCTCCAGCAGCCTGTGCAGAAAAGAAGACAGCACTATTAGTGGGTTTTGTACCCTGTATTACCAGCAACTTCACTGGAATCATCCCTTCCCAAGACTTACTGCACAAGCTAAATGTTAACTGAAACATGGAAAAAGAAAAAAAAAAGTGTTTAAAAATCATGTTATCCTCCAAGGCAAGGCCTCACCATCAAGGTATTTTAATACAGGTAAAACCTGACAACTGTCAGAATAAGCACAAAAGAAGTCCACATGGGTAGAAGAGTCTGTATGTTTTAGAAGGAGACAGAGAAAACTTGAAGGCAAGATAGTTAAGTGATTAACTACAGAAATCCTGAGGATATAAGGGATGTCAGCTCTAGAGTAACACCTCACACCTCCAGGCAACGAAGGAAAAATTAATACTACTTTGGCTCTTTCAGCTGTGGTGCTGAAAAGTGACATTACTCTCTATCAGCATAATTAATTTTTGTTGACTATCACTGGAACGGGAAAATTATTTGATTCTTCTCTGGTCTACAATGAACAGACAGAAATTAAGTTTGCACAGAGGTAGTGTGGATTAGAAAAATCATACTTCTGCGTATCAATCATCTCTTGACGGAACTGATCGCGTTCATTCAGCAAGTCCTGTATTGCACTTTGTGCATCCCTGGTTTGACGCTGAAGTATTGCTCTGGTATTGGTTAGCTCATCAGCCATAACCCTGCAAAACAAATCCCCAATCAGTAGTGTAAGTGAGCAGTTTGAAATTCACCTTTATTCTACTACAGACTGCAATTTGTCAGCTCAAGTTAAGGACTAAGCTGCTGTTCTCACTCTCCCACCCAGAGCCCATATCAACCTAATTATAAAGGACACATATTAAGAATAATTTATGTTCAACCACAGTCAACACAAGTTCAAGATTATATTTTGATTTGCTGAGTTTAAACAATTGTATGTCACTTAATACAAAGCTAGCAACAGACATTTCAAAATACCTTGGATAACAGAACATTTACACGTAAAAATGTAAATACATTTTGTTTTACTAACACAGTTCTCACAAGTATGCTGTAATCTCATATTTCCATCCTCCTCTCTGAAGATGACACCTATGGCTAAAGACTGCATTCATTCACCTCTTTGCCTTTCTCAGGGGCAATAACTAGACATTACACGTGCCAGATATAAGCATTTAAGAGCTACAAATGAGACAACTGTTGACACATTTTGCTATGCCATGAAGCTCAGCACTGACCCCTCAAGAAGCATTTCAAATGCCTACGTATACTGCAAATGCAAAAAACAATGACATTTAAACCACAGCCAGTTAGAAATCTGAGATCTCAACAAACCATAATGTTACGATATTGAAGGGTGTTACTCCAAGCACATCACCAGGGAATTTACATTCCTGATCTCAGAACTCCTATTAATGCTAAAGAAACAAGTTAGGATAGTAACTCTTGCCTAGTAAGGACAATCACAAGTCCTTACCATTCACTTAATATGCTGAAACTTCTTATGACCAGCAAATTAAAGGGAAGAGACTGTATTGTATTACCATTTCCTTCAAGCAGTAAGGTCTTTTGTCATATGCATTAAGCATCATGATTAAAATTTAGTCACTTATTGCTGAGTACAGTAGATTAAAAATCCTACAACACTATTTACAGATCTGGTAAGACAACTATACTGGGCAAGTTAAAAGTCTAATCCTTTATCAAATGAAATTTTTACATTCAGACTAGTTTTTATGGTTAGAGAAGCAACAGCAGGGCTCTTAGCAGTATCACAACCAGTGTTTTAACAAAGAGATGCCCTATCCTGCTGATAACACATTCATGTTTTTAGTTGTTCCTAAGTAATGCTTACCCCAGTAAAGGACTTTTCAGTCTCATGCTCTGCCAGTGAGGAGGGCCACAAAAAGCAGAGATAGGACACCTGACCCAAACTAGCCAAAGGGGTATTCCATACCACAGCACATCATGCCCAGTATATAAACTGGGGGGGGGTTGGGAAGAGACTGATCGCTGCTCAGGTCAAGCTGGGTACCAGTCAGAGGGTGGTAAGCAATTGTATTGTGCATCACCCGTGTTTACCATTTTGGTGGGTTTTTTTTCTCCTTTCCCTTCTTAGTTTTATATCCTCTCCCCTTGTTATTTACCTTATCATTATTAGTAGCAGTATTATATTGTACTTAACCCATGGGGTTTACATTCTTTTGATTCTCTTCACCATCCCACCCCATAGGGAAAGGGGGAGTGAGAGTGAGTGGCTGCATGGTACTGAGTTACCAGCTGGGTCTAAACCACAACAAGGGTGGGGATGAAAATCAAGATAGCTACCTTTAAGACAAGTCAAGACAGCTGTCCTGGAAAAAAAAAAATAAACCCTAAACTACACATAGTCTATCAGAATTAAGAACTTCTCCTGATATGTGAAGAACTGTAGTTTTTAGGAGGTATAGGATCCACTGTACTACCTTTGTAAATCTGAGAAGTTCTGTTTTTCAAGGAGCTTACTTTCTTTATACCTTTTCTGTAAACTCAAATTGCATAGTAGGTGTCAGTACAGCTACTGTGGCTGTTGTCTACATATGTAAGCACATTACCAGGCATTGCAATGGGCATACACAATACAAGACTGAAGGAGAATGCATTAGAACAGCTCTGTAAGAAGGAATACCTGCTTGCTAGGAATTTGCTTCTCCACACATCACATTGGATAGACATGCGCTCTAGTTGTTCAGACAACTGAGACATATTCCGGCCCAGGACTTCATTTTCTAGGATTAGCTGATTTTTCTCACGAGCCATCCGTTCAAAGTGGTACTGCAGATCATCCCCAACAGAAGCAACAAGTAATTTCTTCAGCTCCCGATTCACCTAGAATTAGACCAGACTGCCTTGTAATTATCAATATATAATGAAACACCTCCTACTTCCAGAATTCAATGCAAGTTACTGCAAACTGCTTTTCCCTTTCCTGAATAGAATGTATCCAGTGCAGGGTATATTAAGGCTCAGAATCCACTCTAGTGAGCATAAACATCTGAGACTAATGCATGTTTAGCACACTCTTATTTAAATACTAACAGTGGCCAGAGAGGAATGAAAGCCTGCTACAAGAAACAAAAAGTTTCAGTAGTAGTCAAGTCCTGAATCAATCAGATAACAAAGGATTAGACAAGACATCAACAAATGGATATTGTTTAGAAAATTATAGTCACTCCTCCTATGGCATCACATTTTTTCACTTAGCAGTTGAATTCAGAAGCAAAATCTTTCATTGTGGAAGACCCATTTCCCTGCAGCCCTCTAACGCATTTCTCACACCTTCAAGACTTTCTTTTCATTGGTTGTCAGAGAAGCAGCACTGGATTACTTAGATGTACTTCTACTCTGTATCTTAGCTTATAGTTCAAGGGGGAAACCATTTCTCTCAAGTCTAGTGTCATAGGAGCTCTTTGGTCACATTCACAAACTGTTTATATAAACCAAAGCAGCTCAGCTGTGTAAGAGAAAACACCTTTCATTTCTTACCTCTGTTTGTATACGCAGCTGATTAGAGAGCCCTTCTTTATCCTGTAACAACCGCTTTTCTGAATTCTTTAGCTTTTCAATTGCATTTTTCAGCTCTTGCTGCTCTTTCTTGGGATCTGCAGCTCCATCTGACTGATGGAACGTGTCTCCTTTATGTCCCTCCGATTTAGCCGCCTTAGCATTTTTAGCTGGAACAACATGGGTGATAGCTGCTTTGGGGACTAATATACGAATAGCTTCTATCTCCACTGATTTATCAACAGGCACTTTCCCCAGCTGCAGAACTCCAGGACTCAGAGAAGAGACTGTCTTTTTATGTGGACTGTGGTGGCTGTGGTGGTTCATAATGTTGGCTCCAGTGATTACTTCCACCGATCCAGCTGCCTGCTCAGTTTCCATGCCATCTCCAGGTCCTCGGATGGGTGACGAGGTATCATCAACTGAAATTTAGAAATAGCAGAGGCAAAGTTTACCACCTTTCACTTTCTTAGTCTCACTGAAACTCTTCACTTAATTTCTGTACTTCAAAGTTAGAGACTTTAATTGCACACTATGTGTCAAAGACTCCTTTGCAGCAGCAATTATGAAGCACAAATCAGACAGATCCTAACTCAGGTGTGTATTGCTCATTAATACTAATAGGACAACACAAACATTGATCTGAATTGTACCGATGGCAATTTCTTGCTGCCATACAAGATGAAATGCAAACATGAGAGATAGTACAGAGGAAATTCTTGACAATATCACTCATAGGCTGAAAGAAAAATCAGTTTTTCAGAACTGACAGAATCAGAGCAGTCTCATTCTAAAAGTAAGAAATGAAGAGCAGCCATTAGATACAGAGCTACTAACACCTTAATAAATCTAGCAGACTGTTAAGGTACCATGTGTTTTAGTTGTCCAATTGAGGGTTTAAGAAAAGCCAACAAGCCAGTTCTGCTTCCTTTCTAATCAACAGACCCCAGTATTTCCAGCAATGCTTCATTCTGTTCTGAATTCCCCAACATGCATGATAACATTTACTGCAATTCATTTTATTTAAGTTCAGAAAATTTTCAGCTGACTGAAGTATTGCTGCACAATTTCCTTATAATGGGAGAAAGCGAGAAAGTTCTGGAGCACGCTCTTAGCTACACATGCTGATTTTTTCCTCATACTGCAGGCAGTAATGTGAGCCTGCGTCTTCTATCCAAATAATGAATTTCAAAAATGCAGTAGTAACACATCATACTGCCCAACTTTCAACTTGGTTACATCAATACCAAAAGGTTCTGAATACTAGAGGACTGACAGAGAAGTGTACTTACAGATAACAGACCAGTGATAAACTTGTTTTTCAATACAAAGCTGGATTAGAAAACTACATTAAATTCACTGTTACATCCAGGCAAGACAGATTTTAACTGCAATAACATAATCACATAACTACTTCCTAATAGCCACATAAACCGACTATGAATGGAGCCTGGCATACAGTCTAACTCCGGTCTTAAGAATTCACATTAAAGTACTTTTAATCCAGTCTGCTTAGATATCATGCGAACAACCTACCTTTTTCTAGAGATGCCATTTTCTCTTTAGTAGTCAGCTCTTCTTAAGTCTGAGGAGGAAATGAGGAGTGGGGGGAAAAAAAGAAAATCTTCAGCAAGGCAACACTGACAGTTAATCTCTAATATTTTTGTACAACCTCTGAACTCCAGTTCAGTTGCATAGTTAAAAAGATCACACCAAAACAAAGGAAAAGAACCCAAACCAGACCCACAAAAACCCACACCAATTCTCAAAGGACTGTGAGACTTCTGGCACTTGTTTCATTTTGGTTTTGGTGGGATTTTTTCACTAAGAGCTGAACTTCAACTCCTATCTTCTGCTCCTCATCCAGTTCAGCTTCTATTCCTCAAATCTCTCTGGGCTCCATCATCTTACCCTTTAAAGCTCTGTAACACTTCCAGAGCACAACTACATGACTGCACAGATAACCAAAGATCATCACAGAACCATGAGAAAGGGAAATCCCACACTGTACTCTTAAAGCAGACCAAGAGGTGAGGAATTTCTTCCTCAGCTGCACAAGTGCTTTAGACCCGCTTGCTAATACAACTTTTTTGGTAGAGCCAATTCCCAAACAAAGCAGAAGTCAGTGCCCTGAGTGGCTGCACATGCTTAATTTAACCTAACAGTAAAACTTTACCCCCAGTTTGGCACAAACTGCCATCCTGGCCATTTTCTCCCTTGTCCACCATTGCTTCCTTCATCCACATGCCCATCCACTCTCAATTCTCCAGGTCACTCATCCTCCTTTCTCAGGGTCTCTCGCTAACTACATTAATTTGAGATTGATATATCCCCCTTTTCTTTTTCTTCTTCTTCTTTCAGTTTTCCCTGTTATTCAAGGGAGCTCTCCCAAAGCCCTTGCTTTCTTTTGTTATTGCACTAACTGAAAAGGCTTAACTAGAACTTTTTTTGACTTTCACTGCTACAGCTCTGCCCTGCAAAGATAATGACAGTGGTGTACACTACTTCCAGCTCTCTGGATTCATGATCTGTTTTGTGGAAGCCAGGTTTATCTTTGTGAGGAGCAGAAGACAAAAGAAACACCTTAAGCTTTTTCAAACGATAGATATGGGAACATCTTCACTATGAGGGTGGTGAGTCACTGGCACAGGTTGCCCAGAGAAGCTGTGGCTGCCCCATCCCTGACAGTGTTCAAAGTCAGGGTGGATGGGGCTTTGAGCAACCTGGTCTAGTGGAAGGTGCCCCTGCCCATGGCAGGAAGTTGGAACTGGATGAGCTTTAAGGTTCCTTCCAACCCAAACCATTCTGTGATTCCATGATCTTGTTATCTGTTGCTTCTACAGCTGCGTTATGTTTTTGCTCATTTAATACCACTCATCACTACTGTTCATTTTTGATTGAGGATCTCTACTCATTTGAAGAGAACTCGGATGAAAGCTCAGAAAAAGGCAAGAATACTCAATAAGGCCTGACTGCTGAGGTGAGCAGCTCGAGAGAGGACGCCTTCAACACCGGAGCGGGGGGAAGCTCAGCGTCCAGGCGCCTCAACCCAGAGCGGCGAGAGACACCGAGGGAGCCTCCAGTCCTCGACAGGACCTGCCCGGGAGCCGGCAGCTCAACTCGGACGAGAGCGAGCAGGGACTCACAGGGGGCGGAGCCAGGAGGGGCGGCACCAGCCCTCAGTGGGTAAAAACCTGCCCCAGGGAGCGCGGCGAGCGGAGCGGGTCGAGGCAGTTCCCGCGGGCGGGCGAGCGGGGTGGTGAGCGCTCGGCGTAGGGCCAGGGACCGGGCTGGGAGCTCTGCTCTGGCTGCCCCGGCGGTGGCAGCGTAGGCACCCAGACAGAGCCGATGAGAGGGGAGGCTGCAGTGCAGAGCTCGGGGTGCAGAGAGTGCCTGCACTGGTCTGGTGAGGGGAGGGTGCACAGTGGGCACGGCTGCACTCAGTGCTCCCTGGTGGAGGTCCTCCTGCAGCAGGGGCTGAGCTGCGGGATGCTGTTAATAGGCTGTGAGATGTCAGGGAAACTGAGAGGAAGCAGGAATGGTTGCTGCCGGCCCAAACTGTGCAGGGGCCTCGAGCTTCACCTCTAGCTCATGAAGGAAAGAAGGAGGCCGTTAACCTGGGAAGCTGGGAATTAGTGACAAAAAAAAAAAAAAAAAAAAAACAACAACAAAAGGAGGAAAAGGACAATCAAAAGCGAGGGGCTTCCTCCTAAATCTGATGTCCCCACCCAGAACGGCTTTGCCGTCCTGCAGGGGGCTAATGAGGAAACACACTTGCACCATGAACAACCGGAGCAGATTCTCCTGGAAGGCACGCTAAGGCACATAAAAAACAAGGTGCTTGGTGACAGCCAGCATGGCTTCACTAAGGAGAAATCCTGCCTGACCAATTTGGTGGCCTTCTATGATGGGGCTACAGAACTGATGGACAGGAGTAGAGCAGATGATGTCATCTACCTGGACTTGTGTAAAGCATTTGATACTGTCCCACACAACATTCTTGTCTCTAAATTGGAGAGACATCAATTTGATGGATGGACCACTCGGTGGATAAAGAACTGGCTGGATGGCTGCACACCAAGAGTTGTGGTCAATGGCTCAATGTCCAGCTGGAGACCAGTAATGAGTGGTGTCCCTCAGGGATTGGTGTTGGGACCGGTCTTGTTTAACATCGTCGCTGACATGGACAGTGGGATTGAGTGTGCCCTCAGCAAGTTTGCCGATGACACCAAGCTGTGTGGTTCGGTTGATACGCTGGAGGGTAGGAATGCCATCCAGAGGGACCCTGACATGCTTGTGAGGTGAACTGATGCCAACCTTATGAAGTTTAACCATGCCAAGTGCAAGGTCCTACAGCTGGGTCAGAGCAATCTGAGGCACAGCTACAGGTTGGGCAGAGAAGAGATTCAGAGCAGCCCTGCGGAGAAGGACTTTGGGTGCCGGTTGATGAGAAAATGAACATGAGCTGGCAGTGTGTGCTCACAGCCCAGAAAGCCAACCGTATCCTGGGCTGCATCAAAAGGAGTGGGACCAGCAGGTCGAAGGAGGTGATCCTGCCCCTCTACTCTGCTCTTGTGAGACCTCACTTGGAGTATTGTGTGCAGTTCTGGTGTCCTCAACATAAAAAGGACATGGAACTGTTGGAACAAGTCCAGAGAAGGGCCACGAAGATGATCAGGGGACTGGAGCACCTCCCGTATGAAGACAGGCTGAGAAAGTTGGAGCTGTTCAGCCTGGAGAAGAGAAGGCTGCGTGGAGACCTCATAGCAGCCTTCCAGTATCTGAAGGGGGCCTATAGGGATGATGGGGAGGGACTCTTCATTAGAGACTGTAGTAATAGGACAAGGGGTAATGGGTTAAAGCTTAAACAGGGGAAGTTTAGATTGGATATGAGGAGGAAATTCTTTCCTGTTAGGGTGGTGAGGCACTGGAATGGGTTGCCCAGGGAGGTTGTGAAGGCTCCATCCCTGGCAGTGTTCAAGGCCAGGCTGGACGAGGCCTTGGGTGATATGGTTTAGTGTGAGGTGTCCCTGCCCATGGCAGGGGGGTTGGAACTATATGATCTTAAGGTCCTTTCCAACTCTAACTATTCTATGATTCTATAAGCATTTGGTCCTGTCTGCTTCATCTGAGACCACCTGCTGGCTATCCTGCTCCTTTAATGCTCATGCTATAATACTGTTCTTACTGTCCTGCTACACGTACAAACTTCAGTTTAAGCCTCGGCAAAATTCCCCTTTTATTACATTCCTATAGGCAAGGCTCCTTCACCGATTGAATCGTTAACTGCCGCACTTCTCAGCTAACATCCTGCCCTACAGAACCGCCACGACAGGCAACGCAAGGAAGTCCCGCATTAACACGACTGAGCCATGACACACCACGGCCTCAGAAAAACACCACAACCCAGCCCCGGCTGCCACGGGCGATGAGTGTCCCCCTCACCCCAGGTTCAACCGAACCCCCTCAGCCTGCCGGTAAGCGACAGCTGGACATTACCCACCGCTCTTTAAAAGCCGCTTCTCCGTCCACGGCAGGACCGGCCAACACGCACCCAGCGCTCCTCGGGCTCGGGCCCAGCCCCGGCCGCTTTCGAGCTCCGGCCCTACCGCCACCAGGCCGGATGCAGGGTGAGGCGGGCTCTGCCTGCAGCTGCCGCCATCGCCATGGTGAGCGCCGCCGCGGGGCTGGGTCGGGACGGGACGGGACGGGACGAGCGGGACCAGGGCGGCGGAGGGTGAGGGTCAGTGGCAGCAGCTTCTCGCCGTCATGCCGGCCTCTTTCTTCTAGGCAGCTGCAGAGGCGGGCGGCGGGGGGAAGCTCAGCCCCAGGGCAGGTGGTGCCGAGTGCAGCTGGGAATAACGGCGGCAGGGGGGGCCCAGGGCTCTCCTCAGGGGCTGTGCTCGTCGATGTGAGCGGGGTGGCTTAAGGTATGCCCTGGCCCGTTCTTTCGCTCCTTTCTGAGGGCTCTTGTGAGGCGCAGTCAGTAGGTAGTGCTAACCTGCCGTTAGGTCTCGTTGGGACCCAACCGGGAAGATGTTTGCATGTCCGAACTGCCCTCAAATAGGAACCGGCTAGTTCGGGAAACTGGGCTGCATCAGCATGAGGTCGAGGGAGGTGATCCTGCCCCTCTGCTTTTATGAGACCCCAGCTGCAGTATTACGTCCAGCTCTGGAGCTCCCAACCACAAGAGGGATGTGGACCTGTTGGAGTGAGTCCAGAGGAGGCCACGGAGATGATCCAGGGCCTGGAGCACCTCTCCTGTGACGACAGGCTGAAAAGAGTTCAGCCTGGAGAAGAGAAGACTCTGGGAAGACCTTAGGGCAGCTTCCAGTGCCTAAAGGGGGGCTATGAGAAATCTGGACAGGGACTTCTTACAAGGGCATGTAGTGACAGGACAAGGGGGAATGGCTTTAACCTACCAGAGGGGAGATTTGGATTAGATATAAGGGAGAAATTCTTCACTGTGAGGGTGGTGAGGCACTGGCACAGATTGCCCAGAGAAGCTGTGGCTGCCCCATCCCTGGCAGTGTTCAAGGCCAGATTGGACAGGGCTTTGTGCAACCTGCTCTAGTGAAAGGTGTCCCTGCCCATAGCAGGGGGTTGGGACTGGATGAACTTTAAGGTTTCTTCCAACCCAAACCATTCTATAGTTCTGTGACCCAGTGGGAAGGCAGCTGGTGAATTTTAAGAATAGAATACATTCCAGGTGCAGCAGTCTTTGTCCTTGCCTGGATCTTCTTTTTAGTAATGCAGGCATGTTGAGGCAGGGGCACTAATGAAAAATCAGTTTGCATTGATAACTGGCTGAGTCCCCTTTGCTGAAGGTGATATGTAAAAATCAGTGTTGCAAAGCTGATTAAAACCCAGCGATTTTGAATCGAATTTTGTACTTGAACACATACGCAAGATACATATGAGAGCCTGGCTGATGCAGCTGCTGTGTTCAGCTTTAAATACCTGCCTCAATAGCTCAGGTTTGCCCGTCTCCTCCAGTCTGTGTAGCAGCTTTGTTTCCACTTTGCTTTCAGAACACAAACTTAGGATCAGCATCTGCCACTAAAGAAGGAATGCTAGTGTTTGTTTTCAAATATAAGGTTTGCAAGTCTGGTTTAATCCAGGCAGAATTGTAATTTTCAGTTCCATGTTGAATTTATTCATGTCATCAGAAGCCCTGCTTTTTGACTTTGCACAGATGTCACTTAGATGGAATGTTTGCTTTGTTGTAGTTGATTATCACTATGAATGTGATGTATTTCTAACCTCCCTTTATTTCTGAGGTGGCACCAAGTTAACTGATTAAAGCGGTGTTAAGTCTTACAAAATGTTTAATGGTGAATTTGTTGAATTTGTTTTGAAAAGCTTTCAGTGACAGAAACTGCATGATCTGTTGTCATAATTCCATTGCATGATGATTTTTCTAGTTTACCCTGGTCTTTCAAGCGTTACAGCCCTGCTTCTTGCTTTTCTGCTTACAAAGCCACCCATTTTCCCACTTATGTGTTCTTCCTACCGCCAGTTTCCTAAAATACAGTAAATAATTTGGTAGCTGAAAGACAATGGGAAAATAAGTGTTTTGGGAATGCATGCTGCCCAGTTAGGTATGGACATGGCATCCTGGGAAAGGGATAAGTTATGTGACTGTTAGACACTATGACTTTACACGCCTGATCCATCTCAAACATCTTGAAAACATCTTTTTCTCAGGATCAGTGAATCAAACAACTGACTCAATTGACTCATCAAAGGACTCCTTCCAGTGGATTCAGATATTGATCTACAAGCTGGATTTTAGCCTCAGGAACCTAATTATGTTCTGAAAGTAGCGAACCATTACTACTGTGTTGCTTCCAGACAGTAGTATAAATTGCATAATTTTAAATGTATATTTCTACTCAGAAAAAAACTGTTACAAGTCATATCATAGCCACAGAAAGAAAAATGCAATAACTTTTTAGTGGAATCAGTTTGGAGTGTATTTGTGTTAGACACTGTACTTCAGTCATACGGAAACAGTACACTGGAAACAGTTGTGTATCTTGTAAAACTGGGCACATAGCTGTGGTGGAAGCTAAGGGGAGAAATGACCTGAAATATCCTGCAGTTATTTGTCTTTTTGTGACAGCAGTTTGGCTTAAAGGTCTGCTAATCATTGAAAACAGTTTTCACTGTCATCAGATCACAGACAGTACTTCAAATCAGCTCCAAGGCATTCTGGTGTCTTCATTGCTGCTGTGGGTGATGAGCAGTAAATTCCCAAAAGGAAACTTGCTTATCTCGTCTAAGATGTGCAGTCTCTCTTGGCTGCTGGAATTCATTATTCTTTAATGATGCCTTTCATATAATCAAATGCAGGGATATATTGAAGTTAATGTTAGTGTCTTTTTATTAATGGCTTTGGTGCACTCTGATGCTTCGAAATGTCACATTTCATACAGATACAGAAATAGAGCATTTGACAGAAAATAATGGCCTCTGTATGCAAGCAATGTGTCACACAGATACAGAGCATTATTGCAATTGGAGAGGCTGTACACAGGTGCAGTTGGATTATTTCCTTTTTCTCCACTCTTTAAAACAACTATTCTTACCCTTGCACACTTGGCAACTGTAGCATACAGTACAAAGACTTTTTGAACAACAACATAGACAAGCATTTCTGTCTTGACCATAAAGAAATCGAGGCACATAAAAGCCAGGTGATTTGTCTAATATGATGCCATCTGGCTTTGATTTTCTGGATGTAGAAGCACATGGTCAGTGGAATTTTAGTGTCCAACTACCTTAGTTCTTTTTGCGAAGTTGGGAAAATAGATATGAAGTCTCCTGGGGTAGGTTGCCAGAGCTTGCAGTCTTGTAATTTGACTGCAGTCTTGTAATTTTGACCACGGTCTTGAATATATCTGGAGATTAGCAGTTCAGCTCACTCCAACAGAAAATTTTACAAATTGGATGTTACGTGTTTGTTGTTGTTACCATCAGTTCATTGGTAAAACCCCCAGCTTAGAGAACGTAAACATGGAAATTCTCAATTTAGACAGGGAATAAAAATGAGTAATTTCTTAAAACACTTTGATTCATCAGTGGAAAGACTTATTTCATGATTTGGAAAATGGAAGTCAGAAAATAGGAAGTGAATCAGCTGTTTCTAGAACTTGACAAAAGTTGAGTCCTAGGTTCCTCATGGTCCAGCATATCATGGTGTAATCACATTTTCAGCTGAAGACTTTATAAAAGCAGTGCAGCTCATGGGGCAGCTGTGCAACATACCTTGGTTTACAGGAGTTTAATTTGGGAACCAGTAATATTACCCATACTGGATTAACTGGTAAAATGGGATAACTTTGGTGAAGAGCTGTCATTCAGAGCTGATCATAGAGACAAAACTCCTTCCTGCTAATAGACTTTCCTAAAAAGTGCATGTTTATGAAATAACTTTTAACAATTTTCAAATTATATACTTTTTGTTGCAAATTAATTGCCATTAAAAAAAAGAAAAACCCCCAAACAACAAAACACTACCAACACTAACAGCCAAATCAAAAAAAACAAACCATTTTTAGCTCTTCCAGGAAAAGATTCAAAATCTCCTCAAAAGACAATTTCCTAATGCTTAAGATTTGCTTCTTTGGTCTTAAAACAAGACTCAAGTTCACTAGAGTGCCAGCTGGTGATTAAATTGACTTTTTTCAGCTGCATCATGGCCTGACCCTTTCAGGTGTAAGATTGCATGACAAAAACAGCTGCAAAGACAGGTTTCCTTCCTTAATGGCTGTCATTTGCAACATTTCATCACAGGGAAAGACAAAGTATGGTATGCAACGTGAGTTAAGAATAAACAAAATGCTATCAGGTAGCCTTTAAATGCTTATTGTATGGTGAGTCTTTGTATGGGCATCAAAAATATGATGTGGTTTCTTCTTGAACTAGTGTTTCCAAATACTGTTAGTTCACTTCTTGAGCAGATAGGCTGTGTATATTGCAGAAAATGTAGCCAATAAAATTGCAATCTTTGCCTTCTGTCAGCCAAATGGGTATGATGCTGCCATCTTTATGCGCTATATAAAATACCACCTTATAAGTTTAAAGTTGACAGGTTTGGAATCCATGGGATAAATTACCTCCTACTCTAGCCAAATCATGGCTTTGGTTTGCAGAAATTGCCACCTCTAAAAGTAATTTTAGATGCTTTGATGGCTCTTCTGATGGAGTGGCTCAAAGAGTTTACATTATAATAGTCAAAATTATCTGGGATTACCTAATGATAAATTCTGTGCTCATCTCCGTTTATCACCCGGATAAACCCAGGTCTCTCTGGATCCTTTGGGTTATAGGTGCAGTTCTTAAAAACTTTGACACTTCTGTTCTCATTGTATGTTGGATTTCTTTTTTACATTGTCAGAAACTGAAGAGACTCAGGAATTACTCAGTGAACCATCACTGGGAATAAAGAAAAGTTACAAACTTTCAGCTGAAAATAAAAAAGAATAGAATTTGATGACATAGCTGGTGGTATTCAGGGAGTTGTTCCAGACAGATTTGATAGGGATAAAATTTATACTTAAGAATGTTCTGCCAGAGGTCTTAAATTTTGAAAGCACATCTAGATCATTGTTAATACATGCACACAGCAGATCTGTGTAGGCTCTGGGGAAGCTTGGAAGGATGGTAATTACCTTTGGTCAAGGAGCTGCCAAGCTATAATAAGAATCATAGATTGATTATTTAGGTTGGAAGGGACCTCCAACCTGATTAAAACGGGTCTAACCAGACAAGGCTGCTCCAGGCCATGTACAGGCAAGTTCTGAACATCTCTGAAGATGGAGGTTGCACCCACGTCTGGGCAGCCTGTGCCAGCGTTTGACCACCCTCGAGCTATTTTTTTCCTAATGCGTAACTGGAATGTCCCATGTTTCAACTTGTGTCCTTTTTGCTATCACTGTGCGCCTTCAAGAAGGGTCTAGGCCTGTCTTTGGTGTCCTTCACTTGGGTAGTTGTCGAAAATAGCAAGGTTAGCCTCAGCATTCTCTGAGCTGAGCAGGCTCTGTTCCCAGCCTTATATCCCATCTTGTAAGACCCTGGTGGCCAGTGGCTAAACACAAAAACCTGAACGTTTTATCTTTTCTGTTCAATAGCATTCAAACAGAATAGTGTGCCTTTGAAAAGCATTTTTGACTGCTCAGTTGAGCATTTTAGTGCCAGTTTCTAAAACATTGTGGTGATCTAGTATATCCAGCTAGTATACCCTGCCAATCATTAACTGGCTGGTGAGAAACTGTGATAGTAGGGAAAACCTGTTTTTGTGAATCCAAAGAGGGCTGTTTCCACGAATTGTTGCTACCAGGAATAATCACCAGAAGTACTGTTTCCTGGAAGTAAGCACTGTGCTTGGCCTAATCTTCCCAAACTATGTTGTGTTTACTTGTCTCCTTAGATGGAAACAAGAGGCACTGATGGATAAGCAGCACACCAAGGTCACTCAGTTGTGTTTTGTGGGTGGAACATGGTAGTTCTCTGCCAGCCAACAAAATAGAAAGAAAAAGAGAAAAAGCAGTGTAAGGTTTGATAAAGGGAATAAAATCTGTATAGCCGGGCTCTGGGACACACTGCTGCAGCTTAGTAATAAGAATGACAGCTTAGCAAGTTTTTGCATGTATAACAAGAATATCATAGAAACAGAATGCTTTTGGTTGGAAGGGACCTTAAAGGTGATCTAGTTGCAGCTCCCCTGCCACAGGCAGGGACACCTTCCTCTAGACCAGGTTGCTCAAAGCATCAATCCAGCCTGGCCTTGAACACTGTCAGGCAGCCACAGCTTCTCTGGGCAGCCTGTGCCAGTGACTCACCACCCTCACAGGGAAGAATTTCTTCCTTATTTTTAATCTAAGTCTCCCCTCTTTCAGTTTAAAGCCATTCCCCTTGACTTTACATGCCCTTGTAAAAACTTCCAGTTTCCTTTTAGTCCCCCCGTTAAGTACTGGAATGCTGTGATAAGGTCTCCCTGGAGACCTTGTATCAGGATATTCCCTAATCACATAAGCACATACAAAAGGTAGAAATTCTTTGTTTCTCACACTAATGCCTAATAAAGAAGTATGTTCTCAGTATCAGAAGACCTCTGTGAGGTGGCCCTTGCAAGTTGTCCTGGAGTGCTCAGCTCTGATACTCATTTAAAACGTGGCTTTGGCATTTTTGGAGGCCAGATACTGTAGAAGGCCACGTGCTTGTGTGTCAGCAGTTTTCCTGTGTGAAAGGACTTTATCACACAGACTGTGGTGATCTGTGCTTTATAATTTAGTAGTTTCTAAATCCTTTTATAAGGTTATTAATTGTGAGGCATGGTGCACGAGGAAGAGACGCCGTCAGACGGCTTTTTACAGATCGTTTTGTGAATTAATTCTTGAGGTTTAAATAAGGTGCTCAACCTGTGTTTGAGCACCAGAGGGTGCTCCTGTATTTGCAAAGAAGTGGCTCTCTCCGGAGGTGTGTTCCAGAGAGCCTGTTTTACCCTCTGTATTTGCATGGAATTCTTCAGTAATTTTAACGTTTTTAAGAATCACAGCTTTTATCACGGGAACTTCTGTTCACATGTAGCTTGTCATTAGCCTGACTTCAGAATGAAGGATGTATGACCACGACATCTGTACTAGCTGAAATCGGATTTAGTCCAACTACTTTAGAATTAATATTTGAGGCAATCTGAGAAAAAATAGTGTTTTAATGTCAACATCTAGTTAAACAGCAGTGCAGACAAAATGCTTGTGTTAAGTGCCCACAGCAGTGAATAAGAAATGTGTCTGCAGAGTTGTTTGTCTATTTCACAGGATTGTAAATTGTTACTTGACTGTTGTAAGTTCTGACTGTTCAAGGTAGATGCAGGATGTGTGGTCTTTAGAGCATTCGCACAACCTCCTGAGTGCTAATGCTCGTGGTATCAGCTGGCTAAAGGACCCTTCCCCCTTAGCTATGCTTCCAAGGCAACCACCTGATTCTTGTAAAAAATGCTTTTCAGAAGATTATTATGAGCTGAGATAATCTGAAGATGCTGTAGGCATTATGCTAGTTTGAAGTGCTGTTGATAGCTTTGGTTCAGGATTTGCAGGTGTTCCCTTATCAAACCTCTACTTCCAACTGCTCATAACTTTCTGAAATTTTAACCATTCGGCTTGAAATTTTCCAGACAGTTTCTACTGGAGGTTGAAAGTATAACGGAAGACATGAATAAGAATGGGAGGGGAGGGGAAGGAAGAAAAATTGAAAACATCTCAGGATCCTAATAATAAAAAAAGTAAGTTCAGTGTTCCTCTGAAGAACTTCAGTTCTGAAAAGGTTGGAAATTGAAAGCTGAATGTTTGTCAGAGGAATGGTCTCTATGAAAGAAGACTACCTTCGAGTATTGCCATCAGTTCTAATTTGAGGCCAAGTTTTGAGCCTTTCAAAAATGTTTTTTCTTGTAAATACAGGATAGATTGGATCTTGTAATGGGATGTGCACAGGTAGCTCAATGTATTTGGATCACATACAGACACTAACCTCATATTCAAAGTCAGAGACCCAGCATTCAGCAGCTGACCATGGTAGTGTTAGTTTCTCCTACTGTGGACTGGTGCAAAGCACCTAAACTTCGTGCTCAAATGTAATTAGGTGAGATGACATGTTATAAATACTGTTATGAGTCAGAGAGCATCTCTGCTTTTTGCTGGTATCATTGTCAGACTCTTCTTGAGTTAGTGGAGGCAGATAAGCACTGACTGCTCTTAGAGGAATTGCATGTGACCATGTAATTAAGAGTACAATAATGTAATTTATGATCTGCAGCTTTATAAACAGGCATTAAATGGGGACACATTCCCCTGAAGACAAGGTGTACCTGGCCTTCTAAAGCTAAACCTGTCGTCAGAGCAGTCAACAGCAGTACAGCATCCTTTGTGAGCTTTAGAGAAATTATATTCCGTAATTAGAGGAATAACATGAATCCCGTAACTAAATACTTAACTATAATATATAATTGCAGAGGATTAGACTTAATGGTTGAAGATTTGAATTCTTGATTCTCTTTTATGAGAGACTGGGGAAAAAAGAATAGGTTACACTAATCATGCCTACACACTTCATAGGAAGCTTACAGAATTTACATAATCTAATAGTAAAAGAACAGTTCTTGCTTAGTAAATTGTCAGAACAGCAAGATAATTTCATGGATGGGAGGTGGGATTGCAGATTCCTAAATCTAGTAAGAAAACTTGGGGCCTTCAGCCTTTTAGAGCTGTGTTCATCACAACCCTTGAGCATATATGGGGGTGATTTACTGAACTGAGATCTCAGTCAAAGAGCGAGATTCACTTGGTTAGTGCTACAGAGGCAGAAGTATCCCTGTGTTACTTGGCAACAGATGGTCAGCCAGCAATAGGCATAACAGTACAAAAGGCACCTGAGAAGCCCGGGTACCAGGAATATTTGGAGTCAGATAACTGAATGTAAAGGATGTAGCACCTGTTTGCAGGAAGGTGAATGTGAATGCAGTCAAGTGTTTCATTGACTCATTTAATAGATTTCCAAAGATTATTAAGAGTTTTAATAATTTTAAGCAATGTTTAATTAATTTGAAAAAAGTTACCTTGAATTTGTGTGAAATTTTCGATACATACAATTTGTTTTCTACAAGGGGAGGATAAAAAGAGATAAGCTTACAAAATTCATGAGTGAACTTCTGAATGTGAGGTTTGGATTGAGAATCAGCAGCAGTCAAGACACTGCAAAGGAAATTGCAGTTGCCAGATGTTTCTGCATTGGAAAAGTGATCTTCTGATTTTACTTTTTGACCAAAGAAAAGCCTGTCAAGAAAGCGGTGGGAGGTCCAACAGCAGTGAGGGGGCTACGGAATTGGAGTTCTAAAAATTATACCAGCTCATGTGTCAGAAACATGAATAGAAGAGGAGGAGGAAAATGAGTTTTAAGAGACAGAGCTAATTGAGTGCTCTATCTACACAGTATTGTAGATTTAAGTTTTGCCTGGAAAATATCCTGTATTAGAGGAACTGTGAAGGTAGAAGATGGGTTGAATAACACAGCTTAATAGGCGTGCACTGCTGGGGATTCATGTGGGTATTTAAGGTACATTACAATGTTGAAAAAAAAGAGCACTTTTCTGGCACTCATTGTCATTTGTGAAATACCACCAGTATGTCTGAAGTTTCTTATTTCTGCCTTGCAAAATTGTCGTTAACATTTAGTGGCTGCACTTTTTTTGCCTTTCCCTTTTCTTTCACAAATGGATTTATTTAAAAAAAAAAAAAGAATTATTGATGATGGAGAATTACTTGTAGTGTGTAAATAGATTTTTTTTTTTTCATGCAGCTGCTTTCAGCCTATTTGCCACAGAAAAGCAAAGTTTATGATCACAGTCTGTTGGTGTGTATCTGACCACTAATTTTTTCCCCTGGGAAGTTTGAAATTTAATGGCAGATCCAGTCAGATTTAGCAGAGGGATAATGATGTTCCTCCAGGTTTTACAAGATTGGGGAGAGGTGGGGAAAATCCCCTAAAGAATCTTTACAGAAAGACTTCAGTGTGAGCTCAGCCCTACTTAAGCATCAGAGAGTCCAGGTGGGTATGAGCCCTTATTAAATGCCTGAACTGAAGAGAGGCTGAATTCAAAACAGCCAAGAAACATAAGTATAGAGAACCAGGCCTCGTTATTTGTCATGTTTGCAGAAGTACTTGTTATTTAGTAATGACAAGTAGTCCTGAGGAAAGCTGAAAATAGTGGTTTGGGAGTTTATTTGTTTAAGATTGTTGCCTGTTGTAGTTAAACATACTGTTCTGCTTGTTCAGCCTGACGAAGATACAGACATCTGATGAAGAAGCAAGTGGTTTGCATTGTGATGGAGACAGCGTACATCTAGCTAACCATTCCTTTGCCCTCCGAAATGCATCTCTCTGCAGCAGTCCAGGCATAGATTGTATAAAAGGAAGTTAAGCTGCCTAATTTGTATAAGCTAGAATTGCTTTACAGCTTTTATAATACAAGAATCCTTTTTATTTACTGATGCCCAGAGTGGCAAGCCCTCCCAGAGCAAGGATTTTGTTACAGCTGGAGAAAAGGATGCACAAAAATTGAAGTTGACTTGCCTGAGATTGCACAGGCGGCCATGAAAAGATTCATGTTGAACCATAGCATGGCTTGGGTTGGAAGGGACCTTAAAGATCACCCAGTTCCAAACCCCTGCCATGGGCAGGGACACGTTCCACTAGACCAGGTTGCTCAAAGCTCCATCCAACCTGGTCTTGAACACTGCCAGGAATGGAGCAGCCACAGCTTCTCTGGGCAACCTCTTCCAGTGCCTTACCAACCTCACAGCAAAGATTTTTTTCTTTATATCTAACCTAAATATCCCCTGTTTAAGTTCATGCTTAAGATATGTCCCGTTTGATGTCTTGACTTTTTATGTAACTTTTTTTAGCGATTCCAATGTTTTAAATGTTTATTTTATTTTTTTCTTCAGCTTTATAGATTTATTTGCAGGGGCCTCTCAGATTTAAGATGTCCTTACATGAAAGAGGAACACTCCTAATCCACTAGCTGAGACCATGTTTGAGCCTAATTGAAGTTCCATTTTTTTTTTGTGTGGTGTTCTGAATTCATAAGCACTCAGTGCTACTTGGAAAGCTGGGCATCCTTCCAGGCCTGCAGTTCCCTGGATAGATGCACCTGAAAGCATTCAGCTGAAAATAAAGCAAAGCTAGGGGGATGTTAGAATGGGAGAACAGGACAGCTAATAAGCGAACCATTTAGAGCAATCAAAATGCGAAGTATTTCTGGGGCTCTTAAGAAAGCAGGTGGTATTGTGACAGTGCTTTTATCTTTGGCCTGCTGGGGGAGTATAAGACTGTGTCTTTGAGGAAGATGGAGCTAGATCTGGTTGAAATTCATGACCTGCTCCTCAGACAAGGAGTTTATCAGTGACTTTCTTTTCATTTGTGCTGGAGTCCTCTGCAGAACCAGAAAGCAGAGTAAACTCTGCAGTGATGAATGGTCTGCCAGATGAGGGATTGGTGACTTAATGAATTTTGAGGGACTGTTTCAAATAATTCGTAGCAGGACTTAAATACCTTCTGTTAGAGGTTTATCTATGTCTACAAAAGTAACTTCTGGACCCAATTCTGAGAATAATATTCTTGATGAAGGCTGGTCAGGTCTCCCACTTCAGCCTGTGGTCTGAAGAGCATGAGGCCAACATGTGGCTAAGGAATGCCAAAATGTACAACAATAGTAATTTTTTTGTAAAACCTACGAAGAGGTAAGACAAGGAGAAAGATACCTGTTAATCGGCCATTTCAACAAATGCTATCTTTTTTTGCCAAAGAGAGTGGCTGGCAAACTCACATACAATTGTGATTTTTTTTTTTTTTTAATCTTTTTCTTCCCTAAAAGCATAAGGTAAGTAAATGTTAATGCATAAGCAGACTACCTGATGTTGGGGTCAGTCAGCTTCTTGATATCTTCACCAGAAAGGTTTTAAAATAATTTATATCCTTGTCTTTTGATACCATTCTAATTTTCATAAAAACATTCTTGCTCTTCCAAAATATTTTTGAGAGTGCCACCAGTCTGGTTTGGGGGGACAGGTTGTAAAAGGAATGTTTTTCTTGAAACTATTGCCAGAATTTTAGAAAGTTTCAACGGGCTTTTTCCAAAAAGTTTGGGTTTTTTTGTGTAATATGTTCCTGTCTGCTGGTCCATCCTGTTCCCAGTTATTTTCATAGAAGCAGCTTAATTCTTAGATCAGTGCTTGACTGCAGGTTTTCCCTGTGATAGCAGTTTTACAAAATACAGAGTACAGATATCAAGATGGATCCTTTTTGGCTGTGATTAAGCTTTTACTGAGGTTCCTACAGTCTTTTTATTGCTTTGTTGGGAGTTGATTCAGCTCACTTGATTCTTTTTCTCTCTGGTCTGATTTCAAAGTCATTGAGTCACTGAAAAGATCGAAGGAGCAGCAGACACGAAGCTGCCTCCTTACAATGTAGAAATACTCTTCATGATTCCTAAACTTGCAAATATGTGGGCAACAGGCCGTGAGCCTGTGTCGATGTGTCATGCATGTTGAAGTTCCTGATAACGTGTATAAGCCTTATAGAGACCAGATTGCTAATAGCATGTAAAGATGCATTTTCTAGATACCTTGGAGGTTTTCTAATTTTAAGAAATACTTTGATGCTGTTTTATGTGAAGTTGTCTTGAGTATTAAGTTAAAGGGATTATGATAAGCTGCAGGCTGATAACTAGTTTAGGTACACGTATTTGCTCCAGTCAATTACAGATCACAGAGATTACAGCTCAAAAGCATAAAGTGACAAACTTGCAGAAAAATACTAACTTTAAGCTTATAGATGGGACAGAATTACCTTTATAATGGAAAAAAAAAGAAACTCATGTGAAAGGCAGGATCTTAGTAAAAGTATGTTGCCCATATAATAGGGAGGGGAATCATCTCACTATTCCTTAGGCTGTGGTAAGGCTGAGTGTGCATGTAACCAGTAATGGTTATGTGGTTCCTGATTCCCTGTGACCTCCATTGTAAGAGAAACTCTAGGATGAAATTTCTAGTCAGAACTAGAGGAAGAGGACAAAAGTACACACCCCAGAAGAGACAAATAGTATGGCAGTCAGGAGGCATCTTGAAGCTAGGAAAACGAAATCCAGAGATATGTTCTTCATGTTTCAGATGAGAGGGATAAAATTGTTTGTCCACCTTCCCATGCAAGTTGCTTACTCCCTGAACTGCCGTTCTACCACAGTTGCTTCTCATGAAAACCTTTGAAAGCTTTGCTTTTGTTTTACTGCAGAACAGAAGCCCTGTGGTAGTCTAAAAGGTTTACAGGATAAGAGAGCGTTTCCTGTCTAGTGTGCTAAGCATTCTGCTACCTGGTTATGAGCTTCCTTGGCAGCTATAGAATCATAGAATAGTTAGGGTTGGAAAAGACCTTAAGATCAACAAGTTCCACCCCCCCTGCCATGGGCAGGGACACCTCACACTAAACCATATCACTCAAGGCTCTGGCCAAAGATGTCCTCCATGTTCCAGAGAAAACATTTCCCTCTGCAGCAGAGTTTTTTGTGAGCACAGTTCTTTCGTAAGTGCTTGGGTTTAGCTTCTAGAACTTATTCCCATACTAGCTGAGAATGACTGCTTCCCCCATCACTTTCAGAACTAAGTTCCAGATTTATTTTGTTTTTTAATTCATCTGTACTTCAGTAGATGTTTCTCATGTGCGCAAAGCCATCCTACTGCATATTCACACATACCAATATAAACAAAAAAGTGTAAGCTAGCAAAACCTACACATGCATCCAAATGTTTTTCTGTACGGTTTGTTAAAAGAGGAAGGAAGAAAAAGATTATTCTTTCTGTATTCACTGGGGTGAACTCTTGACATCACTGATTTCAGTGGCTTTAGAATTTACCATGGAAGGGGGCTGTAAAAACTGAGCTCAAGACAGCTCCTCTAAAACTATCAGTATGTAACTATAAAGCGCACAGTCACTGCTGGGATTTTTAATGCTGGTAGTTTTTCCCCTGATGTGAAAAGTTATGAAAAATTGTGTCTCCCCCATTAGTTATTGCTTGGTTAATTGCTTAGTCGTGAGAGCGGAGGCTATGTGTGATTTTAATGAGGGCATGGTACAGAAATGAATGGAAAATACTGTTTTAAAGCAAGAATTTTTTGACTTATAATGTATTTATAGAGTCGATTTATTATTACTCAAGCTGTTCACAGTGATGTGACTTCACTAGTGACTAATGTGTTTCAGCCATTTCCTGGGGGAGTGAGGTGCTAGGGCTCCCTGGTCAAGGGCTGTGAAATCTTCCCACTTCAGGACTCAGTACTGGTCTCGAGCTGTGAGGTGCATTAAACACGATACCACCATCAGTGCTCTCTAATCACTCTGCTCTGGACAATATTTTCTCTTTGAGTTTCCTTTGTTAGGAGGATGAACAAGGATGAAACTTTGCATGTCTCTCATATTACTATCTCATCTTTGAGACTCCTTCCCATGTTGCAGACCAGGGCACACTAGTGAAAGGTTGTGCAAGAAGGTTGTTTGCCATAGCAGTTCTGTTGATTGAGCAGTAAATCGATTGAAAGTAAGAGTTCAGAAAAGATGATTTCAGGGCTGTGAAGACTTAGATTTTTATTGCAATCTTTACAGTATGTAATGGGAAGGGGACAGGTTCTTGTGTTTGTTTTTTTTCCTTCAAAAATCCTACTCCTGTTCTAAATAAGTTATTAAAAGTCTTTGTTCTTATTTTAAAAGATGTATTATGAGCTTAGTATGTACTCAGTTTTTTAAACTCAGGATTTTAAATTGGTTGTTGACTTGGAGTGGCAGTTTTACAGTGATGCCTGGCAAGGGCTCACCAGACCATGTTCACATTACTCCATGTCATGATTATCTTCAGGATTGTCTTTCACTGTTTTAAGACTATCTGCAATAGCAAAATTGCAGTCCTGCGTTTCACAGTACTGTGTTTCACAGTATACTTGTCTGGAAGGGTCTTCAGTTTGCTTTTAATGTGGAATTTCTTAACTTTGCTGTGTGTGCCTCTGAAACCATCTACCTGTTCAAAGTCTGTTCCAAATTATTTTTACAGTGTTTCCCGTAAGCACTTAAGTTTTCTTCTGAAAGTATTTTTTACATTTAGAGATCTATATTGTGATAATTTTATGTGTATAAAGCAGGAGAAATTCTAGTTATGGCCCAGGAGAAGCTTTACAGACCTTGTTTTGGTTGTTTCAGAAAACTGTTAGCTCTCCACATTTTCCAGATACAGAATAAGAGCTGATTCAAATTTTCCTGTTTGCTGATGACATTACTGGGTGTTGAGGGGTTAGGTCTGCAGTGTTTTTCAAGTCTAAGTTACTTTGCATTTGCTTACAATGCTAAAAGAAGATAATACAGAATGTTCATTTTTGCCATTCAGCTGGGTAAGAAGCACTGGCCAGCAGAGCTTGCTGAATAAAAATATTAATAGCTCAGACATTCATTATGATCTTATAAAATGAATTTCAAATGAATCTTCGAACCAAGGTTGCTTTAAATGAAAAAAAGCAGACCAGTTCCTCACCAGACATGTAGTTTCTGGTGAGAAACTGCACCACACAATGTAGTTTCTCACTGTAAACATGAAGATGCCATTGACTGATACTGGTGACTAATCGAAAATCTAATGGTGTTTTCTTTGCTTATTCACAGAAACACATTACTTCTCCAAGACAAGTAAGCATTTAGAGGCTTTGGAAGTTTTGCTTAAATGAAAATTAGTAGTTGCTCTGGCAACTGCTACCTAGAAAATATATTTTAAAGTGATGCTATAGTATGAAATAAGTAGCATGACGTAATGCAATTATAGGTGTCTTCATGTTGTGAGGAGGCCCTGATTAAGAATGGTGCATCTTTATTTATTTCATGGATCACTCACTAGTTAGCTTCTTAAACAGTACTCCAGAAACAGGGCCATTTTTCTTTTTAGACAGCCTGTTTGGTAGAGAACTGTTTTTTTGTAGCATCCATTCTTGACAAGATGATGGTCAAATTAATCAATCAGATGTCTTCCAGCAGTGTGTGTGTATTTAAGATCAAGGTTGAAATCAGTAATTTATTGTTGTCTGTCAGCCATTATTATTGCTTATTGTCAATATAGAAAAATTAAGGTATGAATTTTGACATAAGAAAGAATTTGTTCTGGTTGATGTATCTCCAGGACAGCAGCAGCATTTCTAGCTTAAGTCAGGGCCAGGAACCAGGGTAAGCCCTGGGGAGGTTTTGTGCTGGATACTGCACATAAAACATGATTTTTTAAGTGTTGTCAAAGGCTGCAGTGTGTAGAGTAGAGATAACACAAAAGTTACAGTAGCTCATGTAAATAAGGCTTTCGGTGCTGCACAGAATTCTACAGGTAGAAGTGAAAGCTGCATCTTCACAGAGCAGTGTGCTGCCCCCATTGCATAGGTCTTTCTCTGATATAATCATATCTTTGTTTTGCAGTGTAAGGGTACCATAAAGGCTGACAAGAGGGTGGGGCACTTGCCATGATGCTATTAACTGAGCAGAAAACTGTTCCTCATTGTCTCATCCTTTCCTGCTGCTGTTTGTGTTAGGACTTCAACCTGCAAAAGCACTTAGTCATAAGTCAGTTTTAAGCTGAAGTTGCTGAAAGAAAAAATGCACTGACAAGATCACTCTTGCCGTTTTGTTTTGTTTGTTTTGTTTTGTTTTGTTTTGTTTTTTGTTGTTTTTGTTTTGTTTTTAATGTCTGTATCTCTGTAGGCTTGTACTCACTAGGAAAATGGTTATTCTTTTCCTGCTGATGTTCCAGAATAGTCATGGAAGCCCGTGGGAATTCTTTCTGTCCTGTTGCTTATTGAGCAGTCTTTGAAACAGCTGAAATGCTGCTCTTCTCTAAAATCTGAAGTACTAAAAAGACCTACATTGCTTTAACTTGAACTCCAAGTTGTGTCTAAATATTTAAGATATATAAAAGAGCACAGATACGTCTAAGAAGTGGAAGCCTGTGGCAGGACTGTGCTTACCCTCAGGACTAGAATGAGATTTAGGGGAGGTGTAGAAAATAAAAATTTAGAATTCCATCTAGCAGCTGTAAAATAACTGATGTTGCGGTATTGATAACTAACAAACATATGCCACTAAGAGGTGTTAGAACTGCAGGTCCACATGCATTACATCGCCTTTGTGCTTACATTGCTGCAAACGGTTATCCTCTGAAGGATGAGCTATGCATGTAGCTACAGTTTTAGGATTACTGTAGTCTACCTTTCTTGTCACACTCCTTAGGGGCAGAAACTGAGTTGTAAATGAGATTGGGCTATTTATGCTGTATGTGAAATAGTCAATCAAACTGATGTTGTCCTTTAATATATTTATCTCATCATTAACAGCAGTTCAGATATAATTGCTCAGGAAGAGGAAGGTGTTTTATTGTAGGATGAATAGAAAATATCTTAAGATTCTGTATTTCATTTGTGAGCAAACACTTTATTTCTAAGAAATTAAAGTAAATCAAATACTTCACAAAGTGAAGAAGTCTAACAACAACTTCTACAACGGTCTATCTTTCGTGTCTGATAAAATCAGAGTAAGTTTCGAGATTGCCGGGCAAACTGCCATGCTGTTCCATCATACTTAAAACATGATAGCTGAAAGTGAAAAGATGTCACCAGATGTGGTAAGCAGAAAATGATACGCAGAGTGTGCAAATGCATTTACAAGTGTTTTTTTTTTTTCCCTTTTTTTACTCTTCTGATGACAAATGCAAGGAAGTTTTCTGTTGGTGTGTTTTTACATATAAAACATGTATGCTTTCTGTAACAGCCTTTTTCTCCCCTTTTCTATTTCCAGAGTCAAGATGACAGGTTTGCTTTCACTGCTGAATGGTATGACCCAAATGCTTCACTCTTTCGACGTTATGAACTTCTGTATTATCCAAAAGACGGATCAGTTGAAATGGTGAGAATAAAAGAAGAAAAGTATCTATTATCATAATGATTCTATCCAATTAAGCAGTTTACAAAATGGGAAGCTACTGCCTATACCTATTGATGGAAAATGTAAGGAAAATGTAACTTAAGGAAAAAATGGTAAAAAAATGTAATTTATCAAGTATCTTCACAGTATCACAGTATGCTAGAGATTGGAAGGGACCTCAAAAGATCATCTAGTCCAATCCCCCTGCCAGAGCAGGAACACCTAGATAATGTTACACAGGAATGTGTCCAGGCGGGCTTTGAATGTCTCCAGGGAAGGAGACTCCACAACCTCCCTGTTCCAGTGTTCCGTCACCCTCACTGAGAAGAAGTTTAAGTGGAACCTCTTGTGTTCCAGTTTGCACCCATTACCCCTTGTCCTGTCATTGTTTGCCACTGAGTAGAGCCTGGCTCCATCCTCGTGACATTCCCCCTTTATATATTTATAGACACTAATAAGGTCACCCCTCAGTCTCCTCTTCTCCAAACTATAGAGACCCAGCTCCCTCAGTCTTTCCTCATAAGGGAGATGCTCCACTCCCTTAATCATCTTAGTTGCCCTGCGCTGGACTCTCTCCAGCAGCTCCCTGTCCTTCTTGAACTGAGGGGCCCAGAACTGGACACAATATTCCAGATGGGGTCTCACCAGGGCAGAGTAGAGGGGAAGGAGGACCTCTCTCGACCTACTAACCACCCCCCTTCTAATACACCCCAGGATGCCATTGGCCTTCTTAGCCACAAGGGCACAGTGTTGGCTCATGGTCATCCTGTCGTCCAATCTTGCTCTGTTTCTTGCAGAAATACAAGTTCACAGCATGTGAAGCATGTGGAATAGCTTCCGTGTTTATAATTTTTTTTCTTAAAGCTTGCTTTGACTTGGAGAAATTCATCTTCACAAATCTTTTCTTATTCAATCTCTGCTTGGGTTTCAGAATTGAAGCTCAGCAACACTGACCTGCTGCTTGAGAAACTTAATTTGAAGCTGATTCCAAATAGGGGCATAAGCTTCAGCAGAAATTCCAGAATTCTCTGAAGAGTAAGCTATAAAAGTATTTTCAGAGTAGAGAATTGATAAATTGCTCTTAATTTGGTTTGAATGAAAGGAAGCATGTTTCAGACAGTGGGATCTAAATTCTTACATCAGTGGTGCTTGCACAGATCTTTCTGACTTGTGGTTCGTACAACTAATCCCCACTGTTTATTGATACCATGTTAAAACAAGCATTTTGCAGCAATAGGCATGTATAAAAATATACATATATTACATTTATATATATATTTAAATGTAAGAGGTAATGTAAAGATAATCCTAGTAAGCCAGCCAATGCTTTGTGCTTCCTTTTAGGAATGAATGGTTTGGACTATCTTTTCCAATTTCTAATGAAGATCTAGGGGCCTCAGAATAGCCTAGACTTGGATATTCATACTTAGTAATTTTACAATAAAATTTTTAGTTTTCCTGCTATAAATCTCAAATGCAGAAATAAGAAACCTAGTGGAATCTGCCTGTTCTTACCCAAACTACTACTCACTGAAACCATGGTACCCACATGTGTGGAGGTGATGCTCTTTGCATTTTTTACTGATAGTCTCTTTAAAGAAACTGTCATGATGTTGTCCCTTTTAAGTTAGTTCTTTGTATGATATCTGTGTGTGCACAGTTGTCAAAAGGTGAGGATTTTTAGTTTTTATTTCCCGGAGACAGTTTAGTTAATCAGTCAGGAGCCATAATCATCTTCCTACACAACCATGTGTAGGCTGGCAAAATTGTTGTTCATTTCACCTAGACGTCTCAAACCCAAGAGCTTTCAAGGTGTTCTTAAGCTTCTTAATGCATTCAGCATCAAATACCTATGGCTTAGCAGACTTTTGCATTTTGCTAGTGTGCTCTTAGGTTACGGTAGTATAGTGTGTGCGTATGAGTAGTATGTGGTATGAGTGTATATGGACTGCATGTGATCAGGATGTGAGTTAGAAAAGCAAAAATGCATGTAATACCTCTATAGAAAGAGTGTCTCAAAATCACTTTTGCCATGAATTTGTGGACAGATATTATATTAAGAATTCTTTCTGGACTTTTTGTTTTTTTTTTAATTTCTGCAGAATTTAGCAATTCTCTGTTAGTGCCTAATTCTTCTGCATCTTTTGGTATCTTGCTGAGGAGATGACAGCCCACTCTTACCTCTAACGTATCTGAGGATAAGGGAGGTAATGGATATGAGCCAGCTTTTCCCTGCTTACGAGAAAGATGTTTCATCCCCTTCCCCATCTCCTGGATAATAGCTCTCCTTTATCACACACCTCAGCTGAGGGTGGAGCAGAGCTATTTAAAGCTTGTGTTGTGTGAAGTCCTCAGCTTTCCTTTTCTTTCTTAGTCCTTCATGTCTTGGTTCCTGTGAAGAAAAAGGACAGTGGGAATAATGAAGCAAGTTTCTAGCTTGCTTTGCAGCTGAATGAGTACAATATAGGTTTTTGCACATGACAGCAAGCAGCTCTTATGATCAAACAGGATCTCATGACAAAGAGATGCCCCATTTTCTGAAGTTTCCGTAGTTAATAACTCTCACGGGGAATTTTTACAGCCTGGACAGGTTTTATTTCTGCAGGAGATTTCCTAAAAAGAGAGCAGAAATTTTTAGAAAGGACAGATTCTTAGTAGAGAACTCTTTTGTTTTGCATGGTTTACTTCTACAAGTACATGGGCAGGAGGGACACAGTCTGTTTGTATGTAACGAGTATGTAATTTTACTCTTAATTTTTTTTTTCCCTCCAAAATTTGTGGGAATCATATTCTTCCTTTTAATGCTATTCTAGTCTGTATACCATTACAGTGGAGCACAGTACGTGTATGTAATTCAAGACAGAGAAGGGTAAGTCTGGCCTGAGGAGGACGAAACTCTTCCTTTGATAAGATTCTGCTTCCTTAGGATACAGAAGGCATCTGTAATACCCACATACAGTGAAGAAACTGTTCAGCAGGTTGCCTCTTGTGCTTTGCCAGCCCACCCAGAAAACTACACATTAATATCTTGGATCTTGCTTGGAATGATGATATATAGCTGAATTGTCTTGACAGGCTTTTGAGCTTGCAGCTTTAGGCAGTGAGAATGTCTCAACCTAATGTTGCAGTCACCCATCCGTCCCTAATTCTGAGTCTTGTGCAGTCAAATAAAGCATGTCATCATTGGAATGATTCCCTGGAGACCTGCCACAGTGCAAATCTTCATCGATCCCGGTGTGAGCCATTGGTCTGTGAAACAGCAGAGATCTGCTAGGGGGAACTCTCAGTGAGACTGGGCAGAGGTATCCACTAGGCACCTGAACCATTTATCACAGCTTGAATTAGCACAAACAAATGATGAAATGAAAAATGCAAAGATAGCTGTCATCCTGAGAGTATTTAAATGCAATAAATTTGTGATTGTGGTTTAGTCTTCTAAGCTTTCCTGGTGCACCTCTAAGTCCAAAGGGTCAGGAATTAAATCAGTTTAGTGATCAGATTCAATTCCACAGTACTGTGGAAATTTTTGAAGGTAGAGTAAAAATTATGTTGAATTTGCCCACAGCTTTGATCTCTTGATATGGTAGATTTTAATGTTCTTTTCTCTGCAGTATGATGTGAAGAATCATCGCACCTTCCTAAAGCGCACCAAGTATGAGAGCCTACACCTTGAGGATTTGTTTGTGGGCAACAAAATCACTGTTTTTTCCCGTCATCTGAACTTAGTGGACTATGGGGATCAATATACAGCCCGCAAACTGGGGAGCCGTAAAGAGAAGTAAGAATGCATGTTTTTTTAAATGGTCCTTTGTAGTTTGGCTTTCAAAGTAGTTGTTCTTTGATGGAAATGAGACAAGTATTCTGTACTATGGGAGAGAAGGAGACAGCTACAAGTTTACATGCAGTTTGAAATGATCTGGCATACTGATAGCTGGAGTGAAGCGGACTGGCCTGGGCTTGTGGGCAAACCCATGACTACTGTTGTTAGCTGAAAGATCTTCAAGGTCAGCTTCTCCATGGTGTCAGCTGCTGCCTCCTCAAGGTCTTTTGGGAGAGAAGAGGGGAGGAGGAAAACAGGGGTTCCTCTGCCTTTTTACTTCCCAGGGCAGGCAACAGTAGAATTCTTGTGATTTGGAGATTCTTTTGGGGTAGAATTGGTAGTCCTGATTGCTGGCCTTGAAAGGGCTGGATCTTGCAGAGCTAGCACCTGTCTGTCTGGAATCTGTGCAGAAGCCTACTGCCTTATCAGTCCGTTCTACTCAGTAGTAGTAAGTGAAAACAGTAGTAACAGAAGAGAGGCCCATTCCCATTCTCCATTGCTTTTTCCCCACTGTGGAGAATTTTTTCTGAGAAATTTTTCAGCGTCTCCTAAACCCCATGTGTGTGATTTACAAGGAATTTAAATGTGGTTTGAGTGCAATGCAAGTAATAGTTGAATTTGCAAATTAATAAATTACCATAATTTGCTCTAGCTTTTTTTTTAAAAAGAGCACAGAGTATTTTCTTAGGTATCACATTCCAGTGAGCCCTGCTCGCCTGCTTTCTTGCTCCCTCCCACTAACTGGCCTTATTTTGCACTCTTTCTGGAGAATTGTACATAACCAGAAACATAGGAAGAGTTGCAAGTTTTAACACACATATTTGCTTAACCTGGCAAAAAACATTACCATGGAAATGACTGCCATAATATCTTTCCAGAAAGAGTTCTCCTGGTACTTTTTCTCCACGCTGGGGTTGGGCATGGTGGAAGAGTCATAAAGGAGGAGGAGAACTCCAGAGGGTGTCTTCTGTAAATGTGGCTACTCTCGCTCTTCCTCAGTGAAGCCTGTCTTATCTATGGTTTTTATATCAATGTCACTTTTTATAGTTGTGTATTTCCTGCTCTGCCTAAACTAGCATAAGCCCTGGTGCTGATGCAGTTATACCAAGAAAAGGCAGCTTGTGATAAAGTGACATTTTCTTCTTCTTGTAAGGGAAGTTGCTGTCTATACAGCAACACTATAGTTGTCAGTGAAGTGGTCCCGGGAGAGAGTGGGTTTTTGTACTGCTTTACAAAAGGAAGGGAGAGAATTTATGACATGTCAGCTGTTTGGAAAACATTTTAGGAATGTCAGCCGAAAGATAACATAGATATGCAAGTGGTGTTACATATTCAGAATAGCCCAAAGGAACATAGTGAAAGGTGTCTTAAGCAGGCAAGGGATTCTCAAAATCCAGTTTCTTCACAGAAGCTTTCACTGGGTAAACAGGGTCATATGAAAAGAGTCCTTGGGCAAAAGAGTTGCATATGAGGTATTTGCCCTTTTGTCCTGTTCCCAGCAGGTTTTACAGCAATTATTAGTTAAACAGATATAATAAAATTTCTGCAATACTTGATAATTCCTAAAATTATCTGTAGTTGGAATTCTATTAATAATTTTAAGGATGTTGTACAAGGCAGAATGTTTTCCTGTCTTTTTCTTGCCTTTGTGCTGTACAGGACTATCAGCAGTTTAGTCTGGGTTTGGAAATACTTTCTTTAGTTGCTGAATTTCTATGCAGGCAGGCTCAGCAAAGGCTTTGAGGGAAACTGAGGAGTATATATAAAAAATCTTGAATGGCTTGAATTAGGGACCTTTGGTTCCATTTTTAAATACAGCCGTATTTGATCATTTGCCTTCCTTGCTTCCCTCCCTGTGTATCATAAGGAAACTCTCACAAACAGTAGCTAAAATGGTGGTTAAGTAAGCCTGTGCTTATTTACAGCGTATCACACAAGGAATCACTGGCGTGGGACAGGAATTTCTGTTTCTGTAGTATTTCTTTGTGATCCTGGGTGGGTGTAAGTTGAGGTAAACATTTGTCTGACTAGTGTGTCCTGTCTAAGTAGACTGGAGTCAGTTAATATCACTGGTTTTAAAAATCGTGTTAGAAAACTTATGTATCAACCAAAAATATTTGAATTCTTTTTTGATTGGGATATGTTATTCTTAGGCTTCTTGTCATTGACATAATCAGCGTTTCTTCCCCTACAAGACATAAGCTACTGTATATGCAATAGTCCTATTATTAGGAATAAGTAGATCTCAAAAGCATAGCCGCAGCATGTTTTGTGCATTGTTCCTTTGATCTTCTGTTGTTTCAGTATTCATTGCAGTACAGTCATACAGTTCCTCTGAAAATCTAAGTAAATGAGCTTAATTCTCATTCTTTGTCCTTTGTTCCTAGACGTAAAATTATTTCAAACTGTACTTTGCAGACTGCATCATATTAAACCACAAGAAACTTATTCCTCATTAGAACTAAAAATAGGGCACATGAATCAAAATCCAATCTCAGATACAGTCTTTAGCATGCTGAATTATACCTTTTTTTACCTTGCATACCTCTGAGAAGCTCACACTGAAATGTTAAAGTTTATATATCAGTGTTAGAAAAAAGGTGTCACAGGAGTTGCTCATTGCAGTTTGCCTTAATGACTTGTAAGTAAATTGCTTCATAATGCAATATTTTATTACATATTGGTAGGAATTAATTTTACTAGAAAGCTTGGAATAGAAAAGTAAGGGACAATTTATTTCTAGCATTAGCAGTCTGTCTCAAATAGCCTGTGTAATAATGCAGATTCAGAAAAGTATTCCTCAAGGAAATGTGAATGGCAGTAGAGACCTTCAATCATTTACTCCTTCATGGTAAACAACAGAGTTGAGAACCTCTTATGCCAGGATGCAGGTCATGCATCATGTGAACAGGTGTCATCAGTCAAGTTCACAGCTGCTCCTGCGCCTTCATGCGTGTGGCACGCCCTGTTGTATGATAAATACCACAAAGTGAAGTGGAGCTGTGAAATCCTTGGGAAAGAGATGAACAGGCTATGGGCCATAGGCTGCATGAAGTATGCTGGCAAACTGTGTTGAATGTTGGCCAGAGGTCAGACTTTCCTGATCTGAACATGGAGCTAAACTGACTTTAGTTTGCACTGCGATGGACTGAGGCATAGGCTTGGTTGACTACTGTCATGCAGTTTATCCTTAGTCCGTCAGTCTTTTGACGTCGTATTTCCCAATGGATCTGGGCCCAAGCTGGTCCATGTATGTAAGTTTCCTGGTGCTTGAGGAAATCTGTTTCTGAGCTCTGAAGGTCATCTATGTCTCCCCCTTAGTTTCACATGAAATGTTGCATATGTTCAAATCTTTCTCATTACATTCCCTGGTCCTAACAACTCCCATATTTTAGATTTATCTGTTCCCAAAGTATCTGTCAATCTGGGGTCACTGTTCAAGGTAAATGTTGTGGAAGTTTGTCTATTTCCTGCAACCTAAGCATAAATGCACTGGCTAGAATATATTACTGCTAACCTAAAGGCAGCTTTCCATTTCTATGCTGGTATATGAAATGAGAAATTTGCAATTATTTTGCCTTTCATCTAGGGAAATACTGCAGTGAGAAATTCCATCTTGGACAGCCTTCGTTATTTGTAACAGCGTTAAAGATGGACAAAGCTCTTTAGGATTCTTGGAGACGTAGAGTTTCTGAGATACAGGATTGAACTAAATCTGTTGCTTTGTAAGCTGAGCACATTTGAAGCTGACTCACCATAATATGAATGCAAATAGAAGATGCCATTTAACAGACCTTCTTTTTGTGCTTGTTATTTTTGATTAATAATACGCTTAATGCTGATGGTGTACTTGGTGCTGTTCAGAGTGCGCTAATAAAACAGTCCTGGCCTTGGGGATGTATAGTATAAAAAGATAATTATCAAGAAGACAGGATGTACTTGGAAACAAAGATGTGGGGGAGAGTGTAGAAATTTTTTGATTTGTCTCCCTTAGAATATAGCTGTCAGTCAGTATAAGAGACGTAATACCTCCTCTGCCAGTCTTTTATTGTGTCTATTAACAGCGTCAGCTATTTGGCATTCAAATTATATACCATTAGGTGTTTGTAATGTACGAAGAACAATAAGACCTTCTTTTGACTGAGGCCTCCAAATATTTTAAAAGGAGTAATAAAACGATCATTTCACTGTGATTTTTTTTTTTTATTATGTTTTTTTTTTAAAGAGATGCAGGTTTAAGTAGTATTTTTAAATACGGAAATTTAACAGCTTCATTTTTATGTAGATAATGATTAAAATTAGGGGAAAAGGGAACTGAGCAATTATAGGGAGACATTAACGAAACAGTTGTGTCTAACCCAGAGCCATGGCTGAGGAGCTGCAGGGATATACACTAGCTAAAGAAGAAGTGGTCAGATTATATGCTCTCAGAGGGAAGGGAGAAGTCAGTAAATAAAGACTGCTGGAACTCTGCGGGCTGAGTTGGGCTAGAAAGCTGAGGAAATTGTTATGTGCAAAGCTCCTTCTTATCAGAATAATGTCTTGTGCAGGCATTCAAGGACAGTGTGGAAATTGATGAGACGCTGGGACTGGATGTTTGACTGTGGCAGAATTTCTGCCTTTGATGTGATGTTTTTTTTGTCTGAATGCAAACTCAACGTGCACACCAAATGCTCTAAGGAAAGTAACGTTGGCTGTGTCGCTCTACCTTTTTTTTTTTTTTTCCTCCCAGAACGCTGGCTTTGATTAAACCTGATGCAGTGCCCAAGATTGGAGAATTAATTGATATCATTATTAATGAAGGATTTACAATAACTAAAGCCAAAATGATGGTGCTTTCAAGGTAAGGATTTTTTTAAGGTTAGCTCTATTGTATCTAAATGTGTTTTTTTGCAGATAAGAATATTCTTTGAAGCTATCCTCTGTTGTTCTGCACATCAAATCCATTCCAGTGGATAACAGAGGGGGGACTCATTGGTTTCATAATCATGTAGGTTTCTGAAAGCATGTAGAGAATTAAGCTAAGAGGTAAAAAGTTCTGTGCAAATGAGCCTAGTGTCATTAAATGTATAATGTCTCTGTATGGATCCAAGGTGACTACCATAGTTTTAGCAATTCAGCAGTGTTTACTGACATGTCTGTATGTTCTTACCTCATGGCTTCCTGATACTAACCATACTGCTGATTTTACTTGGGTTGACTTTAAAATGCCATTGGTTTGTTTGCTTTCAGTTTACCCGTTAACTTGTGTTCTCAGACCCACACTTACTTGTTTGGTATTTTTTTTATCACTGGAAGTCTAAGGCAAAGAAAGTGATCTTCTGATGGCTCTGCAGGGGTAGACAGATTTTGCATCTTCCTAATCCCCCCTAACCTTCACTGTTCTTCCCTTATCAAATTGAGCCATAAGTTTTAAAAAAAGGCATGCTGCGGAAGAAAGAAAACATTTAATTTACCCTAGTCAACTTCCCTAAAGTTACTGCATCATTTCTTCATTGCTGGTTTGCCAAACGTGTTCGTATACCACTTGTCTATGAAAAGAAAACCTATCTGTTCTACATAATACCATGGTCATGTCTTCTTATGGTTTGTGTGAGGTCAGGAACAATTTTCTCCTACCTCAAAACCTTTTTGGCTTTCAGAAGTGCTGATAAAACAACTGTGACTTCCACCTCTTGTCTCTGCATTCATCTGCTGCGGTGCTGGATGATACTGGTCCCAGATCCTCCCTGAAAGAACTCCAGTCATTGAGGTCAATCAGGTTTCTAATGCTGATTTGCAATTGATAATGTCTTTCAAGCCAGCGTTTTTTGCTTGCTGCCCAGCAGTCTGAGAGATTTGATCCTGCAGTGTTGTGTTGGGTGGTTCTGTATTTCAGTGTCTGTCTGAGAACTTGAAGAACTGTCGAGCCAGGGCATGTGCTTTAGAGTTGACTCACTGAAGAGACAACTTTGAGATTTGAACTTCTATTGCCTTATTAGTATATAAAAATTTCTGCTTCTCTTATATAATTGAAAGCAATTATTAAAAAGCACAAGATTGGGTTATACTTAAAAAAAAATAAAGTCTTGAATATTTGTGGTTTCTCTGCTTACTGTGTACTCTGTTTCTTGGCACTGTGCCATTTTAAAATGATAGAACAATGGCTTTGCCAAAATCTTCAACCTTTAGGTCTCTGCAGGCATGCTTGTTCAAACCAGTGTCATCATCTACTGCTTTCTTTAAATGGGTTATTACTTACATTTGTTTTTCAATCACTGTTAAGTAGATTCATGCCTACTGTTAAGTAGATTTGTGCCTTCTGTCAAAAAATGTAGCCAGGATGTGAAAGTGAGGGCAGGCACCTACTTTGATACATCAGCTTTCTAGTCTCTTCATGTAATCATACATCAGTTCAGTCTACTATTCCCAGATGAATGCTGTTTTCTGTTCTTTAAAAGCAGAGAACTTACAAGAGAGATAAAATTTAAAAGGACCTAAGTTATACAGCACAACTGCAATTTTATATTTATTGCAATAGGAATTCTTAACTGAGTAGTAGAGCTCAATTTGTTTCAGAAATAGATCCCTCAAATATTTCTTCACATTCAGAAATGATGGTACATAATCAGTTTGCATAGCTTTCTCATATTTGCTATGCAAAATTATTTGGTGGATTAGTTTCAGAAGCGGGTTTTCTGATGAAATAGTGAATTGTAAGCAAAAACTTCAGGCTATTTGCAGAGTATAGGTTTGAAGCTTGAGATTGCAGGAGTTTCTGTGACTAGCATAATTTTTAAATCATGTTTCTGCCTTAGTTATGAAATGAAAGGAAAGCATATTAGCTGTATGGCCAGTGAAAATCTTTTGAATTTTGAATGGCTCATACACTGAACTAAAAGCAACAAACCAGGAATTATTCATTTCCAGTGATCAGGTGGTCATTTTGATAAAAAAGCTGGAGAAAATGGTGACTGTTCAAATATTTGTCAAGGTTAGGAAAATTAAATTCTCCTTAAGTTTTTCTTAAGGTTATTTATTTCCTCTGGCAATATTTGGCTTAAGTCTGGACTGCAAATGGGAGAGAGATGTGAAAAGTTCCATTGCAGCTGACAGAACTGTGCCTTTGTTCATACCTGGAATCTGTTATCTAAAAAACCTTCAGGTAATTTCTTTCAACCAAGACAGCTGCTCAAAGTCAGCAAAATCAGGGAGACAAAAAAAAAATCACAAGACTGTTTCTGCAGGTGAGAACAGTTTTCCAGGTGGGAGTCTTTTACTCTTCCTGCAGCTCTGCTTTAATTGTGAACTTTATATCCAGAATAGGAGTGAGTAGTTTTGCTTCCTTTCACCTGTCAATTGTCCTGAAGAGCTTGTTGTTCTCCGCAAAGTCCAGGTTCAGAAAGTGGTACACACCAGGTTTTAGGAAGTCAAGAGCAAGCCTGCGCTTCTGACCTGGAATTTTGAAGCTGCGAAATAGCAGCTTTAGACTTGAAAAAGTCCACGGATTTTTCTAGCGGTTACCATGTAGAAAAAGCAGTGCCGTAAACAAGGGTTAAGTATGAGAGGCAGCTGGAGAAGAAGCAGGGAAGAGAGTAGGCTGGCTAGCTGCAGGGGTGGTGGGGTGAAATGGTGTGCCCACCTGTGGATGGATCTTGAGTGTGTGTCGTGGTCCCTGAAACTTGTGTAGTTGGGTAGCTGAGCCCAGTTCTGCTAGCAGCGTGGCTGTGGCAATGCAGACCTTGGAGAGGGCCACTACCCTGTCTGAAAAGGTATCTTTTTGCTTCCAGTACCTGAGTAAAGGTTAAGTAACAGCTGTGGTACAGACTTATGCCTGGTGGCCTTTATTTGCCTGGCAGTGTAAGGAGCCCCCTCATTACAGAAACCCCACTGCTTTGGGAGAAAGCTCTGTGTAGTAACTGCTGTGTTCCCTGAGGGAAAGTGCAAGACCAAATTGAGTTTTCAAGTGGAAAAGTGTGGGAGAAAACAAGTTTTAATCTGAAGAGCATTGTGCTGCTGATGTGACTTATAACATTAGAGGATTTTGAATAGAAACCAGGTTATGCAATATTTTGTTATGCACCAGAATAATCAAACACTAGCCTTGATAAGGAAATAAGTTCCAGTGAAGCAGCTAAATTCTTTTTTTATGCTTTAAAAACCAAACTTCAGTAACCAACGTACACACTCAAACTGAGATGAAAGATGAAAACGACGTCAGTGAATGGCTTGGCAAGGTGACTCCACTGCATTTATTTCTCAAACTGAGAATGTGGGGACTATCAGTGACCTTGAAAGTCCATGCTATGGGCTTCAGTAATTACTTCCTTCCCAGAGCAGGAGCATAAGGAGGTGGCAGCTACAAGCTATACCTGTAGCGACACAAAATATGATAGAAAATTAAATGTAGTTTCTGTTATTGAGCATGAACATTCCAGAAGCTGTCCAGCTTGGGAAGACATTACCCGTGGAAACATGTTGATGAATGATAGTTTGTGGTTTTCAGGGAGGTTTATATATATATATACATATATAGGTATATGTGTGTGTGTGTGTATATATCTGTATATGTCTTTTTATTCTTTCAGAAAAGAAGCAGCTGATTTCTACGTAGACCATCAATCAAAACCTTTTTATAAGTAGGTATATCAATTTCAGCTTGACATGCAGTAAGCTTGTTTAATGAATGCACAAGCTTCATTTATCGTATTTGGTACTGCAGGACCACGGGAAAATCAGAACTTGTCTTAGTTGAGTGGAGCCCTTTGCAGAGCATGCACCCTGTTTGTCTTCCTCCAGGAACAGATCCTTACTTCAGCTATTCAGGGTTTTAACTCATACTCTTTACAGCCTGATAGTATCAGGGCAATGTCTTTGGTCTCTTAGAAGTGAAAATGCTTCTACCAAGGCAAAGCTTCAAAGCCAAGGGAAGGAGCATCTTCAGGATCAGGGTGGAGCTTGCAGATAATGATAATTAGGGGGAACACTTAGCTGTGAGAATTGATTTGATAGCAAGTACCCCAAATTGTAAGTAACTGAAAGGATAGTGCACGGGGTAGTTGTTTAGAGTACTGCTACCCTTGGATGAAACGTCAAACTTCCATGGTGTTAGACTGCTCCACCTAACATGAAAAACCTAGTCTTGTCGTAACTGACCAGACTGATACCAGAGATTGTGTCATTTCTGCTTTGCCTAAAGGTACCAACAAACAACTTTCCTTTCCTCCCTCTGGATTTGGCAGTCTGCCTCTTCTAGGAAAAGGGTACAGCTCTGCCTTGTGTTTTTCAGCCATGCTGGAACCTGGGTTTGCACTCAGTTGGTCAAAAGACCTGGTTTCAGTACTGTCTTGAAGTTTCTGAGTATTAGGATCTGCCAGCTGCTCTCCTGCAACAGCAACTGATTATTGTGGGTCCAAACTCAAGCTCTTCACAGAGACATGGTCCCAGGCTACATCTGACCATGCTGGAGATCAGAGGAGGATTTAGGATTGCCTTTTCTTTGCTGAATAAGCCTGCTTGAATATGTTGGTAAATAAGCAGGAACTTTACCTGTAGTGTTATTTCACAGATGTCTATCTATGCTAATGGTAATTATCTGAGAAACTGTAGCCTTTGTCCACTGTGATGTGCTGGTCTCCCATGCTACAGTCCCGTTGGCTACGTCTTCTGTGTAGGATTTTTCTCTAAATTAGAAACAAATAGTTATAAAGCATTGCAGATCAAACAGGGCAAGAATCTTCAAGGCAGTGAAATGTAAAAACTCTGACTCAATTATATTTAGCATTGTATTACTTGTCTTTAAATTCAGATTTAGTTTGCAAGTTCGCTAGTCAATGTTAGTCTAGTGAATTCTACTTGTTTGGAAAATAATGTCGTATTAAAGAATTTAATTTTTAAAAATTATTTAATATTTGGGATCAGTCTGAACTGTAAGCAGTGTTATAGAAGTTGCTTTTTTCTTGGGTGTATGTATGTGTAAGCCATTTAACCGTATTCTAAACAAGCAGTCTCTGATCAATAGAACCTGAGTCCCAACAGCTTGTCCCTGTGTAGTTTCTTTATTTTTATGTAACTTCTCATAGTTCTAATATCGTTCCTCTAGCAAAAAACTAATAGGATTTCTCTTTTCTTCTTCCCCATGGATCATTGCATAAATGATCATTAGGAAGAAGATGAAGAAGCATACACATCCACAATTATAATTGTGCGAAGCTCTTTTTATGAGAAAGTAGTACAAAAAGCATTGAGCCAACTTTCTTCTTTGTTGGTTCTGTCCAGACACAGTGAAAAGGCAGTCTTGTTGTTATGCAAGTTTTGTAAAGATACGGAATTATAGTTACAGTGGGGCTTTTTAATAGGGTGTTTGGGTTTCCAATTTTGTGTGACTGTTTTCTTTGTCAGATAGTCAGGACAGAAGACTGGCTGCTCCTGACAGCCTGATCTCTTCTCCTTACTCAGATTCAGCCCATTAAAGTCATTTGACTTCTGCGTATGTCAGGATGTGATAACTGCAGTTTAGACCCCTCTTCCCCACAAACTTTCCAAATCTTGCTTCTCCCTTCTCTCCCACTTTGGATTTTGGCTGGGCAAAATCTATGGGAGAGATCCCTGAGGCAGTGAGCACTCCATCCTCGCAGCAGTGTTGAAGTTGTGCGAGTGGGGAACACACAGGTCGTGTAAGAATCCTTTTATCCTGCTGTGCAGAAGAGACATGCTTAGGAATTGCTCCTGCCAAGCAATGGTTAGCAGGGGCTCTTTCTAGTACCAATCTTTTAAAAATTCTTTTGAAATTGAACATGGCATACAGTAGCTTGAGTGAGTTTGTATTATCTGATTCTTTTTCTACAACCATAATAAGAAGGGAGCATCTTCCCATCACATAGTCCAACTTCCTGTCTCAAAGCAGAGCCAGCTTTGAAGTTAGATCAAGTTGCTCAAGGCCTTGCCGAGTTGAGTTCGTCTCCACTGGATCATATGTTCTTTTTGGTTTTATTTTGTAGCATAGATCACCATGTACTGTTTCCATTTTACAGTGAGCTTCTCCAGTTCATAACGAGTGGTCCCATTGTTGCTATGGAAATCTTAGGTGATGATGCAGTTTGTAAATGGAAAACGTTACTGGGGCCAGCAAACTCTGCAGCGGCACAGACTGATACACCAGAGAGCATTAGAGGGAACTTTGGACATACTGGCCTAAGAAATGCAGCTCATGGCCCAGATTCAGTTGCTTCAGCTGCTCAAGTAAGTTTTTGACTGTTTGTTGACTGACGTTTACTTTTACTTTATCTGGTTAACAGCTGGGTCAGGAATTCCTCTTTTTTTTTTTTTTTCCCCACTTGAGTTTAGAACTAGTTTAGATATTCTTCACGGATCCTTTTTAGAGTGGAAAAGTAAACTGAAAAGAAAAATCTTGTTTATCTCTTTCACAAAGGGGAACCTTGGGCACTTTGATCGGGAGAGCATGCCTGGTAATTTTTAATGTCTTCTGTACATCACAGACATTGAGCTAATTGCATAGCCTGTATTATCTACCTATAGCCTACCAATGTTGATCACAAAAACAAAGGGATTAAACAAAATTGTTTGTGCCATCCTGTGTGTTGCAGTTACGTGTTCTCCTCCATAGTCTTCAGTAGACCTCTGCTGTTATTACTCAGAATGAATGATTATGAAAACAGGCCACTTCATAGTGCTTTGTGTTTTGAAAGGTAGTACAGTGGGCTTGGCTTTGAGGAGATCAGTTCTATTTTGCTTTGTTTTCAAGTGTGTGTTTCCTTAGTGGTAAGAAAAAGCCCTGGGACAGGGCGGTAGATACTATGAGCATTTCTACAGAATTGAGGTGACTATCTGTGTGCTTTGTTGTGGGGTAGATATGCTGGTTTTGGGGTAGATATGCTGGTAAACGTTGGCAAGAATGAAGTTTGCCTCATGACTGATTGATATTGCGCTGTGGTATCTTAGCTCTAGACCAGTGGTGAGAAGATGTCAGTTGTTGTTTCCTTGATCCCAGTCTTTCTTCTGTTAAAATTGGAGCAGCGGCAGTAGCATAACTGGAAAGAGATCTGCCGTGGAATACCTAATAAGCTGCCAGTTACTATATACTAGAAAGTATACACAGAGATTATATCCCGGTGGTGAGGGAAGAATTGGTTAACTTCTATGTGCCATAGCAAAACATGGGGTATTTTCTGCTGGTCAAGCACTCATCTCATGTATCTGTGCCGTGCTTGGGCTGCTGGATCCTCTCCGTGTGCCTCTGGTTTTGACAAGAAATCATATGCTGCACCTGAAATACCATTTTTGCTGGCAGACTTGATGAAGATGGTACAGAGTCAGAAGAAGTCTGGATGAAATTGATCCTTTCTGTTGAAGGAAAATTATAGTCAGAAAAGTCTTTGTAGTTCTGGTTAAATAACTAGATGTCTTCATATATAAGGGTGAAAGTTTTTCGTTATTCCTGTGTACTGTTGTGACAGCTCTGCCAGCTTTTGAACTGACAATGTGTCTGTTAGCATAAAATTTTGATTAGAAGCATAAGTGCTTTGGCTTAAGTTTGTTGGTTTTGCATTTCGTCATTTTTTAAATGCTGTTTGAAGGCCCCCTTCACGTGCAGCAATTTATGACTGTGGGATTATTTTGCCAAACTTTTGCAGGTGTGTGCATCTTTGTGGTGTTACTGATACCAACCTTCAATAAATCAACAAAAATTGTGCCCCTTGTGCCTATTTTAATTTAGTGGGCCCAGTATTCTATGGATGCATAGCAGTTGCCATGGAAACTAGTTGGCTGCACCTTGACAGAGCTTTGCTGAAAGAAATATAAGATACAGGGACCTAAACAAACTCTTCTGAAGGAAAAATGGTATCAGCCACACCTAATGAATGTGTTGTGAATTGTGGAAGCCTGCATTGTTCTTTTTGTGGCTAAATGACATGTGAAAACGTGCCTTTGATATATTCTAATCTGGTGACTCTCAGCAGGCCAAATTTTGGAGTTTTTTTACATAAAGAGTAAAGGGAAAGGAAAAGAATTTTCTTTTTAAGGCTCCACTTGCTTATAGTTTGTCATTTCATCATCTTAGTGCTTCATCATTGTTCAGGTATTTTCCTTTGATTATCCTTTTAATGGATAAAACAAAGCTTTAAATATTGTAAATATTTTGCTGCCTTTTCCTGGGTCCTTCTTTTAAAATAAACATTAGTTAACAGAGTGGGACAAAGTCTTTGAAACATGCAGCATTTTATCAGCAGAAGAATGTAGGAAATGAACCCTTTTGTCTCAGATGTGCCCAATTAAAATGTGGATTATTTGCTAGGAGAAAAACAAAATTTTTTTTCCCTTCTATTGAAAGATGAATTCGTTTGAATTATATAATTCTTTCCAAGTAAGGATTACAGGAATTTTCAGAGTGTCATGAGCTAAAGACTGGCAGATATCTAAGTCTATTCCGTGTGATCTGAGCTAGTAGATGAAATGAGACTATTTCAGGAAATGGCCTTTAACACTGCTAGTGTTACACAGGAAAAAAAAATCAAATAGATTTGGTAATAGTATTTCCAGGATATTATTATTTCCCTTAAATAGAAATTTATCAATCAACTCTTACTGAATTTGACCAATAGGTGTGAAATGGAATCTGCATTCTGAGCATTTAACTAATCTTAATTGGCAGATTGTGTAACATATGTGAATAAATGGTATGGAAAACCTGTGAAGCTGGCAGTAAACAGTGAAAAAATATCACTGAGGAAAGAAACCTGGCTGTCAAGCTCACCCCAGTATGGTCTAAGACCCAAGCTGTATGATATCTGAATAGTAACGGTGGGGAGAAAGGAAGTGATTGGAGGCAAGGAGGTTCATCCCAAAATCAGAGCAATTGAGTTCATCAGCTCAAATTCAGTAAGATTAAAAAAAATAAAATAAAGAAAGATACTGTCACTAAGGCAAGAGTCAATAATTCTAGTGTTTAAGACAAAATGAAAGAAATAAATAAATGGGATAGAGGTCAGCTTTGTGTATGGAAAGAAAACATACTGAACAATGTATGGTAGTTGCATACTTGCTCTTATAATGGAAAAGATGATGTGAAAAGTCGGAAGATAAAATATGCATATGCGGGAGTAGATTTGGGAAAGATACTGAGGAAGGAGAGAGAGAATTTAGAAAACTGGGAACACCTTTCCCAAATGATTGTGGCTGTGGTAGCAGTGCTTTGGATGTTCTGAATGGAAATGGATGGTGTTACAGGAGGGGAAAGAACGACATTGCAAGAATTCTAATCATGTTTTTATGATTGTAGCTGTGGTGCCAGAGAGGGAAAGATATGTTTGAGAGAATATTATAGGGAAAAAGTATTTGTAGCACAAAAAAACCTGTAATTGTGGTTTATCTTCTGTGACTGTGGATACCTCAGATATTGTTACTTATGATAAAGGCTGATGTATGCAGCTAGATCACTCTAAAATGTATTCAATTGCAATTCTTTTCAGGAGCTGGAATTGTTCTTTCCCTCCAGTGGAGGTCGTGGACCAGTCAACAGTGCAAAATTCACAAACTGTACTTGTTGCATTATTAAGCCTCATGCAGTTAGTGAAGGTAAGCAATGAAAATAGAGGAGGGGAAAGCAATCTGTGCTTCGTTGTGTATCCATGATAATTCCTGCACCTTTTTTTTGGGAGAATGAGACTGCAAAAGCACATGGTATATTTCATAGTACATACAAAAGCATGCGGATATATACCTTTAATATTTCTGCAATTCAGTTCCATGAAGAGTGGGTCACATGCTTTCCATGTGGATACTTGTTAATTTTAGAATAAGAAGGGTGAGGTGATACAAAAGGGGGATAAAAGTATACATGAGATTTGGTGAACCTTAATGTGACAGCTTACCATGTCCTTGCTCCTTTCTACCCAACACACTCCTCTGCTGGAGGTTAGCATCCTCAAGGCAGTCTGAAAGCAGAACACCTGGCCATATTGCAGGGCCTTCCACTCAGGCAGTAATACATTACATTGAAACGACTTACAAAGGGAGATTTTTACTGGTATGAATCTCATTCTGCTGAAAGTAGTGAGAATGGAAAAGTAGAAAAGGCTTGTTTATTCTGTAAAACTGAGTCAGACACCTAAAGCATTTGTTGGCCTCCACGATGCTTTATGTGCTGGCAAATGCTCTGTGAGCTCACCATAGGAGTATCAGAAATGTTTAGTGCCCAGCTTTTACCGTACAAAAACAATCACACTTTGTGTCCTGTACTCAGGTGCAGGAGCATGTATGTGTCGGAGCAGTGAGTACAGTAAAATATTTTGGCTTTGGTACTGCAGTAACATTTTTGAGTGTAGAATAAATGTTGCCATGTGAGAACACTGAGATTTTTCTTAGTAAGATACAGAGCACACTGCAACATTTTAATCACTTCTCTGCTGATAGCTAACATGGAAACAGCAGAAGTGGCCATAGCAGTTTCCAGGCCTTTCACACCTCAAGTGGGATGTCTGGAAAGCTTGCTGAAAAAAACATGCTTTCATGAGAAAGAGTCTCATGCTCACTGCTGATAATATGTCTGTTATCTGTTTGAGGCCTTGCATGGTGTCTGCTACTGGTAAATCTTTCATGCAGCAAAGAGGGAGTGATGTTCCTTTTACAGAAATATGGGCAGCAGCTAGGACTAAGATTTCACCTATGTTTGCAGAGGACAAACCTTTTCTTGGAAAAATTGTTACAGTCCTTAATTTGACTGTGAAAATATCAAAGTGGATGTCTTGGGCTCTGCTTTCTTAAGATATAATTTCTATTGCGTATCAGGCCTCAGACGCGTATCTTACTGAGCTTAGGTTGTCTCTTCCCACTTTGAATCTTAATTTATTTATGTAGTTTTCATAGTGGCCTGTCTGTTACTTTCTTTCTGTTTTCTTGAACTTCTCAGAATTTTTCTGAATCACCAAAGGACAATCTCTGGTTCCATTTGCATGCCTCTCTGGGAGTGTGAGTGTCTGGAGGAGGGGGGATTGGTGAGAGAGAAAGAGGTGTGGGTACAGAAAACCACTGTACACCCAACTTTGCAATGTGAGTGCTAGAAAAACTGGACTAAAGTTGAGATCAATAACCACTATATAGTCCTTCTCCTCACACCAGAGGGCTGGAAAGGCAGACCCAAGCTGCCAAACAGCAATTAGAATTTGAAAGGTGAAGTGTACCTTGTATGAGCATTCTCCATCCATACAGCTTTTACCTTGTATGAGCATTCTTCATCCATACAGCTTTTACCTTGTATGAGTGTTCTCCATCCATACAGCTTTTACCTTGTGAGAGCTTCCTCCATCCATACAGCTTTGATTACTACTTTCAACAGAATGAAAAAGTAAAACCTGAATATTCTAAATTAGCAAAGCGTTTTATCAATTTGCTGTGGTTTAACCCCTGCTGGCAACTAGGCATCACACAGCTGCTCACTCACTTCCCCACCAATGGGATGGGGGAGGGATTCAGAAGGGTAAAAGTGAGAAAACTTGTGGTTTGAAATAGAGGCATTTTAATAGGTAAAACAAAAGCTGCATGTATGAGCAAAACAAGGAATTAATTCACCACGTCTCATGGCAGGTTGGTGTTGAGCCATTTCCAGAAAAGCAGAGCTGCATCATATGTAATGCTGACTTGGGAAGACAAACACCATCACTCTGAACATCCCCATATTCTTTCTTCTTCCCCCAGCTTTACATGCTGAGCATGATGCCATATGGTCTGGAATACCCCTGTGGTCAGTTGGGTTCACCTGTCCTGTCTGTGTCCCCTCCCAGCTCCTTGTGCACCACCAGCCACTTGTTGGTAGGGTGAGAGGCAGAGAAAGCCTTGGCTCTGTGTTAAGTACTGCTCAGCAGTAACTAAAACATTCCTGAATAATCAACACTGTTTTCAGCACAAAATGAAAACACAGCCCCATACTAGATACTATGAAGAAAATTAACTCTACCCCAGCCAAAACCATCGCGTAGTTTTAAATTAATATCAAGATTGATGGCATTCAGAGACTGGTTATGCTTTTACCTCAGTAAGCTCTCTTGTTCCTGTCTGTCTTCTCCAATGTTACTTTGAATGCTTCAAAAGCCAGAGGTACTGCAACTCCTAAAGAGGTTATGAGTCTGAGGTCTTGTAAAACTTTCTAGAAGTGTGGCTTCTGACAGGGAGCTGGGCTTAGGAAAAGGACGAGTCACCGTTGGTGGGCAGTGGCCTCCCTCTTTGGCTGAGAGCACTGGTGTAGCTTCATATCACATCTGGACTGGTTCCAGTCTGCAGTTTGACAGGAGGTGAATCTGCCACAAAGGCTGCAGGAACTCTCCAACATCAGCCCAGTGGGCCAGGAGTGTCACAAGGGAGAGGATTTGGCTTTCTTTGCCTGTCCTCTTCTGTTTTCCTTAATCTTTCTCATATTCTACTTCAGCCTATTTTTGTAACAACAAAAATATCACTGGGTGGCATCTCTTTTGTATGCTTGGTCTTCTTATAAAGTGCTTTGCATCATCACGGTTGAAAGAACCATGCACAACCGGGAGCTGTGCACTAGCTTTGCAACAGTTTTTTTGAAGTCTTAATTCTGAAATTACTCCTATGATTGAATTGCCTGTTTTAAAATTGAAGGAACATGGCCTTTGCTTGCTGAAGATTGTAAAGCTTTTAAAGTTTTGAACATGCTTTTTGGCAATGGCAGGTTGTCTCTATGGAAATGCCACCATTCCTCCATCCCTGTGCAAGTTATTTTGGAGTCCGGGACTGGTATGCTGAAACTGGGGGGACCGAACAATCTGCCCACGAGAACTCCAAGCTGCCCATTTGAAGCAGGAAGACAAGAAGGGAGAAGCCCTGCTATAGGGATTAGAGAGCAGAGACACGGCTGTGGAGTAGGCTGGCCCCGTGGATTTTGCATCTGTAGGCAGAAAGTTTGAGAAAGGAAGGGCTGACCTATTTGGGCTCAGTGCTCCATGATGGAGCCGGGGGGGGGGGGGTGGTGCGGGGCTTGCTCATCTTGTCTCCGTTTTAAGGGCTGTTAGCAACCAGTGATACTCCAGACATTCTGATTATATCAGCAACATCTCCTTTATCTCAGTTGAAGTAGGTGCTATAGCAACTAGTGAGTTGACCTTTTGGCAGAGTTGCATGTAGGAGGCTGTGTGCATGGTCTTAAAAATAAGCAACTTGCTTAACCCCAGCAGCAGTGCTTCTAGCTGTGGTTGTCCACCCTGTTTCTGGTGGGGAGACTGTATGTGGAAACAGCATCTGCACAGGAAAGGAAATCTTGTGTGGCCATCAGTGTGAAAAGGTGGTTTGGCAAAGGCGTGGAGTAGAATTTATGTGGGTCAAAGCAGCAGAGCCTATTATGCATTGCAGATTTGATTTGTACTCCATAAATTTTCAATATCGAGTATCTAAAAATAAACCTCTTTGCCATTTCCGATGTACTGCTGAGGCTTTGAACTTGATTATCTAATTACCATGAATATAATCTTCTCATTACACATTTACAATTGTGTGAAGTTTCACTTGTGTACACTTATGTACACTTGTAAAGAGCTTTAGTCTTTATTTCTGCAGAAGCATTTGACCAAATTCATAATCTGAATTTTCCTTTCTGGTCTTTTTTTTTCCCCAGTGTTTCTTCTTCCGTCAGAGTCCATTGCATAACTGATTCTTAGAAGGAAAAATCTTCTATTTTTCTGTCCTGGAAGATGGTTTGCTTTAACCATAGCCATAAGCTAGGAGGCTTTTCAGAAAGTTTACCTTGCTGTCAAGAGGCTGGATCTAATCTCTAGTTTACGCCGGTTAATTCTCACGGAGAGTGCTTTCTTAGAAACTGACTTTGACCATGGAGGGTTTATAGGGTTCCTATTCAGTGACAAAGCAGTGGAAAATCACTGCTGGTTTTATCTCTGGCCTTGCTGACCCACTCCTGACAGGCATACAGAAACATCTGTCACTAGGCTGCTGTAGATGTGCAGACTGACCACCTGCAGCAGGGACTAGTGTAGCGCTCTAGGGTACTGAAAGTGTCTGCCAGGCTGCAGAGGCACCCTGGAGCCTGATAAAGGGTGTCGGGGGAGTTACGTGAGGTTTAAATTCAGCTGTCAAAGGTGCTGGTAATGCTGAAGGGGTGGTGTCTCTGGTCCTTCACGATGTGTATTTATAAATGCCTCTTAAAAAAGTAAGGCAATAGCCATTTTTTCAGTCTGATGTTAGCATGATGTTTTCTGTGGAGGATCAGAGGTGGGAAAACAGCTGGGAAGGCCTTTGAAGGCTTTGTAGCCTGACACTCCAGATTAGACATCTTTAGCTCATTCTCCAGCAGCTCCTCCCAGTTGAGATGAAGCACTTCTGTGACTGACTGAGAAGTTGGCAGCAGTGAGGTGGTTGTATTTTAATTCTGAAGAAGGTTTGCAAGAGCAGTCCAATTCCTCTTTACTGGGAGCTGGAAGAATGCAAAAGGAACTCCACGCAGAATTGTACTGACCAGGGGTGCTATGGGGAGCCCCAATGTGGTTTGACCCTTCTAGAGTCTGCCGCACTTTTCAGTGTTTTTCAGCCTACTTCTCCTCTTCTCCTGACACTAGTTTTCAGTCAAGGAGTATGGTAGCTAGTAAGCATAGCTCTAGGATTATATGGCTTAATTGTTTAAGAATTTGAAAGTTTTAGTGTGGATCTGTGATCTGTAATCCTTGCTTCTTGTGCTTGAAGCTTCTAATAATTCAGATACAAGACCACTGTTGTGAAAACTTAGAGATTCTTTTTTTCTTTTTTGTAATTGCCCTCATATTGTTAGATCTGGAGGTATTAGCAAAGGTGCTCAGAAGCCAAAATTATAAATGCACCAAAATGGATGAACTTCAATTTAATGCCCTGAGGACAGTTATGACTCAACTGTTTTGTTGGCAGAAATAGCACCTTGTAGATCACGGGGCAGAATTAACTTTAATGTATTTACGTGTAACAGTTTAGTCATGTTTGCTGTAGGAATTAGAATTTGTTATTTCATGCCTGGTTTAAAGTTTCTTTGATGTGGCCTTTACTTAATTCCTTTGAAAAATGTGCAGGAAAAATTTATGAAAACAGTTACGATAGGAGTATAAATGCTGAGGTCAGAAGTGTATTATATTTTGCATTTTGTAAAAAGGTTACAGCACAGAGTTCCAAAGGTGAAATCCTGTTCTCCATTTCTGCACTCCCAAGCTGAAACATGGGTTCTCCTAGTGTCAGGGTTTTGCAAGAGAAATTTGAGGATAGAACTGTGCCATAAACTTGAAAGCAAAAATGCTAGTCAGGAATTCATTGGACCTGATGCCAATAAAAATGTCTGCCTGTTGATAAGGAAGCCTCTATGGTCTTCAGAGCTCTTAGGTGTCTGGCAACACAGACAGGTTTATTCTTCTGTGTGTTAAGCTTGAGATTTTGTTCTAACCTTTTTGGTAAATTATACCCTTGTTCCTCTTATGTAATTAAAAAAAATAAATAATTACAGTGCTGTCTTTCATAGTATTCTTCAACTAGAATTTAAGTCTCATAGAAAACAGAGCAGGAGTGGGCTCTTTCTAAGTGGAAAAGGGATTCTGTGGAAATACGGTTTTAGACCTGTTCTGAGTAGATAATGTCACAGAGCTCTCCTATCTTAACATACTGGTTACTGGACATCTTTAGAAAGTCGTAAGTCTTTATATTGATTCACAAAATGCTGCATGAGAAGTAACCATAAGAATCATATTTCCTTATTTGCTTTAGAAAAAAATTGAGAGAGTAATTCCTTGCTCCAAAGACAAACCTAACTTGGACAAAAAAGATACCAAGGACAGTAGCTCAGTCTCAAGCAGGTACAGACAGAGGTTTACTTATGAAGCATCTCAAGTGAAGTCACTTTATAAGGAGGGTGGGGAAAGAAGTATTTTAGAGAGTGGGAATCCAGCTTTGTGGTAGATTCTGTGTCTGGCTGCAAACAGCTGAAGAACTGTTTCTGACATGCAATATACTTCTTGCTCTTTGAAAGAGAGAAGAACACTTCCACACCACTGAGAAAATGCTCAGTTCACCTCTGTATTATGCTTAGTTAAATGTGTGTGGTTAGGAAATTAAATAAGCTGGAAGGAAAAAGAAGATGGGATAGAAGAGGTGGAAATTGTCATTATTTTCACAACTAGGTATCTATCTATATTTTTTTATCCAGATGTATTCATTAGATAAGATTTATAAAAATTGTAAACGACTCTGGAAATTGTTTCTTCCCACCCCCTGTGTTTTTAGACATAGGTTTGAGTAACTCATGATTTTTATTTTCAGGACACTTAGAAGTAGAACAGAGTTTTCAGAAAGCTGTTTTCTCATGCATGACTTAAAAAAAGGGGGATGCAATTTTCTCATAAGTAATATGAAATTATATCTTCGGTTTGTGATAAGTATGCATAATAGAAAGGTGAAGTGCAGACGCTCTGGACTTCTCAGTGTAGGCAGAACTTTTCTTGTCTACAAGGTTGAGTGCAGGGGGCATCCGTGATGGCCTTGATACACTTAACGAGTAGAAGTCTGAAATAGATAACTATGAAGATGATAGAACATGGAAATGAAAAAAAGGTGGGATGAAGGCAATCCTTGTAGATACTTCAATGAAGTACAGTGGATCGTGCAAGATCTGACCTCTGGATATTCCCGCAAGCAATGAGGCTGTCTTAGAACTGCAGTCATGTGAACCTTACCTAGTAAAGCACAATGCTTTCATATACAGGCTTTTTTGGTGTGGGATTTTTTGGTTGTTTTTTTTTTTTTTTAATGGATATACCCAGACAGAAGACATTTATGCAAAATTAAATGCACTTCATTTCTTATGTTTTCCTTGAATATATTATATATAGCATGTTGAAGTGTTTGGTGGTGTCTGGTGGAACCGGGGATTTCTTTTTAGAGAAGCTAGGAAAAAGTGGTTAAAATAAAAGCAACCTACTTTAACACTTTACCAGTGTTTTCTAGAAAAAACATTAGCTTCCATGAGAACGGTAGTCCATCCCCTTCCATCAGTGTTTTTAATTCTATGCTGTAGTTGTAAAATGATGGAAATTCTTTGCTTGGAGTGTTTGTTTTTGAAACCAAGCCTGTGTTGTTTCTTGATTTAAGTTTGAGTTGGCTTGGCATTGTCTTCCCGACTTAGACTGACTTTGGATTTCAGTGGCTAGTGGGGAAGTGACATTTATTTTTTCTGACGTTTGGAAAATGTATTTTACATCTCAACTGCTTAAGATATAGGGGGAGATGAACTGAATCTGGAAATTCATTAGAAGGAAGAGGAGGAAGTATAATTTAGAAAAAAAAAAAAAGGTCAAATCAAATGCACAGCCAATCCTTGCTGAAGATCCAGTGTCTTCCTACTACTGGAAAGAGATTATTTCCCAAGAGGTTTCAGCAGATTTATATTAGTGGTGCTCATGTTGTTGAAAATAGTCTCTGTGCAGGGATGATGGTGTTAACATTAAAGAAAAAAAAAACAACAACAAAAGGGCATTAGGAATGAGTGTTTATTGCTGCATTTTGGGATTTCATTCTTAAAGTGTTAGAGAAAAGTTAATTCCCAGACAGATCTGAGGAATTTCATGCTAATGAAGCTTCTTTCATACCAGGAAAACTGATGAACCGAGAATCTATAACTGTATTTAAACCATTTAGTGACATGATGGACATTTACCAGCATGTCTTTTCTGAAAGAAACTACACTTTGCTGATCTCTGAACTCTCCAAGTGTACTTTCCATAAAGGAAAGTGAAACAGAGCCAGATAGTCTAATTCTCTTGAACATCAGTGCCTTCATCAAAGTCCCTTGCAGTTAGAAAACCAAAGATTTCCTTTATTGAAGTAATTCTTATGTTTAGATCGGTGCAGCATAGGCATCTGCATAGTTTTAAATGTTTTTCTGAAGTCTGGACTCCAGTCCATGAGCATGTCAAATTAAAAGGGCTTTGCAAGTGAAGACTTGGCACCCATCTTTGGGCCAGTTCTTGTCAATATTGTCAGTAATGACAGACGAGGAAGAACAGTGCAGTGTTTGCAAACGGTAGCAAGTGCCTACTACAGTTTTGGAGAATGTGATTAAAACTGAGAACATTCCTAATGAACTGCAGAAATGAAGCAAAGTGAAGAAGATGAAACTGAGTATAAAAAACTGCACAGCACTGCTATGGAGGGCTGGAAATAATGTCCAGTGTCTGGGCACTGTTTAAAAAATAACATAATCAACTGAGAGCAAAAAGAATAATAGATTTAGCTGATGAAAACGTGATGAAAACTTTAAAGGTTTAATTTATTTAACCTGTGATGGAGAAGACAGTGTTATACAGATTTCTGTATGTAAATTTGGAAAATACATGCATATTTACTAATTTTGATGAAAGAAGATTTCATCTAATCACTAAGGAAATCTTCAAAGTATAGTCTGTCCTGAATATCTGCGGATGTAATGGAACCTTTGTTACCAGAAGTTTTTGAGTGTTTTAGGAAAATTTAAATAATGCAGCCATGTATAGTCTTAACTCCACTGTACCTTGGAGCAAAAGATAAATATCTTGAAGTCTCTTCTCTTACTGCCCTTTTCAGATCAGAATGTAAGGAGAAAGGCAAGGTATTTGGGCTGAAAAGAGCCAACACACAGATGTAGTAATATGTGATAGTCTTTTGCCAAGTTGAAAATAAATGATAGATCTTACAGTATATTTACTATTGATTTAGGGCAGTGAGTTGGCAAACCTTCCACAGGAAATGGAATATAAAATTAGTAAAGGCTGGAGCAGGTGATAGGGGATTTCATGAGGGTTTTAACCTCCAAAGTTAATTGACAGTGCAATAGTAGATTAAAAATCTTGTTTATAATTATGAGCTAATGCACACTAATTATGGGCTAATGCATGCTAATTATGCAAAGGCATAATTTTAACCACATCCTCTCTGTAACTGTAACCATTCGTGAAAAGTCCGATGCTCACTATTCAGTAGGGATAACAAAAAAAAAAAAAATAATTAGTAAGCATATGAATGGTTTGAATTATAGTACTGAATGCCATCATTTAATCCAGTGGTTCAGCCTCAACTAAAGTTTCACATTTAGTTTTGTTGTCACTCAAGAAATAAGCGAAAATAAATGAAAATTTTATAGCTGTAGAAACACTTCCTTAGTGATTGACCATAATCTTCTGAAGTGGAGAAAAGAATATTCAGAGTGGATTTGTTGAAGGAATACAAAATAACTAATATCTCAAAATAAAGAAATTAAAATAAAAACCAACTTGGTATTTCTTCTTAATACAAGAACGAGGAAAGACAAAACCCTGAGTTTTTGATTTGGGGGTTTTGGGGATTTTTTTGGTAAATATGCAACCATCAGTTTGAGTTCAGCATAACTGTTGCAGAGGTATTAATCTTTCCTTCTTAGTCTTTCTTTCTTCACGTTCCCTTCTTAGATAGCACATACTGTATGACCAAATTGGTGTATATTTTCTGTAGCCTGGCTCTGATCTTTGACTTGAATTTCTGCATGAGTTTTTGTATATGAATTTTAAGTGACTGTTCCCATCTGTTCCCATGCAAGAATTCCACAAATACCTTTTTTTTTTTCCTACAGATTTTCATCATTCTGCGTCTTAATGCCCCATTTGACATTCACAAGTGTGGTCTTGCCTTGTTCAGAAAGTTGCAGCTAGGATTAAGCATTTGAACCTTTCACCCCCTTTGAATCTTTCTGTTGGCTCCCATTCTGAGTCACATCAAATGCTCATCCACTTTGGTTTCAAGGTCCCCTAAGATTTACTGTCTGTATGCATAATTTTTCTTGTGCGAGCAAAATGCTAACTTACGTTTTCCAGGAAAGCTGTGGTGGTGTCTTTTATCTTTGCCCTTTTAGTATTTTCAGATGAGTACTGTTAGTAAAGATTTACATCAGTGCTGCAGTATAGAGCGCTCCATAAACAGAGTTCTCCATAAATATCAGTAAAGCTGCCCTTTAAATTTCTTGAGTTTCTTTAATACAATGCCTAGAGAGAAGTGAGGAATGATGGAAAATCTTGGATTCTATCACTGTGAACAATATTCCCTCATAATTTCCTCACATGTTTGTCTTTACCTTCTGTCTTTATCCACTTGGCTTTATTTCTTGCTTGTGGTTAGCATGGGTAGCTTTTAAGCTCGCCTTCTCCTCTCTGTTGGCCCAGTGTGTGTCACTAAGGAGACCCTCTGTGACTCACTTGCTGCTCCAGAGTACAAATACAAAAATGACTGGATACGTTTTTCATACAGTAGGCAGTGAGACTGGAAGATCAGTAGCTGCAGGTTATAACTATGGCCATACTTTTGGGCAGTGTAGAAATGGTGTGTTTATGTTGTATAGTAAGAATGCCTAGAGTTGTTTTATTACTAAGTAGAAAAAGCAAAAGAGAAGAGATAGAGAAACCCTGTTCTTCAGGGGATAGGTTGACCAACTGCTAGGAAGAAGTGCACTATTTAAGAACAACATCTGTCAGCTTCTTACTGCACAGTGTTTTGCAATGTTTTCTGAAGCAAAGATTAGTGAGAACTTCAGCAGAAATATATTGCAGAAGGGCCCCGCTCTCAATCCCACTCTTTGCTCTTCTGGAATTCAAAAATGATTTTCCTTGGAATCATACCTGATCATGATTCTCTGGAGTTCTGGGACAGGACTGTAACACTTGGAAGTAAGGAGGCAGGTAATTTCAGTATCTGCAAAATTTAATTTTAAAATGTCAAAAATAGACATGAAATGAAATTGCTATTTATAGTTAGTGCTACTTTATGCATCTGTTGCTGGTTACTTCTAGAAATATGTTACTGAGTTAGGTGGTTCATTGATCTGATCAGTCATGGCAGTCTGTATATTCCTGTCAAAAAAACTGGTTGTTGTTCCAGAGGAATTAATTTTATTTATTGGAAAGGTATTCAAAAAATGATATATAAAGGTTAAAATGAGGGAGCTAGTTCTTGACTTTAAAGGCAGTTTTGTGTCTTGCTTAATATGCTTTTAACAGTGGAATGGTTAAATTGGGAAATAGGCCAAGAACAAAGGGAATAGAATGTAACATCCTTAGTTGTAGAGCTGGTGGGTTGTAGTGCGCTGGGACTGGCAGGTCCTGGCAACATAACTGTTACCTCCATTAATTAAAGTGCTGTTAGGTTAAAAGTGACTTTCATGAGCTGTTTGATTTCCTTCCAATCCATAATTCTGCAAACAGTTGTAACATTATCAGTGTGATGTCTTCCCTGCTGCTTTCTGCTTCTTAGTGAAGGACAATTTTCAAATACTGTGTGTTGTAAAGCAACAAACTGTCGACGTTCAGTGTAACTGAGGAGGTCTTGGTGCCTTATCATTTTAGCTGATAAAAATGTGTTGGAAAATTATCCGTCCTGCATTAGGTGCGTAGTAACATAATAATGCTGCCTAGGAGACATAAAGCTTGTGCCCGCGCGCTCTTTCTCTTTCTCTCTCTCTCACTCTCATATTTGTTAGGATTAGTATTAAATTCCCCCAGTTGTATTTAGTAATGCTTGTGATTCTTTTGTGCTTTGTGACTGAAAATTCATCATAACTGGAGTTAATCTCTAGCTTTGATTTGGATTCTTACAGTAATCACATTTTAAGCATGTGCTGGCCCTGTTTGAAGGGTCCTTAAAAAGTTGGTGCTTTACCACAGATTTGGATTTTAAAGTGGCAAACAAATTGTTTAAAGCTGTTGAAATAGCAGTCTATCTAATTAGTTCTTCTTTTCCTCAGCCTTATCTGCCTACAGAGGAAAGGACACGTCCTAATTCAGTCATGCAACTGGCTGAAAGCTTGAAGCAGATCCCAAGCTGAGCCTTGAGCTTCTACTGTTCTGTTGCTTGGGGATTGCCTCTGTGCCTTCTATTTCTATTTTGGTTCAGGTAGAATTTGAAAGGAAAGTGTCCTTAGGAGAAGTGATATGTGTATTGCCTAAACTGGGACAAGGGAGGCCAAGTCACTGGCTTTGTAGATCTGTACTGCCTGGCAACTTGCTTACCCTCTTGTGCTTCAGTTTCCACATTTGGAAAGCTGGCTTAATATCCTGCTTTGCAAACATAAATGAGATGACATGCCTCTTCCTCACAGTACTTGGAAGTTTTTTGGCAAGGCATCTATCTGTGTACAGTGCTGACAATAGTTCCTTTGCTTAAGCTTTCTGGGTGTTGCAGTTGTGGGCAATCTCCCTGGAGCAACAAGGTATTGTGTTGCTCTGATGAATGAGAGTGAACTCAGGAATACAATGTTGAGGAAAATCTTGATAGGTTTATCACAACTAATTATTAAAGGAACCTTGCATTAAAGACCTTTATGCAAAATTTTATGCATCCTACTTCGTTTTCTATCATGAAAGGAGCCTGTCTTCTCTCTGCAGAGAAGAAAAATCTTAATGACTTCAGTAGAGACATGGTGCAGAAAGCTGAATATTTGAGTCCCCCTTCATTTCTCTCAAGCACTGATTTTGCTAATGGCTGGTAAAACTGCTGAGGACAAGAGTTCTGTAAAAAGCAGATCCATAGAATCTAGGGCCCAATACCTGATCTGTTTTAGTTAGATGTTTGCTGGCTGTGAAAGCTATTAGAGTGTCCTGTTCTTACCTGTTGAAGTGTAAAGTGGAGTTTGGGCAGAGCAGCTTTTTCATACCTTTCTCATAGCCTTGTCCCTGCAAGCAGCAATCGCTGTTTGTCTGCCAGTGCCCTTTCTTCATCTTTGTTGGTTTCTGGTGAAGCAGTGGCTGTTGGCTGGATTATTTGCTCTGAAGATCAAGAATAAGGAAATGTTTATGCTCTGTCACAGAGATTTATTCATTTATTTATTTCCTGAATGATCCCCAGCCAGTCACTTAATCTTCTTATAAACTGTCCATTCATCTCTGAAGTCAAGACTGTAGGCTCACTGCCTCAGTCTGTGAGCAGATCTGTATGTAAGGATCTGAGCTGCTCAGCAGTTCCAGCAGTGAGGACAAAAAGAAACTAGAGGTCTGATTTCTCTTTCGGATGTGGTCTTCTATTTCCTGGGCAAACTTGTCCAAGCCCCTTTGTTTTCTTGCTGCCAGGATTTTTTTTTCACCTTGAAAAAATGTGGAATTTTATTCACCAGTTTCACAGAAGTGTTATAAGAAAACTTATCAGGGCTAGTGGGCCGTGTTGTAACAGCATAATGGGACAGAAACTGCCCCTGCCATGCAGCAAGAGCTGCATGGCCATGGTATGTATCAAAATAACTGTTTTTCCTTTAGTAGTTTGAAGATTTTGGAAGACGTATGCACTGGTTTATATGGGGAGATTTTTCTACGTAAATCTTAACGTGAAAATACAGTGGGGGATACTTCAGGGGTAGGTTTTTTTGTTTTCATTAGTAAATACAATTTTTGAAAGCCCTCCAGCTATCTGTCTCATTTACTCAGAGCTTCCACTGATCTTTTAATGTCATAGGAAACTCACCAATCCTAGGACATTCTGGGCTGTCATCAAAAGGAGTGTGACCAGCAGGTCGAAGGAGGTGATCCTGCCCCTCTACTCTGCTCTCGTGAGACCTCACTTGGATAATTGTGTACAATTCTGGTGTCCTCAACATAAAAAGGACATGGAACTGTTGGAACAAGTCCAGAGGAGGGCCACGAGGATGATCAGGGGACTGGAGCACCTCCCGTATGAAGACAGGCTGAGGAAGTTGGGGCTGTTCAGCCTGGAGAAGAGGAGGCTGCGTGGAGACCTCATAGCAGCCTTCCAGTATCTGAAGGGGGCCAATAGGGATGCTGGAGAGGGACTCTTCATTAGGGACTGTAGTGATAGGACAAGGGGTAATGGGTTAAAACTTAAACAGGGGAAGTTTAGATTGGACATAAGGAGAAAGTTCTTTCCTGTTAGGGTGGTGAGGCACTGGAATGGGTTGCCCAGGGAAGTTGTGAATGCCCCATCCCTGGCAGTGTTCAAGACCAGGTTGGACAGGGCCTTGGGTGATACAGTTTAGTGTGAGGTGTCCCTGCCCATGGCAGGGGGGTTGGAACTAGATGATCTTAAGGTCCATTCCAACCCCAACTAGTCTATGATTCTATGACAGATGTTAGCATACTGTACAATTCAAGGTCTTTGAGCATGCTAGAACCTAGATGCTAACTTTGGTTATATTCTTATCTACTGAATTTATGCAGTGCTAAAATATCCTGCCGTTTAAAGACTAGTTAATACAAGGATTTAATGACCAGGAGTCAAAGCGTGCTGTTGTCATTCGTTACAGGGTATTCTTTAATACCCTATAATTTCTGTCACTCCATAAACCTGTCACATTCTGTTCTAAATAAATGTCCAGGAATTTGTAGTTTCTTACAAACTGTACTAGAGGACAGGCATTTACATTCTATAAATATGGTGATTCTATGAAATTCACTCACACAGTGTACTGTGCTTGGCTGACAGTCTTCAAACTGGACTAACCTTGTAAGCACAGGCAAATCTAAAATACACATTCAGTGGAAAATCAATGGTTCTTGTTCTCAGAAGTTTAGTGCGGTTTTTCTTACAATATCATTCAGTCTTTGAAGATGCGTTCTGGAGAGAGTAGAGCAAGCAGTGCAGTCAGTAATAGCATATTTGAGAGCTATAACCTTAGAAACACTAGCTTATTTTGCACTGATTTTTTTTTTCCCCACAGAGCACATTAACTTTTGTGCTTTTTTATTGACAATTTTTATTAGCATCCTACATTGTTTCTAGATTAAAGTAAGACCCCTGCTCTGGTGAACTCTGTATTAAAAAAAAAAAAAAAAAAATCAAGGCAAAATAGGCAGCCTGTGCCCTGAATTGTTTACTGTATAAGCATCAGTGTCGCCAGTGGAACTTCATTAAAAATAGAAATCTTGATCTTGCAGTAACTGGGTGTTTTGCAGTTGGACTGAGAAAAGCAAAGGCTTCACTTATTAACTTTTTTTAGGTAGAGATTCTTTTCAGCTGCATGGAATTTAGTTGTTGAACCGTCAACATATATCCCTATACAGGATATAGAGTATATGAACTTAGCTCTGTTCTCTGCTTCCTCTCACATCATGGCACGCTTTTGAAAGTAATATGTTGACATAAATGCCTTCTAGTTGTAAATTACGCTTTTTAAAATGGGATACTGTCTTATCTATGTTTCTTCAGGGCTAGCTGGAAAGATTATAAAAGCCATCATCAATGAAGGATTTCAGATCTCAGCTCTGCAGATGGTGGGTTTCCTTTTGTGTATGTTTTTCTGATAAACAGAAGTTGGAGAAGTGCTGTATGTGCTTCACAGCAACACATAGGTGTCTTCCTGCAATACAAAACTTTTGTGCAGACTGTGTAGCAATGTCTTGGGATCAGCATTGTCCTTGTGATATTAGTGTTTTATTATTGAATTGATCAGCTGCTCTGTTTCCTGTAGCTGGGTGACCTTGAGGCAAGATACTTTAGCCCTGTGTATCTTAGTTTTCCTATAATTAGAAGTGGGGTAATTATTTTTGTCTATTCAGAAGCAATTTGAGGTATCTTTACAAGATTTTACAAAATTAATCCAAGATTAAATAAAAGATAGTTAATATTCTCCCTTAATTTTTCGTAATATATATTTATTGTGATTTTGGGGAAGGTTTTAAAAGATACTTAAAAGATTTTTGACACCCCAAACACACTCAACAGTTAAAGGAAGTTGGCACAGAGATTGTTCCCAAGAGTAGTCCTGTACTTTGATTTTTGTGGAAGTCTCGGGATCTGAAATCCCCCTGTGACCCAAATCCCCACCACAAATGAAGAATAGACCCTTTCCTTTACTATGCAACAAACGGATCCTCTTGCATGTCTTAGTGGCATCAGCCAACACTACATTGTCTACTTATATTTAAGGTGGAAGAAGATACTGTCTGCTGTGTTGTCTGTGGTGTCATTTGCTATGTTGTTGACAAACTTCATATTGTAGCCGTAAACCCATTCCTTTTGCATATTAAAACTTAAAAGTGTATTCTGAATGTTTGCTGGTTAAGAAGGGGTATGTGTCTGTGTTTTGTTATTGTTTAAGGCAGACTGGCTTACATTTTTGTTTTCTTAGTTCAATATGGAACGTGCAAATGTGGAAGAATTTTACGAGGTTTACAAAGGTGTCGTCTCTGAATACATGGTAAGCATAAGGTTGAGAAGAATGTGTTTAAAATAAGAAAAAATAAGGAAACGGTCCTTTTTTGGGCTGGGGAGAGGATGTATTTTATGGACCTGGTATTGACTGGTTCTAATTTGTTCTCAAATAAACTAACTCATCTTGAAAATTGTGCTATCTGTGTTGTAAGAAAGGAGATCTTTTGTGAAAATTCTTCAGCCAAGGAATTTGTAAAATGCAACAGAATGAAGTCCTTCCCCCCTTGGATAAGTTATTTTATTGTAGTAGAGCTATGAGAGTGTGTCACTTCTGTACCTTCATTTGACTTGATATTACAGTTGTGGCTTTGACCAGAATATAGATTTATTATTTTGTTTACAATGGGGCTACTATATTTGAATGCTTTCCTGATGGCATTTTTTAGCTATTAAGTTTATTGATCTGAATTCTGTAGATCTTCAGAAAATTTGAGAAGTTTAAGATATGCTGTAATACAAATGTATGTCTAAGACTCTATATATTATTATGTCTTGTTGTACTGTCACATAGAACTTCCTGACTGCAGGCAGAACAAAACAAATACACGAAGACAAGCTTGCATTTCTATATAACTGTCTATCAGAGAATTTTGGTTCATTTTAGAAATAGTAATAAGTTTACCTTTACTGCTGTCATGTACTATGCAGGTTATCCTTAATTTTTAAATGGTTAAGTTTTTAAAAGTTTTCTACACAGTTACTAATATTGCTTTAGTTGCTAATATTACTCTGATCATGACATTTTTGTTCCCTCTCCCCTCCCTCTGTATAAATGTTTAGTCTAACTTCAACAGGGTCTGTGGAATTGTCTTTAAATTGTTAGTTCACTCTCAGATTGGGGAATACTCTTAAAGTCTCCTCTGATAATACTGGTTTTGGCAAGGATCAAAGGAAGATTGGACAGACAGACTTATGGGTATGTGGCAGAACTCAAATATGGTGGTACCTGACCAGTATTTCAGGGCCTGAGGAATTCTGGTACTGCAAAATTCTCTGCTTTGAACCAAATCGGAAATGCTGTATCATCTTCTGCAACTCTTGTACAGTCTCTGACCCCCTAATAAGTTGCAAATTTAGTTATATAATTTGAGAGTTACTCAGAAGGTAAGGTGACATTTAAACAGGGTAAGTCAATAAAGCAGATACGTTGCAGATGGAATTTGAAGAAAAGTGAGAATCTAGGGCTCTGTCCTGCAAGCCATATGAGCTGGGTGCACTCAGTTGAAATGAAATTAGTATCTCCGTGCATTCAGGATATCTGTGAAACAGGAAAACGTGGGAAAGCTAATGATGATGGCAACAGAATCCAGAGAAGGCACATATGGAAACAGAGATAGATACTGTCAGTGCAGGCCAAATAGGAAGAAATATGTTGCGAAATAGGATATTGAATAAAGAATATGACCTCTTATATCTGTGACTCAGAACCATCTGTTTTGATCTGAATTTTATTTATCATTTGAAAATAACTTGGTGCAGAAGGTACTTGGCATCCAGAAATCCTTTTCAAAAACTATACTCTCCTTTCTTCTGGTGAAGTCAATCAGATAAAGGCTTTGTGTTTTATATAAAGCATTTCTCTGTGAAAAGAGAAAGCTCAACAACTGCCCAAAATATTAGCTGTGTTGGTATCTCCTGCATGAAATTTTGCATACTATTGATTAGGTTTTATGCTGTTTTGCATTCTATTTCCCACTGTAGCCAGAATAGAAAATGGAGAAAAAAGGAGGAACATTCTTTTGGGTCAGCTCAGAGTCTAAGTTGTTAATCAAAAGTGTTCGAGCTTGATCCAGCTCCAGGAACTGTTCTGATTGACCACAAACCACGTTATTTGGTGGATAAACTATTTGCTAAAGAAAACTTGATTTAGCTGTAACTGGGAGTCTTACCGAAGAAACAGTGTCTGCTATTTAAATTCAACTCTGGACTCAGTGAGACTGCATAAGGTAGTTCAAGCTTTCCTCACATTGTACTGCTTGTCTCTGAGCCGTAGTTGATGGCAGCTGCTCTTGACTCATCAGCTTTCTGTTGTAATGAAGGAGTCAGGAGTAACTTGGCTCATGTTGTTTGCAGTTGCAGGTGGGATGTCAGTGCTGATACAGAAACAATAGAAAAGGGAGAAACAAGAGAAAAAAAACAACCTACATTTTGCAGGGAGGAATTCAGTTGATTCAATTAAAGTTAAAAGCATGGTTTTTCTCCACTTTCCTGTTAATAGTTATTTAGATGACAGAATTTAATGAAGCTGTACAGAGTAGTGACTTTGTGGCAATTTATTGTTTCTTAATAGAATGAAATATATTGCCCACTGACCTTTGTTAAAAAGAATCTGCTGGTGATAAGACAGTTTTGTCATAAAATATTTATTCCTATTATAGACCATGAAACTAGTCTGCACTCCTTCCATGCCTTCTCAGGAATGCTTCTACCTACATTTTGTAGGATCAGGTTAATGATAGAGGCACTTGGCTAAAATACTGTTCTCCTTACTTTAAGTGGGGAGACTAAGCCCATGCTTTCAGCATGGAATCCATTCTGAAGACAGCAGCTTTTTGGAACAATGATGATCAACTTGGAGTCTTTGTGTGTTTAGTTTCCATCACAATTCATAAATGGCAGAGGACTTAATCCTTCTTTTCCTACTGCTTTTTTACCCACTCTATATGCTCTTGTTCTTTGCTATTACTCATCCTTGACCTGCCCATGGCTGGTGGGTGTGATTGCAGTACCTTGCTTATCCTTTCCTGTCCTCCTTTATTTCCTGACAATGTTTTCTCCTTTCCTCTTTCCTCATTGGTTTTGATTCTGTTAATTGTCCTGATTTGTTTAAAACTTGCCTGGCCAGATTTCTAGACAAGTGTACTATTATAAGGACATGATTTAGAAAAAGAAGTCAGACTAGAACATCAAAATAGATTCTTTCTGCTTGTGAAACCTATACCTCTTATTAACAGACTCCAAATTGCACTAACGCCCAGAGTTAATTTAAGGTTATGAAAACTAAGACCCATCTTCAGCATCTGCTTAGAACTGACTATGTCTCTTTACTCTTCAGGAGGTTACAGGGAAGCAGATGATTTTGGTGTAACTGAGACTCTGGTAACAGTACACCTCAAGAATGTTGCCAGATTAAGTACCCTTTCCCTAACAGCTTGTGCCACAGGCACAGCTTCTGTTGGCTTTGTGTGTTTCAAGCTTCTGTAGTAATGCATGAGGAAAAGACAGTGAAAACCAAAAGCCCAAAAGACATTTTAATGACTAAAAGCCATCGAAAGAATGCATATTTGGAAACAAATTTAGGCTGCGTACTGTGCTTCCTGTAGGGAACACTGCAAAGTACATTGCTGCCTGTGGAACTGGCTGAACACAGTGTGATTTTTCAGGCTTGTGCCCAGTAAAGTGTAGTCTATTGATTTAGTCTAGTTTGACAAGTTATGGGATACTGCTGTGAAATCCAGGCCCAGATCAATAAGGATATACCCACAAAAGAATTTGAAGTACTGGGGATGCTATTCAGTATCCTGTTGAAGGTGAATATCCAATTTACCTCAATTTCCACCTCCTAAACCAAGTAGCAAAACGGAACACGTTTCTTCTGTTGTATTTGTTGTATTCTGTATTCATGATGTATTTGTTTAATGTCTTTGCTTTCCCTAATGCACCAATATTTCTCACTTGTTCCTGTCCTGTAAGCTTGGGTCTAATTTTGGGGAGGAATACAACCCTTGTTAATGCCCAGAGAAGCTCAGATTTGTTTCTTTTTTCTCTTTCAGGAGATGGTTACAGAATTGTGTTCAGGCCCTTGCATAGCAATGGAGATTATACAGCCTGAGCCTCCAAAAGTCTTCAGAGAGTTTTGTGGTCCTTCTGACCCTGTAAGTACTTCCTTGAGTGGTAAGGAGTGCTTAAAAAGTTGATATGCTGTGGATGTGAATTAAAATATCAAGGTGGGGTATGGTTGCCACATACCTGATGAATTCATTGGAAACATGAACATTATCTTGGTATGGAGGTCAAATGCTAGTCCTAGTGGACCAATTTGCAAATCCTCTAGCAACTTTTCTAATGTTACTAAAAGAGATGATCAAATACTGTGATATTTATGTGAAAGGAAAGCTATCTAGGCAGAAATCTCTGTTGAAGATTCATATATTCTAGCACAAGGCTTGAGAGCCCTGGAACAAATAGTTACTGCTTGTGCATGCAAATGTAAATCAAATGTTAGTCCATCACAGTCTATGGCATTCTGCTAGGATGAAACTATAAAAGGAGAACTGGTTCTTCAGAAGAAGAATGGTTTTTCAGAAGGAAGCGAACAAAAAGGATGTAAAAGTTCTTTTACCTGTTTGCTATGGTAATGCCTTCTAGCTTTTATTTTTAATTTCTTGAGGTGACTAATTGGATGTGTGTGACACTGCATGTGATTTGGAGACAGGCAATAAATGCTGTCTCTAAAAATTTGCAGTTTTTTGTTAAACAGAGAAGACTATTATACCACACAGTATCCATGAGGTAAAATATCAAGATGGAGACAATGAGGTCAGGGTTTGTATGTTTTCTTGATTATGAAGTTTTAGTTGCAGACTGAGTGGGTTTACCAGTTTCCATGGAAAGAATCCACCCAGATTAATATTTGAGGGGAGAACAAGTTGTTCAGGATATATTTTTCCTCAGATCCAGAGTTTCCATTACAGAAAGCTCAAGCTAAAGGCATTATCCAAACCTTTTTTCCCCCTTCTGTTTGGTAACATTCAAATGTTTCTCTGCTGGATTAGCATCTTGTAAGCAGAGCATAACCTGTTTATCTGACTTAGTTTTACCTGCAGGATATTAGTGGTAATGTACCCAGTATGGTGGTTTCAGTTTTGCTCCAAATTCCATGTTTAAGGTTTCTGACCTTTAAAGCTTTCAAAGGTGCATTTTTTTTTATTCAGGTCTATTATACCCTTTTCATGTTTCTGCCTGTTTGATTCCTGATAGGTTAAAATCAAAATATGCTTGTAAACATCACAGCTGCTTTCAGTTATTATAGACAGTGTACCTATGCAAGGGGAATTTCCCTTTTTTGCTGCACTATATCATATGAAAAGGTCTGTCATAGCCATAAAACATGTGTGACTGAAGGAGCTGTTAAGCTGAAGAGCTGAGGGGTGTATAAAATGATGGCTTCTTTGGGTAGCGCAGGAAAGGAGCAAAGGAGATAACTAAATTCCTGCCTGCCAGATCTCTTCCTCTCTTTCTAGTGACCTAGCTATGCCATTTGTCTTTCCGGTTTAAATGTTAACTGTGATTTGTGAAGTGAAAATGAGTACCTGTCTGCTTCTGGTGGAAGCAGGTGGCTGTAAGTTCTAGGCACTGACTTTATAGCAGCTGTACTAATGGTACATTTGAAAGGCAGCTGTGTTACGTAGTTCTGTCTACTGTTTTCTATTGAAATAGAAGGATTGTGGATGAATTGATTCTGCGGGCACATAGAGCATATGTGCAAATGCTCTGAAGGGTGATCTTTGAAATTTTTCTCTTTGGATAGCGTTTGTTAAGTTGACCTTGAGGAAGAAGGGACTAGGATATCTCGGTGGTCTTTTTGTCATTCCCATCCAGAATCATCAGAGAAGCTCACAAGTGAACTTTGTGGTTAGAATATCTGTCTCAAATAGGAGTAGCAGGAACCATAGCAGCAGTTTCATTATCTAGCAAGGCTATATGCAGACTATGAAGATATGATGGACTTGATATTCTGGTGATAAAAGTTGTGCAAATAGTGCATTATCACTGAGAGATCTGGATTTCATTTGTTTATATATGCTAGATCCTGATGTGTGTGCAACCTATTTATAAACATAGGTGAAGACCAAGTTCCCTACAAAACGTACCTGCTTGGGTCACTATGGCTATTAAAGAATACTCTGTCTGACAAGTAGTGCCATTGAAATCACTGTGATTACTCTCAAAGCAAGGTACTGTTTGAAGTGAGCAAAGGCATTAGAATTCAACCTACATAGGTTGAATCTCCCAATCACATGTGCTGTTAATTACATCTTAGATACATAGCAAATGGAATAATTACTTTGTGGCAAGTCAGATATCTAAACTGGATATGAATGTTAACAGCCCTTTCAGTCTGTTCTTGGTTTTACAGGGAGACAGTTGGGGTACACTTCAGTAAAAGGCATCCAGAAAGAGGTGATTCAGATTTTCCCAAATCAGAGCAAGATGTCATTTGGAAATAGGTTTGGGTTTGTCCAAGTCCCTGATGTTTAAAGATGAAGAATTAGAGTTGTTCCATTTTGAGGATTATACTTCAATAACCTAGCAATTTGTACCAAGTAGACAATGCTAAAAATGAAATGGAACTTTGTGCTTACTAGGTAATAATTTGTTAGCACTGCAAGTCAGTATAACTCTCTGCCAAAAATATCTTTCATTATAAACCAGCTTATAAATACTTCATTAAAATTTCTCATGTGGTTGTAGAGAAGACTACTACCAAAAACCTGTTTTGACCCTTTTTGTAGCAGCATATGAATGGCCTGTCAAATCTGGAAAGTTGGCAGTGGGATAAAGATACTTGTCTGTTAGGAGCTGTGCTGGACATGCTCACCCTCACAATTACTGTGACCTGGTTGAAGGGCTCAGTGTCATGGATTGCAGGCTTGTGTAACATTTGTCCCTGTGGGTAGTATATACACTAGGAGAAATGCTTTTCTGCAGGTCTTGCTGCTGCATGCATTCTTGTTGTATGCTGGCACTTTTCTAGTGAGTGGCCAGCTGGCTTACTGCATTCTTGCTGTCCTGTCAGAATTTTTAACTGTGCTTGGCTTAAGCTTCCGGAGTGCAACTGGATTGTTTTGTGTCATTGGTGGTCTCAGCTGAGGACTTTCTGTAATCTTTCAGATCAGCAGTGATGCTTGTTTTTCTTGTCTTCCGATTGCAGCCTCTAGCTTAGCTGTTCCTCACAGCCAGGTCCCAGACTACTTGTGTGACTTGCTCTTGACATCCCTCTGTACCTCGTTCTCTCTGTCCTGGAATGCCTCTGTGGCTAATGTGTAGGACTTAAAAATGGAAGACTTTCTCCACATCTGCTATAATAAGCAGGTATTTACTCTTTACTTATTGTTGCGCTTGGCTGAGGAGCCAGTGGTGCGAGGCTACCATCTGCGGGCTTATGACTGAATGCCTCTAAGTCAGAATCGTGCCTAGATGTTTTACCCTACTGATGTTGTGTCATTGCAATAGTAATCCTGCTCATGCACTGGAAGCCACAGACCCAACCCTGCATGCAGGCGGTTCAGGACATTGGTCGTTCAAGATTGACCCAGGAGATAAAAGTCTTGTTCGGAAACATCCTGAATGAGCAAGCAGCCTTTTTTCCAACTGGATTTGCCTATCCCACATTGCCCTTTTAGTCATAATTGCGCTTGTAGTAAGCGTGGGTAAAGCCCTTCCCAAATCTTCATTTGCAAAGCCAAGCCATGAATCAATCAATCAATTGTTGCAGCAACCCTATAAAAGGCCAGCGGCCATTCCGATGCCCATTTTGAAAATAGTGTTTCTTTACAACATTAATAAGTGCTGTCTGGAAAGGATGGCTGAAGTCCACACAAGACTGCAGCTTTCAAGGAGTGGAAGCGCCCACAGCCTTTGCTATGTACTTAAAACTAGGAGGTTTGAGACACTGAGATTTTATGAGCAGCTGAGCACTTTTATTTAGATATTTAAATTTCAAATAGGAGTGGGATTTCTGAAACGGCTTTGAGTTCCACTGATTTTCCATGGCGTGTCTGAATCATTTAAGCCCTTTTTCAAGATAGACTTATCAAATCTTATTATGCAGATTGTTAAATTACATTTTTTGTGCTGGGTGCTATTTCACTCTGTTTCTACTGATGCAGTTCTTACATCAAGAAAGAAAAAAATTACACCTATGGCAAAGAGGTAGCTCTAGAAAGTTAGAAAGAGGAGTTAAAAAGTTCATTAAAACAGATTACTACAGAACACTAATCTTTTGAACTTTTGGTACACACTATCACTTAGAAATAAGAGCTGCCACTTGAACCAAAGTTCAACAGAAGACAAGCTATGTTTCTTCTTCATTGTAAAGAAATTGAAGTGACTGGGGAGAGGTAGGGGTAAAAGCAGCACAGTGTGCTTTATCAAGAAAGCTGTTTTGTTTAAGAGCAGTAAGAAGAAAAACCAACAACCTATTCTGTATTGATTTGATGTTGTTTCACATGGATGAGGAAGCAAAGGTTGTAATTGAAGACCTCAGAACAAAGGGATGGTGGCCATGGAATCCTGTCACTGCTTGAGCTTGCTGGCAGCGATGTTTCATTTAGTTGGTGTTTGTGTATTTTTGCCTGATAGAGCACTTGTAGGCCTTTTGTTATTACTGAGTTCTAAAGCTACGGCTTCGTTTTCATATCTTCTTCGTGTAGCTTCTATGTTGAAATAGCTGCTGGTAACATTTTGTCATGGGATTATTGAGGTGGTTACTTAGTATTTGTAAGACACTTGTAAAATGCTGTAGAAATCAGATACATTTCTGCTTTTTTTTTTTTCTTTTTAAATTATTTTACCTTTATTTTGAACTTTCTTCATGCACAAGGGAAAAGTTGGTTAGAACATGTGATTCCGGGAGTCTACATCAGGTAGCTGTTCCTGGGTGATTGCATAACTTATAGTGGCCATACACTAAATATGACTCAAGTACCTTTTGCTGTGAGATATTATCAAAGCTATGGGACATGCCGCAATATTTCTGCATCCAGTAGGCTGAAAAGCGATTTTCGTATACTTGCTTTATATCCTAACCTGCATTCTTTTTACATTGGGGATTTGCAATTTTAAGGTATGTATTAGTCCCTTGTGCTTTTTCATCAGTGCCAAAGAGCTAAAAGGGAGATAAGTTGGTTTAAAACAAAGCTGGAAGAGCTGGGGTCTGCTTTAGCTCCATTCCTGACCTCACTGTGTGACCTTGGACAAAAAGTTCAATACGTTTCTGCCTCAGTTATCTCATCAGTTAAATAGGGAAACAGTATAAGCCGAAGAGCTTTGTTGCTGTAAGATTTTTGTTTGTATGGACCTCTTGTGAATCTTTAGCACTGAAAAATATCTACATGTGAGATGAAAAATGTTCCTGTTCATTCCTAGAACAACATTAGCACTGAAAAATATCTACATGTGAGACGAAAAATGTTCCTGTTCATTCCTAGAACTACATTAGCAGCACAACATTTTCATATTACATCACATAAAAAGTAGTTCAGAGGAAGATACAAAGAAATATTAACACTATTTTTGAGCTCCCAAGTATTCATTTTCTGGTGATACCTTCATAGCTGTTTCAATATGAATTCTTCCTGTAGCCTACTGAGCTTTGCTAAGAGTGTTGACAGTGAAGTACATGATGTGTTTCAAGAGAAATAAGATTTATTAATCTAATTCTTTGATGAAGAAGATTTTTATATAATTGATTAGTTGCTTAGATAGCCTGAGTCATGTAATGATAATAAAAACTTTCATTCAGTGCCAGAGCATTATCAGCTAGAGTAGCAAACGTATTGATCAATACCAGTTACGATATCCTGCTGTCTAAGCCTGCAGTGGGAGACATGATTGAATTGCTTAAATGTTATTTAGGGTCAGTCATCTGACTCTGTCCTTTCAGTTTTTAATTTCCACATCAGCCTCTGCAGGTCTAATGAAAATGTGTTCTGGACTGTGCTAAGGCCTCTTAGTTGAGGGATGTGGTAATTTTTGACTGAATAGGTGTAAGTGGAGGGAGATTGTTCCCTCTAGTGCAGCCCCCTTTTGCAGACCTGACACTGCTGGTTCATAAAGCCCAGTTATAGTGTGTTGTCAGAGATAAGCCTGTGTTTATGTGTATGCCAAACACCACACCTGTGGCAGTGAGTTGCTTTTCCCGGTATGAAATGGATGGAGTCTGCACTGCCTGCACCAGAAACAAGACGGATACATAAGTGTCGTATTTATTCTTCCTGCCAAAGCTATGCCTTGCCCCAGGGGCACCTGAAAGTCAAGAATCCAATAATAAATTTTTGCAGGCATGAACTCAGTATTCATAGTAAGTTCTCATGATGTGGTTCTTTTGCTTCTGAATGGAGATTGCAGTGGTCTGCCAGCCCCTGATACCCTCCCTCTGTTGCCCCATTTGCTTTAATCGTGTGTGTATGTGCTTTTGTTGTGGCATGCATGCATGCATGATCTGGTTATAATTTTGAGGTGACCTGCTTTGAGCTCTTCTTCTTGCATACTATCTTCTCAAAGCCACCCTTTGGAGGTGACGGGAAGTCCTTTGATAGAGACTTCAGCCTCACTGAACTATGCCTTTGTGCAGAGATTAGAACAAGAATCAGAGTAGTAGTGGTGGAGGAGCCTTTTGCTTGCAAGTGTTTTGCTTTAAATGTGGCTTGTTAATTGCCGGAAGGTTGCTGTCATATGATGGCAGTTCAGTGTCATGTGGAGCTGGAATTTGTACATTAACTTTGGTTCTTGATAGGCAGCTGCATGTGTGTTGAAAATTGCTGTTACTGGTAATGACTGGCAGTCTCCATCAGGAGACTAAATGCTGACAAAGCCCTCAAGACCAAACTCTGCTTAAAATCCAATGTGGTTGAAGCATGTTGGCAAGGTTACAGTTTGAAAAAACCCATTTGTATCTGCCACTCCTTGTCTGAGGCTCCAGAGCTACCTGGCTTGAACATGCCAACAGTGCTACTTTTTCTGCCTAAATAAATCCTTGATGAGATGTCATTTGGTAAAGTAGATAATAAAAGATACTGCATTGTCTGCTATCAAGCCCACTACCACCACAGAGGTATGATGCTGGAGGAGTCTGCTGCTTTCAACCTCTGCAGAGAAAGGACTGGGAACCTCTGGGAGAGGACTGAAACTGAAGCACATATGCATCTTGTTTGCAGTTGCTTAGTTGTTTTTTTTTTTTCCTCAGCTGGCTACCAAAGCCCTTCTAGTCTATGAAGGTTTTTCTTGTAGTTCCTTCTGCTACCTGTCACTGACATTTTAGTATCCTCTGATGACCTGGCACCTTCTTAACTGCAATTTCTGGGCATTTTCAGAAAGTTATCAGCATTTTGTCAAAGATTCTGTATGCCCTCCTGGAAAGTATCATCAACTTCAGAAGCCTCAGGATTCCCATCTGCGTTCCTGTCTTTCCCTAATGTTGGGCTGCCTGTGACTTTGAACTGGTTTTGGGCTCCTTGTGCATGGTTCCAGGCTGGAATAACTTTCCCTGTTTTAGCAAGGGGAGAATCATAGAATCATAACGTACCTTGGGTTGGAAAGGACCTTCAGAGGTCATCTAGTCCAACCCCCCTACAATGAGCAGGGAGATCTCCAACTAGATCAGGTTGCCCAGAACCACATCCAGCCTGGCCTTGAATGTCTCCAGGGGTGGTGCACCCGCCACCTCTCTTGGCAGCCTGTGCCAGTATTTCGCCACTCTCA